>NW_024070202.1:45558130-46293045 GCF_014754425.2 Oryx dammah | reverse complement strand
CATCTCTCTGGGTCATCCCTGCGTACCAGCCCCAAGCGTGCCATATCCTGCATCGGACATAGACTGGCAATTCGATTCTTACATGACATTATACATGTTTCAATACCATTCTCCCAAGTCATCTCACCCTCTCCCTCTGGGAATGCAAACTAGTACAGCCACTATGGAGAACAGTGTGGAGATTCCTTAAAAAATTGCAAATAGAACTACCTTATGACCCAGCAATCCCACTACTGGGCATACACACTGAGGAAACCAGAATTGA
The DNA here is from genome assembly GCF_014754425.2 of Oryx dammah. Classification (NCBI taxonomy): domain Eukaryota; kingdom Metazoa; phylum Chordata; class Mammalia; order Artiodactyla; family Bovidae; genus Oryx; species Oryx dammah. Next base: position 46,292,780 of record NW_024070202.1, on the reverse strand, counting down.
AAGAGACACATGTACCCCAGTGTTCATCGCAGCATTGTTTATAATAGCCAGGACATGGAGACAACCTAGATGTCCATCAGCAGATGAATGGATAAGAAAGCTGTGGTACATATACACAATGGAGTATTACTCAGCCATTAAAAAGAATACATATGAATCAGTTCTAATGAGATGGATGAAACTGGAGCCAATTATACAGAGTGAAGTAAGCCAGAAAGAAAAACACCAATACAGTATACTAACACATATATATGGAATTTAGAAAGATGGCAATGATGACCCTGTATGCAGGACAGCAAAAAAGACACAGATGTGTTCTTAAAATTCTTAAATAGCTCAAGTTGCCTTTCACTTAGCTGATCTTTGAAGTTCCCATCTGGGCATTGAGCTTTTAAAAAGTTCTGGGGCTCTAGCATCATTTAATACTGACTCCCTTCACCCCACTCCCAGCTTTATTGAGGTATGATTGACAAAGAAAATTTGTATATGTTTAAGGTGTACAACATGCTTTGATATACATATACATTGTGAAATCATTACCACAAATCAAGCTAATTTACACATCCATCATCTCACCTTATGTATGTGGGGGGTGAGGTGTGTAGTGAGAAGACATGAGATCTACTCCCTCGGCAAATTTTAAGTATACAACCCACTATTGTTGACTATAGGCACTATGTTGTATACTATGTCTCCAGAACTTATTTGTCTAATAACTAAAAACTTGTATGCTTTGACCAACATTTCCCCATTTACTGTACCCCTGCCCCAGTCCCTTGTAAATACCATTTTATTCTCTGAGTTTGACCTTTTGGATTCCACATATGCAGAGCTTTCATTACAAGCACTATTATCATTAGATACATTTCTTTGCATATTTATTTCTGAATGAATTACTCAAATTCCACCTCTCAGTCATACGCATGAGAACTGAGTGTGGTATGAGAAAACACTGATATGAAAAATTTAGGAACAAAGAAGCTATGAATGATAGCCTATGGAAGAGGAGGAAGAGAATCACTGGGCAAGGCAGTTAGGAAAACGAAATGTCAGTCTAAGTAAAGCTGTGCCTTCATCCTTCATAGCCCTCCATTGCCCTGTATTGGCCCCAAACTACATGATTAATTGGTTGAGAGGTGTGAAAATTTAGATCTGAGCACACGTCACTGTGGGGCTTTCATCAAGAACTCTCTTTAATTCATAGACAAATTTTAGAAGCCCAAACACATTGTGTGGGCATTCAAATACGTCTAAATCTGCTAATGGCTATAATAGAGGGACTTCTCTTTATTCTAAACTTTCGTATTTGTAAGGGCACTCAATTCTTTTTGAGGCATTCATTGTTTTGTTCTGCTTCTTGGCAATCAGTCCATCCATCCATCGGACCATCCATCCATTTATCATCACTACTGAATCATCAGGATAATACTTAACATAATTACTCACTCCTCAACAACCTGGCAGTTGGCACTAGTTTGCAGATGTGGAAACTGAGGTACAAAGGATTAAATAACATATTTAAAGTCCTATAGCTAAAAGGCAAGGGATCTGGGATTAAAAATGTGGTTTGACACATTAAGACACATAGAGTCTATATTCTTAATCTCTGGTCTTGAATTTCTAAACCTACATATGTAATTGTTCCCTAATGTTTCCCACACCATGTAACTCCAATAGAACAAAATATGCTTATTGCCTAATGATGGAACAGGAGTTATTGTGATAATTATCCAATTCAATGTTGGAGAATGACAATATTTTACTGTGTACTTACTGTAGGCAAATTACTATGTCAGAAGCTGATGTCAGATGCTTCCAAAGAGCCTACAGACAAGCTGCCGTGTACAAGGCAGCCAGGATTGCATCATCTAATTGTACAAAACTCAGCACTTCTGTATTCTTTCTTTCAAATTATCTAAATTGGGATTTACTTCAGATACTTATAACTACCCTTATTCTAGCATTATCCTTATATAGAAGCCCATCTAAATTTTGTTTTCTAACATTTCTGCCTTTTAATCAACTCTCTGATTTTGACCCCATGTTTCTCTTTCCTCTTCTATAATTAATTTCAAGTATGAGGATGGGGAGATTGAGCAAAGATGATTCTATTTCTCTTTTACTCTTTCCCTTTATTTTTCTTTTGCTGCAATCAACTATCTGCACTGCCAACTTCTCAGTTGAGATAAACATCAGACCCTAGTCTTCTTTGCTTGCCTTTTAATTCAGACACTTTCAAGTGTTCTAACAAATACACCCTTCCTCTAATTAGCTAAGGCAAAACTGTGTAGAGGATGATGTGTGCCCTGGAGTGGTTTCTGCTTGGATCTCTCCCCATGTAGCCTGCTGCTTGGTATTGATATCTCCTTCCAACAGTATCACATGGTGGATTGGAATTCCAGCTCTGTAACTGACCTGTGACTGGATCTAACTTTCAGATATCTCAAGTTCCTTGTTTGTAAACTGGAGACAGTAATAGTACATGCCTCATATGGTTGCTCTGATAATTAAATAAAACTTGTGTTATCTTCTTATCTTAACTCATTATGATCATTTAATAAAGTATCTGCTATCCTTACCACCACTACCATCACCCAACACTTACAATCATCATCCTAGAGTTTTCCCCAACTCCCTTATCAGCCTATGTTGACATTTCCTGGTCCATACAGCTGTGCTGGAGAAGGCAGTGGCACCCCACTCCAGTCCTCTTGCCTGGAAAATTCCATGGATGGAGGAGCCTGGTAGGCTGCAGTCCTTGGGGTCGAGAAGAGTTGGACACGACTGAGCGACTTCACTTTCACTTTTCACTTTCATGCGTTGGAGAAGGAAATGGCAACCCACTCCAGTGTTCTTGCCCGGAGAATCCCAAGGATGGGGGAGCCTGGTGGGCTGCCGTCTATGGGGTCACACAGAGTCGGATACGACTGAAGAGACTTAGCAGCAGCAGCAGCAGTACAGCTATGCTAAGTTGCTTCAGTCACATCTGCGACCGTATGGACTGTAGCCTGCCAGGTTCCTCTGTCCATAGGATTCTCCGGGCAACAACACTGGAATGAGTCACTGTGCCCTCCTCCAGGGGATCTTCCAGACCCAGGGCTCAAACCTGCATCTCCTGCGGCTTCTGCATTGCAGGCGGATTCTTACCGCTGACACCAGGGAAGCCCCCCATACAGCTAAGAGCTGCTTTATTTCTCACTCTTCCTGAACTACTGGTGTTTTTTTTTTTTTTTTTTTTTTTTTGCCTTTTCATGCATGCAGCTTGCAGAATCTTAGTTTCCCAACCAGGCATTGTACCCTTGGCAGTGAAAGCATGGAGTCCTAATCACTGGACTGCAAGGGAAGTCCCTTTATGGTACTTAAAATCATACTCCCTAATGTAGAGAGTTAGCTTTGCTTTAGTCAATTAAAAGGGGAACAAAAAACAAACTTGACTAATTCAATCAAAGATACCTCGATATTTAGTGAGTCTTTTAGAAGATTTGGGATACAAGGAGGATTTCTTATTTACAAGTCAAAGTCTAACATTTACTCCCAAGCTTTAATTTGTTGTATTGCATCTCCAGTCACAGAAAATAGTTATACAGCAACTGGAATCAATACTAGAATAGGGATCAGCTAACACGATCAGTTCAGTTCAGTTGCTCAGTCCTGTCCGACTCTTTGCGACCCCATGGACTGCAGCATGCCAGGCCTCCCTGTCCATTGCTAACATGATAATGAGATAAAATTTTGGCTTTAGCAATAATTCTATGAAGGAATTATGGCAAAATGATGTCTGTTTAATCTTAGTTGGGGGAAAGGTGTTTATTTTTGGTACTTTTCCTAGTTTGAATAGTTTCATTATGAAAAATTAAAGAATAACTATGCTTCCCTCATAAGCCCTAAATGTCTCCACTGGCAATGTCTGAGAATGTAATATCATATCTTCCCAGAATAGTCTCTTCCTTTTATCTTCAGAATTGCATTATCTAATTACTGTACTATTTAACTAAAATATTTTAAAACTAATTAGACACTGTTTTGTTTTAACTATTTCTCCAGATGTCTTCCTTGCTTACCAGCCAAATTTAGGAAGTGATGGCAAACAAAGCTTGGCAGGAGCTGCAAGTTTAACTGTTTATGGGCACCGTATAATATCAATACTGTCATTTTAAATGTACTTTACTGTTCTCATAGGTTTTTACACTCTCTGCCATTTCCATTACTGATGATTCTGTGCTTCTTCCTGCTCATTCAAGCTGAAACCCCTTGTCATACCCAACCTCTCAAATCAAAGATAATATTTATTTTGAATATTATTTATTTCAAAATAAAAAATATCTATGTATGTATCTCAAGACATATCTCAATTACTGAAAAAATCTTCTATTTGCAGGAGATGAGAAGTTTCTTGCATTTATATTATAGATGGACAAATAGAAGTGTAGGACTTTAAACCCCAATTAAGATAATAAAAAAAAAAAACTGTAGCTAACATTTATTGAAAACTCACTCTGTTGCCTGTTATAAATTATTTTTTAATCCTTTCAACAACCCCATTGTTGTTGTTGCTGCTCAGTCACTAAGTTGTGTCTGACTCTTTGTGACCCCATGGTCTGCAGCACACTAGGCTCTTCTGTCTTCCACTATTTTCCAGCATTTGCTCAAATTCATATCCATCGAGTCTGTGATGCTGTTTAACTGTCTCTTCCTCTGCTTCCTGCTTTTCCTTTTGCCTTAAGTCTTTCCCAGCATCAGGGTCTTTTCCAGTGAGTCGGCTCTTTGCATCAAGTGGCCAAGTTATTGGAGCTTCAACCTCATTCCTTCCATTAACTATTCAGGGTTGATGTCCTTTGGGATTGACTGGTTGATCTTCTTGCAATACAAGGGACTTTCAACAGTCTTCTCCAGCATCAATTCTTTAGCACTCAGCTTTCTTTATGGTCCAACTCTCATATCCGTACATGACCACTGGAAAAAACATATGGACCTTTGTCAACAAAGTGATGTCTCTGCTTTTTAATTCATTGTCTAGGTTTGTCATAGCTTTCCTTCCAAGGAGGAAGCATCTTTTAATTTCATGGTTGCGGTCACTGACTGCACTGATTTCAGTTTAGTTCAGTTCAGTCTCTCAGTTGTGTCTGACTCTTTGCGACCCAATGCACTGCAGCACGCCAGGCTTCCCTGTCCATCACCAACTCCTAGAGCTTACTTAAACTCATGTCCATCGGGTCAGTGATGCCAACCTACCATCTCATCCTCTGTTGTCACCTTCTCCTCTTGCCTTCATTCTTTCCAAGCACCAGGGTCTTTTCAGTTCTTCATATCAGATGGCCAAAGTTTGGAGCCTCAGCTTCAGTATCAGTCCTTCCAATGAACACTCAGGACTGATCTCCTTTAGAATGGACTGGTTGGATCTCCTTGCAGGCCAAGGGACTCTCAAGAGTCTTCTCCAACACCACAGTTCAAAAGCATCAATTCTTTGGGGCTCAGCTTTCTTCACAGTCCAACTTTCACATCCATACATGACTACTGGAAAAACCATAGCCTTGACTGGATGGCCCTTTATTGGCAAAGTAATGTCTCTGCTTTTGAATAAGCTATCTAGGTTGGTCATAACTTTCCTTCCAAGGAGCAAGCGTCTTTTAATTTCATGGCTGTAATCACCATCTGCAGTGATTTTGGTCTGCCAAAAATAAAGTCTGACACAGTTTCTACTGTTTCCCCATCTATTTGCCATGAAGTGATGGGACCAGATGCCATGATCTTCGTTTTCTGAATGTTGAGCTTTAAGCCAACTTTTTCACTCTCCTCTTTCACGTTCCTCAAGAGGCCTTTTAGTTCCTCTTCACTTTCTGCCATAAGGGTGGTGTCATTGCATATCTGAGGTTATTGATATTTCTCCCAGCAACCTTGATTCCAGCTTGTGCTTCTTCCAGCCCAGCATTTCTCATGATGTACTCTGCATAGAAGTTAAATAATCAGGGTGACAATATACAGCCTTGACGGACTCCTTTTCCTATTTGGAACCAGTCTGTTGTTCCATGTCCAGTTCTAACTATTGCTTCCTGATCTGCATATAGGCTTCTCAAGAGGCAGGTCAGGTGCTCTGGTATTCCCGTCTCTTTCAGAATTTTCCACAGTTGTGATCCACACAGTCAAAGGCTTTGTCATAGTCAATAAAGCAGAAATAGATGTTTTTCTGGAACTCTCTTGCTTTTTCCATGATCCAGAGGATGTTGGCAATTTGATCTCTGGTTCCTCTGCCTTTTCTAAAACCAGCTTGAACATCTGGAAGCTCACAGTTCATGTATTGCTGAAGCCTGGCTTGGAGAAGTTTGAGCATTACTTTACTAGCATGTGAGATGAGTGCAATTGTGCGGTAGTTTAAGCATTCTTTGGCATTGCCTTTCTTTGGGATTGGAATGAAAACTGACCTTTTCCAGTTGCTTCCTACTGCTGCTGCTGCTGCTGCTGCTGCTGCTGCTGCTAAGTCGGTTCAGTCATGTCCGACTCTGTGCGACCCCATAGGTGGCAGCCCACCAGGCTCCCCCATCCCTGGGATTCTCTGGGCTGGAACACTGGAGTGGGTTGCCATTGTCTTCTCCGGTTGCTTCCTAAGGCCCACTTAATTTCACACTTCAGGATTTCTGGCTCTAGGGCAGTGAGCACGCTGCTGTGGTTGTCTGAGTCATTAAGACCTTTTCGTGTGGTTATTCTATGCGTACTCGCCACCTCTTCTTAATCTCCTCTGCTTCTGTTAGTTCTTCACTGCTTCTGTCCTTGATCATGCCTATCCTTGCATGAAATGTATCTCCAATTTTCTTGAAGAGATTTCTAGTCTTTCCCATTCTATTTGTTTCCCCTATTTCTTTGCATGTTCATTTAAGATGGTCTTTTTCTCTCTCTGTCCTCTTCTCTGGAACCCATCATTCAGTTAGATATGTCTTTCCCTTTCTTCTGTGCCTTTTGCTTCTCTTCTTTCCTCACCTACTTGTAAAGCCTCCTCAGACAACCCTTCTTGCATTTCTTTTTCTTTGGGATGACTTTGGTCACTGGCTCCTGTACAATAGTTCTGTGTCCATAGTTCACTCTGTTCACTCTGTCTACCAGATCTAATCCCTTGAATCTATACATTACCTCCACTGTATTATCATAAGCAATTTGATTAAAGTCATACCTGACCGGCCTAGTGATTTCCCTACTTTCTTCAAGTTAAGCCTGAATTTTGCAATAAGGAGCTCATGATTTGAGCCAACGTCAGCTCCAGCTCTTGTTTTTGCTAACTCTATAATGCTTCTCCATCTTTGTGTATAAAGAACATAATTGATCTAATTTCAGAATTGACAATCTGGTGATGTCCATGTGTAGAGTAATCTCTTGCAATGCTGGAAAGGGGTGTTTGCTATGACCAGTGTGTTCTCTTGGCAAATTTCTGTTAGCCTTTGCCCCACACTCCAAGGTCAAATTTTCTGTACTCTGGGTGTCTCTTTACTTCCTACTTTTGCATTCCAAAGTTCTATGATGAAAAGGACATCTTTTTTTGGTGTTAGTTCTAGAAGGTGTTGTAGGTCTTCATAGAACCAGTCAATTTCAGCTTCCTCAGCATCAGTGATTGGGGCATAGATTGGGATTACTGTGATGTTATATGGTTTGCCTTGGAAACGAACCAAGATCTTTCTATCAGTTTTGAGTTTTCACCCAAGTACTGCATTTTGGACTCTTTTGTTGACTAACAACCCCATTAAATGTGCATTATGATTATCTTCATTTCGCAGATGATAAGACCAAGGCACAGGGAGGTTATGTAACTTGCTCACAAAGGTAGATCGAGCAGGATTCACTTTTTAAACTCTGTTCTGTACCAAACTGAATTACCATGCCTAGACTTGCATGCATTTGCTTAAAATGTTGGATTTCTACCAGAGGTGTCCTAACACTTCCTACAGGACTGACAATGTTCAAAACAGTGTCAGCATCTTTTACTCTTTATACTCACTCTAAGGAAATATCATTGTTCTTTTAAATGCCAGCTGTGATGCCTCTGGCCTCAGGCTTGGCCCTCTGTGGGTGCTGACTCTCTGCCATGAGCTCTCAATCTTCAGTCTTGCTGGACCTAGCCATGGTGATGGTTTATAGAGGGGACATCACACAGGGAGCTTTGCAAAGCCTTTGGCAGACATACAAAGGCCTCTGATCTGAACACAGGGGTTTGCAAGTAGTTAGGTTCAGGGATTGCTTGGTGCATTTCAGGCAGACAACTCTCCTGAGACCATTAGAACAAAAGCATACATTTGTGCAGTGTTTTATGGTTTTCAAAGGCCCTTAACATATAGAATCTCACTTGACCTTCTTCCCAATCCTTTGAGGCAGGCAGGAGCAGTATTATCATTATCTCCCTTTTTTACATTTTTAGAGAAATGTGATATTCAAAGAGGATAATTGATTTGTCAAGCTCACAAAATGTGAAGCATTTCAAATACAGAGTCAAAGCAAGTCAGCCCTGGACACCTGTCAGGTTGCTTAAAACAACAAAGCTAGTTTTTTTCTGTAGACATGAACAAATGATGGATTTGAAAACGACAACAACAACATGATCAAAGCAATAATGCTTTCTGATATCTCTGTTTATTGTCTCACTTCCAAATTCCACTCACTACTGTCTGGTCAAAAACCAACCATGCTGATGGAACCCTATCACTAGAGATGAATAATTATGATGGGCGTGTGGTTCATACAATACATTTCCAGTCCCCATGAGCCTCTAGTTCTGTCATCTAAAGTGTTCTTCTTTGGCTCTAACCAACATATTTATATTAAAAAACAAGATTCTGACAAAATCTGTGGTAGCTTTAAAATATTTTTTATGATGTTTCTTTTCAGTAACTGACATTTTGATTTTGATCAGCTTCAAAAGCAACTTGGATTTTCTGCTCTCTTAATATGAAAGTAAGTTTGGTGTCGTTTCTGTAGATATAGCAACAGTGATAAATATTACTTTATGTGTCGGGGATGTTCTTGAAAGTTATCTGTAAACTGAATCACCAAAAATGTTTTTGAGGCTCTTAAAGTGAAGACTGCTTTGATAAGAAATATCACTTACTGGTATGTTATAATTTCACAGTCAGCTTTATCAAACCAGAGTAGACCTTAGAATTTTTCTCTTTCTCTGTGTATGCATGTATAATTTGTAAGTACATAATGATAAATATTTTTTACTCATTACTCTGTAGCCAGAATTACTAAGTTATAAGTTTGTGCTACTACAGTAGTTATAATATGAGTGAGCATGATTTTGAAAAACTTAACCAAATACAGGCTGGATAGCCATTTTGAAAACTAATATACATGCTTATCACTGTCACTGGAATTAGAAGAACTGACCATTTTCTTCACTTGCTTTGATAGGAGAAAACTTTTCATTTCTTTTTTTCCATTACTAGGATGGAATTCTTTGTAAAGTTGGATTATTAGAAAGGAGAGGCACATAAAAGGATTGCCCTTATGAAATAAAGTGAAAGTTATTATTCTGACTGAGACCTGTCAAAGGTTTAAGAACTTTATTAGATGTGTAGACTTTTTCTTATGGGTTAAAAGAAAGGATAGTTTCTGAATTTACATTGCCAAAACCCAGGTTATTTGAGTATTTAGTTATCAATACCTCGTATGAACAGCTGAAAATAACAGAATTGTGTTTAGTGAGAGGCATTTCAGAACCTTAAAGGATGAAGGAGGTGGCTGGTAAATCCCAGTAGGAAAACAACTATTTCCCCCCAGTAAAGTCCATTTAATTCTGATGGTCCTTTGTGACCATTTTGAAATAATTCATCAGCTCCCGGGAGACTGACAATCCTGATAGCTTCATCTGGCAGGGGAACAGTCTTGAAACCAGTTCTGCATGGCCCAGCAGCTTCAGCAGCTGAATAATTGAGTGGAAAAATCCATTATTGAAGGAATTTGATCTTCCTGCTATTTGCTTTTCCAAGAAGTTGAAAAAAAAAAAAAAAAAACTATCATCGTGACCGACACATTTTTTTCATGTTATCCTGAAGGAGCTTATTTCAGACCTTCTGTCAATCCAGGTAGATTCAAATTATACACTTAAGCATTTTAAGTCATAAAAACCTTAAAATTAAATCATCAGAACTTATACAGATTTCAAAAAAATTAACTGTTATATTTTAGTATGCATTTAAAAATCTATAGGGGTGTAAGCTGACCAACATAGTACATGTTAGTGAATACTTGCTGAAGGGATGAATAAACCAGTTTAGTGTCCAAGCCCCATTTGAGAAGCTTATCTTAGAAATTCAGAATTTTGTCCAAAAGCAGAAATTTCTACGGGTCTGAATATAAGAAATTGTATTCAACAAATCTTCAGCATCTATGTACAAGGCACTGTGGGGCCATAAAGGAAAGATACTAAGTGCCACGTAAAATAGAGGTGCCATTGTAGACCCAGCAAGTATTGTGGAAGGGTGGGAGTGTGTTAATTCCAACTTGTGGTCATCAGAGAAGATTGTATAAATCCTGACCCTGGCCTGGCAGTTTCTACAAGTTATAATTTATTTAAAGCTTGTTTTTGTGAAAAATGCTCTTCAAATAGGTTCCAGAATTTTCTTTCTGCTCCAACATAGACCATGAATAACAGAACTGAGTATAATGACTATTGTCAAAGGAATCATATCCCCAGTATATGCATCACAGTTTTTTACAAGGCAAGAATGGAGTAATTTTAAAAATTTCCTTAAAGGTCATCACCTCCTTTACTACCCGCTCCAGTTCCCCAATCTTTTAGATTATGGTTTAAAGTCTATTTTTCACTTTTATACAAACATTCACTGTAAGCCCTAGACTGATGTATTTCAGCGATAGGTTTGTACGAAACACTTCTACTGACCTCATTCTGAAGGCACCACTGAGTCTGTGTCCTTGATGTTTAATTATGGGGAACTTCACCACTCAGCCTTCCTCTGTAATAAAAACTGAATGGAATCATAGTTGCCAGTCACCTTACATGTAAAACTTACAGGACACCAGGGACAGACATGTCAGAGCAAGGACTCAAGAGCCAAACTGCTTTCTGGAATCTTCTACTTCTACCCACTCCACTTGCTGCTTGTCTCCTGTATATTAAGTTCCATTCAGAAGGCAACGAGAGAAAAGAATCTGGATCTTTAACAAAGGCAAACTGCTTACAGAAAAATAAGCCTCCAATGTAAATGGTTTTCAGTTTTTTAAAAATGGACATTTTGACAGTTGACTATCACGAGTCAGGGGCTCTCAGTGTATAGGTTCCCACCCTTGCTGAAGATGGAATGCGTTTTTCTATGGGTTTGGGGAGCTGTGGAGCCAAGTGCTAGGCAGCCACGATTTCAGGTCATGTGGACCAGAGCCAGCTGTAGGCTCTGGCATAGAGAATGGCTTGTGATGACCAGGCTTGCCTGGTGCTCTTGGCATTCCGGCCCTAGCTGGGAATTCATGCTTGGTGCTTCTGTGGGATGAGGAAAAGCATTGCCAGTAACAGCTGTAGGAAAAAAAAAGTGCCCAAGACCTGACTCCAGCTCTCCACCTGGCTGCCTGCTTTTTGCCAGGTTCAGCCCTTGGTCTGATTCCTCCTCAGAGAGGACTTCTTGACCACTCTATCCAGCAGCCACTCTCCCAGTCTATCTCCTTATGCTGTTTAATTTCATTCAGAGAATTGTCACTGTCTGGAATATATGCTTCATGAGTGCCGGGGCTGCGTGAATCTTGTTTACCGCTGCAGTTTCAGCACCTAGAACACACTTGGCACGTGTAAATACTCCATAACTTTAGGTTGAAAGGATAAAATTAAGTCGGATTTTTTTCTTTTTAGAAAAATAGGCTTTTTAGCCTATTACAAGAGTTAAAGAGATGAATTTAGAGTCGCTAATAGGGAAGGGAAGAATCTTAAACTATCCTGTCTCCTGAATGCCTCTCTCCTCACCCCCTTCCTCTACCAACAGATTCTGATATATCTTTCAGGTGACCAAATCCTTTATGAAAAATCTCTGTAGTGTAAGAAGAGATATTATCAGTGACCATGTGCTCTGCTTATAAATGGATTGGAGATGGGAAAAATACTGCAAACCTCTGGCTTAATGGAAAGAACATCAGAAATGAATTTCAGAACTGCATCTACTACCAGTAAATGGAGACTTGGGTAATTAATTGGTTTGTTCTTCCATCAGATATGGATAACAGTACCTATTTCATAGACCATTATGATTTAGATAAGACATTATATATGAATACACTCGGCACAGTGTCTGACACAAAGTAGCATCTTGATACCTCTTAGCTGGATATGAATATGCATGACTTTGGGCAGCTATAGCCCTTCTATGTACTTCAGTGTCCTTATCTGTAAAAGAGTACTAACTCCAACTCATGGGGAAACTGTGAAGAATGAATGAAATAACAGTACACCCCCTTATGAATGTTCAGGCATGAGGCTCTATTTCTGGTTTTGTCATGAGCTAAGTGACCACATCAGTCTTTGGTGTCTTTAAATCTTTATCAGTAAAAAGAGGATTTTATCTGCATTATCTACTTCTTCACTTTAAGGATAAAATGAAATAAAGGTTTGGAAAATGCTAAAAGTAAAAAGCATTATGAAACATGAGTTTTTTGTCATCACCGCCATCAACATCAAAATGGTGCTTTCAGTGGCTCTGATAACAACTCAGATAAACAGTGAAGGTCCTACTAGAGCCTACATGACAATAATCTTTCAGTCATAAATCAACTTGGTGGCTTGGAAAGTATATAGGATGAAAGTTCCATATACTTCTGAGGGTTTGTATTCTCCACAAAACAGAGCTCAATATTTCAATAAATATTTGTTGAATGGAAAGAATGGGGGTTTAATTCTCAAAAGTAGTCAGCTCAGAAAGTATTCAATAGTGAAGTAATGTTATGGTGATAAAATCTACTAAACAATTCTTTTACTATGAATTCAGATACCTTACTTTCCCCTCACTTCCCAACGTTATGTGTGAGTCAGTTACAAGGGTTACAGTTACAAGGGTTAAACACAAAATAAAAGAGTGGCGAGGAAGGCGTGGGTACATTACCCTACACAGTCATCAGGCCAAGGGCAAAGAGGCTTGAGTCCTTTCTTGTGGCTCCTGGTATAGGATGGGGAGTCTACTAGCCTGGCTGGGGCCAGAGCCTGAGGATCAATGCCATGAGCTGTAGTTGCAGGACAAGGGAAACTCGGTGGTGTCTAGTTTAAGAGGTATAGGGCTTTTACAAAACTAAGCTAGAGCAGCTCAGGACTGCCTGTTCAGTCATTGTTGATGTTTGGCACTTTGGTTGCTTGGACGGGTAAAAAAGAGACTGGGTCCCTGGCCTTTTCTCACCACTGCTACGAGGAAAAGAAGCCTGGTGTAGGTCCTCTGTGATGTTGTCATAACACCTAGTACTCATCTACAACACAGACCTTCTTCAGCATATTCAAGTATTAAATTTTTGATGTTTCTGCCATTAGACAGTGATAGGTGCTTAGTTAATCCTCACATCCCTAATGCTGGACAAAGTCTCTGGCATAGAAAAGGTTCTATACTGGTTAAATGAATGAGGGAGAGAACGGATAAAATGTGTGATAGGTTCTTTCACTCTCAAACCCCAATGCTGCTCTCACTTTAAAGAGAGGACAAAGGATTCATCAGTCAATTAAGGAACGTCTAACATCGTTACTCTGTCCTACTGCTTCTACCCCATTATAACCAGTCCAAGAATTTCAGTTACACCTATAAGAAAAAGTTTATTTCCAAAATAGGACTTGAAAGCCACATTTAACTGAAATAATAATAAAAGGAAGTAAATATAAAACCCTTCTGTGATAGAAACTATTAGTGGTGATTATGGTGATTCTACATACATAGGTTTAAAAATCACACAAACTAGTAAAAATCTACAGGAATTACTCTCATTTATTATGTCACTAACTCTCAACTTGTGATCATTCAGATCGGAGCAAGAGCAAAGTTTTCTCTTTTAAAAATAAAAAGTACAGTATTGTAAAGTAAAATAAAGTAAAAATAAAATTAAATAAAAATAAAAATAAAAAGTAGACACAGTTGGGAGAATATTTACCCATTAAAGAAAAGACTTCAAGGCCTTTAGAAGAATTAACATACATGCAAAAGGGGCAATCACAGTGCTAGCAGAAGCCAGTATGGTTAATAAACAAAGCAACTTTATACACTGACTGAAAGAGGACAAATTCTAGTCAGAATTTCAGCAAAGATAATGCCAGTTCTTTAAAAATTAAGTCTATTTCAAACTTTAATTAGTTACAATTGTATTCCCTCTGAATTAATGCAAATAACCACATTTTATTTTCTTCCACATATGTCAGTAAAGGCAGACTCTACTTGTCTATTTATATGTATAGTGAAGTAAAGTAGAGTAGACTTTAATAATCTAATGAAAATAATAAGCATTTAATTTCTTCTGGTATGACTATTATCGCAAGCCTGCAATCTACCTTTAATCAAGGGAGATCAATTTAAAGATGCATCTGCAAGTCTTAACTAAAGTGCTTAATGATTCAGTTGTATCGAAGCTTGAAATGTAAAGCGTGGAAACTTCATTTTGTAGTTAATTCTAAAGGCAGCTTTAATGAATATTCACAAAAAGGATGACTGAGTTGAATTAAGCAGTGTGGAAAAGACCTACAAAAAGAACAGTTACGCAAAAACAAATTGAAATGGCAAGAAATACCTTAACATTTTTGTATACAAATTAATAAAAGAATGTTACTTTTATCAAGCAAAGTATTATTGGCTGTGTCACCTCATATATCCATTTATCATGCCATAGCTTTGTGACTTCGGAGAGGGCAATGGCAACCCACTCCAGTACTCTTGCCTGGAAAATCCCATGGACAGAGGAGCCTGGTGCGCTGCAGTCCATGGGGTCGCAAAGAGTCAGACACAACTGAGCGACTTCACTTTCATGCACTGGAGAAGGAAATGGCAACCCACTCCAGTGTTCTTGCCTGGAGAATCCCAGGGACAGTGAAGCTTGGTGGGCTGCTGTCTCTGGGGTCACACAGAGTCAGACATGACTGAAGCGACTTAGCAGCAGCAGCTTTGTGACTTACACCCTGCATGAATTTGTCTGGCAGGCAGATGACTATATTTGCTTTTAATGAGGGAAGAACAGAAGTGATAGTATTTGTGAATTCTTTAGTTCAACCAACATTGTTATTCAGTACTCAAGTATGGTTTAGACATTGGGACTGATCCTGGGGATAAAACAGAAGAACAAGATAAGGTCACTGATTCCCTCAGTGAGCTTATAGTCACTTGGGGAGGATGGACATACAAAAAGATAATGATTTAGAGCTCATTAGTCACTCCAATAAAGAGTGCAAAGGTCTAGCCATTTATCTTCTGGCAGTAAATGCTGGCCAAGTCTAAGAGTGTAAATCTTAGACTGTATTATTAGGTATTTGAATGCAACCTCCATCTGTAAGAGTAGATTCTATGATCACCAAGGCAGGTATGAAGTTCAATGAAGAGCTTTGTGTCATGAGCTATGTTTTGTCATTAATGTGCCTTTAATCTACCTTGATAAAAACAGATCTGAATAAAGTGATTTTTATTTCCTAATCTTTGATAACATTATAAAAGATACAGGATTGCTATTGTTATCTCTTTTTCACATTGGACAGAAACCTGAAAAGTGCTCACTTAGACTAGTAGCTACTCACCAATCATATTGAGATTAAAATCACAAATGGAGGAAACTACACTTCATGAAGATGCTGTTCCTTCTGAGTAGGATCTATGTGATCTGTCTCAACTGATCAATTCTACATATTTAAGTATGTCATGGGCTCACCGTGGAACTGGAGTTCACAGTGAAGGTCTTCATTGACACCTATTGGCTAAACACATGCTTATGAGCCCTGAGAAGGTCCTACGCAGGGAGACTGGATCCTATGTGATGAAAATTAAAGAAGCAATTAGAAGTTTGGGCACTGTCATCACAGCTAGATAGAAGGCTCTTGCCTGCAGCGACAGGGAAGCCTAGGGAAGGCTTGCTCCAAACCATTTTCAGAAGAATCAGGTAAACAACTGTCCTCATATATGCCATTATTTTCATACATGCCAGCAAAGGATGTTTGAAGCAGATTCCACAAGAGGAAGGGGCATTTTGTGGGAGTATTCCATTCAAAAACTATTTTTTAAAAAAGCCAGTTTCTATCAAAGCAGTTCATATCACCCAGCATTCAGCAATCTTGATTGTTTAAAAAATAGAGTCATATGATGTACCTTAGGAGTCTCTGCTACTTATTACAACATTACTCACTGGAAATATTGTAATCCTAATATTATAAATGGAACTTAATTACAAAATAAAGTTTTCACTTTCACGCTTGATACTTCACTGTTCCTACTTTTGGCCTGCTGCTGCTAAGCCACTTCAGTCGTGTCCAACTCTGTGCGACCCCAAGGACTGCAGTCCACCAGGCTCCTCCGTCCATGGGATTTTCCAGGCAAGAGTACTGGAGTGGGCAGCCATTGCCTTCTCCTAACCAGATGCTATTAAGTGTAAAAAAAAGCAAACAATTCCCATTAACACAAAGCTTATAGTCTGGTGGGGAAAATGGGCTTCCCCATCTTCAGAATTACAGAAAAAATTTCAAAATTTTAATAGTGTTCAGTGTTTTTTTAAACTTTATTTATTTTTAATTGAAGGATAATTGCTTTACACCATTGTATTGGTTCCTACCAAACATCAACATGAATCAGTCATAGGTTTACCCATGTCCCCTCCCACCTGAACATCCCTCCCACCTCCCTCCCCACCCACCCCTTTAGGTTGTTACTGAACCCCAGTTTGAGGTCCCTGAGTCATATAGCAAATTCCTATTGGCTGTCTATTTTACAGATGATGATGTATGTTTCCATGTTACTCTCTCCATACCTCCCACCCTCTCCTTCCTCCCCACCCCAAGCATGTCCATAAGTCTGTTCTCAATGCTTGTGTCTCCACTATTGCTCTGCAAATAGGTTCATCAGTGCCATCTTTTGAGATTCCATATATATGTGTTAATATACAATATTCATTGTTCTCTTTCTGACTTCATTCTGTATAATAGGCTCTAGGTTCATCCAACTCATTAGGACCGACTCAAATGAATTCCTTTTTATGGCCGAGTAATATTCCATTGTGTATATGTACCACAGCCTCTTTATCCATTCATCTGTCAATGGATATCTAGGTTGCTTCTATGTCCTAGCTATTGTAAATAGTGCCCAGTGCTTTTAAGAAGAGTTGTGGAGGGCTAAGAAAGCACCCATCAGGAATCCTAAATTTGGTCAAGAGGGCTGAGAGAAGTTTCCCCTGATGTTCAGGTAGAGACCTGGAGAATGACTAGGTGGAGTGGGGTTGTGGGGGAGGCACAGAAAACAGCCGATGGAACAGTGCCTGTCACATAGTAGGCTCTTAATAAATGATTGCTTAATTAATAATGCAACAGCATGGGCTCTTTAGCCTTTTGCCAAAGCTGACAAGGGTACCATGATATCTTCAAAGCTATGATTATAAGTTTTCACTGCTGGAAGCTACGCTGTGAGGTCTACAGCAGCTTCAAAGACAAGTTTCTATTTATTATGAGGTATGCCATGGAAGTCCTGCAGGAATTGTTTCACACTACTAAGAGTCAATATC
This sequence comes from Oryx dammah, assembly GCF_014754425.2. Classification (NCBI taxonomy): domain Eukaryota; kingdom Metazoa; phylum Chordata; class Mammalia; order Artiodactyla; family Bovidae; genus Oryx; species Oryx dammah. Next base: position 46,275,086 of record NW_024070202.1, on the reverse strand, counting down.
CAAGAAATTCATGCCCTTAGAGCAACTTGACCCCGAGAAGTTGTCAAGAGATTTCTGAAGCTGTTCCCCACAGACTGAGAGCATACAAGGGGAAACTATACCACTGAGTGTGAATTTAGTCATATGTACTGCAGATTACAACAGTCTAAACCTGTGGCAAATGACCCATACGCAGTGTAGTCCAAAATATGATTCCCTTCACTCCGTGTGCAGCACACCTCTCGCTATAGTTTAATTTACCAAACCAAGTAGGAAAGATTTGTCAGGAAATCAAAAGTACCCTCTTACTCAAGTGCGCTCTCTGTACTAGCTTGTTATCCTATTATAACAAGGCTCAAAATAGAAAAAAAAAAGATTATAAAATAATATTTCTTTGGGCTTAATAACTCCTCTTACCCTCACACCACATTTTATGATTTTTATCTTTCTCTAATACTAAGTGAGCCAGTGGCTTATGTAATCAAGTCTGCACTCTGATTTTTGCTTGAGTGGGTGGTTTTTCTAGCTACCAAAACAATAATTAATATGTTAACCTAAAACTCCATTATGGGCATCTGAAGCTTTTGAACCCTTGAGAGACAGAGTGATACACAGAACTTTTTGCAAATTCATATATAGCAACCTTGTGAAAAGCAGAGTCATCTTTTAAACTATTTAAACTGGTGTATGAGGCTCTGGCTTGCTAGTAGACCATTAAGAGTCCCCTTACTCAACCCTCCCACCCTTCCATTAATGGCAAGTCTCTCTCATTTTTTAAAAATTGAGGTATAGTTGGTTTACAATGTGGGGCTAGTTTCAGTTATATAGCAAAGTGATTCATTGATACATACATATCTATTCTTTCAGATTATTTTCCTTTATAGGTTATTACACAATATTGAGTACAGTTTCTTGTGCTATACACTAGGTCAGTGTTGGTTATCTATATTTATATAGAGTAGTCTGTACATATTAGGGCTTCCCAGGTGGTGGTAAATGATCCACCTGCCAATGCAGGAGATCAAGAGACCTGGGTTCAATCTTTGGGTGGGGAAGATTCCCTGGCAAAGGGAATGGCAACCCACTTCAGCATTCTTGCCTGGAAAATTCCATGGACAGAAGAGCCTGGTGGGCTATAGTCCGTGGGGTTGCCAAAGAGTTGGGCATGACTGAGCAACTGAGTATGCATGCAGTGTGTATATGCTACTGGCAACTCTCAAAATGGAAGTGGTCTCTGTGGTTATTCCCAGTGCATCTTCTCACTTTTCAGTTGGTGCACAAAAATGATGTTGCAACAAATGAAACTGACTTTGTGAAGGTAGAAGGAAAGCTCAGGTGTGGCTACATGAGAAGGAATGAGATTACGACTCTTCATGGACCATGTCTGGCTCCAGAGAGACCATCTGGGGATGGATCCAGTGAACATCTTCTGAGCAGGGACCACAAGCTACTTTGTCTCGCCATATCCAGGGCCCATTGTAGGGCCTGGTATACAAGCAATCACTGAATAAATGAATATTATGTTTGTTGAGCTGGGTGGTGGAGAAGCAATAGGAAGTTAGGCAGCCTTAGAACTCCCAGGTGAAGGCAAGAAAACTGGCAAGCAGCAAGGCTTCTGCAGTCATGGTGGGTGTTGTGACCTACCCTCCATGTCACTCAGATGACTTTCAGAGTACAATTGCTGAATGTTTAATTTCTGGTAAAAATAAAATATCCTTAAACATTGTCGCATATATTTAAGTCCTCTTTTCTATCACCAGAGTCTCTTCATATTATAACTGATTGTATTACTCCTCCTGCTAATACCTTCAGGACTGTCAAAAACCTACCAGATAAAGTCCACACCTTGACAGAGCTTAAGACAGCTTTCATAATTTGAAACTTACCTAGTTCTCCAACTTGTCATCGCCTTAGAGACTTGACTCTGCATAAACTCAGATACTTGTAATTTCAACAACTGGGCCATTTCATGCAGGCTGCTGTTATCTGTCTCCTTTGCCTTCCTCCCTTTGCTGAGCAATTGAACATGCACTTATCTTGTAAGACTCAACTCTGAACAAGTATCTGACTCTACCTTTCTGGATGGCCTTGTACACGCTTCTTCAGAGGCATGCTAAGGTGTCACTGAATTTGTTGGTTACATAGATATCTCTGAATTTTAGACAGAGGCCTAGAGGCCTCCTGTCTGGGGCCACTTTCATATTCATTTCTGCATCTCAAGTGTATATCATATAGTAGACGCTCAAGCAGACTAAATGAATAAATAAATAACCCAATGAGCATTTCTCTCTGTGTTATTTTTGGCATCAAAATAGGAATAATTTGTCTCTTTTTTTCACACACAAACTAACCTCCAAGTTTTACGTCTCTGATATGGAAAAGAATCTCTCAACAAGATACATTTGAAAAGAAAGGTCCTTTTCAACATTTCACATACTGCCAGAAGTGCCTACCAACTTTTCCAGTAGTTTTCCAGTTGATTCATCTGGGGCCTACAGATTGGGTTCCTGTGCTCTGCTAGAAGAGCTTTTTGTAAAACACCCCTATATTGCCTGGCATATAACATAGGAGACTTATAAAGTGAAAGGAAAAGGAAAGAGAAGTTGCTCAGTTGTGTCCGACTCTGCGACCCCATGGACTGTAGCCTACCAGGCTCCTCCATTCATGGGATTTTCCAGGCAAGAGTACTGGAGTGGGGTGCCATTTCTTTCTCCAGGGAATCTTCCTGACCCAGGGATCGAATCCAGGTCTCCCTCACTGCAGGCAGACTCTTTACACTCTAAGCCACCAGGGAAGATCTGTTTACCAAATCAATCACTTTTTAAAAAATTACTACACTCATCTATTGCAACTGCCTTCCATAAAAATGAAGTGAGTAGATAATGCTAATTCTAAAATATTTAAGATGTTTTCACTCCTTGGAAACTTTAATAGAATATTTAAATTTTCTTAAAAAGTATACGACTTTTAAGAAAGGGAATCTGGGGACTTCCCTGGTGTTCCAGTGGCTAAGACTCTGAGCTCCCAATGCAAGGGGCCCAGTTTCAATCCCTGCTCAGGAAACTAGATCCCACATGTTATAACTAAGACCCAGCACAGGCAAATAAATAAATATTGAAAAAAGAAAGGGAATCTGGGACAGGGGAGATGAAAAAAACATAATTTAAGTCATTTCAAATTCCTACTTTGTAATACTTTGTACAATCAATTATTTTTTGAGCAGGAAGGATAATTTATATGTTGTGTTATCTTTTCTCTTTAAAATACAGAAGAAAAGATGTGGGCACAGATAACATCAGGGAAGAAAAACTAGTGGGCAGGGGGCAAGTGGTATGTGAATTATAAAAGTTGCTTTTGGCTCTCTAAAAGATGCAAGAAGTAGATGTGAGAAGAAAGAACACTTGATCTTCTCTAACATGCCTTCCCCACGATCCTCAACTCCTCCTTTCTCTTTCTCCATTAGAACTGTCTAATTCTTAAGGCTTCTCTAGGTTCAAATTCGAACACACCTTTTATTTCCTCCTTCCAAATGAACATAAATGAGTTTATTTTCATGCTTCACCTTCCCCATAATTTATACATGTTCTGATATCCTAATTCAGGTTTTCATTCTATTCATTTTTCACATTAATTCTCAACTGACTGACCCTCTTCATCTATAATTATTACCATGAAGGTTTTGAATATCATTAAACTCTTCTCACTGGCTGTGTTAACTTTAAGGTAATTTGATTAATTCAGCAAGTCATTGGCAGACGCAAAACTAACACCTCACTGAATTTGTGCATTATCAGTATTTCACAGTAACTAGATATGAAAGATAAATTAAATCCTTAGGGACCAGATTTTTAAAAGGCTGGTTGTTTCCCTGCAAGATTTTAAGTAATTCTGCTAAGCTTTAAAAAGTACGTTCTAAATTGTTTTCCCCAGAATTATAAGCAGAACAATCTTCTGAATTCCCCTGCAGTCTTGGTTTAATAACTTTTCATTTCTGTGCAGTGTGTATATTTCCAGGGCTCAGTCAAAGGTTCTTCACTTGGGAAAACACAATGACTTGGAGGCAGCAAAAGTTATCAACTGATAAATTGTAGAACAATGTAACTTGCCAAGGTCCTCATGCAAAGGCTTCTGCTTTCTTCATCCCTTATCCCAGTACAAAGCCAGGTTAGTATGCATGTGTGTATGTGTGTGTGTCCGGGACAAAGCTAAGTTAGTGTGTGTGTGTGTGTGTGTGTGTGTGTGTGTGTGTGTGTGTATGTTTCCCTAGTACATTATTCCACTTCCAGCATGAGCTGCATCATGTTCAAATACAGTAGCTTTGGACTAAAATCATAAGGCAAGGGATGCAGAGTGCTGAAGAGCCCCATGCAGGTCTTGACAAAAGTAAGGCCTGTCATGGTGTGTGTGTGTGTGTGTGTTACTCAGCCATGTCCGAGTCTTTGTGACCCCATGGACTGTAGCTCGCCAGGCTCCTCTGTCCATGGAATTGTCCAGGGAAAATTACTGGAGTGGGTTGCTGTGCCCTTCTCCAGGGGATCTTCCTGACCCAGGGATCAAACCTAGGTTTCCTGCACTACAGGCAGATTCTTTACCGTCTGAGCCACTTCATGGTAAATGTCAACATCTTCTTTTAGAGGAACAAATAGTTAGCTAAAATGTTTTTGTGGGTAGAATGGGAGTCACCAGGTGCTACAAGAATCCGTGACAAGCCCATGGTACAGAAGAGACAGAAGGCAGAAAATAAAATGAAGAAGGGAAGTACAGGAAGCAGATGATACAGGATTGTCATAGCAGAGAAGGGAGAATATATGAGAAATGAAAAAGTGCTAATCATGGCAGACACACATGAGGCTCAGGAGCCACTGAGGGATGACAGTGAAGCTGAGTGCCGAAGAATTGATGCTTTTGAACTGTGGTGTTGGAGAAGACTCTTGAGAGTCCCTTGGACTGCAAGGAGATCCAACCAGTCCATTCTGAAGGAGATTAGTCCTGGGTGTTCATTGGAAGGACTGATGCTAAAGCTGAAACTCCAATACTTTGGCTGCCTGATGCAAAGAATTGACTCATTGGAAAAGACTCTGATGCTGGGAGGGATTGGGGGCAGGAGGAGAAAGGGATGACAGAGGATGAGATGGTTGGATGGCATCACCGACTTGATGGACATGAGTTTGAGTGAACTCTGGGAGTTGGTGATGGACAGGGAGGCCTGGCGTGCTGCGATTCATGGGGTCACAAAGAGTCGGACACGACTGAGCGACTGAACTGAACTGAACTGACTGGTGTATGCGCATATGTCTTTAGTGTAAAAATAAAACATAAAACCAAAATAAAATCCAAAAGATGTCATCTACATTGGTAAGCCTACTCAACGTTTCCTAGTTGATTTAGGTTCATCAAATTCATTGAGTTACTTTGGAGACTCCTGTTTCTTCTGTGGACTACTATAACCAGTGAGTTTTTTTTTCTAAGTTGCCATTTCCTTCTCCAATGCATGAAAGTGAAAAGTCAAAGTGAAGTCGCTCAGTAGTGTCCAACTCTTCGCGACCCCATGGACTGCAGCCTACCAGGCTCCTCTGTCCATGGGATTTTCCAGGCAAGAGTACTGGAGTGGGGTGCCATTGCCTTCTCCAACTTAAATGATAATTTTAGTTAAATGCTAGGAAACAGAATAAAATCATGTTAAAACTTTATCAATAAAGATTTAGTGCATTATTTTCTATTTACCTGATTGACTAAAGGGGTGAAAAGGGATGTTTGCAATGTTTTGGTTTGGACAAGTCGATCTTGGCAGTACTTTAAAATATCACCTATCCAGATACTCTGTAAGATGATTCTAGAAGTGCCAGACCAGCTACTGAATGATTGTCAGTTTTTTATCTGGTTTTATTAAAAATAATATACAATAAATGAAAAAAAAGTTATCAAAATAATGTAATTCATCATATTACAGGCCCCAAACAGACATATAATCTCAATAGATACAAAGAAGCATTTGACAAAATTCAACAAATGGGAAAGATAAGATATCTCTTCAAGAAAATTAGAGATACCAAGGGAACATTTCATATAAAGATGGGCACAATAAAGGACAGAAATGGTATGGACCTAACAGAAGCAGAAGATATTAAGAAGAGGTGGTAACAATACACAGAAGAACTATACAAAAAAGATCTTCATGATCCAGATAACCACGATGGTGTGATCACTCACCTAGAGCCAGACATCTTGGAGTGCAAAGTCAAATGGGGCTTAGGAAGCATCACTACAAACAAAGCTAGCAGAGGTGATGGAATTCCAGCTACGCTATTTCAAATCCTAAAAGATGATGTTGTGAAAGTGCTGGACTCAATATACCAGCAAATTTGGAAAACTCAGCAGTGACCACAGGACTGGAAAAGGTCAGTTTTCATTCCAATCCCAAAGAAAGGCAATGCCAAAGAATGTTCAAACTACTGAACAATTGTACTCATTTCACACACTAGCAAAGTAATGCTCAAAAGTCTCCAAGCTAGACTTCAACAGTACATGAACCTTGAACTTCCAGATGTTCAAGATGGATTTAAAAAAGGCAGAGGAACCAGAGATCCAATTGCCAACATCTACTGGATCATCAAAAAAGCAAGAGAATTCTAGGGAAACATCTACTTCTGCTTCATTGACTCTGCTAAAGCCCTTGACTGTGTGTATCACAACAAACTGTGGAAAATTCTGAAAGAGATGGGAATACTAGACTACCTTACCCACCTCCTCAGAAATCTGTATGCAGGACAAGAAGCAACAGTAAGAACAGGACATGGAACAACGGACTGGTTCTAAATTGGGAAAGAAGTACATCAAGGCTATATATTGTCATCCTATTTATTTAACTTATATGTAGAGCACATCATGCAAACTGCTGGGCTGGATGAAATACAAGCTGGAATCAAGACTGACGGGAGAAAGTATCAATAACCTCAGATGTGTACATGACATCACCCTTATGGCAAGAGAGCAAAGAGGAACTAAAGAACCTCTTGAGGAAGGTGAAAGAGGAGAGTGAAAAAGCTGGCTTAAAACTCAACATTCAAAACACTATGATCATGGCATCTGGTTCCATCACTTCATGGCAAATAGATGGGGAAACAATGGAAACGGTGAGAGACTTTATTTTCTTGGGCTCCAAAATCACTGCAGATGGTGACTGAAGCCATGAAATTAAAAGACACTTGCTTCTTGGAAGAAAAGCTATGACCAACCTCTACAGCACATTAAAGGGCAGAGACATTACTTCGCCAACAAAGGTCCATAGAGTCAGAGATATGGTTTTTCCAGTATGAATGTGAGGGTGGGACCATACAGAAAGCTGAGCACCAAACAATTGATGCTTTTGAACTGTGGTGTTGGAGAAGACTCTTGAGAGTCCCTTGGACTGCAAGGAGATCAAACCAGTCAATCATAAGGAAATCAGTTCTTAATATTCATTGGAAGGATTGATGTTGAAGTTGAAACTCCAATACTTTGGCCACCTGATGTGATGTACTGACTAGTTAGAAAAGATCCTGATGCTGGGAAAGATTGAAGGCAGAAGAAGAAGGCAATGACAGAGGATGAGATGGTTGGATGGCATCACTGACTCAATGGACATGAGTTTGAGCAAACTCTGGGAGTTGGTGATGGAAAGGGAAGCCTGGCATGCTGCAGTCCATGGGATTGCAAAGAGTAAGATACAACTGAGCCACTAAACTGAACTGATTCATAATGAATATTAGCAAAAATAAGAATAGTAGAGTAATTCTTGAATCCAGTAAAGAGTATCTATGAAAAACCTACAGGTAACATCATACTCTGGTTTCCCAGGTGGCACTAGTGGTAAAGTACTGCCAGGAGACATGAGAGACAAGGGTTTGATCTCTGGGTCAGGAAGATTCCCTGGAAGAGGGCATGGCAACCCACTCCAGTATTCTTGCCTGGAGAATCTACAGTCGATAAGGTCACAAAGAGTTAGACATGACTGGAGTGATTTAGCACACACAGCATCACACTCAGTGGAGAAATATGGAGTACATTTCCAATGATCAGGAACCAAATAAAGATGTCCATTCTCACTGCTTACATTGTTCTGGAGACTAGTCAGGGCATTAAGGTAAGAAAAAGAAATAACAGGCTTAGAGTTTGAAAAGAGTTTAAAAACTTACTTCTATTTACAAATGGCACAATTATTTAAGAAGAATATATTAACTAATTTAAAAAATAATTATTATTAAAGAATCAATAGATCACTTATAAAATCAAAGAGGAAATCAACAAATACCTGGAGATAAATGAATGAACACACAATGATCCAAAATTTATGGTGTACAGCAAAAGAAGTTCTAAGTAGGAAATTTATTGCAATACGAGCTTACCTCAGGAAATATGAAAAATATAAAATAAACAACCTTACCTTATATCTAAAGAGGCTAGAAAAAGAATGACAACAATAACAACAACAAATTCCCTAAAGTTAGGAGGAAAGAATGAAAGAAATCATAAATATCAGAGTAGAAATAAAATAAAGGTGAAAAGATCAATGAAACTAAGAGCTGGTTCCTTGAAAAGATAAAATTAAATAACTTTTAGCTAGATTCATAAGGAATAAAAGAAAGAGGGCCTAAATCAATAAAATCAGGAACAAAATAAGGAAAGTTACAACTGACACCACAGAAATGCAAAGAAAAAGAGACTATTAAGAGCAAGTATATGCTAAACAAAACAAAAAAAAGGACAACCTAGAAGAAATGGACAAGTTTGCAGAAATGTACAATCTTCTGAGACCAAACACAGAAGAAGTAGAAAATATGAACAGACTAATTACCAGTAATTAAATAGAATCAGTAATGAAGAAAACGTCCAGCAAACAAAAGTCCAGGACCAAATGGCTTCACAGGTGAATTCTACCAAACATTTAGAGAAGAGTTAACACCTCTCCTTCTCAAATTATTCCCAAAAATTGCAGAGAGAAGAATGCTTTCAAATTCATTCTAGGAAGCCAGGGTCACCCCGACACCAAAACCAGACAAAGATATCATAGAAAAAAAGAAAATTACAGGCCAATATCACTGATGAACATAGATGTAAAAATCCTTAACAAAAATGATAGCAAACCAAATCCAGTAATATATCAAAAGGATCTTATATGATAATCAAGTGGGATTTATCCTAGGGATGTAAAGATTTTCCACTATTGAAAAATCAATCAATTTGATACATCATATTAACAAACTGAAGAATGCAAATCATATGATCATTTCAATAGATGCAGAAAAAGCTTTTGAAAAAATTCAACTTTTATGATATAACTCTCTATAAAGTGGTATAGAGAAAATATACATCAACATAATAAAGGTGAAATAAGACAACATAATAAAGGTGATATAAGACAAGCTCTTAACAATACCCAGTTGTGGATGTGACTGGTGATAGAAGCAAGGTCCGATGCTGTAAAGAGCAATATTGCATAGGAACCTGGAATGTTAGGTCCATGAATCAAGGCAAATTGGAAGTGGTCAAACAGGAGATGGCAAGAGTGAACATCGACATTCTAGGAGTCAGCAAACTAAAATGGACTGGAATGGGTGAATTTAACTCAGATGACCACTATATTTACTACTGCGGGCTGGAATCTCTTAGAAGAAATGGAGTAGCCATCATGGTCAACAAAAGAGTCTGAAATGCAGTACTTGGATGCAATCTCAAAAACGACAGAATGATCTCTGTTCGTTTCCAAGGTAAACCATTCAATATCACGGTAATCCAAGTCTATGCCCCAACCATTAACGCTGAAGAAGCTGAAGTTGAATGGTTCTATGAAGACCTACAAGACCTTTTAGAACTAACACCCCAAAACGATGTCCTTTTCATTATAGGGGACTGGAATGCAAAAGTAAGAAGTCAAGAAACACCTGGAGTAACAGGCAAATTTGGCCTTGGAACACGGAATGAGCAGGGCAAAGGCTAATAGAGTTTTGCCAAGAGAACATACTGGTCATAGCAAACACCCTCTTCCAACAACACAAGAGAAGACTCTACACATGGACATCACCAGATGGTCAACATCGAAATCAGACTGATTATATTCTTTGCAGCCAAAGATGGAAAAGCTCCATACAGTCAGCAAAAACAAGACCGGGAGCTGACTGTGTCTCAAATCATGAACTCCTTATTGCCAAATTCAGACTTAAATTGAAGAAAGTAGGGAAAACCGCTAGACCATTCAGGTATGACCTAAATCAAATCCCTTATGATTATACAGTGGAAGTGAGAAATAGATTTAAGGGACTAGATCTGATAGAGTGCCTGATGAACTATGGAATGAGGTTCGTGACATTGTACAGGAGACAGGGATCAAGACCATCCCCATGGAAAAGAAATGCAAAACAAAATGGTTGTCTGGGGAGGCCTTACAAAAAACTGTGAAAAGAACAGAAGCACTGATTCAAATGTATTCTTTTTAATGGCTGAGTAATACTCCATTGTGTATATGCACCACAGCTTTCTTATCCATTCATCTGCTGATGGACATCTCAGTTGTTTCCATGTCCTGGCTATTATAAACAGTACTGTGATGAACATTGGGGTACATGTGTCTCTTTCAATTCTGGTTTCCTCGGTGTGTATGCCCAGCAGTGGGATTGCTGGGTCATAAGGCAGTTCTATTTGCAATTTTTTAAGGAATCTCCACACTGTTCTCCATAGTGGCTGTACTAGTTTGCATTCCCACCAACAGTGTAGGAGGGCTCCCTTTTCTCCACACCCTCTCCAGCATTTATTGCTTGCTGACTTTTGAACTGGAACCGATTATACAGAGTGAAGTAAGCCAGAAAGAAAAACACCAATACAGTATACTAACACATATATATGGAATTTAGAAAGATGGCAATGATGACCCTGTATGCAAGACAGCAAAAGAGACACATGTGTAGAGCGGACTTTTGGACTCTGAGGGAGAGGGAGAGGGTGGGATGATTTAGGAGAATGGCATTGAAACATGTATACTATCATGTAAGAAACGAATCACCAGTCTATGTCCGATGCAGGATACAGGATGCTTGGGGCTGGTGCACGGGGATGACCCAGAGAGATGAGATGTTATGGGGAGGGAGGTGGGAGGGGGGTTCATATTTGGGAACGCATGTACACCCATGGTGGATTCATGTCAATGTATGGCAAAATCAATACAGTATTTTAAAGTAAAATAAAGTAAAAATAAAAATTAAAAAAAAAAAAGAACAGAAGCAAAAAGCAAAGGAGAAAAGGAAAGATATAAGCATCTGAATGCAGAGTTCCAAAGAATAGCAAGGAGAGATAAGAAAGCCTTCCTCGGCAATCAGTGCAGAGAAATAGAGGAAAACAACAGAATGGGAAAGACTAGAGATATCTTGAAGAAAATTAGAGATACCAAGGGAACATTTCATGCAAAGATGGGCTCGATAAAGGACAGAAATGGTCTGGACCTAACAGAAGCAGAAGATATTAAGAAGAATACACAGAACTGTACAAAAAAGATCTTCATGGCCAAGATAATCACAATGGTGTGATCACTCATGTAGAGCCAGACATCCTGGAATGTGAAGTCAAGTGGGCCTTAGAAAGCATCACTACAAACAAAGATAGTGGAGGTGATGGAATTCCAGTTGAGCTATTGCAAATCCTGAAAGATGATGCTGTGAAAGTGCTGCACTCAATATGCCAGCAAATTTGGAAAAGTCAGCAGTGGCCACAGAACTGGAAAAGGTCAGTTTTCATTCCAATCCCAAAGAAAGGCAATGCTAAAGAATGCTCAAACTACCGCACAATTGCACTCATCTCACACGCTAATAAAGTAATGCTCAAAATTCTCCAAGCCAGGCTTCAGCAATATGTGAACCATGAACTTCCTGATGTTCAAGCTGGTTTTAGAAAAGGCAGAGGAACCAGAGATCAAATTGCCAACATCCGCTGGATCATGGAAAAAGCAAGAGAGTTCCAGAAAAACATCTATTTGTGCTTTATTGACTATGCCAAAGACTTTGACTGTGTGGATCACAATAAACTGAGGAAAATTCTGAAAGAGATGGGAATACCAGACCACCTGACCTGCCTCTTGAGAAACCTATATGCAGGTCAGGAAGCAAGAGTTAGAACTGGACATGGAACAACAGACTGGTTCCAAATAGGAAAAGGAGTACGTCAAGGCTATATATTGTTACCCTGCGTATTTAACTTCTATGCAGAGTCCATCATGAGAAATGCTGGGCTGGAAGAAGCACAAGCTGGAATCAAGATTGCTGGGAGAAATATCAATAACTTCAGATATGAGATGACACCACCCTTATGGCAGAAAGTGAAGAGGAACTAAAAAACCTCTTGGTCAAAGTCAAAGAGGAGAGTGAAAAAGTTGGCTTAAATCTCAAAATTCAGAAAACAACGATCATGGCATCTGGTCCCATCTCTTCATGGGAAATAGTTGGGGAAACAGTGGAAACACTGTCAGACTTTATTTTGGAGGGGGGCCAAAATCACTGCAGATGGTGACTGCAGCCATGAAATGAAAAGATGCTTACTCCTTGGAAGGAAAGTTATGACCAACTTAGATAGCATATTCAAAAGCAGAGACATTACTTTGCCAACAAAGGTCCATCTGGTCAAGGCTAGGGTTTTTCCAGTGGTCATGTATGGATGTGAGAGTTGGACCCTGAAGAAAGCTGAGCACTGAAGAATTGATGCGTTTGAACTGTGGTGTTGGATAAGTCCCTTGGACTGCAAGGAGATCCAACCAGTCCATTCTAAAGGCAATCAGTCCTGGGTGTTCCTTGGAAGGACTGATGCTAAAGCTGAAACTCCAGTACTTTGGCCACCTCTTGTGAAGAGTTGACTCACTGGAAAAGACTCTGATGCTGGAAGGGATTGGGGGCAGGAGGAGAAGGGGACGACAGAGGATGAGACGGCTGGATGGTATCACCAACTCGATGGACGTGAGTTTGAGTGAACTTGGGGAGTTGGTGATGGACAGGGAGGCCTGGCGTGCTGCAATTCATGGGGTCGCAAATAGTCAGACATGACTGAGCAACTGAACTGAACTGAAGCTTGCAGTGACCATCATATTCAATGGTGGAAAGGTGAAAGCATTTCCTCTAAGGTAAAGAAGAAGACAAAGATGCCCACTCTTATCACTTTTACTCAACACAGTACTGGAAGTCCTAACCATGGCAACCAGAGAAGAAAAAAATAAAAGGAATCCGTATAGGAAAGGAAGAAGTAAAACTATCATTGTACATCAACTATACCTCAAAAATATATTAAAATTAATAATTAAAATTTAGTAAGTTAGTTATAAGATCAACATACAAAAATCAATAACATTTTTATATATTAGCAATGAAAAATGAGATTAAATAACATTTCTCTTAATATGAGTTTCAAAAAACAATTTAAAAAGGATTTGAAAAGGGGAACAGATTTTTAAAAGATGTACAAACCTCTGTACTAAAGACTACAAGGTGTACATGCGTTCAAGTACACCTGTGGTGGATTCATGTCAATCTATGCCAAAACCAATACAGAATTGTAAAGTAAAAATTAAAAATAAATAAATAAATTTAAAAAAAAAAAAATAAAGACTACAAGGTACCATCATGAAAAATTAAAGAAGACTAAACAAACAGGGGACATACTGTGTGTTTGGATTGGAAGACAGGTAAGATACCAATATTCCTGAAACTGGTCATAGATTTAATGCAATTTTTATAATTACACCATTGAGGCTTTCTTTGACAAAATGAACAAGTTAATTAAAGATTTTGTATGGACATGTAAAGTATCTAGACCATCCATAGCAACATGGAAAGAAGGAACAAAGTTAATGGACTTTAATATTTTAAAATCTACTATCAAGCCATATTAATTAATACAGTTTAGCATTTCATCAGAATAGAGAAAAACAGATCAATGAAACAGAATAGAGAGCCCAAATATAGACCCACATTTATATGGTTATTTGCTTTTTGATAAATTGTACCAAGAGAATTCAACAGGGAAAAGAAAGTCTTTCAACAAATAAGACTGGAGCAACTGGATATCTGTAAACTTCATCATACACAAAAATTAATTCAAGATGGATCATAGCCTCAAATATAAAAGCTAAAACTATAAAACCTCTAGAAGGAGACATAGGAGAATATCTATATAAACTGGGGGTTGGAAAGCTTTCTTAGACTGGATACAGTAAATATGCATAAAATTGTAAAACCTGATAAATTTGTCTTCATTAAAATTAAAACTTCTGTTCATCAAAAGACACTGCTAAGAAAATGAAGATGCCAGCCACACAATGGGAGAAAAGATTTATAAAACATGCATAAGACAAGGAACCTATATCTAGATCATAAAAAATCTTCTACTCAAAAATAAATGGCAAACAAATCAATAAAAATGGGAAATATCTGAATCAAAACCTTACAAAGGAAGATATATGAATGGCCAATAAGCACATGAACAAGTGCTCAACATCATTAGGCTTTGGGGATTTGCAAATGAAACCATATCACTAAATATCCTCCAGATTTCACTACACATCCACCAGAATGGCTGACACTAAAAAGACCGATAACTTTAAATGTTGGTAAAGATGTGGAACTCTCATACTTTGCTGATGGAAGTGTGCAATAGTCCCACCACTTTGGAAAACATTCTGGCAGTTTCTTATAAAACTAAACATACTTTACCCTGTGACCTAGCAATTTCATTCTTAGTTTGTTACACAAGGGAAATGAAACATATTCACAAAAAGATGAAAAAAAATTCATGACATCTGTATTTGCAATGTTTGTTAACTGGAAATAACCCAGGAGAGTATGTAAACAGACATTCATACACAGGAATGCTAATCAACATAAAAATAACTAGGATACATGCAACAACACGAATGGATCTCAAAAACATTACACTTAGTAAAAGAAGCCTTACACAAAAGAATCCATCCAATTTTTTATATGAAGCTTTAGAACACACAAAAGTAATCTGTTGTGGAAAAAATCAAAACACTGGATGCCTCGGACAGTAGAAGTTAGGACTGACTGAGGAGTATGGGTGAACTTTCTGGGGTGATAAAAATGTTCTATCATTTTTATGGGTGTTTGAGTTACAGGGGTATGCATTTGAATGGTATGCTTAAGATCCATACTTTATAATGAAATATTGAACTCTAGTTAATGATATGCATGCTGAAGTGTGGAGGTGTGAAAGTCCCTGACATTTGCAACTCATCTTGAAATATCTAAAAAGTAAGATGGATTGATAGACGGAAAGGTATATGATAAAGCACAAACATGTTAACAATTCTAGAATATAGATGACAAGTACAAGGGTGATTACTGCACAATCTTCCAACTCTGCTTATGTTTGAAAATTTTCATAATAAAATGTATAGGAAAAAATAATAACATGTATTACAGTTGTCGCCTGTGATAGACTGTGCTCCTGGGCTACACGAATAGTCACTGATAATTAGCTTATGTCAGCACTTCAGAGGGAACCTGACTGGTCAGCTGAAAGGAGTTTATTAAGCATGAAAAGATTCTCAGAACTTATTTGACTAAAGATGAGTGACTGTTTTAATTTCCAGGAGAGTCTTTGCCAGTACATCCCTGGGTATATCACCTTTCAACTTAGGACTGAACATTGAGAGGTCTTATAGCACAGAATCTAACATCAATAGTTAACAATTTAAGGACCCCTGGCTGGGGAGTGGAGGTGTGGATATAACAGCCAAAGGCAGAATCTGTCTGTGAAAGGTGGTAATCCGTGTTTAGATGTCTCATGAAGTGGGATGGAAAGTGACAAGGATTACAACTGCAGTGGGCTCATCACAAGGCAGCTCCACTAGGGCCTCCCAGTAGGGGGCCTCACTAGGAGTTATCTGTGCCTGGAAGAAACCTTTTCAGAACAAGTCTATAATACTGCAAATCTTCAGACACAAAACACGGACTCTTTCCGAAACCTCTTTCCCAACTGACTATAACTTTTTCTTGACATCTGACACACAAACAGCCAATATTAAGTGATTTAGAAAAAATGTCTTAAATAATTATCCTTTATTGCATTTCTTTATCTGAGGTACCATTTTTCCTGATACTCTATATATGTCACAATAGAAGATGATATGCCAGCAGAATTTCTTTTTGTTTTTCCATAGAAAAACAGACCCAAATGTATTTTTCTCACTTTTTCATGGTTGAGGGCAGAAGGAGAATCTGTTACTGTGGAAAAGCTTCAAGTATTTATTAAAGATGTCAGAATGTATTAGGGGCCTTGAGACAAAATGGGCACAGTGATGGTTTTCTAGAGAATACCAGGTGGTAATGAGAGTGACCACTCACAGAAGCCACAGCTCAATATGCCTTGCATTATGGAGAATAAACTCCAACCTCCAACTTAGCCATTAGCATTTATAGAAGGCACAGATTATGAAACATCTAATAAAACCAATTATCAGAAGGAGAGCAGGGGATACCATCTATAGGTCTAAGAACTTCTATATGAAATAATTGATTTTGCACACACACATATTCACTTATACACATGTACCCATATGTTTACATACATACATTTATAAATATACAAACTATATATATTCATATTTATATTACATAATGCTGGAATTTAAACCACTGTAGCCAATCCTCCCAAGTGTAGAATATGATGTGTTTTGAAACAGAAAGTCTATTTGACTACACTTTTAAAACTATTCCAAATTAAATAAAATCTTAAACAAGTGTTAAAAGCTATATTAAAGGTGAGATATTAATAGTACAAATCAGATTTACATTGGTTGGAAACATATTTCAGCATGGACACGAGAAGGTATGCAGCTACTTTGCCTGTGTCCTGCTTCCCCTACCTCCGTGCTCTTAGCTTGGAGAATTCTTCTCAAGGCATGATTAGAAAGACCCTCCAAGTACTTATGAAAATTTCATTTACATGAGCTATCTAATTTTAGTTGCCCCTAGAAACACTTCCACAAAACTACATTTTAATACCATGATCACTAGTTTCCATTTTCTAAGGGTTTAGATTACTACTACCTTGGCACTGAGCTTCCCAGGTGACTCAGTGGTAAAGAATCCACCTGCCAATGCAGGAGACACAGAAGATAAGAGTTCGATCCCTGGGTTGAGAAGATCCCCTGGGAGAAGAAATGGCAACCCACCCCAGTATTCTTGCCTGGAGAATCCCATGGACAGAGGAGCCTGGTGGGCTGCAGTGCACGGGGTCGAAAAGAGTCAGATATGACTAAGCATACACGTACCTTGGTTCTACCATGTCAGTTATCACTTCTGTACCTGCTTGATGACCTATCCTGTGAAAATATGTTGAAACCTTTCATCTACTGAAGTGGTCTTTCTAGTTTTTTTGCATAGAGTGTGTAGGTGGTAGTTGTATTATTTTATTCCTGCCCTGTCATTTTATTGGGGTTTCAGGGGAAGACTGCTACATTTAATTGGTATGTTTTTAGAAAAACCTAGAGTCAAATTTGCACTTGCACTGCAGCAGCTAGCCTTAGCCTCGGTTGTTTCATTTCTAATTATTTTTCATCTATTTTTTAAAATTCTTATTATAATTTTCCTAATTTACTTTATTTCATCAATCTAAGATTATAAAACAATATTAGTCTATGAACCACAAAGAAAGAAAAAATTCTGTCAATTAGCCTAAGAAACTATGTTAAGATCTGTTGATATTAAAACACACATTGATTTCAGAGAGAGAAAAATGAGAAAAAAATGCATTATTAGAATTGATAAGATATGGTATCTGTTTTGTATTGTTTGCTCCTCAAATTCTGTTTGGAGGCAGGTGGAATGTTTATAACAAATGACTGAATGAGCCTGCACATTGCATGGGGGTTCCACTTGGTTGGGTGAGCTATTGGCAAAAAGGACAGAATGACTATATCTCTGGCACTTGTGTTGGTACCCTAGTCACATAAGAGACACTTTCACAGACCGGCGATTCTGAGGTGTACATAATAAAAACCTCTCCTCTGATATCTGTATCTTTAAACCCCACAACTATAGCCCTTCCAAATGATATACAGAGAATAAAAATTTATAGAATTAATCTCCAAATAAATGATGAACTTACAGAAGAAAGTTTTATGTGAAACTTTATTGGCTACTTTTAAAATAAGAGGCCAAGTTAAACCATCGATTAAATTTAAGGTATTTTGATATCATTTAATGAGACTAAATAAGGCACTGAACATAATGGCTGATACAAACTAGGTCTTTAGTGAACATCTGCTGAATAATTAAACTAAATGAACTAGTTCTTTCTAAAGTTATCAAGAAATAGAAATTTGAAATGTCAAGTGGTATAGTCGAAACGGAAAAAAAAATACCTCAATTAGTTCAATCAGATGACTCTATGGTCTTGATTCTTAGAATATCAAAGTGCTGTGTGGATGATATTTTTTAAGACTAATCAACACAGTATGGAATTCAGGACCAGGTTCTCCCCTGGGCTGAAAGCTTGCCAACCTGCAGCTCAGGCTCTTCATTTACAAAAGAAAGTAAACAAAGTGAGCTCCCAGGCTCCTACCAGCTCCTAATGTTGATTTGTTAAAACTAAAAGAAATAAAATCATGAGGAGGTCCATGGCTGAATTGCCATGCAGTCCTGACTCTTCTATCCTTGGATGAAACTACAAGGACATAACTTCACTGCCATCAAGGATGCCTTTTCTCATTAATATTCTTGGGAAAGCCTCTTATGAAATATACTGCCTTTGATAATAATCATAATTTTCTTGAAAATAGATTTACTAAATAAAAAATCAACAGAAGTAATTCTAGGTGAGTGAATGCTATTTAGCTAACAACAAGGTATTTAGCTATTTATCAAATAAACCAGAATGACATCATTTAAAGGGTGGTGCTACATAACATACCTTTGAGCCTAATAGGACCATCAAGCAGTTTGTATGTAGGGAAATCTGTTGTTTCTCTGATATGACAGCCTATTTTCCCACTCTTTGAAGCACTTCATAAGGATAAGTTTATTTGGAAAACATCTTAAAGTTTTTAATAGAAATATAGTTGATTTACAATATCATATTGGTTTCAGGTGTACAGTATTTTTACCATTTGCATAAACTGTAAATAAAAGTTAAAATTATTACATTATTTATTATCCCAAGAAAGTTATTACAAGATAATGCTATAATTCCATGTTATGTAATATATTCTCATTGCTTGTGTATTTTATACATATCCGTCTGTGTCTCTTAATCCCATTACCCTAATGTTCCCCACTCCCTTCCTTCTCCCCACGAATAACCTCCAGTTTGTGTCCTATGTCTTTGAGTCTGTTTGCTTTGATATATATCTTCATTTATATATTTTTTTAGACTCCATATACAAGTGATATCATACAGTATTTGTCTATTTTTGCCTGACATTTCGCTAAGTACAATATTCTCCATATACAAGTGATATCACACAGTATTTGTCTATTTTTGCCTGAATTTCACTAAGTACAATATTCTTTAGGTCCATCCATGCTGCTGCAAGTGACAGAAGTTCATTCTTTTCTATGGCCAATTTTTCAAATTCATGTTTTTGTATTCTCCAGGAGTAGAAATGCTGGGTCATATTGTAGTTCAATTTTTAGTTTTTTGAGGAGTCTCCATATAGCTTTCCATAGTGGATGCATCAATTTATATTCCCAACAACAGTATATGAGGGTTCTCTTTCCTCCCTGTTCTCACCACATTTGTTATTACATTCTTTTTGAAGACAGCCATTTTGGCAGGTGTGAGGTGATATCTCATTGTGGTTTTAACTTTCGTTTCTCTGAGGATTAGTGATGGTAAACATCTTTCCATGTGCTTGTTGGCCATCTGTATGCCTTCCTTAGGAAAATGTCTATTCATAGCCTCTCCCCAGTTTTTAATTGGACTGTTTGCTTTTTAAAATTTTGAATTGTATGAAGTGTTTATATATTTTGGATATTAACCCCTTGTTGGTCATATCATTTGCAAATATTTTCTTCCATTTAGTAGTTCATCTTTTTGTTTTCTCAGTGATTTCCTTTGCTGTGCAAAAACCTTTAAGTTTAATTGGATCCCATACGTTTATTTTTGCTTTTATTTATTTTGCCTTAGGAGACAAATCCAATAGAATATTGCAACAATTTATATCAGAGTGTTCTGCCTATGTCCTATTCTAGAGTTTTCTAATTTTAGGTCTTACATTTAGGTTTATAACACATTTTGATTTTATGTTTGTATGTGATGTGAAGAAATGTTCAAATCTTGCTGATTTACAAACAGCTGTTCAGTTTTCCAAGCACCATTTACTGAAAAGATTGTCTTTTCTACATTGTATACTTTTGCCTCATTTGTAATAAACAAAAAGGCAAAATGGTTGTCTGAAGAGGCCTTACAAATAGCTGTGAAAAGAAGAGAAGCAAAAGGTAAAGAAGGAAAGGAAAGATATACCCATTTGAATGCAGAGTTCCAAAGAACAGCAAGGAGAGATAAGAAAGCCTTCCTCAGTGACCAATGCAAAGAAATAGAGGAAAACAATAGAAAGAGAAATACTGGAGGTCTCTTCAAGAAAATTAGAGATACCATGAGAACATTTCATGCAAAGATGGGGTCGAGAAAGGAGAGAAATGGTATGGACCTAACAGAAGCAGAAGATATTAAGAAGAGGAGGCAAGAATACACAGAAGAATTATACAAAAAATATATTCATGATGCAGATAGCCACGATGGTGTGATCACTCACCTAGAGTCAGACATCCTGGAATATGAACTCAAATGGGCTACGAACAAAGCTAGTGGAGGTGATGGAATTTCAGCTGAGCTATTGCAAATCCTGAAAGATGATGCTGTGAAAGTGCTGCACTCAATATGCCAGCAAAGTTGGAAAACTCAGCAGTGGCCACAGGACTGGAAAAGGTCAGTTTTCATTCCAATCCCAAAGAAAGGCAATGCTCAAACTACCACACAATTGCACTCATCTCACACACTAGCAAAGTAATGCTCAAAATTCTCCAAGCCAGGCGTCAGCAATACGTGAACCGTGAACTTCCAGATGTTCAAACTGGTTTTAGAAAAGGCAGAGGAACCAGAGATCAAATTGCCAACATCCACTGGATCATGGAAAAAGCAAGAGAGTTCCAGAAAAACATCTATTTCTGCTTTATTGACTATGCCAAAGCCTTTGACTGTGTGGATCACAAGAAACTGTGGAACATTCTGAAAGAGATGGGAATAACATACTACCTTACCTGCCTCGTGAGAAATCTGTATGCAGATCAAGAAGCAACAGTTAGAACTGGACATGGAACAACAGACTGATTGCAAATCAGGAAAAGAATACATCAAGGCTGTATATTGTCACTGTATATTTCTTATTTAACTTCTATGCAGAGTACATCATATGAAATGCTGGGCTGGATGAAGCACAAGCTGGAATCAAGATTGCCAGGAGAAATATCAATAACCTCAGATATGCAGATGACACCACCCTTATTGCAGAAAGCAAAGAAGAACTAAAGAGCCTCCTGATGAAAGTGAAAGAAGAGAGTGAAAAGCTGGCTCAAAACTCAACATTCAGAAAACTAAGATCATGGCATCCGGTCCCATCACTTCATGGCAAGTAGATAGGGAAACAATGGAAACAGTGAGAGACTTTATTTTTTGGGGCTCCAAAATCACTGTAGATGGTGACTGCAGCCATGAAATTAAAAGACACTTGCTCCTTGGAAGAAAAGCTATGACCAACTTAGCATACTAACAAGCAGAGACATTACTTTGCCAACAAAGGTCTGTCTAGTCAAGGCTATGGTTTTTCCAGTAGTCATGTATGGATGTGAGAGTTGGACCATAAAGAAAGCTGAACCAAAGAATTGATGCTTTGATCGTGTGGTGTTAGAGAAGACTCTTGAGAGTCCCTTCAGTTCTTACAGCTTTGGTTGTACAGGAGTTCTTCTGCCAGTTTGCAGTTTGTTTTCAGTGAGAACTGCTCTACATGATGTACTTTTGATGTGTTTGTGGGAAGAGGTGAGCTCCATGTCCTCTTACTCCACCATTTTGATCTGATTCCCCTTAAAAGATCAATTGCTTATTACTAGTCACAATCTATTGAGAGGCAAGAGTGGATTTTCACAAATAAAACAATACAGCTTAGGAATACAAAAATAAATTTCTCTGACATGACCAAAAGGGATCCCAGGGTTGATCTCCTTCAGAATGGACTGGTTGGATCTCCTTGCAGTCCAAGGGACTCTCAAGAGTCTTCTCCAACACCACAGTTCAAAAGCATCAATTCTTCAGTGCTCAGCTTTCTTCATAGTCCAAATCTCACATCCATACATGACCACAGGAAAAACCATAGCCTTGACTAGACGGACCTTAGTCAGCAAAGTAATGTCTCTGCTTTTGAATATGCTGTCTAGTTTGGTCATAACTTTTCTTCCAAGGAGTAAGTGTCTTTTAATTTCATGGCTGCAGTCTGCAAGAAGATCCAACCAGTCCATCCTAAAGAAATAAGTCCTGAATATTCATTGAAAGGACTGATGCTGAAGTTGAAACTCCAATACTTTGGCCACCTGAGGCGAAGAACTGACTCACTGGGAAAGACCCTGATGCTGGGAAATATTGAAGGTAAGAGGAAAAGGGGACGATAGAGGATGAGATGGTTGGATAGTATCACTGACTTGATGGACATGAGTTTGAGTAAGCTCTGGTAGTTGGTAATGGACAGGGAAGCCTGGTGTGCTTGCAGTCTATGGGTTCACAAAGAGTCAAACATGACTGAGCAACTGAACTGAACTGTCAAAGACCTGGATTTATTTCTTGGCTCTCTAATCTGTTTCATTGATCTATGTGTCTGTTTTTGTGCCAAAACCAGGCTGTTTTGATTAATGTAGTTTTTACAGTATAGTCTGAAGTCTGGGAGAGTGATACCTCCAGTTTTGCTCTTTTTTTCTCAAGATTGCTTGGGCAATTCAGTTTTGTGTGGTTCCATACACATTTTAGGATTATTTGTTTCTATGAAAAATGTCATGGATATTTTGATAAAGATTGCACTGAATTTATAGATTGCTTTGGGTAGTTTGGCTATTTGCTGCTGCTGCTGCTGCTAAATTGCTTCAGTTGTGTCTGACTTTGTGTGACCCCATAGACGGCAGCCCACCAGGCTCCCCCATCCCTGGGATTCTACAGGCAAGAACATTGCAGTGGGTTGCCATTTTCTTCTCCAATGCATGAAAGTGAAAAGTGAAAGTGAAGTCGCTCAGTTGTGTCTGACTCTTAGTGACCCATGGACTGCAGCCTACCAGGCTCCTCCGTCCTGGGATTTTTCGGGCAAGAGTACTGGAGTGGGTTGCCATTGCCTTCTCCTTGGCTATTTGAACAATATTAATTCTTCCAATTAAAGAGTACAGAATATCTTTCCACTTCTTTTTATTGTCTTCTATTTTATTTCCAATAGTTTTCTAGAGTATAGGTTTTCACCTCCTTGGTTGTTTATTCCTAGGTATTTTATTCTATTTGATTTGTTTTGAAATGAGATTGTTTTCTTGATTTCTCTTTCTGATAGTTCTTTATTGGTATCTAGAAAAATGATAGGCTTCTGTATAGTAAACTAGTATCTTGAAACTTTGCTGAATCCATTTATTAGTTTTAATAGTTTCTGTGCAGAGACTTTAGGGTTCTCTCTATAAAGCACCATTTCATTTGCAATTGGAGAAGGAAATGGCAGTTCACTGCAGTATTCTTGCCTGTAGAATCTCATGGGCAGCAGAGCCTGATGGGCTTCAGTCCATGGTGTCACAAGAGTCAGACACGACTTAGTGACTAAACCACCACCACTACCATCTGCAAACAGTGACAGTTTAATACCTTTCTTGTAATCTGGATGACCTTTATTTCTTTTCTTCTCCGATTGCTATGGCTATGATTTCCAGTACTATTTTAAACAGAAGTGGCAAGTGTGGGCATCCTTGTCTTGTTCTTAAATTTAGTGGAAAGACTTTTAACTTTTCACTGTTGAGTATGATACTATCTGTTGGTTTGTCATATTTTGTTGAGATATGTTCCCTTTATAATGCTGAGATATTTTTCCTCTATACCCACTTTGACAAGAGTTTTTATCATGAATGGATAAAATTCACATGTGGCTCCTGACTTGAGCTGGCCACAGACAGAGTTCTGATTTGCTCTGCCTGCACAGGTGCCTGTCACTCTGCTAAGACACAGTGTTAAGTGCAAGTCCACTTTATCCCTCACAGCCAGTCACTGCCCCCAGCCTCTGCCACTATCGCCCTCTATGGAATCACAGGGAATGAGCTGTGGTAGAGCAACTACCGTCAGTGATCTGGGCTGCTTCTGGGGCTCTGTTTGAGGAAGCACCAAGAGTGGCCACTGCCACTCCCCCCCAGCTCCTTGTTGGGACCAGGTTGCCTCTATGTCCCACAGTTGAGTCTTTTATTCAGTCATGGCTGCCCCAGATCCAGTGCTGTAGTGTGACAAGAAGCATTTGCTCAGTTTGAGCTGGGGTGTTTAGCCAGGCAGTTGTGGGAAAACTGGAAGATGCTAGATCATACCTTTCTCTCCCCTGCCTCAAAGGCAAGCCAGCTAGCTCGAGAGTAGAATCTGTCCTCTTCACTGCCCTTCTCCAACCAAACAAGAGGGCTTGTCTATCTCATGTTGAACCCAGAACTGGTGCACCAAATCTGCGTTTTGGACTGCTCACTCCATAGGGCAGGTGTCTGCCTGTGTAACTCTCTCTCTTTTCCTCTGAGTCTCCTCCCAGGGGCACAGGTCCTGATCTGATCCCTTTTTTTCCCCTTTCTCCCCAATCACATGTGGATCTTTCTTACAGCTTTGGTTGTACAGGAGTTCTTCTGCCAGTTTGCAGTTTGTTTTCAGTGAGAATTGCTCTACATGATGTACTTTTGATGTGTTTGTGGGAAGAGGTGAGCTCCATGTCCTCTTACTCCATTTTGATCTGATCCCCCTTAAAAGATCAATTGCTTATTACTAGTCACAATCTATTGAGAGGCAAGAGTGGATTTTCACAAATAAAACAATACAGCTTAGGAATACAAAAATAAATTTCTCTGACATGACCAAAAGGGATCAGACCTCTTGATTAAAGTTTTGGATAGTTTATCATCCAACAGGAGTTAATTCACGCTTGGGAAGTACTGATTTATAAGGCAGAAGGGACTAGATAACTCAGTTTGTAGACACTGAATAGAAAGAAAATCCTTAGAAAAGGTTAAAATATTTGGGAACATTGAAAGAAAGTAAATTACATGAGGTTCTATAGTAAAATGCAACTATAGTGGCTAGAAGTTTAAGACTCTGTAAACAGAAAGGTTAAACTACACAGTAGAGGTTATGATTATTTTCTTCACACACATCAAGAAAACTCTAAGTAGAACATGGAGCTTTCAGTGTCAAATGAGGTAAAAATATTGGCCTGAATTCGAAGAACTGCAGCAGCAAAGTGATTAACACAAGGTGATTGAATTATGAGACAAGATTAAGGGTATTCCTTGTGTATAGGCTGGTCATGTGTAACCCAGTACCATGGAAAAGAAAAGCAGGCTGAGGATTTATCTGAGACAAGGCAGCAGTGGCTCCACTGCCATTTCACACTCATGCTGTACAGAAACTGAGATTCAGGGGGACTGCCTGAGAGCTTCAATCCTTTGGGTGCTGATGATAGAGATTTAGCCCTAATTTTCAGTTATGTAGGTATCCCATCAGTTGAGATAATCAGAAAATCTAGTAAACCATTTTCTCACTAAACTGTGAGGGGATCTTCCAATCCTGATCATACTAACTGTTCCTGGGTAATATCAGCCAAGGGCTTATGAGTCTTGGCTCTGGACCACTTAAATTTCTAAGGAAGAATGAGTTTTTCAGAATAGAAATCTGATGGTGGCACTATCACTTCTTCCCCAAACATCCTGCTGTCACAGCTGTCATCACACACAAGGACACAGATGGGGCCACATCTCTCTCCTTGAAGCCAGGCTCCTGTTTTGCTCACCTTCACATCTCATGCACCCAGTCCACAGTCTGGCACATGCCAGGTGTTCATAAAGGTTTGCTGAATAATAGAACTGATAGATATTTTCAAAGAGGATGTTTCAAGGAGGAGTTTAGCTAATTAACTAAAGAAAATACAGTCTAAATGTGTGGAAAGTTTCCAGATCATGAGTTCCAAAGGAGACACTCTCCCCAAGGACTTTGGTGGAACTCCCATTCTTTGCTCTTATTTCCTGATGGTTTTAATATGAGCGTAGATGGCTTATACAACAATTAAACTGACTTGAAGAAGCATTCTCTACAGTGATGGTTACCCTTGATTCTGACTGATGTGCAAACTACAAAGTCAATAGGACCAGTGATTCTGAATTTTTCAAATATTCTCAGAAGGGAGAACTGCTCAAGTCAAACAATCTCACTTGTTCCTTTTGTGATGGTATCTGACCCACTAAGTAAAAAGTGTCTCTGATATACTAGCTATTTTGCAACGAGGGACAGGCCAGGTCACAGTTGAGGAAGAAACCTTGTGCAGCTACTGCCAGTCTGTAGCCCTGTGAAGGCTGATGCTTGAATTTTAACTGCTAGAGTTCAAACACTTTCTTGGACATCAAATACTTTTCTTTGATATCATCAAAAAATACATTTGACATTAGAACAAAAATGGTTTAAGCTCTTATTTTCATGGTGCAGGGAATTAAGAATCATAGAACAAATTTAGATCCAGAAGAGGAAGACTCAGGAGAAGGCAGGGAAAGAAGGGATTAGAATAAAGAGAGGAGAATAAGAAGCCTACAACATTAAACTACGTTAAACTACATTAAACTCAACTAGTTAACACACAAACACACAGACACACACACACACTTCCCACTGACAGCAGATCTTCAAAACATCACCATAAAAATAGGTTTATTCCCCCACTGCCAGCTTCAGCTAAATTTCCCTCTCCTGGGAAAGTGACTTGTGCATCCCAGCTCCAACCCCGACCCCATCACAGCTTCTCTGCTACCATCACCTACTGGGATGTCTTCGAAACTAGGAAAACCAGTCGGGCCCTTTATTTACTAACTGGGCCCAGAATCAATATCCCTGCCTCCCAAGTGCCTAGAAATGCCCAGGGAAGTATCTCCCATCAATCTCTTGACTTGTCTTCAGTCAACTCCTCTCTTTCCCCCTCAGTTGGAATCTTAGACTCACCTCACAAGGGGCCAGTTAATGGGAATGATCTCAAGCAACAGGTTCTTCTTAATGTCCCCCCAATTTACTTACATTCAACTCATCCTCATATGCATATTCGGGTTTCAGAGAATGAAACGGGTCAGGTCCAATACTCTATCTGTGCCCTTGACCATATCTTCTCCAGTAAACTCTAGAACCATATTTTATCTTATATTCCCTATTCCTTGCCCCTATCTTCAATCATTACAATTCTTTTCTTTCCTTTGGTTTTCTTCTAATTACAAGATTCATCTTTCTCTTCCCTTTTCATTAAAACTCTCAAATACACCCTTAGTTTTTTTCCACCCCCATTCACATACAGGACAATTGCAATCTGGCTTTTATCACACACTCACACACACTCTCCCTGCCCACCATATGTAATCCTCCTGCACTGGCTTGCAAAATCTAATGGGAACCCTTCAGGCTTTAAAATACTCAAACTTATTATTAAACATCAAACTGGTGATACTTCACTTTTCCAAATTCCTTCCTCTTTTAAGTTAACTTCCCCAGTGAGGAGTTTCACCATCTACTCAAATCTTACAACAAGCAGGGTCCTACTTTCACAACTGCTTTTTTCTCATATATCCCAAGGCCAAATAATCACAACAGCTTGCCTATCTTGAGTCTTATATAGCTCTTATATTTGTCTTTTCCCTTGTCTAGTTCAGGCTCTTATAATTTTATCTTTAGATTATAGCCACAGTCTCCTCGCTTATCTCTCTACTTCCCACTTTGCACATCTAATTCTTTAATGTGAGCTTCTGGACTATTCCCATGCTTAAAACTCCCCACTGATTGCCTAGTCATTCATGTCCTCTTAATATAATAGTTTATGTTTACAAACACTGAACGAGTTGAAATTCTCCATATTCTCTGTGCTGATTCTTACATCCAGACCTTTGCTTATGTTGTTCTTTCTGCCTGGACGCCTTTCTCTAGCTAACCTTTATTTCAAGCAAGTTTATCCCTTAAGAATCAGATTACTAGTGACTTCTTCCAGGAAGCTCTCCCTGACATGCCCATGCTCCCACTTGCTTCTCTACACACTCCCATAGCTTCTCTAAGAGCACCTTACCTTTGATTATTTAATATGGCTAGCTCTCCCATTTATAAAATATGTCCCTTTCCTGAGGATAAGAACTGAATGTTTATATCCTTAGAACTGCAGTTCCTGATTCATGTTTAAGGTTCAGTAAATGTATATTGAATGAATAAATCAATGAACCACTGGAGCCTTTTCATGAAATACAGGAAAGCTGAGGCTATATGGATTCAACTGATTTTGATGTGCTTCATAAAAGTAAGAATCTTCAGAAGGCAACCGATTAAACAGAAGATTAAGCTAAAGACCAAGGCCCAAGGAATGTTAAGGAGAGAATCTTTGGAGACAGATTTATTATGGACAAGAACTCAGAGAGTGTCAAGAGAGATTAATACATACATAAAGACCCGTAGGAAGTGATGGCAGATTAAACTGATGGCTTTTGGAAATTTGGTGCTCGTCATTCTCCTGTTTAAGCTGTGATATGGATATAGCCACAACTTATTTATTTCTCAAGGAAACTGCAGGTCAAGGTTTAAAACTGTTGACTAAGGGGCGCTGGGGAATGAATGTCCATGAAACAGTATAGTGTGTCTTAGTCATTCAGTTGTGTCCAACTCTTTGTAGCCTGTCAGGCTCCTCTGTCTATGGAATTCTTCAGGCAAGAACACTGGAGTGGGTAGCCATTCCCTTTTCCAGGGAATCTTCCTGACCCAGGGAGCGAATCTGGGTCTCCTGCATTGCAGGCAGATTCTTTACCATCTGAGCCAGCAGGGAAGCCCATGAAACAGTATAAGTCATGTAAAAAAGGACAACAACTTTCTCCAACAGGACAGAGGATCCACAGGTCTTCCCCGGGAGGAAGACCTATGTTTACCATAGTGGTGGGATACAGAAATTTAGCCTTCATTTAGATAGGAAGGCAATCTTGAAGCTTAAGAATTAATAACAATTTCTAGCAATGGAGGGATATTGGTGGTTCTTGTGACTGCCTATAATCATCATTGGTTTTCTTCCTCATACTACTCAAAATGAAAATACAGCCTAAATATAAACAGTGTGTTTGCAATCTTTGCTACAAGACAAATTCCTTAACCACCCATTCTAAAAGAATGGCCTCACTCAAGCCCCTCCTGTTTGGAAGTTCTGGAGATAGTGCTTTCAAGAACCACAGATCAAGAACAGCTGGGGTAGGGGAAAGTGGTTTCCCTCTTCATGTTTCAAGGGTAATGCAAAAAAGCCTACCACAGGGGCTTAGGCAGCTTGTTTGCTTCTGTTTTTTAAAATTATTGGGAATATTATCTGCTATTTTATCACTCACTTCCCACATGTTAAAAATAGGCTTATTTGTCAACAATATATTAAAAATGCACATAACCCTTTCAGTGAACTTTAGTCAGAATTGTGTAGCTAGTCATAGTCAATTTCTATTACCATAGTCTTTAAGTAAACTAATCTCCAAATTTCTTTTCCAGGTTGATTTTTTCAAAGTAGTTAGGGGCATATGATAGACTTCAGGGCTTTCCAGGTGGCTCAGTGGTAAAGAATCTGCCTGCTAATGCAGGAGATGCAGGTTTAACCCCTGGATTGGGAAGTTCCCCTGGAGAAGGAAATGGCAACCCACTCCAGTATTCTTGCCTGGGAAATCCCCTGGACAGAGGATTCTGGCCAGCTACAGTCATGTGGTTGCAAAAGAGTTGAAAACAACTTAGTCACTAAACAACAACAACAAAATTAGCAGAGGAGTAAGACTCTTCTGTAAAATAATCCAGGAGATGTACAATATGGTAGATCACCGTTTTCAAAGAAAGATAGAAAATGTACTTGTGACAATGGGTTATATAAAAAAAAGTTGGACAACATTATTATGAATGTTCTCAGTGTTTGAAGAAAAGGAAATCTCTCTATGCTTGATTTGGACACTTCCAATTGAATCTGTGTGCTGTAAAATTCTTCTTCTCAAATAGAATATTGTTTTGAACTAAGACAGACTTGATCACTTGCCAAACCAAGTTCCATATTTCCCTCTTGCTTCCAAAGTGACATCTCTAATAGCTGGACCATAGATGATCCTAAAATTATAATTGTATGTTATTTTTTTAAATAACAAAATATAGATTTAAATCTGTAAGAAAAATACTCAAAAACACCACCACAGTTTTTTCTTTTCATCTAACAGATTTCTTTCTTTCAAAACTCATATTGTACATCTCTTGAGAGGAACATAATTACTCAGTTAAAAGCTGTACTTTAAGGCAAATTGACAGCCAGAATACCCACCAAACCAGCCAATGACTCACAGCAGTTATCCCTGGGTGGGAGGGGTATTTAAGATTTTACAAAGTTTTTATATTCTGTTTTATGATGACTGGCTCAGATCATGAACTCCTTATTGCCAAATTCAGACTTAAATTGAAGAAAGTAGAAAAACCACTAGAGGTCATTTTTGGTAGGCATTTATGGTAGGCATTTTAGGTCATTCAGGTATGACCTAAATCAAATCCCTTATGATTATACAGCGGAAGTCAGAAATAGATTTAAGGGACTAGATCTGAGAGACAGAGTGCCTGATGAACTATGGAATGAGATTCGTGACATTGTACAGGAGACAGGGATCAAGAAATGCACGGAAAAGAAATGCAGAAAAGCAAAACGGCTGTCTGGGGAGGCCTTACAAATAGCTGTGAAAAGAAGAGAAGTGAAAAGCAAAGGAGAAAAGGAAAGACATAAGCATCTGAATGCAGAGTTCCAAAGAACAGCAAGGAGAGATAAGAAAGCCTTCCTCAGCGATCAATGCAAAGAAATAGAGGAAAACAACAGAATGGGAAAGACTAGAGATCTCTTCAAGAAAATTAGAGATACCAAGAGAACATTTCATGCAAAGATGGGCTTGATAAAGGACAGAAATGGTATGGACCTAACAGAAGCAGAAGATATTAAGAAGAGGTGGCAAGAATATACAGAAGAACTGTACAAAAAAGAGCTTCACTGACCAAGATAATCACGATGGTCTGATCACTCACCTAGAGCCAGACATCCTGGAATGTGAAGTCAAGTGTGCCTTAGAAAGCATCACTACGAACAAAGCTAGTGGAGGTGATGGAATTCCAGTTGAGCTATTGCAAATCCTGAAAGATGATGCTGTGAAAGATGATGCTGCACTCAATATGCCAGCAAGTTTGGAAAACTCAGCAGTGGCCACAGGACTGGAAAAGGTCAGTTTTCATTCCAATCCCAAAGAAAGGCAATGCCAAAGAATGCTCAAACTACCACACAATTGTACTCATCTCACATGCTAGTAAAGTAATGCTCAAACTTCTCCAAGCCAGGCTTCAGCAATATGTGAACCATGAACTTCCTGATGTTCAAGCTGGTTTTAGAAAAGGCAGAGGAACCAGAGATCAAATTGCCAACATCCGCTGGATCATGGAAAAAGCAAGAGAGTTCCAGAGAAACATCTATTTGTGCTTTATTGACTATGCCAAAGCCTTGGACTGTGTGGATCACAATAAACTATGGACAATTCTGAAAGAGATGGGAATACCAGACCACCTGACCTGCCTCTTGAGAAACCTATATGCACGTCAGAAAGCAACACTTAGAACTGGACATGGAACAACAGACTGGTTCTAAATAGGAAAAGGAGTACCTCAAGACTGTATATTGTCACCCTACTATTTAACTTATATGCAGAGTACATCATGAGAAATGATGGGCTGGAAGAAGTACAAGCTGGAATCAAGATTGCTGAGAGAAATATCAATAACCACAGATATGCAGATGACACTACCCTTATGGCAGAAAGTGAAGGGGGACTAAAAAGCCTCTTGATGAAAGTGAAAGAGGAGAGTGAAAAAGTTGGTTTAAAGCTCAACATTCAGAAAACTAAGATCATAGCATCTGGTCCCATCACTTCATGGCACATAGATAGGGAAACAGTGGAAACAGTGTCAGATTTTATTTCTTTGGGCTCCAAAATCACTGCAGATAGTGATTGCAGCCATGATATTAAAAGACGCTTGCTCCTTGGAAGGAAAGTTATGAGCAACCTAGATAGTATATTCAAAAGCAGAGACATTATTTTGCCAACAACGGTCTGTCTAGTCAAGGCTATGGTTTTTCCAGTGGTCATGTATGGATGTGAGAGTTGGACTGTGAAGAAAGCTGAGCCCCGAAGAATTGATGCTTTTGAACTGTGGTGTTGGAGAAGACTCTTGAGAGTCCCTTGGACTGCAAGGAGATCCAACCAGTCCATCCTAAAGGAGATCGGTCCTGGGTGTTCATTGGAAGGACTGATGCTCAAGCTGAAACTCTGATACTTTGTCCACGGGATGGGAAGAGTTGACTCATTGGAAAAGACCCTGATTCTGGGAGGGATTGGGGGCAGGAGGAGAAGGGGATGACAGAGGACGAGATGGCTGGATGGCATCACCGACTCGATGGACATGAGTTTGGGTAAACTCCAGGAGTTAGTGATGGACAGGGAGGCCTGGCGTACTGCAACTCATGGGGTTGCAAAGAGTTGGACATGACTGAGCTACTGAACTGAACTATATTCTCTTTTACATATTGCATATTGTTAGGTTTTCTAAAAAATAAAAAGAACTATAATTTTTAAAAAATAATTTAAAAACAAGAATAGAATGCGTCCAGTGAATTATCAGGGTGGTAGATATAGTTAACACCATTCCTTTGAGGAAGGAATAAGTGTGAGAATATTTACCCTTGGGAAGACTTAGTTGTCTGCAAATACCTAAGATGGAGTGGTGTTTCTTCTGAAGGCAGAACTCAGGTTAATTGGTAGAAATAGCAGGGAAACAGATTTTTGTTTCTATTCAAGGAACATTTTTCTTATAACCTGAGCCACTCATCAGCGGATTTCACTTCTTTCAAAGGAATGAGCTTCTGTTCACTAAATGTACTTAAGAAAAGGCTTGGGAACCACAGGCCAGGGACTTCAGAGATAAGGCAGCTGCAGTGTGAGGAAGTCAAGGGTGGAGAATGGAGCATGAACTTCGAGGCTCCTTCCAAATAGAAGATTCTCTGATTTGTG
The DNA here is from genome assembly GCF_014754425.2 of Oryx dammah. Classification (NCBI taxonomy): domain Eukaryota; kingdom Metazoa; phylum Chordata; class Mammalia; order Artiodactyla; family Bovidae; genus Oryx; species Oryx dammah. Next base: position 46,241,721 of record NW_024070202.1, on the reverse strand, counting down.
CTGAAACACATAGCTTCATTCCACACTTCATCTTCTGCCATTGATTGAAGATTGAAAAAACAGACGAATGAGTTTAATTTAATGGAAAATCATTTTTGGTCTCTTAATTGGATGAAATCACAAATTCTTAACTTTTTCATGGCCATTTTTATTATATAGTCTAAAGTAGACACTTGAGGGAATCATGTAAAAATGAGAAGTATGAATTACTGACATCATAAACCATTAGGATGGAGCTGCTGAAGGAGGTTTTGAAACACAGAGGCAAGATGAATTTAAGCAGAATATTAAATACAATCAAATTAATATTTTAATTCAGATGCTACTCTGATTCACATTTGCTGGTTTCTCAAAAAGAGCTCTTTTTACCAAGGGAACACTGAGTGCAGGATGTCTGATGAGTGTGAAAATGTCTGATAAATTATAAGGTAAGAACAGCCACTATTTCAGAGTGATTATTAGAAGGGAAGGAAGGGTTATTTGGGTAGGGTATATATTTACATAGAAGAGTTCATAAGAAAGCAGCATAGAGCTTATTAGCAATTCTATTCATGGAAATTGATGATAATAGAGACAGTGCAACTGCTAGGCCCTCATTCCTGCATAAACAGGGACAGGTACTGGAAATAAATTTTTGCTTTTATTTGCTTTGCTTTTTATTTTATTTGCTTCAGATAGAGCATCTGCTCATTTATCAAGGAGACTGAAATTCAAGAAAATTGCTCCATCTTTTTGGCTTGTGACATAATAAAAAATGCAAATCATATCATCAGGTTCAAATTTCAGTTTGAAATTAGTTGCCTGGAGAATCCCCATGAACAGAGGAGTCTGGCAGGCTACAGTCTATAGGGTCACAAAGAGTCGGACACGACTGAAGCAACTTAGTGTGTATGCATGCACTACCAAATGTATTGACTGAGTGTCACTGAGGACATAGCCAGTTGAGCTCTGAAATTTCACTGCAGAAAGTCCTTCTTCCAGCTGAAGCATTCTTGTAATACGTCGCCAGGAAAGGGATGAGCTGTCATTAGCCAAAGTGTGGTGCTGTCATGAGGCATGTAAGCAATGCTGATGACTGCTCAACATGGGCAAGGCTTGAAAAGAGCAGGCAAAAGGTAGAAGTGGAAAGGCGTCAATCAATCAATTATCAAAATCAATTGAATATTTACTCTGTAAGATATATTTTACCCATCCCACAATATTTCAGTGGTTTTGGAAAATAGAGCTTTCATAACACAGAAACAGTCTAATTTAATTTAAGTCAGTACTTTAAACATGTAAGAGCAAACAGATTTTGGAGAAGTCAGCATTTTCATATAAGACTCTTATGCTCCAAAACACAGTGAGTCATGTCTCTGTTACAGCAAATATTTATGATTCTTATAAGCTTGTCTTAAGATTATCCTTGAAGATAATCAGGAAAATTGGGTGGTGGCAAGGAATGAAAGATAGTATAGATAGCACAATGGTTGAGAAGATAGTTTTTAGTCTCAAACAGAAAGTAGAGTTTGTTTGGATCTTATTTAGAGACTATGTAAGCTGGGAAAGTTACTTTCCTAAGCCTGCTTTGTATCATGTACACAGGGGAAACAATGGCATCCCCCTCATAGGGCCTGCTATCAGGACTGAATGACATAACATCCCAAACTAAGCACTGTGCCTGACACATAATAAACCCTCTATAAATAGATGTCATTATGAATAATGCACTTAAAATTGTTGCTTTTAGGAGATGATGAATGAGAAGATATGGACAGTCATGTACAATTCTTTCTATCTTTGCCATGAAAGTAGGAATATTTATCTTTAGTTTACAGGTCAAATGTCATCCATTCATTTGAATGCATATCGAGTATCAGCGAGATGCCGGTAATATAAAGACATATAAAGCATTTCTTGGTCTTTATGTTCTTCAGAGTCTAACAGAGGAACTAACACAGTCATAAAAATACTTGTTGTACAATGTCATGGGTGCTACCCTGGAGATAAATGTCAGAGATCCCATGGTCCAAAGAAGGAAGGTAAGGGCAGAGTAAAACTTCATCCTCTGCTTCTCTGTTCTTCAGTCACTACAAAGTCTATACTATTCAGGGCTACAACATACAAGATGAGTTGAAAAACATTATTTAATGAAAATATGGCATTAGAGGTGTTGAATCTTTTAATGAAGACTAATCATCAACCAGTCCATTCTGAAGGAGATCAACCCTGGGATTTCTTTGGAAGGAATGATGCTAAAGCTGAAACTCCAGTACTTTGGCCACCTCATGCGAAGAGTTGGCTCACTGGAAAAGACTCTGATGCTGGGAGGGATTGGGGGCAGGAGGAGAAGGGGACAACAGAGGATGAGATGGCTGAATGGCATCACTGACTCGATGGACGCGAGTCTGAGTGAACTGCGGGAGTTGGTGATGGACAGGGAGGCCTGGCGTGCTGCGATTCATGGGGTCGCAAAGAGTCGGACACGACTGAGTGACTGAACTGAACTGAACTGAACCGAATCATCAATCAATTAGACAGAGGATGAGATGGTTGGATGGCATTACCAACTCAATAGACATGAGTCTGAGCAAGCTCTGGGAGTTGGTGATGGACAGGGAAGCCTGGTGTGCTTCAGTCTATGGTGTCACAAAAAGCCAGACATGACTCAGCGATTGAACTGAGTATGTTCAGTCTGAGTATGTTCATTTATGTTGATTATATGTTTCATTCAAAACAAAGTTTCTTTCTCATTTAATTCACATAACTTTAAAAAAGCCCACTTTTTAAAAACTAACATTATATTGTTTTACATCTCAAGGAATAGAGCCATGGGAAATTGAACAGGAATCTGAGGAACTGATTGAAAAGTTTAGTTCTTGATTTATAATGTTTTAGGGAATGAATTCTGGTTTCTCTGGCCTTTGATAGGAAACCACCACTGAGTTTTGGGGACACAAGAATCTGTACCATAAGAAGTTGTAAGAAGGCAGAAACAACCAGAAAGGAAAAGGAAGCTGCCAGATAGGTGGTATGATTTTTAGCATGTTTTACAGGCTACAGCCAGGCATCAGTTAGGTCCTACAAGAGAGAAGCTCAATGGATACTATAAGGTTACAGGGTAAACGTAAGATGTCAGTCCTGGAATAATAGAAAGAAGAGTGGACTGTAAGTGAGATGATCACAGTCCTAGTACTAACTGTGCAAAAAGTCCATATGTAACCTTGGTTAAGTCATTTAACATTCACCAGTCTTGGCTTTCTCAGCTGAAGAAATTTCCATCTCTTCTATAGCACAAATACTGAGTACTTACCATAGGAAAAATAGTAAGATTCAAAGAAGAGGACATGGTCCTTGCCTCCAGTTTAGTGAGGGAGATGGGAAAACACAAGTACCTTTAGCACAAAAGGAAGAGTGCTGCATGGCATCAGAGGCTTAACTGCGACTACGCATCAGAATCACCTAGGGATTTCCATTTTAAATGGAAACCACCAAGTTAGCCTCTCTCTGTGGAGCCTGAGTTTGAAAATTCTCCCCAAGTTAATCCCAGGGTATATACCCATTAAGGATTCTATTAGAAGTTTGTTTGTTTGTTTGTTTGTCTCCAGGGTTCCTTGAGGGCCCATAGGAAGGATGTGGAGAATGAAAAGGAGGGTAATTTAGACAAGAGTATGAGCCTCAGGCTCTTTCGAACCTGATATCTTTGAACCTGCAGAAGAGCCAAGCATGGCTCCTGGGGAAGCCATTGTTGGTACTACAAGACCTGATCGAGAGGGTATCAGATATGCATTAGGGTCCAGGGCTTAGAGGGATTGGAGGAAAAGTGTCGTAGGTGTGAAAGGGGTGGGAGGGTCCACAGGAGAATGCAGCTGGCATAACAATTAGTTCAATAGCAGGGTTCATCCGTTTGTACTGAAGGTAAGGCCTCTACAAAGCCAGGATCCGTAGGCGCATGTGGAAGGATGCACTAGATCCTTGAGGCACATTCATGACACAGATTATAAGGAAAGAATCCCCCTCCCTCATCATCGGCACCAGTCACTTTCTTCACTGTGGTCTGGTCTCTGACAAAACAGCTTTCTTACACTGTCTAAAAGGATTCCTCCCCCAAAGAGGAATGGACAAACATAGTTTTATGACTAGAGGAATGCTTTTGTCCTAGTTGTCTATTGGTTTTGACCCTAAAGCTTGTCCAGATCCTCATCTGACACCATAGAAGGACCGGCATATCAGTTTGGGGGATGTCAGTACATTAACAAGAAGAACATAAGAATGTCTACGTCTTCTGATACAATGTGGGCATAACAAGGTGAATGAAAGCTGTATTGGAACCTGCTGAAGACATGTGAAGTCAGTGGCATCTCCCGAGAACGACTGATTTATTTGGAGGGTCTAAAATGTTGCTATGATTAAGCACTGCATTACTGCACGTGTGTTCCTTTGGATATGAGTATTGAGAAGAAGTGGAGGAGGAAATGGCAACACACTCCAGTGTTCTTGCCTGGAGAATCCCAGGGACGGGGGAGCCTGGTGGGCTGCAGTCTATGGGGTCGCACAGAGTCGGACACAACTGAAGCGACTTAGCAGCAGCAGCAGCATTGAGAAGTCATTGAGTTCATTGGTAAAGGAAACGGAATAAGCATGGTCTCTCTCTTTGGAAACTGCTGTCACAGAAGTTAAGTGAAAGATTTTACTACTTAAAAACTTTAGTTTGATATAAAGTTGACTCCATTTTGTATACAAAATACAGAAAATACATAGCTGTCTGAGAAGAAGTGATGCAAATAAAACCAAATTTGACTAGAATTACTTCAGTCATTGGGGGAAGACTGGCACAAAGGAGTGTGAGGGGTGAGCTATAAGCACATTATCTGGAAAACAGAAACCCTAACAGAAGATCAAGGAGAATTTTTGGTTTCACTTGAAAGTTAGAACATTTTATTCCTTATGAAGTACCTCATACAACATAGTTATGAAATGGAAAACTGCATGTAAGAGATAAATAATGTTTTTCCTTGGTGCTTAGAGAAAGGAACAAGCAAATGGTATAGAGGTGACTTGGCTCCATCTCATGTAGTACTTCCTCAAAACTTTTCATTAAAAAAATATACAATTATATACAAATATAATTGTCACCATTGGGAAGAAAGGTGAGACTTTCGGGGCCATGGATTGACCAGTGGGAAAGAGGTCAGAAAAAAGGCTTTGTGTGCTCTCATGGTCCTCTGTACATCTCTCAGTTTTAATAATATGCATAATATTTGGATGTTACTTGAAAATTCATCATTTCCCCCTCTTTTAAAAAGAAACCCTGAAAGCCCTTGTATAAAACTTATGATTGACAACTCATTTTCTAAACATGAATAGCTGACTTGTCATGACCAGTCAGAGTATTTTTATTTCCAGATGTGGAAGTTGAGGGTCGGTGTTGAGTGCAGAGAGAAGGCAGATTCTGAGTCACCAAACTGATTAGAGCTTACCTCCTAATTCCTGCCTCTGTTTAGCTCTTCTAATTAAAATACATTTTCCCTTTTGTGAGTGGATGGCTGTATGCCTTAATGCATCATGTTGTTGGCCCTGCCACATGCAGTCCCAAATGATCATCACTCACTAGCAGCTTCCCCAGAATGGGAGCCTAGAGGATCTGTTGACTGATAATATAAATGTTACTAAAAGAATGGACTAGAAATGTCTTCAATACCTGTACAGACCAAATTTTTATATAAAACCCACTTACTATCATTTCTCTAATGAATCAAGATGCCACATGAGACATACCTTGTTCCAGAATTGATCTTTTAAGTGGTAGGTCACATGGCAAGATTATTGGAAATTATATTGAGACTGGATGGTAAAGCAAGGTGCCACTTATACAAACACAGGGTAACTTGAGAAATAAAACGAAGGTGTCTATTATCTATCTTCATCAGGATGAAGTGCATGGATATGCTGAATAACTTTCATTCAAGTGCCAAGCAATAAGTAATTTGATTTTAAGTTAGTATTTTCCCTGGATTTAAACATTCACACAGCTTTCACTTCTCCTCCTGTCTTCCCTGTCAATTTTCTTCTCTTCTCTCCTCTCTTAACACAACTTTCCCTCATATCTACTGAACAAATCTGTTTTAGACAAGTTAGACCAATTCTAATAGGCCAGCTTAGTCCTGATTCTTAAATACAGTTTTGTTTTTTTTTTTAATAAAGTACTCAAGTAAACAGCAGCATTTCATCTTCTGCATTAGTCTTTTCCATGTATTATTTAAAGCACAGAGCTTTCTGAACAGGAGGTAGACTGAAATTTATGATTTTCTGGAGGGCTTCAGTTTCTTTCAAAATATCTATGAGTCACAACGCTAAATAAGGTTATCTCCACAGGATTTAAACATTTTTTCATGATATATGTTTCACATGTTTGAATGCTTAGGTGATTGTAAAGACTTATTTACACTTTTCTAAAAGTCTACTAGTTGGCTGTAATTTTAACTTAATAATATTTTCTATTGATGATAAGCCATCTGAAAAATGAGTTTCTAGATATGCAAGCTACACATTGTTATTTAATTTTCCATTTTTGCAAGATTCCATCACTGACTTCTTTCAGTTTATCTTTCATTGTCACTACTGGAGAGTGGTTACTAATGGGAGTAGTGAGCATGAATAATTCACAACACACAGTCAGCATCCAAGCCTCTGGCTCCAGCATCAAAAGAAAGATGGCACCCTCCTCCCCACTCTTCTACCCACTTCGGGAATCTGGGCACAGTTTTCTCCCATATGGACACAAGCTGGGTGTTATGGGGTGGCTCTCCCAGACTTCAGAACCAGAGAACTCAGCAATGTCTGTTAACTCAAGGTCAACCTTCCCATCCTCAGCGTCTTCCCTTGCCTTCTGAAATGGACTGGTTACACAGTCACTTCTGATTGTCTTGGTCATAGAACATTACCAGACTAGAGAGACATTCAGAAAAATACATTTCTCTCTGTCTCATTTTTCCTGTTTTGTTTCTTTCTCATATAAAAACTTTTATTTAGGTGATCAGATTCACTGCAGTATCTAGATGAGTTTATTACATTATTCAAATATCTTGTTATTGTTAGCAATAATCAACTTTTATAGCTTACACACCACAGGCCCTAGGTAAATATTAGCTGAAATAAATGAAATATAATTTAATGTCATGATTTCCTACTCCTGGCTAGTTTACCTGTCTTAGTGGTATATTTTGTACTGCAAGGAAGGATTTTCTAAAAGTGGTATCACATCAAGAATTACTAAGTCTTGACTATGACAAGCAAAGCTATGACTGTAATTTTGATATCTGAACATCAACTAGTAAAAGCAGACCCAATAAATGACATAACCTAGGGGTTATGAACACAAAAGTTAGACAAAAAAAGTATAAATTCTTGATTCTATCTGGTGTGTGACTTAGGCCAGATTACTTTATCTCTCTGTTCTTTTTATATGGAATAATAGCAGCTATACCATAGGATTGTTGAAAGGATCAAATGAGATATTACATATGAAGTGTTGAACATAATGCCTGACATAATAAGCACATAATACTAATGGTGAATTAGAACTCATAAGTGGTAGCTGGTACTACAGTTACTAGAAATCTTCTATGACAGCAAGATCAATTATTGCAACTCCATTTACCTAATAATCATTAAGTTCTTGGTTGAATGTCAGTTTTATTATTTCTGCTTAGCCGGGTGATTTCTTTACAATTATTTTTTAATATATAAAATGCTATACTTGAAGGTGATAAAACATAACCCAAGGATCTTCCAATCAGGTTGTCAGTTTGAAATTTGGTTAGTTGCCTTTCACAATATAGAACTGATGACAAGTCAGATTTGGAAAACATCTAGAAGGCATAAGAAAACTAAATATTAATGAAAACAATTATAATGTTATTATAGTCCTTTTCCTAGATAAAGACAGGAATGTCAAATCAACTAAGATTGGTTAAAAAATCAAAAATAAAAACAAACAAAGCCCCCAAATATTGACTTATTTATCAAAATTAGATAGACAAGAATAACTCATTGTAAGACTGATGGACAGTATAAAGTATGGTGCAAAAGATCAGAGATTTTTCAGATGAACTGTCATCAGCAGGAAATAGACACATCATAAAGTATCTTAGAGGAAGCCCCTGTGGCTCAGACGATAAAGCGTCTGCCTATAATTCGGGAGACCCAGGTTCAGTTCCTGGGTGGGGATGATCTCCTGGAGAAGGAAATGGCAACCCACTCTCCAGGCAAGAGAACTGTGGTGTTGGAGAAGACTCTTGAGAGTCCCTTGGACTGCAAGGAGATCCAACCAGTCCATTCTGAAGGAGATCAGCCCTGGGATTCCTTTGGAGGGAATGACGCTGAAGCTGAAACTCTAGTACTTTGGCCACCTCATGCGAAGAGCTGACTCACTGGAAAAGACTCTGATGCTGGGAGGGATTGGGGGCAGGAGGAGAAGGGGACGACAGAGGATGAGATGGCTGGATGGCATCACTGACTCGATGGATGTGAGTCTGAGTGAACTCTGGGAGATGGTGATGGACAGGGAGGCCTGGCGTGCTGCGATTCATGGAGTAGCAAAGAGTCGGACACGACTGAGCGACTGAACTAACTGAACTGAAAGTATCTTAGGTATCACATGGAAAGAACTCTAGAACAGAGACATCACAAGTGAATACTAGGGGACACAATGAATGAGAATGAATACACAATCCACTGTAATTCACATTCACACAGTCAACACCTGAGCCTCTAGTCAGTCTGCCTGGACACTAGTTACTGGAAAAGGAAGATTCCTCCAAGCTTGGACTAATTAAGTTCCAGTGTTTACTTCTCAGCACAAAATGTTAATAACAGCTGGGATGTTATTATGGCAACAGAAGGGATTTCATTATTTGTAGGGTATGAAATAATCTCAATATTCTGTGGTTTTAATTTGTAAATCGCCTTAGTCTCATGAAAAATGTGATACATATCAGTAAGGCACAGCAAAACAAAAGTTAAATTGAAATGAGAAATGAAAACAAGGTGACCTCAAGCCACTTACATTTAAGATTCACACTCCTAAATTCACTGGGCCTAGGGGCAGTTTCATATTGAATGGGGAGAGTTAGGGTTAAAATTTTCTGAAAGATGTTCAAAGGTTAAGAAGTAGTAAATGGTCTCAAGTCATTCCTTCCCATCTATGTTAGGAAAGGACCTAAACTGTATCTAGGCTGAGGATATTGGGTCCTTTATAACTTATTATCAAACAGACAGGTGGCAAAGCAGCAGAGGAGAGCATATTCTTGTGTTACAACAAAGTTTTCTGTGGGCTGCTTTCTGCCCTGAGTTATTAATCTGAAGGCCAGACTCTGGCTTCATTTCAAAAGGTGTGAACTCTGAGGATGTGAAATGTTGTTTCTTTTGGGCAAGGATATTGCAAAACATTTATAGAACAAGACCTGAATTCTTAGTTTAGATTCAGGGTCAAAATAACATGGTAGAAAGCTACACACCGAGCTGAAAGTATGGACAAGCCCCTTACAATAAAGAAATCTAATATATAAATAATCATAATTATAATACAGATTAATGTTTAATAATGCAGCAGTCTAAGTGCTCTATGGATACATCCAATTTTCAAAATAACACACAAAATACGTACCACTCACATAATCATTTAAAGAAGGGAAGCTAAAACAGATAAGTTAAGTAGTATGCCCAGGTCACACAACTAATAAAAGGGTGAACCAGGATCTGAAACATAAGCTTTATGCATTTTTCCATAGTTCAAGATTATAAAAATGTAGCTTAAGAAAGAAGAAAATTAGGAGATGGTAATTTTCATCATTGGATTCATTAGATTACAATCATTAACCTTAAAAATATGCTACACTTAAAGATATATCAATTATAAAATCTACATACACATAAATTTCATAACACAGATTAATTATAGGTAATATATGCACTTTCTTAGAAATGGTCAAGAACTGAATTTGTTCCTTATAAGGCTCCAACCTTGATTCAGACCTCTATTGTTTAATGCAAAAGCGACAGTAAGTCCCCAAAATAAATTTTCTTAGGGGAGAAAGAGTTGCCTTCCCATTCCTACTCCCCACTGAGGAAACTTAAACCCTCCTCACAGGACCCTCAGCAACATCTGTCAAGTTGGAAGATCTCAAACAGCCCAACCATGGGCAGGGTGAGGCCTAATCAATTAGAAGGAAATCACTGCAGTGGTAAGTCATAAAGGCAACCATTCTTTTCTGGAAAAGGAACTCACAGCTGGCTCACATGGAGCTGTCTATGATGCTGATCTCTTTTTGAGCCTGGTTACTCACATTGGTCTTGCTGGTATTTATAATTCTTCATCTCCATTACTTGGTTCCTGTCTTGCTGCCTGATACCTTTCCAATGTTGCTGTGGACGACTTTCATCCCCGTAGCCTATTTAGGCAGGGCTTTACAGATTAGGAAACTGAAACACAAGGAGGTTAAGTAACTTGCCAAGGCATATGGCTAGTAAGTAGTGAAGCTGGGATTCAAGCCCAGTCAGGCCAGCAGCAAAGATCATACCCTCAACGTCCACATAGAATCACTTCCATGAATAAAGGTCTACAAGGCTTAAACACTGCATAGAAGCATACTGTGAAACTGAGAGTTCTGGAGCAGATATGGTGGCTATTGATGAGAGCACAATACAAGTACAAAAGTAATGCTCAAAATTCTCCAAGCCAGGCTTCAACAGTATGTGAACCGTGAACTTCCAGATGTTCAAGCTAGATTTAGAAAAGGCAGAGGAACCAGAGATCAAATTGCCAACATCCGCTGGATCATGGAAAAAGCAAGAAAATTCCAGGAAAACATCTACTTCTGCTTCATTGACTATGCCAAAAACTTTGACTGTGTGGACCACAACAAGCTGTTTGAAATTCTTACAGAGACGGGAATACCAGACCACCTGACCTGCCTCTTAAGAAATCTGTATGCAGGTCAAGAAGCAACAGCTAGAACTGAACATGGAACAACAGACTGGTTCCAAATAGGGAAAGAAGTACGTCAAGGCTGTGTATTTTCACCTTGCTCATTTAACTTCTATGCAGAGTACATCATGAAAAACGCTGGGCTGGAAGAAGCACAAGCTGGAATCAAGATTGCTGGGAGAAATATCAATAACCCCAGATATGTAGATGACACCACCCTTATGGCAGAAAGTGAAGAACTAAAAAGCCTCTTGATGAAAGTGAAAGAGGAGAGTGAAAAAATTGGCTTGAAACTCAACATTCAGAAAACTAAGATCATGGCATCTGGTCCCATCACTTCATGGCAAGTAGATGGGGAAACAGTGGAAACAGGTTCAGACTTTATTTTCTTGGGCTCCAAAGTCACTGCAGATGGTGATAGCAGCCATGAAATTAAAAGACACTTGTTCCTAAGAGAAAAGCTATGACCAACCTAGACAGCATATTAAAAAGCAGAGACATTACTTTGCCAACCAAGGTTTGTCTAGTCAAAGCTATGGTTTTTCCAGTAGTCTTGTATGGATGTGAGAGCTGGACTATGAGTGCCATAGAACTGATGCTTTTGAACTGTGGTGTTAGAGAAGACTCTTGAGAGTCCCTTGGACTGCAAGGAGATCCACCCAGTCCATCCTAAAGGAAATCAGTCCTGAATATTCATTGGAAGGACTGATGCTGAAAATGAAACTTCAATGTTTGGCCACCTGATGTGAAAAACTGACTCATTTGAAAAGACCCTGATGCTGGGAAAGATTGAGGGCAGGAGGAGAAGGGGATGACAGAGGATGAGATGGTTGGATGGCATCACCGACTCAATGGACATGAGTTTGAGTAAACTTCGGGAGTTGGTGATGGACAGGAAGGCCTGACGTGCTGTGGTGCCTGGTGTCACAAAGAGTTGGACACGACTGAGCAACTGAACTGATGAGAGCACACCATGAAAGAAGCAAATGGCCAGCCGTCCACATTTCTATAAAGAAAGGATCTCCTCTTCGAGACCAGTGTGCTTCAATGGTCCTTCCTCCTTTTCTCATGCTCTTCCCTGGGAGAACTACCAGCATTTCCTCTGATTATGCAACCTTCCTTTACTTTTATTTCCAAGAATCACCAACACCTAAATTTTAAATAGGATTGTCAAGTTTAGGTTAATTTTTAAGTATTAATGTTGCCAAGGATAGGAAGGCATGCTTGTTTTCCCATTTTGTCACCAACACTGTAATTACTATTACTATGAATACTACAATAATAAACAAACAGTAGAGGCATTTATGGGGGAGAAAAAACTTGATTCTGCATTCAAAGTACCTTGACAACATGACAGACATCTCCCTGAGCAAAATCAATCCACAGGAAAAGTGCAGCAAAGTCAGGGGAGGGCACAAACAAGAGGGAAGGAATCGTGTTCCTAGGAGAAACACTACACTCCGGCAGGTCAATCTCTGCATGCAGATCCTACCTGCAGATCAAACCATACCTGAGAAATAGAAGCCAAGGGTGAGCTATCCAAAATTTATAGCTATTATAAACATGCCAAACATTATTCAAACAGAGAAATTTCCTGTGAAAAACGAAATGCAAATCTATGCTCGCCTAAGCTCAAAGAAATAAAGACTGTTTAAAACCTATGTTGCTACCCAAATCACAAAACATCTGTCTTCCTCTGGACCAACTTAAAAGCTGTTTTTCCAAAATACTCCAAAACATGAATGAGTGTGTGCATGCATGCATGTGGACAGGGCCGGGGTTGGGGCCACTAACCTCATTCAAGTCTATTAAGAAATGTTCTGATTACTATATCATGTTGTGCAGTCTATTGAAAAGGTCAAGGTCTATAGCTGAGCTAAATATAACCTGGTAAGAGGGAGTTAGGAGCACTCTGGAAAATTTTGAGAGGCTTTCCACTGTTTAGAAGATACGAACATTTTGTGAAGGGATTTTATTCTTTTTATGAAGTGTGTGATTGACAAAAAAGAGGTATCAAGGACAACTGAAACTTCTTAGACAAATAGCTTTACAGAGAAATCTAGAATAATTTCTCACTGTTGAAGAAAATCATACAAATAATGCTATGTTCCTCTTGTCTATCTTTTCTCTAAGAAACTTTAATCATCTTCACAGGTTTAAATAGAACTGGTAATCTTGCTGCTTTTGTGAGAGCCGAGGTCAGGGTGACCTTCCTGAAACAATAGCTGACTGGTGTACTTTGCTGCTTAAAACCCCACTGACTCCTCATGGCTTGAGGAATGAAGTCCAACAACCTTCTGCCACGTAATCAAGGCTTTTGGTTTTCTGGCCAATGCTTATGTTTCCAGCTCCCTCTTATGTTGTTTTTATCCCACTCATTCTGTGGTCCTTCAAATGACCTGTGATATAACTGTGAACCTTGAACAGGTGAACCCACATTATCTGTATACTCTTCCTTACCCTTGAACTGTTATTTCCTCAATAATACCACCACTTACAGCTCTGTCTCACCCTCTGTTCCTCTTTCCAGGGCAAAAATGATTGTCTCTTCCCTTTGGCCACCATTGTACCTTTTACAGGCCCATAATATAACACCCAGAATATTTATCATATTTATCAACATCCTTGTCCTCCCCTCAGCTGTAAATTCCAAGAGGACAGTGTCCACCCACCACAGTGCCTGGAACATAATAAGTTGAACTGTAAACAATCAAGATCTCCAGATAGATAAATACAGAAGTTAAGCAAAAAATGTCTGCATTGTGTAAAGACATCCTCAGATTAAAAAAAGCTGCTATAATTTTTCTGTTTTTAAATCTCATCCCTTCTTCCTCACTATGTGCCAATTACAAAAGCAAAACCCTTAAAGCAATGTCCCTTGTGGGTTCCTACCATCCCAATACATATTTGGGAAGAAGAAGTACATACCAATAGAGTATTGCATATATAAGCATGTCAGGGGGTGCTGAAAGAGTGTACCAAAATAGTAGGCTAGTGACTCCTCTAGCCCTGTTCTAATCAGTTTCGATTTTCCGTGCCAAGCAATGATAGTTATCATGTGCCTAGCACTGAAGAATACTAAAAACAGTTGCATCTTCATCTTATATAATTTTACATGGCAGGAAACTGAGCTTTCATTTGCACATGATTTTTATTAAGATTCTTCAGATTTCCTGGACAAGTTTCCTACTCATCCCCTATACTGAACTGAGCCCAATGACAGAAAATCACCACTCATCATGTTCCTTTCAGCACTTCACCTCAAGCACCATAAGACAGTGGCTGAAAGTTGGAACCAACTGCCTGGATTCAAATCCTAACTCCATTATAGGTTAGGTGTACAACCTAGAGCAGTTTTCTTTACCTATCTGTGCTTGAATGCTTATAAAATGGGGATTAACAATATCCATTTCATTGGGTTGTAGTCAGGAAAATGATTAAAACAAAATAAAAAAGTATACATATATGCATATATATGTATAGTATATGTATACTTACAATATGGTAAGGACTAGAAAGTATCATTCCTGATCAAGAAACTTCAGCAGCCCACCTTGATTCCTGCATCAAGTGTGAACTTTGATGCTGCTTTTTAAATCTTTGCCATTTATTTGTTTTTCCACTCACACACCACGTTCCCCCATTATTTCCTATTTAGAGCTCATTAACTCTCATCTCAACCTATAGATGTCTCATTCCCGCACAGGTCCACCTACCAGATTCTCCAAAGCTGAAGTCAAGTCCAGTTTTCCCAAAATATTCTTGACTCTACCGTTCTGCTCTAAGAATCCCTTGAGGGCAATCAAACAATTAAAATAATGCACTGTTACTGTCTAGCTGTTTTGTATAGGAAAGCAAGAACAATGGCGACTGCCTCATTTCCTCCCAGGGCCGGTTCACAGTCTGTGCGAGTACTTGCGTGCTAATTGTCAGAGAACTGCTGCTTTGTGTCTCTCTCACAGGAAGACAAAGAAAAGAGTTGTGGGCCCCACTTTCTTCCTACCACTCACTTGGGCTGGCTAATCAGTGCAAGTTTGGCCAAACTGTATCTCTCCTGGGCCGGGATGCCTATTGAGGCAGGAGATATATAGGCTCCAGGTGAGACATCTACAGCCAGCCTCTTGATCATACTTATAGATAGGAATAACAGGAACAGGGTAAATAGCTGGACTTTGCCTTCCATGGACACTTTAACAGTAATGGCAGGGGCAGAGAGGAGCTGAGTCCTGCCTAGATAAATATAAAGAGACATAATTCTCATTCTTGAGGTCAAGGAGACCTTACTAACTGCACATGCACAGAAAGGCTCCTTAGAGGTCAAAAAGGGAGGGGGTGCCACCCCACAGTAGGTGATGTCAACCTACCCATAGGCCTCTTCACTAGAATCAATCTTAACTGAGATTGTGGATACAGGAGGATCCTGCGATAAACCAAATACAGTCTCAGAATTAGGCAAAGCGAGAAGACTGGCCAGAGGAAACTCAGAAGAAATACTTCATGTAAGTGATTCAAACTACCAAAAAGGGCTGACTAAGTCTGCCTGTGTGTGCCTATTCACATGCACTCTTTTTCCTCTTTAATACTTTACTTGCTTCGGCACTTTCTGTCTCTTTGTGGAAATACATCTCTACAAAGCGGACAGGCCAGGGGCCTTGCACTGGCCACTGGCCTTGGAGGTCTAGTGTCTAGGATTCAGCACTCCTGCTGCCACAACCTGACTTCACTCTCTGGCTGAGGAACTGAAATCTTGCTTCAAGCCAACTGTAGGCCAAGGTCACCTGAGATCACTACTGGAACACTTACAGAAGGGCATTTTCTACAATAACACAAACATAATGATTAGCTTAAAAAGTCACCAGTTTTTAAAAAAAAAAATTTCCAGATATAGATAGATCATACAAATTTACATTTACAAGAGCTCTCCATTTGCTCCTTTCCCTCTGTTGCTTTCATTTTGCAACACAGAACTATTTATGTGTTCATACACAGACATGCAATTGGAGGACAAATGCTTATAATAAAACAAGTAATCAAGACTGAGAGGAAAACTGTATTAATTATTCAAAAGAATTTTATCATTTAGATGAATATTGGTTTCAGACATTTTAATTCTTATTTAGTTTAAGCATAGGACGAAATGTTACCCAGAATAAAATAACACTCTAAAAATGTAGTGAACTTTTAAATCACTAAGTAATAATTAATTGTGTATATGTTCTCACAGTTGTCTCAGTTCAGTTTAGTTCAGTTGCTCAGTCGTGTCTGACTCTTTGCGACCCCATGAATCACAGCATGCTAGCCCTCCCTGTCCATCACCAACTCCCGGAGTTCACTCAGACTCACGTCCATCGAGTCAGTGATGCCATCCAGCCATCTCATCCTCGGTCGTCCCCTTCTCCTCCTGCCCCTAATCCCTCCCAGCATCAGAGTCTTTTCCAATGAGTCAACTCTTCACATGAGGTGGCCAAAGTACTGGAGTTTCAGCTTTAGCATCATTCCTTCCAAAGAAATCCCAGGGCTGATCTCCTTCAGAATGGACTGGTTGGATCTCCTTGTAGTCCAAGGGACTCTCAAGAGTCTTCTTCAACACCACAGTTCAAAAGCGTCAATTCTTCAGCTCTCAGCTTTCTTCACAGTCCAACTCTCACATCCATATCTGACCACTGGAAAAACCATAGCCTTGACTAGACGGACCTTTGTTGGCAAAGTAATGTCTCTGCTTTTCAATATGCCATCTAGGTAGGTCATAACTTTTCTTCCAAGGAGTAAGCGTCTTTTCATTTCATGGCCACAATCACCATCTGCAGTAATTTTGGAGCCCCCCAAAATAAAGTCTGACACTGTTTCCACTGTTTCCCCATCTATGTGCCATGAAGTGATGGGACCAGATGCTATGATCTATGTTTTCTGAATGTTGAGCTTTAAGCCAACTTTTTCACTCTCTTCTTTCACTTTCATCAAGAGGCTTTTTAGTTCCTCTTCACTTTCTGCCATAAGGGTGGTGTCATCTGTATATCTGAAGTTACTGATACTTCTCCCGGCAATCTTGATTCCAGCTTGTGCTTCTTCCAGCCCAGCGTTTCTCATGGTGGACTCTGCATATAAGTTAAATAAGCAGGGTGACAATATACAGCCTTGACGTACTCCTTTCCCTATTTGGAACCAGTCTGTTGTTCCATGTCCAGTTCTAACTGTTGCTTCCTGACCTGCATACAGGTTTCTCAAGAGGCAGGTCAGGTGGTTTGGTATTTCCATCTCTTTCAGAATTTTCCACAGTTTATTGTGGTCCACACAGTCAAAGGCTTTGGCATAGTCAATAATGCAGAAATAGATGTTTCTCTGGAACTCTCTTGCTTTTTCCATGATCCAGCGGATGTTGGCAATTTGATCTCTGGTTCCTCTGCCTTTTCTAAAACCATGTGGAACATCAGGAAGTTCACGGTTCACGTATTGCTGAAGCCTGGCTTGGAGAATTTTGAGCATTACTTTACTAGCGTGTGAGATGAGTGCAATCGTGCAGTAGTCTGAGCATTCTTTGGCATTGCCTTTCTTTGAGATTGGAATGAAAACTGACCTTTTCCAGTCCTGTGGCAACTGCTGAGTTTTCCAACTTTGCTGGCATATTGAGTGCAGCACTTTCACAGCATCATCTTTCAGGATTTGAAACAGCTCAACTGGAATTCCCATCACCTCCACTAGCTTTGTTTGTAGTGATCCTTTCTAAGGCCCATTTGACTTTTACATTCCAGGATGTCTGGCTCTAGGTGAGTGATCACACACCATTGTGATTATCTTGGTCTTGAAGACAGTTGTCTAGATGTATTTATATTTCTGAAAAGTCATGTAATATTAAACCATTTTCTCCAGACTTGGAATAGCTGGAATTTAACTTGTATTTGCTGATATTTACCATGAGAGCAAATGAAAATATTTTTTCTAAAATACTGAAAATCTAGCTGGTTGTCATATTACTTATTATTGTTGTTGTTTTTTAGATGCTAAGTCTTGTCTGACTCTTTGTTTCCCCATGGACTATAGCTCCTGCCAGGCTCCTCTGTCTGTGGAATTTCCCAGGCAAGAATACTAAAGTGGGCTGCCATTTCCTTCTCCAGGGGATCTTCCCAATCCAGGTATTGAACCCATGTCTCCTGTATTGGAAGGCAGATTCTTTACCGCTGAACCACCAGGAAAGATGTATTTAATATAAAGGAAAATTAAAGAGGGATGGCCCAAATATTCCTTCCATAAGCTTTTCAGGCTCCTGAAACTTGGAAAGGAATAAATCTCCACTTTATTCTCCTACTTTCCTCATGCCCTATGGAATGAGAAAGGCCAATGAACTGGAAGGTCAGTGTACCATGGAGAAGTTTTCTAAGAGGAGTTTGCCAGAACGTGTCCCTCTAGACAGCCAAGGAATCTTGTCTACTCTTACCATCATCACAGTCATGATTTATTTATACAGGATACATGTGCGAACAATCTTTCAGCTGTGTCCAGCTGTGCAACCCCGTGGACTGTAGCCTGCCAGGCTCCTCTATTCATGGGATTCTCCAGGCAAGAATACTGGACTGAGTTGCTGTGCCCTCCTCCAGGTGATCTTCTTGACCCAGGGGCTGAACCCATGTTTCCTGTGTCCCTGCATTGCAGGTGGATTCTTTTACTCACTGAAGCATCAGGGAAGCCCATAGAGGGTACATATACATAGAAATTGCTTATCTATTCAAGAGGGAACCTTGAGGGATCATTCTGGAACCACATCATTATAATTCAAATAAACACCCTTTATAATTCTCATGCTCCCTCCCAAGTCCAGATTCCAATCCCTGGAATACACTATTGAAAAAGAATTACAATATATCCCTCAAGTACTGTAAAGTAACCAATGCAGCTATCTACACTGACAAGTGAATAAATTAATTCCACCTGGAAGCAGAAGAATTAAACTGGCATAGACTATACTTCTTTAAAGCCAGCATTTGTTGAATTCTTATTAGTACATGTGCCAGAAACCTTACATTATCTCACTTAATCCTCTCAACAACTCTCTGAGGTCAGTACATATTACCACCTTCACTTTATAGAAGAGAAAACTATGACTCAGAATAATGACCAAGGTCACATAGCTTTCTGAGACCAGGCAATGGAGCCAAGATCTGAACCCAAACCTCCAATCCAAAGTAAGAACTTTCATAACTCAGTTCCACAGCTTCTAGAGGACTCAGGAATTTACTGTAGGTGTTGAGGCTCTATACAATCCTCTGTAGCTACAGTGAATCTTTAATTCAGTGTGTTACCAAGGACATTAGCAATAGTAACAATTTGTACTACAATGAATTCTACATTGTCACTTTCATTACAGGGAGGAGCCCATTTATTAAAAGATCAGTGTTCATGTCAATTATTAGCTTCATTACCTGACTTTATTTGAGTGACTTTCATCTCCCCCTGCCTCTCAAAACACAAAACTCCATTTGTTATCTGCTGCCTTATTAACCTTTATTCTGCAATATGTGATTAATAATAGTTGGCAATGAGTCTGGGCTATGAATCAGGGGGATTTAGAAGATAAATTTACTGACCCAAAGGTGCTAGGTTAAATATTTTGTTATGGATTCATGTATTTCCACTAGAAATATACAATTAAATACAAACTACAAATGAGGTGTTAAATCAAATTCCATGGTTCCTTCCCTGGGATACTTTTTTTTAAAAGTCAAGCTGCAAACAGCATGCATCCACTAAAGACCCATTTAGTATGGTGTGGTTCAGAAAGTTGTGTTATAATGAAACACACTGGCAGTACAGCTCAGAAACAGCCTCTGAAACAAAAATTTCATTTGCTATTACCAGGTCAAAATTTTCCTCCTTTGCAGTGTGTGTGTGTGTGTGTGTGTGTGTACACGTATTATCCTTTGTAAGAGTTTTGACTCACAGAAGGCTCAAAGGCAATCAGGAATCCATTAAGTTTCAGTGTGTGAATATTTTCGCACAAGTTGAGGAAGAAAGAAAATTGCCTGCCTGTTCCATATAAAAGAGAGGTGCTTGCCTATTGTAAACTTTTCAGTTTGCAATGCCCTAGTGGAAGAAGGCCAGGTGGAGGCAGGAGGCTGACCCAGGAAGACTGAATGTGTAATTTCCTTGCTCTTAGACTTTTCAAATAGATTTGCTAAAGCAGTAAGCTCCAGTTATGGGACCCTTTGGAGAGTGGTAGGAAGGAGCTGCTGGTTGGAAAGATGCAGTAGGCTAAATTAAGTGTCCTTGACATCTCTGGGAACTACCCATCCAACTGGAAGGGAGGGAGTGGCTTCCATAGTGTTCTACCAGAAGTCAACCTGATCGGACTCACCTTGAAGAAAGCTCTTGAAACATTAGAACTCCTCTTCATACTCTACTCAGAGCATGCAGGAAAGATGCAGATGAGTTGACTGGTAACAAGATCTGGATATTCCCTGGAGGTCAGTATTAGAGGAGAACAAGAATCTAGGGAGTGATGGAAACTGGCAGGGACGAACTTTTAAAAGAGGCCCAGAGCAGGCCATTCAGAAGTTAAAAAAAAAAAAAAAAGCCCAGGGCTGGTACCATTTGGTGAGGCTAATTTGATATTTGATCATTCTCCTCAGTGACAAAAAAACAAAGCCAGACAAAGACAAAAATTAAAAGGTAGTGAACTACAGGAAAAAGGAACCGGGGCAGTCCAAGAGAGCAGTATAGGAAGATCCTGACCTCAGCTCCTCCCACATACTCACTGAATCTATAGCCACACATGGCACAATTCTTTTTTTAAAAACACTTGAAAACTAGCTGAACAGTTCCTTCACAACAAACAGTAAAGGGGTCACACCAAGACAGGTAGCAGAGGCAGAGATGAAGTCTTGCCAAAACTCCACCCGAGGCATGGTGAGCTACAATCAGGAGGGAGCTCATACATCTGGGTTTCTCTCTGACGAGCAACGGGTTTGTGCCCCACATCAAACATGTAGCCCTTGGGACCTGCAGTGGAGAGATAAGCCCCAAGAACATCTGTTTTGGAAGACAAAATGGGGCTCATGACCAGGAGACTCAAAGTGCTGTAGGGAACTGAAGCTTCTCTCTCACTCTGGGGACCAACACAAAAGCAGCAATTTGAAAAGTGACTAGACTATATGTGAAGGAGATTCATTTGCTAATCTCAGTGCCTGTGGATATCAGGGGGCTGTTGGGGCTCTCCTCAGGGTGAAGGCACTGGCGGGCATCACGTTAAAGCCCTCACTCTGCCACACTCTGCACTGGCAAGTGTGCCCAGCCCTGTGTTCTCCAGGCACTTTGCTGAAGCCAGCAGGCATGCAGAGTGCACGCAGGGCGTGCTTCTTGATCATCTGGCTCTGTTTCCATATGTGTAGAACATCTTTCTCCATTGCTTTTCTTTCAGTCTCTGTGTGTCCTTATTCCAACCAAATGAGTCCCTTAAAAGCAACACATAGGTTTTTTTTTTTTAAATTCATTCGACCACTTTATGTCTTTTGATTGGAGAATTTAGTACATGTACATTTAAATTATTAAAAGGTATGTTCTTATTGTCATTTTGTTCATTGTTTTCTGGTTATTTTATAGTTCTTCTCTATTTATTCCAAGGATGAAAGCATGGTTAAATATTCACAAATCCATCAATACAATGCACCATATTAACAAAATGAAGGAAAAAGCCTCTGACAAAATTGGACATCCATTTATGATAAAAACTCTCAACAAAATGGGTATAGAGGGAACATAATAAAAGTCATATATGACAAGCCCACAGCTAACATCATAATTAAGCTCAAAGCTTTCCTTTAAAATCAGAAATAAGACTAGGATGCCTACTCTTGTTACTTTTATTGTGGAAGTCCTAGCCAGAACAATTAAGCAAGAAAAAGAAATACAAGGCATGAAAATTGGAAAAAAACCAACAAAACTGTTGCTATTAGTGGATAACCTGATTTTATATACGTAAAACTGCAAAGACTCTGCTAATAAATAGATCTAATAAACTCAATAAAGTTGCAGGATATAAAGCAAATGTACAAAGATGTTATGTTTCCATACGCTAACAATGAAGTATCAAAAAGAGAATTAAGAAAACAATCTCATTTACAATCAAAAAGAATAAAATACAGAGGAGTAAATTTAACCATGGAGGTAAAAGACCCATATATTGAAAACTCTAAGACATTAATGAAATAAATTAAAGAAGACTCAAATGGAAAGATAGTCTTTCTTCATAGACTGGAAGAATTAATATTATTTAAATGCCCATATTACCCAAAGCAATCTACAGATTCAATGTAATCCCTATCAAAATCCCAGTGGCAATTTTTACAGAACTAGAACAAAGAATTCTAAAATTTGTATGGAACCACAAATTATCATGAGTAGCAAAACAATCTTGAGAAAGAAGAACAAGGATAGAGGTATCATGCTTCTTGATTTCAAAGTATACTTCAAAGCTACTGTAATCAAACCATATGGTACTGGCACCAAAAAAGACATAGAGATCAGTGGAACAGAAAACACTGCCCAAAAATAAACTCATGGATATATGGTTAATTAATTTATGACAAAGGATATAAGAATATACAATAGGAAAAGGATATCTCCTCAATAAATAGTGTTTAGAAAACTGGAAAGCTATATGCCAAACAATGCAACCAGACTTTTCCCACTGTATATTCTTGTATCCTATCTTGCACCATATATAAAAGTTAATTCAAAATTAATTAAGGACTTGAATGTATAAACCATAAAATTCCTAGAAGGAAACATAGACAGTAAGCTCCTTGACATCAGTCTTGGAAATGATTTGTTTGTTTGTTTGTTTTTGATCTGACTCCAAAAGCAAAGACTATAGAAGCAAAAAGAATTTTAAAAAGCAGGAAACAGGGCTACATCAAACTCAAAAACCTCTGTACAGCAAAGGAAACTGTTGAAAAATGACAAGGCCTACTAAATGGGAGAAAATATTTGCAAATCATATATCTAATAAGGAGTTAATATCCAAAATATATAAAGAACACATAAAACTCAATAGCCAAAATACACAAACAATCTGATTTTTTTTTTATTGGCAGAAGAACTAAATAGACATTTTTTTCCAAAGAACATATACAGATGACCAATAGGCACATGAAAAAATTTTCAACATCACTAATTACCTAGGAAATACAAATCAAAACAACAATCAGACATCATCTCACATCTGTTAGAATGGTTATTATCTAAAAGATAAGAAATAACAAGTGTTGGAGAGGATATGGAGAAAAGGGATTCCTAGTGCACTGTTGGTGAGAATGCAAACTGATGCAGCCACTATGGAGATCAGTATGGAGGTTCCTTAAAAAATTAAAACTAAAACTACCACATGATTCAGCAATTCCACTTCTGGGAATATATGCACCCTATATTCACGGCAGCATTATTTACAATGGCCAAGATATGGAGACAACCTGTGTCCATTGGTAGATTACTGTACAAAGGTGTGGTACATATAAAATAGAATACTATTCAGCCTTAAAAAAGAATGAATCTTGCCATTTGGGACAGCATGAATGGACTGTGAGGGGACCCTCAAAGTGCCCTTTCGTGAAATAAGTCAGAAAAAGAAAGACTAATACAGTATGATCTCACTTATATGTGGAATCTAAAAATAAAAATCCAAACAAGCAACACACAACACAACAAAATCATAGATAAAAGAACAGAATGGTAGCTTCTAGTGGCAAAGAGTTTGGGGGATGGGCAAAATGGGTGAAGGAGGCCAAGAGGTGTATAAAAGTTCAGTTATGAAATAAATAAGCTAAAAGGATTAATAATATTGTAGTGCATATCTGAAAGTTATCAAGAGAGTAAATCTTTAATGTTCTCATCACAAGGGAAAAACCTTTTTTTGTATAATACCAGATGCTATCCTTATGGCAGAAAGTGAAGAAGAACTAAAGAGTCTCTTGATGAAAGCAAAAGAGGAGAGTGAAAAAGTTGTCTTAAAGCTCAACATTCAGAAAACTAACATCATGGCATCCAGTCCCATCACTTCATGGCAAATAGACGGGGAAACAGTGGAAACAGTGGCTGACTTTATTTTTTGGGGTTCCAAAATCACTGTAGATGGTGACTGCAGCCATGCAATCAAAAGATGCTTACTTCTTGGAAGGAAAGTCATGACCAATCTAGACAGCATATTAAAAAGCAGAGACATTACTTTGTCAACAAAGTTCCATCTAGTCAAGGCTATGATTTTTCAGGTAGTCATGTATGGATGTGAGAGTTGGACTATAAAGAAAGCTGCGTGCTGAAGAATTGATACTTTTGAACTGTGATGTTGGAGAAGATTCTTGAGAGTCCCTTGGATTGCAAGGAGATCCAGCCAGTCCACCCTAAAGGAGATCAGTCCTGGGTGTTCATTGGAAGGACTGATGTTCAAGCTGAAACTCCAGTACTTTGGCCACCTGATGCGAAGAGCTGACTCATTGGAAAAGACCCTGATGCCGGGAAAGATTGAGGGCAGGAGAAGGGGACGACAGAGGATGAAATGGTTGGATGGCATCACCGACTCAACGGAAGTGGGTTTGTGTAGACTCCAGCAGTTGGTGATGGACAGGGAGGCCTGGCATGCTCCAGTTCATGGGGTCGCAAAAAGTCGGACATGACTGAGTGACTGAACTGAACTGAACTGAAGATGGTAACCAGACTTATTGTGATGTCCAGTGTACACCAATATTGAATCCTTACATTGTAGATATGAAACTAATGCAATGTTACATTCTAATTACACCTAAAACTTTTTAAAAGCTGTGACTGTGAAGAAGAGTGCATTTTTACAAGAATGATGTATGTGGGAATAATTTTCACATTATTTAGTGACCCTAATCACACCAAAGAAGGAGTTGGACAACTTTCAAAGGTAAAAATTATTTGAGACCTTTTCAGGGAAATAAGAACACAAAGGGCATCTTTTTGGATGTTAGTTTTAGAAGGTCTTGTAGATCTTCACAGAACTGTTCAACTTCAGCTTCTTCAGTGTTCCTGGTTGGAGCATAGACTTGGATTACCGTGATATTGAATGGTTTGCCTTGGAAACAAACAGAGATCATTCTGTAGTTTTTGAGACTGCATCCAAGTACTGTATTTTGGACTCTTGTTAACTGTGATGGCTACTACATTTCTTCTAAGGGATCCTTGCCCACAGTAGTAGATATAATGGTCATCTGGGTTAAATTCACCCATTCCAGTCCATTTTAGTTCACTGGTTCCTAAAATGTCAATGTTCACTCTTGCCATCTCCTGTTTGACCACTTCCAATTTGCCTTGATTCATGGACCTTACATTCCAGGAATGCAAAAGTAGGAAGTCAAGAAATACCTGGAGTAACAGGTAAATTTGGCCCTGGAGTACAGAATGAAGCAGGGCAAAGGCTAATAGAGTTTTGCCAAGAGAACACACTGGTCATAGCAAACACCCTCTTCCAACAACATAAGAGAAGACCCTACACATGGACATCACCAGATGGTCAATACTGAAATCAGATTGATTATATTCTTTGCAGTCAAAGATGGAGAAGCTCTAACAGTCAGCAAAAACAAGACAGGGAGCTGACTGAGTCTCAGATCATGAACTCCTTATTGCCAAATTCAGACTTAAATTGAAGAAAGTAGGGAAAACCACTCGACCTTTCAGTTGTGACCTAAATCAAATCTCTTATGATTATACAGTGGAAGTGTATAGATTCAAGGGATTAGATCTGATAAACAGACAGAGTGTCTGAAGAACTATGGATGGAGGTTCATGACATTGTACAGGAGGCTGGGATCAAGACCATCCTCAAGAAAAAGAAATGCAAAAAGGCAAAATGGTTGTCTGAGGAGGTCTTACAAATAGCTGAAAAAGAAGAGAAGCAAAAGGCAGAGGAGAAAAGGAAAGATATACCCATTTGAATGCAGAGTTCCAAAGAATAGCAAGAAGAGATAAGAAAGCCTTTCTCAGATCAATGCAAACAAATAGAGGAAAACAACAGAATGGGAAAGACTAGAGATCTCTTCAAGAAAATGAGAGATACCAAGGGAACATTTCAAGCAAAGATGGACACAATAAAGGACAGAAATGGTATGGACCTAAAAGAAGCAGAAGATATTAAGGAGAGGTGGCAACAATACACAAAAGAGCTATACAAAAAAGATCCTCACAACCCAATCATAATGGTGTGATCACTCACCTAGAGTCAGACATCTTGGAATGCGAAGTCACGTGGGCCTTAGGAAGCATCACTATGAGCAAAGCTAGTGGAGGTGATGGAATTCCAGTTGAGCTATTTCAAATCCTGAAAGATGATGCTGTGAAAGTGCTGCACTCAATATGCCAGCAAATTTGGAAAACTCGTCAGTGGCCACAAGACTGAAAAAGGTCGGTTTTCATTCCAATCCCAAAGAAAGGTGATGTCAAAGAATGCTCAAACTACTGTACAATTGCACTCATCTCACATGCTAGCAAAGTAATGATCAAAATTCTCCAAGCCAGGCTTCAAAAGTATGTGAACCATGAACTTCCAGATGTTCAAGCTTAAAAAGCAAAGGAGTCTGAGATCAAATTGCCAACATCATTGGATCATCAAAAAAGCAAGAGAGTTCCAGAAAAACATCTGCTTCTGCTTCATTGACTATGCCAAAGCCTTTGAGTGTGTGGATCACAACAAACTGGAAAATTCTTGAATGATGGGAATACCAGACCCACCTGACCTGCCTCCTGAGAAACTTGTATGCAGGTCAAGAAGCAACAGTTAGAACTAGAAATGGAACAACAGACTGGTTCCAAATAGGGAAAGGAGTATGTCAATGCTGTATATTGTCACCCTGCTTATTTAACTTCTATGCAGAGTACATCATGAGAAATGCTGGGCTGGATGAAGCATAACTTGGAATCAAGATTTCCAGGAGAAATACCAGTAACCTCAGATATGCAGATGACACTACCCTTATGGCAGAAGGTGAAGAAGAACTAAAGAGCCTCTTAATGAAAGTGAAAGAGGAGAGTGAAAAAGTTGCCTTAAAACTCAACATTCAGAAAACTAACATCATGGCATCTGGTCTCATCACTTCATGGCAAATAGATGGGGAAACAGTAGAAACAGTAACAGACTTTATTTTTTGGGGCTCCAAAATCACTGCAGATGGTGACTGCAGCCATGAAATTAAAAGACACTTGCTTTTTGGAAGAAAAGCTATGACCAACCTAGACAGCATATTCAAAAGCAGAGACATTACTTTGTCAACAAAGGTCTGTCTCGTCAAGGCTATAGTTTTTCCAGTAGTTATGTATGAATGTCAGAGTTGGACTATAAAGAAAGCTGAGTGCTGTAGAATTGATGCTTTTGAACTGTGGTGTTGGAGAAGACTCTTGAGAGTCCGTGGACAGCAAGCAGATCCAACCAGTCCATCCTGAAGGAAATCAGTCCTGAGTATTCATTGGAAGGACTGATGTTGAAGCTGAAACTACAATACTTTGATCACCTGATATGAAGAACAGACTCATTTGAGAAGACCCTAATGCTGGGAAAGATTGAAGGCAGGAGAAAGGGATGACAGAGGATGAAATGGTTGGATGGCATCACCAACTCAATGGACATGAGTTTGAGTAAACTCTGAGAATTGGTGATCGACAGGGAGGCCTGGCATGCAGCAGTCCATGGGGTCACGAAGAGTCGGACACGACTGAGCGACTGAACTGAGTGACAACTGAATTGAACTGAAGAACAGAAAGGCTTGAATTCAAGATAAGATAGAGGCACTATTCATTTTAGTATGTTGCAATGGACAAACCGTCAGGTTTTATCTAATGGAACTAATCCAGAAATCCTATATTTGAGGCTTAAATGATGTTATCCTCAATTAAACCAGATACATTTTCAAATGGCTAAATCTCTTTCTTTTTCCAGAGCCTGTTTTATAACAACAGTTTCGCTTCTGGGGAAGGGCAGGAAGAGGATTTCTCATTTTAAAGAATTTCACAACTGCACACTCCTTATCCTCAAATCACTATCTATTTACTACATAAAACAAACCTCTTTCCCTTCAGAAATCATTTTTGCAGATAGATTTGCAGTATGAAGGGATGGAGTGGCAGGGAACTGACCCATGGCGGGGGTGTTTTTGTTTGTCAAGAGCTCTCATTCATCATTTCTCATCTAAAACTTCTGGTTGTCCTAGAAAGAACTGAAAGAGAAATAACTTCAGGCCTTGGGGTTATTGGGAAAAGAAAATGTTACGTTTCTGAGATAGGAAAACAGATGTCCCATCAAAGTACATCTGACCCTATAATGTTCCAAATTTCTGTCTTTATGAAGGCAAATTATAATCTTGTGGTTGCTTGCCTAACCACCATGTGTTACTCAGTGACTTGTGTGCGTGGTTAGCTTATATCCTGAGATAACTTTAGAGCCATGCACATCTTCCCCCAAACTTGTAAATGTGAGTTTGAATTTACTATTGGAGTTACTTTCATCCTCTAAAAGTGGGATCTTAAAATTCACTGGAAAAGCATTGAAATTCCAGTTATTAGTGATGCTTTATAACCATCAGCATTTGGATATAATATACTGGTTTTATTTCCATTTTCTCTGAATGGAACTTAGTTAACTTAGATTAACTAGAAGAATTAAAATCAAATAGTTCTGTACTTCCTCACCCACTTTTTTGGGTTGAATGAATTGAACACTCCAAAAAGAAGATATTTATTAAAAGAGTTCTTGCGCTGAGAAAAGTCAGTGAAAAAGAAAGCAGCATCAACTGTCTCTTCCCTCCCTGTTGCACTGGGATGGTTCTAGCAGCCTCCCATGTGGGAATGGGGGCATCTGGGGAGGAGGCAAGGGCAGTGTCTCACTGAAGACCATGACTTGTCTGGGCAGTCTTTTATCCAAGATTCCACTTTGGGGAAGACAGAACGATAAAATTGGGGTATCAAAGCACGTTCTGTATGGGACTTATTTGGGAAGTCTCAAAGAGCAGCCCAGGGCTGAGATTGGGTCTCAGGTTTTTTATGGCAGTCCAAATACTGCATCTGTTCTTCAGAAGATGGGGCTACTCCTCACTGGCTTTTCCATTAAAATTATGGAATAAGTACTCTCTGGCTCCTTAACACCATTCAGACCAGTGAAGAGCTTTAATCTTCACTAGCTGAATTGCCTTATCTTGTTCAGGGGAACAAAGTCAAAGTGATACAAGAAAGGAAAATTGTCAAAACTGAGTTTTTGTAACCAAGTCCTGGAACTGGGGCCAAAAAAATACAAGTTGCCTTCCCTTGGAGCTGTTGTCTCTATTCTCTCCAAGTCTGCTAGCACTCCTGGTACTACTCCTTACCACAAGGGAAAGCTCTGTTGAATACACCTCTCTCCCTTATCTTACTCAGGCTTTCAGCTGCACTGCAATGAGATGATCACTTCTTTCTTCAAACACTCCTGTCTTCTGTCTTCCCCTGCAGGCTCTCACTCTTCTGGTTTTCTCTGATTGTTTGGCACTTGCTTTTTCATTGCCTTTTCAGGTTCCTCCTCTAAAGACCTATGATTGTTGGCATTCCCTGTGCTTCATCTCAGGCTCCTTTCTCTGCCTTGCTAGATGTTCTCCCTAGGGGATCCCATTTATTCCTGTGGTTTTAAATGTCATCTATGTTTTATTTAGATGGCTCTCAAATTTAAAGAAAAAATGTTGATGTTTACTCATTTAACATTTATTGAGATTATGCAAAGCAGGAGCGTGCTTCTATATAATCATTTTGACAACCTTAACATCCTGGTTGTACACACTCATTCACTTAAGAATCCTCCTCAGTAATCTTTCTCCATTAGCCCACATTGCCAATCTGTCAACAAGTCTTAAAAACGTGCTTCTTTTGTGTTTTTCACACCTCCTCTTTCCTTCCTCCTGGTCAAAATCTTATTCAAGATCCTCATCACCTTCTGCTTCTGGGGAGAAAACAGAATTTTATCTAGTCCTCTGGTGTGGAGAATACTGAGCCCAAGTCAATGTTCATACAGAGTGATGGTGGGGGTCATTCACTCAACACATATCATTTGGGCCTACTACATGCCTAGTGCCATTTGGAATCACACTGCCCTTGCTCTCAAGTTGTTGATATCTTAGTGGAAGAGGTGGAAAAATGAACAAAGCACTAGGGGATGGTAAAGGCGATAACAGAATATGCACAGGTGCCATGGGAACACGGGAAGGGCACTAGCCTTGGGCATCAGAGAAGTTCTACCCCTGACAGTGAGCACTGGAAGAATTGGAGCAAGAGTTAGCCAGAGGTGTGAGTGTGTGCGTGTGTGTGTGTGTGTGTGTGTGTGAGTGTGTGTGTGTGTGTGTGTGTTGCAGCAAGGATGTGCATATGAGGAAAACGAGCATCAGCACAATGAAGCAGAGAAATTGCCAGTCTCCTCACCACAGGGTTTTAAGCAGGAAAGTGATAAGGTCAGAAGCACTCTTTAGAAAACTCCCTCTGACTATAGTTAGAAAAAGGATTGAGAGGAAAGTCATTTGGAGGCTGTTGAATTTAGTAACCATCAACAGATAATGGTGGCTTTGAACTAAGACAGTGGCAGTGGGGATGGACGGAAATGGAATGATCAGTAATTGACTGGCCTTGGTGAGTGATTAAATGGAACATAGCTAGGTTCAAATCTGATCTTGATCATTAACTGGATGCAAGCCAATCACAACCTTCCCTAGCCTCAGTGTCCTCATTGTATGAGGGAGATAACAATAACTAATGCCCAGGATCATTATGATGGTAAATCAGGATTTACTGCATGTGAGAATGCCTGACATAGAAAGTTGCCGATAAATTTTCACTTCTTTCCTTTTTCAAACATTTTATTGATTTTATAATACCTTACTCCAGAACGCAGCAGTTCTCTGCTATTTTATTATATTGAAATTAACTTCCTGTAGAGCAATGCTTCTCAGTCTGGGCACTACTGAGATTTGGGGCCTGATGATTCATTGTTGTGGATGCGGGCCTGTTCACTGATTAGGTGCCATTAGATGCCAGGAGTACCCCAACCCCAGTGATGACAATCAACAATGTCTCTAGACATTGCCAAACTTCCCCACAACCTGAAGAGGAGGGAGTGGGAAATGGCTGTAGTTTAGAACCATTATTCTAGGATTTCCTGTCCCTTTGCCAGCCAAACTTTCAATACCACCTCTCATCCCTCCAACTACAGATTTTTTGGTTACTTTCCTCCATGGACAACCACTCTAGCCAGGTAAGTATCTTACAATCTCATTCTCATCTCATACCACCTAATTTTTCCCACACCATACACAATACCAAGAACACAGCATTGAATATCACTGAATGATATTTTCATCAACTCTATTATCAAGAGATTAAAGCCCAAACTCCTAGCATGCAGTCAATACTGCAAAGGCCTAGCCCCTCTAACTCTCCAGTTGGATATCATTATCTCCTCTTATTACCCTCCCTCCCCAATTCATCCTTTGCCATGATACTTCCAGACTTTAACATTTTGTAGATTAGGGCCTCTCCCTGCCCCACCTTCAGCCTCAGCTCACCCACACAAAGAAAACCAACATAGATTTGCCAGCTTTATTTTTCTAGGTAGTAACATTTCAATAACAATGACAGCAGCAAGCATCCCACTATCACTTTGTGAAAGGAAATTTTTAGAAAAAATAGAAAAGAACATAATCTGGGGATAAAAGAAAATAATTTAAATGGATTGAATTTAGTTTTATGAAAAGACTCAAAACATTGTTCTATTTTCCTCATTTCTGAGAAAACTGGTACAGATTTCATCATGGAGCAGCTTCCAAAAACCACCAGTCTCATTTCCAGGCTGACCATACTAGGTTACTTTCTTCTTTGACCAGACCTTCCTGGCCCATGGGCTTCTGTATGCAACCACCCAATATGCTCTTCCCACCCATCCTGCTGGAAACTTCTACTCCTTCTCCAAAGTCAGCATATAGAAATTAAATTATGTCCAAATCAGAGGCAATCTTTCTCTTACTTACTTTACTTCTTGGAGAACTTCCATGGTCTACCTATTGGAGGTATGTTTACATAAGCTACAACCAGCAGCATCTCCTCACCTTTGACCCTGCAAGTAAATAGCAGGCATCTAATAAATGCATGCTGTATCAAGTGATTGGATAGATTCTGGCTTTGGATATTCCATTGCTTCCACCAGGAATACCTACTCTACTAGTTTTCTATTTCTGCCATAACAGATTGCCACAAACTGAGTGATTTAAAATGGAACAAATTTACCACCTCATAGTTATGTAGGTTAGAAGTCTTACACAGGTTTCATGGGGCCTAAATCAAGGTGGTTGGAAGGGCTGTTTTCCTTTTTGGAGGCTGAATTCCATTTGCTTTTTTTCCCCAAAACTCCAGCTTGTAGAAGCCACCTGAATGTCTTGGCCCAGAGCCCATTTCCTCCATGTTCAGAGCTAGCAGCGTTGCATCTCACTGACCCTTCTTCCATTGTCACATCTTTCTCTGACTCTGACTTGAGCCATAACAAGTCCTCTGATTGTAAGTATCCATGTGATGATATAGAGCCCACTTGGATAATCTAGGTGAATACCTCTACCTCATGTTCCTTAAATTTAATCACACCTGCTAAGTTACTTTTACCACAGAAAGCAGCATATTCACAGGTTCTGAGGATTTGGCTGTGGACATTTTTTGAGGCTATTATTTCATCATCTTTACCCGCTTTCACTGTTCTTTATCAATTCACATTCCTCACTCTTTACTCATGATCTAAAGCTTGCTCACAATCACAAAAATAATAGATGATAGAATCAGGATTTGAACCTAGGTCTACGTGGACACAAAACTCCCTCTAATACCTTTGTGATGAAGAAAGTGATGGAAAACCTCTGTCTTGTGCTGTGGATGGCCACCATGTGGAGCAGGTGATAAGGCAATGAAGTACCTTATTCTGAGTACATTTTAGATGGCATTTGAAAATGCACTGATGCTTTCCACCAGCCCCTGTATGAGTCTGTGGTTCTGTGTTCAAAGACAAGTGTTCATGGTCATATGAGGCATCTGAAAGACACTCTTGTAAATAGGATTCCAGCTTCTGTAATTCATCTCTGCATGGTAAGGTGACACTCATCCTTAGTTGCCAATGTATTTTTAGCATCTTGGAACCTTACACAGTTAGGCTTCCTAAGCTTTGGTCTAAGATCACATTTCTCACAAGCTTCCCTTTAGCTGTCACAGGATTCTGATCTGCAAAGCCCGTGTGGAGTATGAAGGGCTATTTTTGTTTAAAAATTTAGCATTGATTATACAGTGGTGATTCATGGCTTGGGTACTTCAAGGCTTAATTAATATAATAGCGCATGGTAAGTAAGGTCTCTGTGGCAGAATTCATAACTAATTGGCACTGAACTGAAATCCAGAGTTACTAAACATTTTTTTCTCTAGCAGGGCTTAGTAGAGACTGTTTCTTACAGTAGAAACCTTGCCATGATTTTCGTTCACTATGACCTACAGACTGTTGAGCCAGTCAGACAATACTAAAAACTGCCTCTGACTTCAGAATAGTCTTCACCTACCTGAGGAAGACCCTGGAGGCAAGGTTCTAAATCATCTGTTTAGAGGCAGGGCTGTATATCCTAGATAAGTCTCTCTAATTTCTCTCATCCACTTGCATTAGAGACTACTAGGGAAAGACAGCTCTTTCCTTCCCCCCCCCCCAGCCTTGTTGAAGTATAATTAACAAGTATGTTTTCTTATATGTATACTTGTGAAGTGATCAGCACAATCAAACTAATTAACATATCCATCACCTCACAAAGCTACCATTGTCTTTCTGTCTCTCTCTCACTTTTTTTTTTTTTGATAGGGTGAACACTTAAGATCTACCTTTTAAGCAATTTTAAGTATATGATACAGGTTTGTTAGCTATAGACACCAAGCTGTACAGGAGCTCTCCAGAACTTATTTTTCTTGCATAAATAATACTTTATACTCTTAGATCAATAACTCTCCATTTCCCCTGCCCTTCAGTCCCTGACAATCCCCATTTCACTCTCTGCCTCTATGAGTTTAACTATTTCATTTTTAGATTTAAGTGAGATCATGCCGTATTTGTCTTTCTGTATCTGGCTTATTTCACCTGGCATAATGCCTTCCAGATCCATCCATATTTTTGCACATGGTAGAATGCCCTTCTTTTTAAAGGCTGAATAATATTCCATCACAAATATATGCTACCTTTGAGAGTGCTGTCTAAAGTAGCAAAGTGTTATTGATGATAATTCTCCACCTATATATGATTGAGCTTCAAAATGTTCATATCCATGAAGGAGAGAATCCAACAATTTTATCCATGTTAACTAAAACAAATGCATCATAGATTCACACACACAACTTTTATTGACCATCAAAACAGACAAAACTGCTAGAGGGGCTGAGGTTCAGATGTAGGCTTAGTGAGATCACCCTGCTTCATCATGTGCTTCAGATATGGGCGATCTACCTAGCAAAATCAAACAATTGGGCTGGAACCCACAACAATTGAATAGTAGGGATAACAGATAAACAATCAGAAAGCAAAACCAAAGTGGCCTAAAACAGGAAATTTAGCATAAGAATATCTTTCTAATAAATAGTCCAAAGACTACTAATAACCTCATTTTCTAAAAGTTCTCCATGGGAAACGGAAGTGTCAGAAGGAGGAGGTAACGTGAAAAGAAGCTGAGAGCTTTTAGAAATAATTACTGCTAAGTGGAAATGTCACTCCCTCCCACATTCCCATATCTTTTCAGATTAGCAAGCAGCAGTGACCAGATGGAGGCTGTGTATTCAAATGCCTTCTGTGATGCTTGCCAAACAATTGCAGGAGTCAAGCTCCTCTTGAACAGATGGACCACTGATTTCTCAGGTTAAAGATCAGCCAGGCTCATTAAAGAAGTTGCAAGGGTTCAGCAGCTAAAATTTCTTTTTAGCCTTCCATCCTGAGGGACAGAAGCATTTTCTGCAACCAAAAAAAAAAAAAGGTTGACCAGAGTTGGGCGATTTAATAGCCCGCAATATTGATATCAATATTATCAGGAAAGCATATGGATAAAAAAGAATGGGTTTAAAGGATGGCTATTTAAGCCTAATGCTGTTGTTCTTTGGAATGTTTTGCTGTGGTCTATTATCAGTACTTTCTAATAGTCTATATGAGAAAAAGAGTGGTTTTTGTATATACACGGGGCTTTCCTGATGGAAAAGAATCTTAAAAAGAGTGGTATATGTATGTATATGTAACTAACTTTGCTAAACACCTGAAACTAACACAACTTTATAAAGCAACTATACTTCAATAAAAAAAAATTTTTTTAATGTATTGACCTGAAGCGAATTAGTGGAAGATGTTTTGTGTAAATTTAAGCTTAATTTATTACCATTCTGAAATAACCAGCACAAGCTGCATAAGGGAAATCAACAATAGGGGCATCTTATCATCAGTATAAAAGGATTACATTAAGTGGAAAATTTGAGGCCAGCACTCCAGGGGAAACACATGAGGAATCAGAGGTCAAAAATTACATTTCATGTTTCCTGAGCAAGATCAGATCACATAAGTTTAGATCAATAGCTTCTCTGACTGAACAACTTTAATTGATATTGAAAAAGAGCCAATTATTTACTCCTACTTTAGGGGAAGTCTTGATTGATGTAATGGTCTGGGAAACTGTATCTGGAAGATTTTTTCAAATTGACCTGGAGATGAAATGTCAAGTATTCCCAAGTCAACCATTAAAAAGCATGTGAATTAGTTAAAATTTGACTTCACTGTCCTCTCACATTCGTCTACTTTCCATCTTCATTTACTGCACTGTGGAGTTACAGATGTCTACCAGTTTCATTAGAGACAGATATTAAATATAGTCATGCTGCTGCTGCTGCTGCTAAGTTGATTCAGTTGTGTCCCACTCTGTGCGACCCCATAGTCACAGATCAACATAAATGAAACCAATGATAACCAGAAATCAAAAACCTATGACAGATACACAAAAACTAGAGAGAAAGGAACACAAGCACACCACTACTCAAAATATTTTTATAATTAGAAATCTTTAGAAAGGTATAATACGTATCAATACATCTACACTTTCCTAAGCAGGAAAACAAAATGCCATTTAATCTTGGTTAGACTTTGGGTTCTCTTTATGATTATGAATTATTTATGATACCCTCTCTTCTTTCTTTCCATGGTTTCCATTCCCAACATCTATTAAAAGCTTATGATTTCCACAGCTTGTTATCCCTGTTGATTTTAATATTCACCACTCTCTTCTCTCTGCATTTTTCTTTCTTGTCTCTTGTTCCTTAGCTCTCAAATGTTGGCCTGGTCTTGATACATTACTGCACAGGCATGGGGTTCTTTTTCCTTTTCTTTGTAATATGCCTAACAACTAATCTCAGTGTTCCCTGTCTGAAATTTAGGTGTTCTGTGGATTTCACTGTTGCTGGGCTCAAGGGTTACTTCTCTGCTGGTAAAGGTTCTTTTCAACTTGAAACCATGTTTAGAGCAGAACCAGACTCTTGAGGGGGCTCTAGGTGAGGAGGGTGTCTATAAGTTACCATGGATTTACTGAAGTGGGTCCTTTATTATTTCACTCAGTAATAGAAAATGAATATTTTCCAGATATTCCATGGGCATGCACAGAATAAAATGAAGGGTACATTTCTGAATGGCTTAGAAATTGCAGTTGGGTGCATTTCACTGGACTGTAGCCAAATACAACTTCATGTAATACAGATCCAGAATGACAATTCTCACTGCCTGACAGAAGCATCATTTGGATTTTTCATAAATTCTCATCAAGTAATATGATCAATCCTTTCTGAGAGATGTAAAATAACACAAAGTATTCCATTTTTCTCCTAGGTTTTCTCTCTTATCAAAGAATAATTTATCTTGAATAATTCATTTGCAGCTCAGTCAGAGAAATACTTATGGCTAAAACACCTGGTGATAGGATTAATGAGTATCTTAAATACAGGTTAACAGGACAAAAAGAGGACAGAAAGGGAGTCAGGACTTTACTGTCTGTATACAGTCTTGGTAAATTGACTCTTTCCTCCTCTCCCAATATTTTATGCCCAGGTCTGTGTCCAGCATGGAAGAGGCAACAATGGAACAGAAGTCATAATTGTAAGTCCTGTCTGTTATCCTCAATGAGCTTGCGGTCTAGTTATTCAAAGCAGAAAAATCACAGTTTAAGACTAGCATAAAATAATGGAATAATTTGGGAAAGTTATCACCTTATAGAGAAACAGATTTCTAAATTAATAGTGTAGAAGCAAAATGCATACTTCTTAGTTCAGTGATGACTAAGTGAGGGTATAAAAGCAGCCTATAAATACTTTAAAGGTGTAAATACCAAGTAGGGTGAGGAATTATTTTGTCTAGTACTCTCCAGAAATAGCACTGAACACAGAATTAAGAAAAGGAATACTCTGAGTTATATTGTGAACAATTATAAAGGAATTCTTAAACTGTAGTCCCAGGTTACTTAATGACCTGAAGAACAGCTCTGGCTCTTTGATACTACCTGCTGTCATCCTACAGTTGTCCAGTCAGGTCAATGAATATCAAGACTAAATAGACCCCAAGATAGAGAAGGGTAAGAAATACTCTCCAGCTCTTTCAGAACAGAAGATGAGATGGAAAGGTGGGTAGAGGTAGGTCATGGTAGATTTGGGGAGCCATGCTAAGGAAGCTGCACATCAGAGTTATCCGAGAAGCTCTACCAGTACATTGGTGCCAAAGTCCTGTCTCAGATCTACCGAATTAGCATCTTTGGAGTCAAAGCCAAAATCAATATATTTGAAACATTTCATAGAATTTCTTTTTCTGATGAGATATCAGGGTTGCAAATATTAGCTGATAAGTTTTAAGCAAAGGAATAATCAGCACTTTTTAGAATAATCATTCTGGCTGCCACGTGGGGAACAAAATTGGAGACTGGAAACCACATGGAAGTTGCCTGAATAACCCAGGGAAGAGGGGATGAGGGCTTAAGTTAAGGCAGTGTCAGAAAGAGTATAAAGGAGAATCCAAAACACGTTCAGTGATGGCTTAGCAGTTTGAGGACGTGAAGGAAAGTAAGGAGCCAAGACTTCAAGTCAAGTCTGGAAGTCAAGACATCCTTCACCATCCTTCAC
Source organism: Oryx dammah (assembly GCF_014754425.2). NCBI lineage: Eukaryota > Metazoa > Chordata > Mammalia > Artiodactyla > Bovidae > Oryx > Oryx dammah. The sequence continues at coordinate 46,203,554 of NW_024070202.1, read as the reverse complement.
TAGAAACTAGTTAGGGAGTTTCTTCCAAGACTGTATGGGACAAAATAATCAGAGAGATAGAGTCCAAAAGAGAAGTTGAAGTCCAAGAAGCAAAAAAAGGAGACCAAAGACTACCAAGCTGGCAGGGGTAGAAATAAAGAATGAAACTAAACCTGGCATCCCAGAGCCAGCTGAGTGACAGCAATAGCAAGGAGGCAGGGAATGTAGCAACTATTTAGAACAGGTATCAATTTTGTGTGCTTGAGTGGACTGGTCAAGATTAAGAAGGAGGGAGGGGAATTATAATCATGTGGAAGATAAAAAGAAGCCTAAAGTGAGATACAGGTTAGAGGGATAGAAGTTGAGGCAATCTGCTCTGGAAAGATTAAACTTGAAGTGTTAGGAACCATTCAAATGGGGGTGTCCAGGGCACATTTGGAGGTAAGGGTCCAGAGTGCACTGGGCTGGGCAGGAGTGAGTCATTAGCAGATGGTTGGTGGTTAAAACTTGGAGAGTGAGTAAGATCACCTTGTGAAAGGAACAGAGGACCAAGAACGGAAGGCTGGATTTGTATATGGATAAATATACAGATGTTGATAAAGGGAATAGTCTCATGAAGGATTTCAAAGAAGAAAGATCGGAAAAGGCAGGGCAAGAACTGTGGAAAAGTGCTTCTCTGGAGTCTGCAGGAGAGAGAGTTTCAGAAAAGAGTGATCACTCATGCCCAGTGCAGTCAAATGTCACAAGAAGGCTCATTATTTAAATGGTATTTCTGTTTATATACATGTACCTCTATTAAAAAACAGTATAATGTAGAGGACTTGTCTAAATCTAATAGATAATAGATGACTATAAAAATCATTGCATTATATATAAAATCATGGGCTTCCCTGGTAGCTCAGCTGGTAAAGAATCCACCTGCAATGTAGGAGACCTAGGTTTGATCCCTGGGTTGGGAAGATCCCTGGAGGAGGGCATGGCAACCGACTCCAGTATTCTTGCATGAAGAATCCCCACGGACAGAAGAGCCTGGTGGGCTAGAGTCCATGGAGTTGCAAAGAGTCAGAAACGAATGAGTGACTAAGCACAGCACAGCATGGCATGTATAAAATCATATAAATAAAACAATTAATTTGGAAGTGGAAGCATGGCAGTTATAAGTACCTGGGAAGATTACTGGGTAGCTGATCTTCTTTTCACTTTCTCTTCACTGACACACTAAACAAAACTTGGTTTTTCTTTTACCTTGGACACTGTGACAAATGTATAAATTACTCAATGTGATGAGATTTGTAGGTTCTTTTGTCTAGTCTTTTGTTTGTCTGTCCACTTGCTCAGTGCAAAAATGAATCAATCAGGCATCTACTTTTGAGAATATATGTATGTGTCTATGGTAGGATAAATTTTGGGGATACTAATTTATAATTTTCACTCCATATTTCCTATTTCTTCTTCCTCTACAGATAAAGAAACAAAGACTGCCTATAAACACTTCTCTTCTTGGCTTGTTTCCAGAAGCAAAATCCATTGAGAGTAATGGGGTGTCAGAAAGATAGGGGTATCGTGACGAAAACATGAAGAGAGAAAGATTTTTCCGAAGTTAAAGATAGGCTCCCCAGAGTCAGAGGAACAAGAAAGAAAAGTCTGTGTGCACGCTTCTGATGGAAATAGGAAGAAAGGGAAATATTTCCCAAAGCCAAGAACATTATCTATGCTGGAAGGAAGAGACACATGTATGGTTTCTTGGGCTTTAGAAATTATGAAGAACTGGTATTGAGTAGAACAATAGAACCTAGGAGAAGTCAGCCTAGGACCCCCAGCCTTGACACAGCTTCTTGTGTGCTCAGTGTCAAACTAAAGCCATCAATCAATGGGCTTGACGACATGAGCTGGGATAATGTAGGGACAGACATATGATGGCTGAGGGACCTCCTGACTCCTGGCAAAACCATGGTGGGAAAAGACTTATGGATAGCTGAGTTTATAGTCCAGCAAAATGTAGCGTATCATGTGTTGCACGCTAAGTCACTTCAGTCGTGTCCAACCCCATGGACTGTAGCCCTCCAGGCTCTTCTGTCCATGGGATTCTCCAGGCAAGAATACTGGAGTGGGTTGCCATGCCCTCCTCCAGGGATCTTCCTGACCCAGGAATCAAACCCACATCTCTTAGTCTCCTGCATTGGCAAGTAGGTTCTTTAACACTAGTGCCACCTGAGAATAGTCAGAATTAAATTGCTAACTAAAAAATAAAGGAACATGGTATCTCCTGTACTCATGAGTTTGTGGCCCTCTATTCATACCCACATTCCCCACATGAATCCCTTTGTTATATGTCTAGATATGATTCTTGGGGAAATCCTAAAAGACAGGCTTTCACACAACAGGTGGGCCAGGCTGTCTTTGTGAAGGTCTCAGTCTCCAGAAAAAAGTAAAACACTTGCCTTTGGAGCATCTCTGAAAGTAAGAGTCTCATTTTAAGGCCAATGATGTAATTATGTTAGCTTCATGCCACAAAATTAATCGGGATCCTGGGTGTGTTAATCAGCAGAAGCTTAACTCTCCCACTAGGAAAATAATCAGTTCAGACCCAGTGGCCTTTGCCAACTCTTATTTTATCTAGCGGTTAACAGATGTTGTGGTTGTTGGCTTGTGAGAGCTACTTGTATCTTCACTGGAGTCCTACTACTCCCTGAAATTCTCAGCTGACAAAGCGAACTGATTAGTTTGGACACTTCAGGGAAGAAGAAAGGGTTGTTGGGGGAAAGAAAATAATACTCAACACTGACAGGAATAAAATCAAGTGAAAAAAGATGCAATAATTGTTGTAAAAATGAGCATCAGTGGTTTAGAGCAAGAAGTAAACATTAAGTGGGCATCCTTCAGGGCTGACTTAAGACTTTGTAACTCAGACCCATTCCAGACTGTGTTTCCACTTTCAGAATTTTAATTTATCTTTTAAATACAAGCAATATGTTTGTTTCAGACCTTACATAATTGTAAAGCACTTTCTACCAGAACAACCAAAGACCATTATGCCCCTGCCATGGAGAGAAAGTATAAATGTAAATTGATACTGAGTATCATAAATTATTTTTTATTACAAGACAAGTAAATGACTGCCTCTGAAAGTGGACTTGCTTGTGTGGTAAGAATTAGAAGAATGTTTATTGTTGCAATACAAACCTTTAAAACAAAACCCTTGGAGGTACAAAGACAGATTTTAGTGCTTCTATTACTATGCTACAATTTGCTGTTAAATCAGTCCTTTTTCTTAAAGCAGCTAGTAATTTATGGCCTAAAATATGTTGCTGTTGTCATCTGTGAATTCAGAGTCACAAAACTGTTAAATTTAATGAACTATGGTTAAGAAATGAATGAATAGATATGAGCATCACAAATCAAATTCTCAAATCTACACTTTGCTTTTCTTGAATTCTAAGTATGATTGCACCAAGCACAGCTCCACCCCTCAATGGCTTGTCACGCTCAATTTTACAAGGACAAGCGAACAACCAGGCACACTAGCTGTCTGCCAATTACAGCTGTGGCTGCTCTGGGCCTCGGGTGGACTGGAAATATTACTGCTGGGTAGGAAAGTGCTCTCTAGGCCATATGCTTGCTGTTTGTGGCCATAAAGAGCTACATGGCCTCTAGTGCCAAGTGATTTGGGCTGTATTTGAGTCATTGGAAAACAGAGCTAATATCTCATGCAAGTCTGTGGCAATTCACCTGCTTTCATTTCTAAGGGATCCAAAATGACTTAGATCTAGAACTATAGGCCCAAATCTCACACCGACTTGCGATCAATAATGATTATTCCGTGCATCACCTTTTCCTTCCTGGCATCAGGGCCCCCTTCAGACGTTACACTACTGTTAACATTTCAACGGAAGTTGTACTGAGGGCCATTTAGTCTGGGAGGAGAAAATCACATTCTACATTTTTGGATGAGAAGTAACTAAAGCAGTACTCTCACGGACGTGTTTGGTGACTGTACATCCTCACTTCTCTTGTGTCTATAACTCCCTTCAGAGCCTGACTCATGCTGGGTCTCACTCTCAGATTTGCCGTTGTTGGGTTACCCCAGCCTCAGCTGAGGCTGTTACTCAGTCTCAGTGTCATAAGACACTGAGCTCCCATCCAGTATCTCCACCTCCTGTGCTGACCAAGCCTTTTCTGGAATGACCCTGCACAGATACTTTCCACCCTTGCTCTGGATCATCAGGCTATGCTCCAGCTGAAGAATCTGCCTGACTTCTTGCCTGCTACTTCTATGAGTCTGACCCTCAAACTGTGGGCCAAATCTTTCAACGTGACTTTTGGCCTTCTGTAGAGAAAGAGATGTCACTACCCACAGACAGGATATAGGAAGCACTTCATCACCACTTTCACTGAAGGGGGTGTTATACCCAATATTTGATGTATGTTCTTTATCACACTTCTTGTAAGACCTGTCACCAGCTCTTTCAGGCAGGAGCTGGATCTTGAACATGAGACTGAGTTTTCCTGAAAGAAGAGATGACAACACAGGCAGTGGCAACCATATAAACACAGGTTCACCATTCTGAAAAGGGCTTGGGGTTCTTAGGAAACAGGAAATAACTCCTTGCAATAAGAACACTGGGGGTTGAACAAGGAACAGCAAGAAATGAAGTTGGAGATATAAGGCCTAAGGGAGGATCTTGCGTTTAAGATGTGTGGTTCTGCTGTCCCAAAGCCCACAAAAGAATATCCAAGGGAAGCTGTGTTAAGAAGTCCTGGCCGATCACAGCATCACATCCTTCTGACTCTTGTCCTTGGTTCAGAGTTGGACATGTGGTACAATCAGAATCAAGAGATGCCGTGAACCTTTTGCTGAACCTCTAGAGAAGAAAGCACATGCTCTTTGTTCCCTGGGACTGTGAGCCTGGGGCTGCCAGGAGCTAACATGTAGGGTCAGACACTGAAAGCAGTGAGGGAGAAGGCTTCCTGGGGAGAAACTGAGCTCCTATATGAAGCCATGAGTGAAAACAGACCCAATCTTAGATTGGTTATATGAGCTAACAAATTTCCTTTTCTGTCAAAACCAGAGCTGATTTCCTATACCTTGCAATGGTTCCCAGCCTTTGTGGCAGCAGGGGTCAGTTTCCTGGAAGATGGTTTTTCCATAGGCTGGGGTGTGGGGATGTGGGGGTTAGTTCAGGCAGTAATGCAAGCAATGGGGGGTGATGGAGAACAGCAGATAAAGCTTCGTTGACTCATCCACCTGCCATACTCCTCCTGTTGTGTGGCCAGTTCCTAACAGGCCACAGACAGTACTGGCCCAAGGCCCAGGGGTTGGGGACCTCTGCATTACACCCCCAAAAGTCTTCAGACAAGGTATTTGGACTTAATTCTCTAGAAAATAAAAAGAACGTGTGAGGGTATGGGAACTACATAGTTATGAATCTCTTAATATTAAAGTTATAATTAACCTTTCATAATCCTGAAGAAAGGCCTGGTGATCTTAGGGAATGATAAGCCATTCCTTAAAACTAGATTTGTTTGATTTACATTTGCTAACATGGTCTGTTGCACATGGTTTATAGCCCTTCACTATACTAAACCTTAGGCAGTTTATCATTGGTTCTTAGACACCTGTCTTGTTCACTCAGCTAGCTCTTCTCTTGTTGATACTCGGGACCACAACTCTGTGTGCAACACACAGTCCTGAGGATACAGTAGGTGTGTTTCAGTTGCTTACCTGCCTGGGGTAAAAAGGATGAGAAAAAAGGCAAAATTCTTCTACTGGAGACTGTGAACCCTTCTCACCAAGTTTAGTTTCAATTTCCTTTTCACAACATAGAGGAAGCTGCTGCTGCTGCTAAATCACTTCAGTTGTGTCTGACTCTGTGCGACCCCATAGATAGCAGCCCACCAGGCTCCCCCGTCCCTGGGATTCTCCAGGCAAGAACACTGGAGTGGGTTGCCATTTCCTTCACCAATGCATGAAAGTGAAAAGTGAAAGTGAAAATGAAATCTCTCAGTCGTGTCCAACTCTTAGCGACCCCATGGATTGCAGCCTACCAGGCTCCTCCATCCGTGGGATTTTCCAGGCAAGAGTACTGGAGTGGGGTTCCACTGCCTTCTCTGAAGAGGAAGCTAAACAACTCTATTTACAGAACTGCTAACTCTCCTGCTCTTGTATATGTTTCTACCAATCAAAGCAACTCACGTAATTGCATTGACATGCATTGATGAATCTGCTGATGATTGCTGAAACCAAAAGGAAAACATCAATCCCTATGAAATGATCAAACTAACAGAGTTTCTGATGTAAAAGCAACTTATTTCATTTTCCTTTGTGAAAAATGGATCACAATGTCTAAGGAGCTATTAATCTAATTATCAGCCTTCTACATAAATCCTCTACTTCTTGAGAGTTTAATTAATTTGGAACATCCATTTCCAAGAGATAGAGAAGAACAGAGATCAATGTTCCCAAAGATAACCATGAATAAATTTTGTTATTTGATTTACACTTAAATAAACATGGTCACCCTTTTTTAAAAGCACAGTTTCTGCCCTTGTTCCCCCCCTCCTTTTTTTTTTGAGTTCCAAGCTATCCTCTATCAGGTGGGGAGGCAGAACTAAATAGATATTCCTTAAAGAGTTTAGAAAATAAGAAGTGAATTTTCCCCTGTATTCCAACCTATAACTGAAGACAAAGTAAGCTTCATGGCCATAGTGAGGCCAAAACCTTCACTGGGGACACCTTGGGCCTGTTGCTTGATCTTCCTCATCACCTGCGGCTGCCCTCCCACCTCTCTGGCTAGCTTCTTCCCCAAAATTCTACCTGTACCTCTCCCCAATCACTACTGTTATTCTTCTTTCTATTTAAAGATAAAATTGACCATTGTCTAATACAAGGCTCTTTTCTCAGTCTTGACTCTCCCTATTTGGGGTGATTCTTAACATTTGTTACTGTCCTTTTCTCATTGAAACTCCCTTCCCCTTGGTCTCCAATCCAGTTGCATCATTCTTCAAAACACATCCAAATCTGTCCAAGCTAAACACCATCTCCATTGCTACCACCTAAGGACAGCTTTTATGAAAGCTTCCACCAAATCATTCATTCAGACTATGCCTTACACAAAAACCAGAGAGATCTTAAAAAATTGTAAAGTTTTCTCACCATGATCACCGCCAAATCTTCCAGTGGCTCTCCACCACATTTAGAGCACAACTTCAACTCCTTGCAAAGGACTAAAAGGCCCTACAGTATATATTCTCTTCCTGCCCTTCCAACCTCACCATCCACCACAGACTGCTATAGCCACAGTGCTGTGAACATTCTGAGACTGTTTTCAGAACAAGGCCTTTGCTTTGTTCCCTGACTTCGTTCCTGAGTCATCTCCTTGGAAGAGCCTTCCTTAACCCTTCAGCTGAACTAGCACCCTTGTTACTCTAATTACCCAGCTTTATTCTTCCTCATTGTACTCAGCATTATTGGGCATTTTATTACATAAGTGTGTTTACTTACTGTCTGTCTCTTGACTACAGTGTATGTTCCATGAGGGTAGAGATTCTGAGTCTTCCTCATCACAGGATAATGCCTCTCACTTACTAGTTACTCAGTACAACTATTGAATGAGAGCTTGCCTGTCTTTGTTGAGAAGAATCCCTTGGTATTAATCCTGAGTCCACAGAATCAGAACTAGTTTCTGAGATCTTAAAACTGCTTCCTGGCCTCTGATATCAGCACACCAAGAAATATTAAATGCAGTGTCAACAAAAGTCTAGATAACATTTCTCAAGTGGGTCAATAGGATTGTTTACCAGTTTATTAAACAACAGAAATTTATGTCTCGCAGTTTGGGAGACTGGGAAGCCCACATCAAGGTACCAGCATAGTCAGGTGAGGGGCCTCTTCCTGTTCCACGGCTGGTGCCTTTTTGTTCTTTCCTCATATGATGGAAAGGGCAAGGGAGCTTTCTGGAGTCTCTTTCACAAAGGCTTTAACACCACACCCTCATGACCTAAGCACCTCCCAAAGGTACCACCTCCTAATACCAGTCAGGCATTAGGATTTTCAACATATGAATTTGGGAGGGAATAAAAACACACAGAACACAGAAACCAACATTCTAAAGAAATGCTTGTGCATGCATGCTAAGTCACTTCAGTCGTGTCTGACTCTGCAACCCTGTGGACTATAGCCCGCCAGGCTCCTCTGTCCATATGTTTCTCCAGGCAAGAATACTGGAGTGGGTTGCCATGCCCTCCTCCAGGGAATCTTCCTGATCCAGGGATTGAACCCAGGTCTCTTATGTCTCCTGCATTCGCAGGCAGATTCTTTACCACGAGGGCCACCAACTAACATCAAAAAGGGGTGTGTCACATTTTCAGGTTGACACTGGTCATTATATACTCATGTTACTTAAGTAAATAGCTAATGAATTTGTTATTTTTAACTAGAGAGATGAAGACTGTTATGACACTTCCATACAAAAAGCTCCATATCTTTTGCCCACCTCTATCTTTGTATGGTCTCACTGCTATGCCATAAAGATGCTTGTTGACATTTTCATAGTTACCTATAGTAAGTAAAGTTCTTTTACGGATATTTTCTCTGTGTTTGTTTGGTTACTCTCACTATGTTTTGGAAAACCACCTCTTCCCCATTTCATGTGGCTTTCCTAACTACTGAAATTAGAATTTCTGCTGGTGGGGACTGGGAATCTGAATTTTCAAAAGTACTCAAAATAATTCTTATGCATAGTAAAAGGTCAGAAAACTTGATTAGAGGGGTAAGCAAAGGGCTCATGAGGGGACCAATCCAAATCTTGCTTTGGATTGCTAGACGAAGGTTGAGAAAAAGATGCTCTTTATACTAGAGTTGCTGATCTGGAAAGAATGAATCTGGGTCTTCCACCAGCTGTCTTTTTCACACATGGGGAGAGGCTCCCAACCTGCAGAATAAAGCCAAGGAGAGATAAAGAGATTCAAGAGATTTGGAGGCAATTCCTGTGGACTGGTCCCTGAGACTTGATTCCTTAAGGTCTTCTTCCAGTCTTGTGAATCCTCTCAGAGCCCTCTCTGCTGCAGGAGCCAACACTTTCTCCTTTTGATTAAATTCATTAACTTGAGTTTCTGTCACTTCCAAAAGAATCCTCACTACCCTAGAGTAAAATAATGCCCATAAGAATCGGAGTAAAATAATGCCCAGGCGGCTCTAGAAGGCTGCTAGAATCTTTATCATATACATTAAATTTTTTTTTTAAGTTTATTTATTTTTGGTGTGCTGGGTCTTCACTGCCGAGCAGGCTTTTCTCTAGCTGCAGAAAGTGGACGATACTCTCCAATTGTGGTGTGCGGGCTTCTCACGGCTGTGAATTTTCTTGTTGTGAAGTACAGATTCTAGGGCATGCAGGCTTCAGTAGTTGTAGCTTGTGGCCTCAGTATTGGTGGCTCCCAGGCTTTGGAGCTCAGGCTCAATAGTTGTGTCATACAGGCTTAATTGCTGTGTGGCATGTGGGATTTTCCTGGATCAGGGATCAAACCCATGTCTCCTACTGTGGCAGGAAGATTCTTTAACACTGAGCCACCAGGGAAGCCCTTATCATATACGTTTATACCGATGCTGTTAGTCCTCAGAATGCCTAATGTCATTATGTTTCATTACAAGTGAATAAGTACATATAGAAATGGTGACATGAGCAGTTGGAAAAGGAGAGAAACTGCTTTTCTTGGAATGATTTGGGAGCTAAAACAGTGAGCAGCATATTGAGATTTAAGAAGTGTGATACACATTGAGGAGCTCAACTCTTGAGTGGGAAACAAACACCCACTACTACTTTAAGGGGAGCTGTTAAACTCCAATGCAAGCTGAAGGAGCGGTTGAATCAGTTCTCATATTTCCAGGATGATGCATATGTCCACAGCACAGTCTGCTTCTCTAGAAAGCTGGAATCACAGCAGAAATACTGGGGGTATATAACTTTTCAGTAGCTTGAATTACTGCAGAAGCCAAACCAGAATAAAATGAATGAAGATTTTTTTTTAAAGTAAACTGTGGAGCATAAAAATGAGATTAACAGGGATAAAATAATACTTTAGGAGAGGCACAGTATCTATACATTTTGGAAGAAATTGGAAGAATTGTGGGTCAAATATGACTCAGCACTGAGTCCCCATTATTCTTGGTCTTATCCAAAGTAGCATTGTAATGAGTATTCCAAAATTAAAACATAATTTTTTCTTGTGGATATTATAAGATTCTTGAGCAATACCATGTGTCAGAGTCTATCAGGGTCCTAGAGTCAGTTCAATTCAGTTCAGTAAACACTGACAAGCATGAAGATAATCCTGGGAGAGATGCTATAAGACCTTGACAATTGCAGAAGTCCAGAGAAAAAGGCAGGACAACTTTCACAAGTGCCAAGGGCAACCATATGTATAATTTCTAATTCTTCACTTGTAAAAATGATGCTCCTGACCACCTTTCAATACATCTACAGTTGTTTCCCCAGAAGTACTTGGAGGCATGTGTGCACAGCTGGCTTCTCTCCTCTGTATTGATTATTGTCTATAGCTTCCAAGTAACATAAAATTAATAGTCAACACATAATCAAAGCCATAATCTTGGCCTGCTTCTTGGATATTTTTGTAATGGAAAAAAAAATCAAAGGTGTTTTCTTGACACAGAGTACAGTTGGGGGAAGGTTGAGTTAACACAATTTAAAAAGACAAATCCAAGGACACAAATGATCAGCTTCTTTTAAAGGTGCTGGTTTCCCTTCTACTCCCAAACTAAATTAGTTTCAATTATATTTTCAGTATATATATATATATATCCCTGGTGGCTCAGATGATAAAGAATCTGCCTGCAATACAGGAGACCCAGGTTCAATCCCTGGGTCAGGAAGATCCCCTGGAGAAGGAATGGCAACCCCACTCCAATATTCTTGCCTGGGAAATCCCACAGACAGATGGGCCTGGCAGGCTACAGTCCATGGGACTGCAAAGAGTCAGACACAATTGAGCTACTAACACACACACATATACTGGAACAGTCATATCAGAAATATCATGGTTAAAATACTAAAAGCAACACATATATAGTGAGTTTAATTTTCTCAGTCATGAATTTAGCCAAAATTTGATTTGGTACATGAAGTTGCCAATGGCTCCTGTCTGTGTGGTTGGACAATTCTGAACATCCTGCATTACCTGCAATCAGAGAAGGCCCAGCAAATCTCAAAACACCCATATAAGTTTTGGGAGCTTTCCTTCTTCCCTCAAATGCCCTTATTGTCTGGTTGAAAATTCTCATGGAAAAGAACCTAACATCATTCTTTCAGGTTACATCATTATTTCCAGGAAGTCTTTGTACAGAACAAATGCTTTTGGGGAAGAATAACTGATTAACAGTTACCCACACCAGAATGTAAATAGGAATAGCCAGCCAAGATGGAGAACAGTATGGAGGTTCCTTAAAAACTAAAAAAAGAGCTAACATATGATCCAGAAATCCCACTTCTGGGCATATATCTGGAGAAAATCATACATAGAAAAGATACATGCACTCCAATGTTTATTGCAGCACTATTTACAATAGCCAAGACATGGAAGAAACCCAAGTGTCTATCAGCAAATGAATGAACAAAGAAGATGTGGTATATGCACACAATGGAATATTACTCATCCATAAAAAATGAAATGATGCCATCTGCAGCAACATGAATGGAACTAGAGATGACCATACTAAGTGAAGTAAGTTAGGCAGAGAAAGGCAAGTAGCATATGATATCACTTATAGATGTAATTTTAAAAAAATGATATAAATGAACTTTTTAAAAACCAGAAATAGATTCATAGACTTTGAAAATAAACTTATGATGACCAAATGGGAAATGTAGGGAGAGGAGGGATAAATTAGGAGGTTGGGATTAACATATACATACCACTATATATAAAATAGATAATCAACTTGCTATATAGCATGAGCAACTCTACTTAATATTCTGTAATAACTATATGGGAAAAGAGTCTGAAAAAGAATAGCTATATGTATGACTACATGCTAAATCGCTTCAGTTGTGTCTGACTCTTTGCAACCTTGTGGACTGTAGCCCGCCAGACTCCTCTGTCCATGGGGATTCTCCAGGCAAGAATACTGGAGTGAATTGCCATGCCCTTCTCCAGGGGATCTTCCTGCCCCAGGGATTGAATCTGTGTCTCTTATGTCTTCTGCATTGGCAGATGGGTTCTTTACCACTAGTGCCAACTGGGAAGCCCAGATATACATATATATACATATATGTTAAAAATTATATATATATGTGTGTATATATATATATATATAATTAAATCACTTAGATGTTCACCTGAAACACAACATTGTAAATCAAATATACTGCAATATAAACAACCACAACAGCAACAACAAAACAGTCACCCACACCAAAGTGGGTGCTACCATGTTAGGCTAGAAGGAAGCAGTGAGGGTCCCGAGGGAACAGGAGGAGGTAAATTTTGTTGGAAGAGAAAAGAAAGCCCTAAGACAAGGGTCTCCAAAACATTTTTGCTCATATACCCCAATCCCTCCAAATTTTGAAAAATTATGTGCCCCTTTGCAAATATTTAGATTAAACATCTAAAATAATTTATTATAAAATGAAACAGCTATAAAGGGAGTATATTACTATCCTAAAACAAAACACTCTCATATTACTCTTTTAAGTATATCCAATGGAATTTAAGTAGCATAGAGACTGGATAACCTATTGTCATTTATTCTTAGTCAAAGTTTTTATGCCATTCCTTTGCTCCTTTAAGTTGTATTTGCCTTCTACTTCCCCTCTAGTCATTATTCAAAAATATTATATTTTCATCTTTGGAAAGCTTTTATGATTTTATCATAGCTGTCTAAAAAAAAAGTATATAAATTAGAATTTTTTTAATGTCCTATTACTACAGGTGGCAACAGGTTTAAAATTTTTCTTTTGAATAAAGAAATAATATTGATAATTATTGGTAGTAATACATAAATATTATCAGTATTATAAAAGAGATCAAAACAACACCTATAGATTAAGTTTTGATAAAATATCAAAGTAAACTGCTTCTGGAAATGCAGCTCTAATGGCCTGTTATTTTTACTGTTGATCTAGCTCATACATTCCTAGATTAATAATTGTTATTGGAATGAACAGAGTTCATTATCAAATTTGATTCCTCGTTTTCATTTTATAGACATATACTGTGAAATGTTGCTCACATAAATAAGTGGATGGGATTGTATTACAGTAATTCCAGCCAATTATTTGAACAAATTTTGAGTCATATGCCCCAAATCACAGGGTGATTTATTATTAAAGTTAGTTAATAATTTAATTAATAAAATTAACCATTAAAATTTTGTCAATTAAATTTAATATTAATAATTATTTGAAATAATTTAAATGCTTATTATCTTTTAATCTACTTTTTAAATTGTGGTGTACTGATATACAGTATTAGTTTCAGGTGCACAACATGATGATTTGGTATTTGTATATATTGTGAAGTGATCACCACAGTAAGTCTAGTTAACCTCCATCTCCCTTCATAGTTACAAATGTTTTCTGGTGCTGAAAACTTTTAAGATCTATTCTCTTAGCAATTTTCAAATATGCAATTCAGTAGTATTAACTATAGTCTCCATGCTATGCATTACATTCCCAACACTTAGTATTTTATAACTGAAACTGTGTACCTTTTGACCTGCCTCACTCACTTCACCTACCACCATGCCCTACCTTTAGCAATTTTTAATTTATTTTGGAAAACAGAAACTCGTCTTACAAAAGCATTTGATACTTATTCATTAGAGTAATTAACTTTATCAGGTTCTGGGAAGTACACCAGAAAGATTTTACCAAGATTTTTCAAATAACTATCAATTATAACTGTTTCTCTTTCACTTAAAGACATCTTATCTATCTCAGTGTATTCAGAAATGACTGGAGGAGGTAAACTATCATCAATTTCAAAACTCATTTGCCAACCAATTTTTAAACAATAAAATGACAATTAAATTTTTGGCATAACTTTGGAGCTGCAGATCTAGCTCATTCAATTTATGGAAGTTGGCTTTGATATAATGCAATTGGCTAAGTAGTCCTTATTGTCAAACAACTGGATTGACAGCCACGCTTTTTGTTAGATACACTTTGGCCTCATGTTTACCTTCTAACAAATGTGTTAATATGTACAGCCATCTCATTCTGGATTCTTAATTCTCAGATTGAGAGGTAGATAGGGCATGGAGCTCTGCCAAGAGTTTGTTGCAAGGATGAAATAACATACTGCCATCTTCACTGTTTCTTTTTATGCTTTGTTGGCTTTGTTCTCAAAGAACTCTCCCTCAGGAACAATGCTTTCTTTAATAATAGTGGGGGATGGAAACAATGAGGTCCTTAAAGAAAGATTACCCTCACTTTGGATCCAGACTATCTCAACAAGGATCAGCACACTTGCCTCTAACACTATGCTTGGCCTGTAACAGAAATGTGTCTAAAACAGGGAAGATGCCCTACCTAAGGGCTTTGATTAAGGGAAGTTACCCAACTTCAATATGTCCAGTTGTCCTTTTGTTTGACATTTTGGGGGTTACCACAGTGAGATTTTCGAGGGCTTAAAGAGAGTTTGTTTTATAAAGCAGGAAAAGAGCAAGCATGAAAGAGGAGATGAGAAAGAAGAACTCTCATAACAGATAGACATATTGGCTACAAGTCTCCTGTTCGGTAGATCAGTTTTAGTAAAGACTGTATGGACACTCCAGAAATTGATTCCCTTATGTGTGCTTACTGCATGGACACCCTCTGCAAGTCCTAGGAGCATGTGAACACAGGTGTGGAGCTCTCTTTCCTTAGGAAACCAAAGGAAGGCTGGAAGGCAGTGCTTACAGAGACACTGTGAGGGCAGCTTGGTACATTCTGTCCAACTGCATGGGTTTTCCTAAAGAAGTCATGCCTCCTAATTTTCAGGTTAAGAGAACAAAACCTCTTTTTTTGCCAGCAGCAAAGTACACACTCAGTGCATCAGGAAGTATGTATTTTTGCAGACACATAGTTTAATAGTTAAATTTAGGCAAAAGAACAAAGTAGACAAATCTTATTTAAAAGGCCTCTAATTTGCCCTGAGGGTAACACACCCAACTCCAGGATCAGAGTGCCATGGCTAATCTCAGGAGCTCTCAGACTGCTTCTAATGATTTGAAATTCCCTACACTGGAGCCCCATTCGAACCTACTTTCCTTATGCCTTGAAATTAACCCCATTCTTCATCTCCCTCCCAATCCAAACTCTCAGTCATTCTTTATGTCTGACTTCCCTGAGGAAGAAGGTGACCTGATTTTCTAATTCACAGTAAAGTGTGAATGATTAAAAGGCTTAATTCTCCTTGACATTGCATTCATTCTCAAAGATGAGTTAATGGTAGATTATGAACAGAGCTATTTTACTTGAGAGGTAGAAGAAAGGGGTGTTCTCCTCTTTTGCTCTTCCTTCCCAAATACAGAACTGAAAATCAGCCCTTTGCCTGATTCCTTCCCACTCACCAAAAAAAATTTTACCTAACCTACTGTGAGGGCTTAGAGGTGCTATCCCACGTTGAAGGTCAGGAACAGTGGCGGTAAGGAGATACCCCTCGTCCAAGGTAAGGAGCAGCGGCTGTGCTTTGCTGGAGCAGCCGTGAAAAGATATCCCACGCCCAAGGTAAGAAAAACCAAAGTAAGATGGTAGGTGCTGCAAGAGGGCATCAGAGGGCAGACACACTGAAACCATACTCACAGAAAACTAGTCAGTCTAATCACACTAGGACCACAGCCTTGTCTAACTCAATGAAACCAAGCCATGCCCGCGGGGCAACCCAAGATGGCCGGGTCATGGTGGAGAGGTCTGACAGAGCATGGTCCACTGGAGAAGGGAATGGCAAACCACTTCAGTATTCTTGCCTTGAGAACCCCATGAACAGTATGAAAAGGCAAAATGATAGGATACTGAAAGAGGAACTCCCCAGGTCAGTAGGTGCCCAATATGCTACTGGAGATCAGGGGAAAACTAACTCCAGAAAGAATGAAGGGATGAAGCCAAAGCAAAAACAATACCCAGCTGTGGATGTGACTGGTGATAGAAGCAAGGCCTGATGCTGTAAAGAGCAATATTGCATAGGAACCTGGAATGTCAGGTCCATGAATCAAGGCAAATTGGAAGTGGTCAAACAGGAGATGGCAAGAGTGAACGTTGCCATTCTAGGAATCAGCGAACTAAAATGGACTGGAATGGGTGAATTTAACTCAGATGACCATTATATCTACTACTGCGGGCAGGAATCCCTCAGAAGAAATAGAGTAGCCATCGTGGTCAACAAAAGAGTCCGAAATGCAGTACTTGGATGCAATCTCAAAAACGACAGAATGATCTCTGTTCATCTCCAAGGTAAACCATTCAATATCATGGTAATCCAAGTCTATGCCCCAACCAGTAATGCTGAGGAAGCTGAAGTTGAATGGTTTTATGAAGACCTACAAGACCTTTTAAAACTAACACCCAAAAAAGATGTCCTTTTCATTATAGGGGACTGGAATGCAAAAGTAGGAAGTCAAGAAAGACCTGGAGTAACAGGCAAATTTGGCCTTGGAATGTGGAATGAAGCAGGGCAAAGACTCATAGAGTTTTGCCAAGAAAATGCACTGGTCATAGCAAACACCCTTTTCCAACAACACAGGAGAAGACACTACACGTGGACATCACCAGATGGTCAACACCAAAATCAGATTGATTATATTCTTTGCAGCCAAAGATGGAGAAGCTCTAGACAGTCAACAAAAACAAGACCGGGAGCTGACTGTGGCTCAGATCATGAACTCCTTATTGCCAAATTCAGACTTAAATTGAAGAAAGTAGGGAAAACCACTAGACCATTCAGGTATGACCTAAATCAAATCCCTTATGATTATACAATGGAAGTGAGAAATAGATTTAAGGGCCTTGATCTGATAGAGGGCCTGATGAACTATGGAATGAGGTTTGTGACATTGTACAGGAGACAGGGATCAAGACCATCCCCATGGAAAAGAAATGCAAAAAAGCAAAATGGCTGTCTGGGGAGGCCTTACAAATAGCTGTGAAAAGAAGAGAGACAAAAAGCAAAGGAGAAAAGGAAAGATATAAGCATCTGAATGCAGAGTTCCAGAGAATAGCAAGAAGAGATAAGAAAGCCTTCTTCAGTGATCAATGCAAAGAAATAGAAGAAAACAACAGAATGGGAAAGACTAGAGATCTCTTCAAGAAAATTAGAGATACTAAGGGAACATTTCATGCAAAGATGGGCTTGATAAAGGACAGAAATGGTCTGGACCTAACAGAAGCAGAAGATATTAAGAAGAGGTGGCAAGAATACACAGAAGAACTGTACAAAAAAGATCTTCACGACCCAGATAATCATGATGACGTGATCACTAATCTAGACCCAGACATCCTGGAATGTGAAGTCAAGTGGGCCTTGGAAAGCATCGCTACGAACAAAGCTAGTGGAGGTGATGGAATTCCAGTTGAGCTGTTTCAAATCCTGAAAGATGATGCTGTGAAAGTGCTGCACTCAATATGCCAGCAAATTTGGAAAACTCAGCAGTGGCCACAGGACTGGAAAAGGTCAGTTTTCATTCCAATCCCAAAGAAAGGCAATGCCAAAGAATGCTCAAACTACCACACAATTGCACTCATCTCACATGCTAGTAAAGTAATGCTCAAAATTCTCCAAGCCAGGCTTCAGCAATATGTGAACCGTGAACTTCCAGATGTTCCACCTGGTTTTAGAAAAGGCAGAGGAACCAGAGATCAAATTGCCAACATCCGCTGGATCATGGAAAAAGCAAGAGAGTTCCAGAAAAATATCTATTTCTGCTTGATTGACTATGCCAAAGCCTTTGACTATGTGGATCACAATAAACTGTGGAAAATTCTGAAAGAGTTGGGAATACCAGCCCACCTGACCTGCCTCTTGAGAAATCTGTATGCAGGTCAGGAAGCAACAGTCAGAACTGGACATGGAACAACAGACTGGTTCCAAATAGGGAAAGGAGTACGTCAAGGCTGTATATTGTCACCTTGCTTATTTAACTTCTATGCAGAGTACATCATGAGAAACGCTGGACTGGAAGAAACACAAGCTGGAATCAAGATGGCTGGGAGAAATATCAGTAACCTCAGATATGCAGATGACACCACCCTTATGGCAGAAAGTGAAGAGGAACTAAAAAGCCTCTTGATGAAAGTGAAAGTGGAGAATGAAAAAGTTGGCCTAAAGTTCAACATTCAGAAAACGAAGATCATGGCATCTGGTCCCATCACTTCATGGGAAATAATGGGGAAACAGTAGAAACAGTGTCAGACTTATTTTGGGGGGGGGCTCCAAAATCACTGCAGATGGTGACTGTAGCCATGAAATTAAAAGACACTTACTTCTTGGAAGAAAAGTTATGACCAACCTAGATAGCATATTCAAAAGCAGAGACATTACTTTGCCGACTAAAGTCCATCTAGTCAAGGCTATGGTTTTTCCTGTTTTTATGTATGGATGTAAGAGTTGGACTGTGAAGAAGGCTGAGCACCGAAGAATTGATGTTTTTGAACTGTGGTGTTGGAGAAGACTCTTGAGAGTCCCTTGGACTGCAAGGAGATCCAGCCAGTCCATTCTGAAGGAGATCAGCCCTGGGATTTCTTTGGAAGGAATGATGCTAAAGCTGAAACTCCAGTACTTTGGACACCTCATGGGAAGGTGACTCATTGGAAAAGACTCTGATACCGGGAGGGATTGGGGGCAGGAGAAGGGGACGACAGAGGATGAGATGGCTGGATGGCATCATGGACTCGACGGACGTGAGTCTGAGTGAACTCCGGGAGTTGGTGATGGACAGGGAGGCCTGGCATGCTGTGATTCATGGGGTTGCAAAGAGTCGGACACGACTGAGCGACTGAACTGAACTGAACTGGGGGTATGTTCAGGCCTTTATCTTTTACTAGTACATCAAACACTTAGGGAGGCATGATACAAGTAACTGAACTACTGAAGAATGGGATCAGATAGTATCCTTCTGATTTCAAGAAATGAACAGGTTTCCCAGACACTCACCTGGCTATCAGTGACTCAGGCAGAGCAGGAAATATATTTGTCTACACTGCTCAAGAATGAAGAGGAGAAATCTTCCTGACACCCAACAACTTAAATTGTCCTGGCATTTTCCTCATGCACCTTGTGAATGGACCATCATGGAAGTACACTTAATTTCAAAAATTCTTCCTCTTCATAATGTTTTTGTTTCTTATGCCAATGAACTTTCTAATTAGAAAGAATCATATAATTCAAAGCACAATTAAAAAAAATTTTATTCATTCTACTAATCAGCTGAGATTTATGTTACAATCCCAGTAAACAAGAGTAAAAAATAATACAACTTGGAGGAAGCTGGAGGGTGCAGCGCTGGGTTTTTACTTCTGGAGCAGCCTCTCCTATGCCTGGGTAACAAGCTCTTTCCTAATTTGCATCTTGTGATCCCAGTTCTTTGAACAGGGGCACTGGTCTGTTATGGATAAAAGTCATGGAACCCAGTGAGTTCTTTTAGATCTGAGAGTCAATTACAGCTAAAAAGTGACAACAAATGAAATTTGTCATCAGACTTTATTTTTAGTGCCAAATATTAAAAACCGAACCAGAAGACTGTTAAAGAGTGAAATATCTCAAGGAATTAATCTTCAATGCAGATTAGCCCCTATGGGCATTTGGATAGAAAAATGTGTTTTTAAACTGCTATTTTGAAAATCAGAAAATTAAAAATCAAAAGAGCAAAATTCTACTTGCTCTGTTTTTATGTCAATAATTAATTCCCAATTTACTTATCCCTCACACAGCACCATCCCATAATCTCACTTTACAGAATCCCAGCAAGCCAAGTCTGTTGAAAGATGGCAGTGCAAACACTACCACTGTTGAATATAAAAACAGCAAGAAAACATTACTGTGATAGGTTACAAAGACCTTTCACTTTATGTACGTCCCTGTGTTACCACGGGCTTGGTTTTTTTTTTTGGGGGGGGGTGCAAATAATTTTAACAGAAAAGAAGGACTATTTGCCAAAAAAAAAAAAAGTGGAAATGGCTGTTTTATATGATCCTAGAATCATTGTGCCAGATTTTAGGCACCATTAAGCTTAGTCCAGTGGTTTTCAATTTTGATTGCATTTTCAGTCTTCCTAAAGCATTTCAAAATGTCTAATACCTGGGTGCAACCTCAGATCAGTTAAATGAGAACATCTGTGTTGAGTCTTCCAGACCCTGGTATTTCAAAAGTTTTCCCATTTCTAATGTACAGCAGAGTTTGAGAATGATCTCTGTTTCACAGATATATACATGGAGCCCCAGGGAGAATTAGTGACCTGTCCAAGGTCACATTAAATGGTTTTCAGTGGAACCATTCCTAGGCAACAGCTTTTTTGACATCCCCTGTCTCTGGTGAACACTCCCCAAGTTTCTAAACAAGAGACTAGCTGGTTCCTTCAGGCTATGAATTATTATAGAGCATCTACAATATGCCAGATGCTGGGCTAGTAGCTGAGGATAAAATAGTGAGCGAAACAGATGAGATTTCTGCCCTTATAGAGTTTATGGTCTAGTGGGAAAGACAGACATAATGGATTAGTGATAAAATAATTGCAAAATTATCACTGTGTTAAGTATTGAGAAGGAGAGGGTCATGGTAGCAAAAGAGGCTGACTTTTCTGAGGAGGTGAAGACTGAACATGATATGAATAAGACCAATTTGGCATAGGAGAAAAAGAAGAAGGAGTTGGGGAGGGGGTAGAGAAAGAGCAGCGAGAGGTGGCAGGGGGTGAGAGAGCTAAAGGGCAGAGAAGGGACTTCCTGATCTGTGTAGAATGGCATCTGTGGCACAAGAGAACAGTTCCAGGAACTGAAAGAAGGCCAGCGAGACAGGAAGGGAAGTCTTGGGGGAGCTAACAACCAACTCTGTTCATTGATTTCATTTACAATATAACCCCTACCTTAAAACATGGACTTAACCTGTTCACTGTAGAAATAGTGAAAAGAGTCACATGTACCGTGACATTGTCCCTTTTCTTTCAGTTTGAAACAAACACAAGATGTGAACCCACAAGTAAGATTCAAACAGACTGTGGACCTCGGATTTGGCACTGATTCTCAGCCTCTAGCTACCAGGTCCAATTACTTCAAGATTTTAAAAAACACTAATGCTAAAAAGAAATCTCAGATCAATTTAAGCAGAATTTAGGGAGGCGGTGAGAGGGTATTGGTATTTTTTAACACCTTCTTGTGATCCCAGTGTACAGCCCAGATTGAGAATCCCTGTTCTAGGTTGAGGATTTGATCAGGGAAAATATAAGGAGTGAACAGAAATATTGTTTGTATTTGCTCTTCTCCATCTTCAATTACTGCCTCCACTGGATGCATTACAACTCACCATGTAATGGAGTTCTCCTCTGTGTTAAAACTTCTTAATGAACAGCTGGATTGGAATTAAAACTGCAGGAACACCAGGAAGAGCTCCTAAATGAAAAGTAAAACTCCCTGCTCCTGTTTCTCCCTCACATTCTCTCTTCTCATCTTTAATCTTGCCCTTTCTACTGACTCAGTGCATTTTGTTTTAAAAGCTAGAATTGTATATTTTGAGATCACTATAGATTAATATGCAGTTATAAGAAATTATGCATAGACTTCAATACCCATCACACAATTTCCCCCAAAGGTAATACCTTACAAACTGTAGTACAATATTACAACAGGGATACAGTAAAGACAGAACGTCCATCACAAGGATCCCTCATCTTGTCCTTTAATACCACAGCCCCTTCCCTCTACCCTCACCTACTCCTTTACCCTTGGCAACCACTAATCTGGTCTTGATAGCTACAATTTTGTCACTGAAAAAATGTTATGTTAATAAAATCATAACTTTCTGGGATTATCATTTTTCACTCTGGACATTCATCTAAGTTGTTGCTTTGAGTTTGTTCCTTTTAACCGTCAAATGGTATTCCATGCTATGAATGTACCACTGTTTACCTTAATCATTCACCTATTAAAAGACAACCTGAGTTGTTTCCAATTATTGAGTGTTATAAATGATATTGCTATGAATACTTGTATGTAGGATTTTGTGTGAACATATGTCTTCATTCCTCTGGGAGAAAAGTCTAGGAGTACAAGTGTTGGGGCTTATGGTAGTTAAACATTTAGTTTTATAAGAAATTGCCAAACTGTTTTCCAAAGTGGCTATACCACCAGTTTATATAACCGTTAGTAATGCTTGAGTGATGCAATTTCTCCATATCCTTGCCAGAATTTGATGGTGTCATTATCTTTTTATTTAGCCATTCTGATAGGTGTCTAGTGAAGTCTTGTGTTTAATTTGCCTGTCATTAGCTGCTAGTGATGTTGAAGATCTTAAATGTCTATTTGCCATTTGTATATCCTCTTCAATGAGATGTCTTTTCATGTCTTCTGATTATTTTCTAATTGGATTGTTTATATTTTTACTGTGGAATTTGAGCGCTTTGATTGTTCTGTATTTGTTCTAGATACTAGTCCTTTGTCAAATATGCAGTTTGCAAAATGCATTCTATTGTGTAGCCTGAATTTTTGTGCTCTTCACAAGTCTTTCACAGAGCAAGAGTCTTACATTTTGATGAAATCCAATGTAAATTTTTTCTTTTATGGATTTCATTTTTGATGTCAAGTCTAAAAACTCTTTGCTTAGCCCTAGATCAAAAAGATTTTCTCCTATGATTTTTTCCTAAAAGATATTATAAATTTTCATTTAATTCCATAATCTAGTTTGAAATAATTTTCATATAAGTTGTGAGAATTAAGTCAATACATTTTTATACTTATGGAGGTACAACTGCCTCATCATTACTTGTTGAAAAAGCTATCTTTCCTCATTAAATTGCTTTTATACCTTTTTCAATATGAATTTCTTTATTTTATTCCATCTATTCCTCTGCTAATATCTCTCTGCCAATCTTTTATTTGCTGTGTTTAGACCATTTACATTTAAAGTAATTATTGATATGTTAGGGCTTAAGTCTGTCATTTTAATCTTTTGTTTGTTCTCTCTAGTTTTTACTTCTTTGTTATGTTTTTCCTGGCATCCTACAGTCACTTGAACATCTGTTTAGAAGTCTATTTTAATTTATCTATAGTTATTTGGAGTGTATCTCTCAGTATAGATTTTTTAGTGGTTGCTCTGGGTATTCCATTATTTATACATAATTAATTGATAACAGTCTACCATTATCATCATTTCATGAGTCTGACTGAAGTATAGAAAATTTACCTCCTTCTATATCCCTTTAGTCTCCCTTATTTATAAAATTGTCTTCAATAGTTCCTCTACATTCATTGATAACTGCATCAGTATTTTAATTTTTACTTCAATTGCCAAATGTAATTTAGAAAACTCAAGAGGAGAAAACAAGTCTATCATATTTATCCACATTTTTGCTTATCATGTTCTCTCTTTCTTCTGAATGTTCTAACACTCCTTCTCTTGTTTCCTTTTTGTTCTAAAAATTTTCCTTAGCCATGCTTTTAGGATAGGCCTACCTTTGTTTCTCATTATCTGACATTGTTTTGATTTCTCTTTCATCCTTGAAGTATATTTTTGCAGGGAACAGAATTTGGGGTTGACAGTTTGGTGTTTTTTTTAATTTTAGCACTTGAAAAATAGTATTGCAATACCTTCTTTCCTCCATGGTCTCTAAAAAGAAATTCACTGCCATTTGATTTTTTTTTTTTTCTGTATAGGTAAAGTGACATTTATTCTGGCTGCTTTAAACATTTTTTTTCTTAGTTTCCAGAAGTTTAATTATGAAGATCCTCATGTGGCTATCTTTGGGTTTATCCTGTTTACCCTGCTCAGCTTCCTGAATCAATGGGTTTATGTCTCTTGACAAATTTGGGAAGTTTTCAACAAGGTTTCTTCAAGTACTGTTTCAGCCCCATCCTCTTTCTCCTTTTTGACTGAGACTCTGATGACATAAATATTTGGTTTTTTGTTATAATACCATGGGTCCCTGAGGCTCTATTCATTTTTTTTTCTTTTTCCCTCTTTGTTTTTTTAGATTTGGTAATTTCCATTGTCTTGCAGTTCACTGATACCCCAAACCCTACATTTTGCTGTTGATTCTATCCATTGAATTTTTCATTCCAGTTGCTGAGTATTTCAGTCCTAAAATCTCTACCTTTTTTTTTTTTTTTTTTAGTCTTTATTTTCCTGGGACTTTATACTTCTTTCCTGAGGCTTTCTATCTTCACATTTGTTTCAATTTTATTAGTATTTATTCATTGAAGTATTTTATTGTTGTTGCTTTAAAATCTTGATCAAATAATTCTAATATCTCTGTAATTTTGATGTTGGCACCTATTGATTATCTTTTTTCTTCTTATTTTTAGATCTTCCTTGATCTTGTATGACAAGTAATGTTTAGTTGGAATCTGGACTTTTCATGTTATGTTATGAGGCTCTGGATCTCATTTAAACCTGTTTTAATTGGTTTTCTCTGTCATCACTCTGGCAGAGGTAGGGGTAGTTGCAGGTAGAACTCCATGTTCCCTACTTAGATCTGTTGACCCTCAAGGGTATGGGTTCTTTGTTACTACTGGGTGATGATGTAAGTTCTGACTCTAGATTAGACCTTCTCTGATACTACATCAGTGTGGAGGGATAAAAGCACCTGGTTACTGCTGGGTGGAGATGGAAGTCCAGGCTTCCTGTGTGGTCTCCACTGACACCGAAACAAGTTGAGGTAAGGACTTATTAAAGTGTGGGTAGAGTGGAAATCTAAGCCTCCAATTGGCTGTTGCTGGCATGGGTGGAGGTGGAGCCACAGTTTCCTCTGTGATGTTGGCTGGAATGGACTGTATGCATGCTAGGTTGCTTCAGTTGGACTGACTCTTTGCAATCCCATGGACTGTAGCCCTCCAGGCTCCTCTGTCCATGGAATTCTCCAGGCAAGAATACTGGGGAGGGTTGCCATGCCCTTCTCCAGGGGATCTTCCTGACTCAGGGATCAAACCTGCATTTCTTACCTCTCCTACACAGGCAGCAGGTTATTTACCACTAGTGCCACTTGGGAATCTAAAAGTTTTCTATCTTGCTAGGCTGCCCCATGGTGCTTTGGATGTATTTGGAAAATAAATCTAATGCATTTGGAAAATATATTTGGAAAATGTAATAAATAAATACATTTTTTAAAATGTATTTATTTATTTATTTTTTATTTTACTTTACAATTCTGTATTGGTTTTGCCATACATTGACATGAATCCACCACGGGTGTACATGCGTTCCCAAACATGAACCCCCCTCCCACCCCCCTCCCCAGGACTCAGAGGGAGAGGGAGAGGGTGAGATGATTTGGGAGAATGGCATTGAAACATGTATAATATAATGTAAGAATCGAATTGCCAGTCTATGTCCGATGCAGGATACGGCACGCTTGGGGCTGGTACACGGGGATGACCCAGAGAGATGTTTAAATAAATACATTATAAAATAAATCAAATGTATTTGGAAAATCATCTTCTCTGAGGTGGAACTTGGCTCTGTGCTTTAAATGTGTACCATGTCTCTCCTTCTAAAGAAATTTCTTAGTATACCTCAGTAACCTTCACATTTTTATGGCCGTGGCCAGAAGACTTTTGAATTAGCTATGTCTATTACTTCCACTTCATTGCAATTGGTTTTCCTTAAATTTCCTGGATTTGCAGTTCTACTGAGACTGCTCTCAAAGATTACTAGTCCACCCCCAAACCCTTTTTCTTTAAAGTAAATCCAAGTGTCTGCTGCATTTATTATTGTTTGGTTACTGCTGTTAACATTATATCTTTCAGCTCTTTCACTAACTGTCGATATGACTTTGTGCAAATCATAGTCTCATTTATCTTCATTAAAAAATGGGGGTTATAATCTGGACCTATACCTTTTAGGATTGAACTGAGGCCCAAGTGATATCATGTATATTTATTTAATGAACATCAATTAGTGTCAGACACTATGGTTGGTTCTGGATATACAACAGTGGGTATAATACAGCCTCAAGGACATGAACTGGTCTAAAATAGAGATAAGTGAACAGGTCATGGGATAAGTGGAAGGGAACATTATATGCTCAGCAATGTCATGGGTACACTTAGGAAACTTGAGGGCTCAGGCAAGGCTTCTCAGAGGAAGTAGATATAAGCTGAGTTCTGATGTATGAGTAGGAGTTCAGTGATGGGATAATATATGGGATATGCTCTGCATAATTTGAGGTATTAGAAAAAAGAGAATCTTTTCCTTATAAAGTCAGGAAGATAGCTTCATGCTATTCCAACAAGCTGAAAGTGAGGTTCACTTTCAAAGAAATGTGTATGTATTATGTGTAATCAACTCGATTCTCAGCTTTGGAGGAAGAAATACGTACGAAATGTCTTTTCACTACGTAATTTTGGTCTACAACCATGATTTTTGAAAATGGAGAAGAGAAACTTTTTAAAGACTTTTCATTAATCTATTTGAGAGAGATTAGCTCTTATATTACAATGACATACTCATAATTCTAACGGTGACTAATTCCATTAATTGCATTGATTCATATTTGAATACTTGATTAGGTTCTTTAACTATCATCATTCATTCATCATTTTGTGTTTATCTTTTTTGATATATAAATATGTTATATATATGATAATTGGCCAATTTCAATATTCCCAAGGAGTTTTAATTTTTTACTTCATGAACAAAACAACTCAGTCATCTATGCTCAAACAGTTTTCCCTACAACATCTAGCACCACTGTTATACCTTTTTCATCCAGAACTCACCTACAGTTCATGATTCTCCATTTTAACCATTTCCAACTTTTTACCCTCTGCTCTCGCATTACCTCTAAGTACATATAGGAGAATGCACAGTGTGCTTTGCAATTATCATCATTTGCTTCTAACTTGCTCTTCAACATTGGCAATATGAAAGCTTTCCATTTCCATATCTTATTTTAATGTGATGACTTTAAAAATAAAGGCAGCCCAGGTAAAATGTTTTTCCCCATTCATGACTGAATGTAGTCATGGAGTTAGAAGACACAAATTCCACTAGTAGCATGATTTATATCCCACAAAGCAGAAAAATAATATATATTTTCTTTAATGCCCATCTTTCTGAATTTTGATTTGTGGGGCCAGTGTCACTCTGATACAACTGCAAATGTTGAAGAGTTCTGCTCTGATGCACTACTTCCTACATATAAGCAGTGTGACTTCGCAGTTCTTGAAGACTAGGGAAATTTCATCAGGTCATTGCTGAGGATCAGCCAACAGAAATCTACCACAATAACTCTTTGAGGACTAAAGGATGCTAAGCCAATTACATTTCTTTTTACATCAATGCCACACAAGAAAAAACAAAGAAATAGTGACACAAGTAATTTATCTCGAAATATGGCAATGATTTTAATGCCATTACATGCCATTTCTCATCAACAAGGTAGAAAGTAAGGTGTTTATTGCCCTCTTATAATGGGGGCAGATACCCGAATCAAGGATGGAACAGGGTGGAAGAGGTGGTATGGTATGTATTGGAATCAGTCCTGAGGCCACTGTATTTATATTCAACATTTATGACCCAGAATCAGAAATGCACTTACAGACCTCTGGCGAATTCTCAGTCAGAAGGGCTGTTACTGCTCTCAATACCACTGATTGTGTTCAAAAATACTTTAATACTTTTGAGATATTTTAGTATCAAAAGAATGCAATTTAATGCCATAAGGGTAAGCATGTAAATAAGAGAACATTTGGAACAAAAACCTAGCAGCAGATATTAAAAATCAAAAAAATAATATCCTGGGAAATATTAACTGTTTATAAATATAAAGTGAATGCACAAGTAACAATGATTATTAAAAAAAAAAAACATGTTCATGAAGAGCTAAGGGTTAAGGATAATTCCTTCCACTATAGTCTGTTTTAGCTACATTTTTCTATGAATGCCTCTAGTTCAGTTACTACATTTTAAATTCTTCGTGAAGGAAGTAGGGAACCGTTAGAGAAGAACAAAAAATCAAGATGAAAGGAATAGAAAACTGGTTCACAAAGAAAGATAAAATAAATGGGATCACTTTAGGCCTGGGGAGAAAAATAAGTAGTAGGGGGCTTGATTACTATTTTCAAATACAGGCTGGATCATGTCAGTGTGCCGAAGAGTTATTTTCATTATTAATCAAATGAAAATAAAACAAGACACAGAAAACAAGACTCAAATGAAAAGAAATGGGCTAACATGAATGCTAAAGAAATATTGGACAGATAATTTTTTTATTAAATATGGAAAATTCAAACTATGAATAGAATTACTTGAAAACATTTTGCAAATCATTTCCTCAAGTGCATAAAAATATTTTTTGTTTTTTATAAGATAAACAAGCATTCATCATAGAAAATCTAGAAAAAATAGTGAGCAAAAGAGATGACTATAAAAAGCATCTGTTCCACAAGCTAGAGAGAGCTAAATCCTTCCAGTCTTTATTTTTTCACACGTGTGTGTGTGTGTGTGTGTATGTTGTGTTTTTAGCAAAACAGGATACCTTTGTCTGTTTTATTTTTGACTGAATTATCCCTCCAGTTAAAATCATACGTGAACACTTTTTTACACCTTTATAGTATTCTACTGTCCCGTAAAGTGAAAGCTTGGTCGTGTCTGACTGTGATCTCATGGACTGTAGCCTGTCAGGCTCCTCTGTCCATGGAATTATCCAGGCAAGAACACTGAAGTGGGTTTGTATTACCTTCTCCAGGGGATTTTTCTGACCCAGGGATTGAAGCTATGTATAATTATATTTCTAATATAAATGTATATATATATATAATCTAATATAATTTTCTGACATAGGGATCAAAGCCATATTTCTAATATAAATTTCTAGAAGCAAATTGTTGAATCAAGGGTTTGCAGAATTAACATTTTTTTAAAATTAAAAATATAAATTTATGCATAAACACATGCGGCAAAAATACAAAAGCATGTACTTTAAAGTTATATAACATATTTAAGATGTTACTTGACTTTGTCTAGCAAATAGAAAGAATGTAGAAAGACACAAACAGAACTTCAGCTTGATTTGGAATTTTCTATGTCCAAAACATTTCAGCTAAAGAGAAAAGACATGTTTATAATTCTCCTACTAGGTGACAGAATCCGTGGGAACTACTCTTTATATATTTCTATAATCAAAAAACTCTTCAAAATAAAATAACTATTGTTGAGAAAAAAAACAAATTCTAAGGGCATCAGTAACTGTTTCTTAATTATCTTTGATAAAATCTGAAATGATTGCTAATACCACTGACAGTGTGAAAGAATGACCTTTTCTAAAAACTCAGATATAACTGAATATTACAACTTTAAAACATAATATACTGAAAACTAGACATACCAGAATCATCCTATAACCGTTGGTATAGAACAGAGTTGGATAAACAGTAAGAAATATTAACTATGCCTTAACAATACTGACATTGGAAAAATAAAGGTTATTAGAAACCTTTTGAGTTGTAAGGGTTAGAAAGACACTTTTAGACAAGTTACACTACATTAGTGCATTTCACCTTCCTTGAAAAGAGCATACTCAAACACCTGAGAAGGTGATCTATGTGATGAGGACAGGTAGAACACAGCATCCTGGATCCACCCTGGACAGTAGGTACAATCTTCTGTAATCTTAATGTGAGGCAGTTATCATTCATGCCAATAGAATCAAGAACTCTGTAAATACCTAGTAGGCACATGACTTAGCCTACACAAGGACTCCGATTCTGTGGTCTATTTCTGCACATCTTTATGACTTCAAGTTAGAAGAGCTTAATACCATTTTTTCCTCAATTTGGTGGTAAGCATCATATCTTTTAAGAATTAAAGCTTTAAAAACTGACTTCTTCCCTACTTTTTAGGTAAAAGTGGCATTTACTTCCAAATTCCAAACTGTGGACAAAGATAACAGATTTTCAGGTGTCATTAATAGCAAGTCAATTGTGTTTTATACCATTATATTTCATATATAACATAGAAAGTAAAGTATTATACTGGTCTGGTAGACATGAACAATTCTGAATTGTTTCAATATTTCTAAAATCTCAATAATGATATGTGAAGGTTTGATGATTCATGTCTATTTTCACTGAATCATTTTCTTTATAGGTATCTTTAGGAATCTAATTTCTACCCCTTTGACCAAATGCATTTACAATAAGCAGAACTCAATCTGATTATTTTATTATTTTTTTTTCAGATTTTATTTTATTTTATTTTATTTTTACTTTACAATATTGTATTGGTTTTGCCATACATCAACATGAATCCGCCACGGGTGTACACATGTTCCCAATCCTGAACCTCCCTCCCACCTCCCTCCTCATACCATCTCTCTGGGTCATCCCAGTGCACCAGCCCCAAGCATCCTGTATCCTGCATCGAACCTAGACTGGCGATTTGTTTCTTATATGATATTATACATGTTTCAATGCCATTCTCCCAAAATGTTAAAATTCTTTCAGTTAATCCTATTCCAGTAAAATTGATCTAATTTATTGTTCAGAAATTCAGTTATTACAGCCAGAAAAAGAAATAAGAAGAAAAAGAACAACCACCATGAAATCAACTATGCTACAGATAGTTCAATAACAGAGTGTAGACAGAGCTCCAGAATAAATTTGATTTTCTTTGAGATTTTCCTTGAGTTACAATCTTTCCTTTTCTCTCTATTTCAAATGGAAACCTGTCACTTCCAGAATTCTCTTTTATTTCTGTTAATATACCTGAGCCCTAGGCTCTGACAGGTCAATTGGCCCAGAACTTCTGAACTCATGGTATTTTATGGTAGACATCAGAGAGGAGCAGGGCTTGGGATATACAGCCCCTATACCCCCAGAAAAGGAGTGAGTGGCTTGTCAATAAGGTTCACCCTTACATGATAGGGGTATATGTCTTCATTTCTACAGTTCACAACAATAAAACCACAGGAAAAATTCCATTTAGATGGAGCTCCAAATTTTATTAACTTCTTATTTGCTCTTAACTTCAAATATAAAAATGTTTGCCTTCAGTTTAAACCATATTAGCAATTGTATAGAGCAGTTACTGCTCACAAGTGACCGGAGTGGTTTAACTGACTAGTTTTGAAGGTTTCATCTTACTTAATAGCTTTTAAATTAGTAGAATGAATGTTGTTGAAAGAAAAACAGCATTAAAGAAGTATATGAAATTGGATTACAATTTTGTAAACAGTCTGTGCAAAGACACTTATGATTAACCAAAGAATGATATTTCAAATTCATAGTTCAGTTCAGTCGTTCAGTCATGTCCAACTCTTTGTGACCCCATGAATCGTAACATGCCAGGCCTCCCTGTCCATCACCAACTCCCAGAGTTCACTCAAACTCATGTCCATCGAGTCAGTGATGCCATCCGGCCATCTCATCCTCTGTCATCCACTTCTCCTCCTGCCCCCAATCCCTCTCAGAATCAGGGTCTTTTCCAATGAGTCAACTCTTCGCAGGAGGTAGCCAAAGTACTGGAGTTTCAGCTTTAGCATCAGTCCTTCCAATGAACACCCAGGACTGATTTCCTTTAGGATGGACTGGTTGGATCTCCTTGCAGGCCAAGGGACTCTCAAGAGTCTTCTCCAACACCACAGTTCAAAAGCATCAATTCTTCGGCGCTCAGCCTTCTTCACAGTCCAACTCTCATATCTATACATGACCACTGGAAAAACCATAGCCTTGACTAGACGAAACTTGGTTTGCAAAGTAATGTCTCTGCTTTTGAATATGCTATCTAGGTTGGTCATAACTTTCCTTCCAAGGAGTAAGCGTCTTTTAATTTCGTGGCTGCAATCACCATCTGCAGTGATTTTGGAGCCCAAAAAAATAAAGTCTGACACTGTTTCCAGTTTCCCCATCTATTTCTCACGAAGTGATGGGACCAGATGCCATGATCTTCGTTTTCTGAATGTTGAGCTTTAGGCCAACTTTTTCACTTTCCTCTTTCACTTTCATTAAGAGGCTTTTTAGTTCCTCTTCACTTTCTGCCATAAGGGTGGTGTCATCTGCATATCTGAGGTGATTGATATTTCTCCCGGCAACCCTGATTCCAGCTTGTGATTCTTCCAGCCCACTGTGTCTCATGATGTACTCTGCATATAAGTTAAATAAGCAAGGTGACAATATACAGCCTTGACATACTCCTTTTCCTATTTGGAACCAGTCTGTTGTTCCATGTCCAGTTCTAACTCTTGCTTCCTAACCTACATATAGGTTTCTCAAGAGGCAGGTCAGGTGGTCTGGTATTCCCATCTCTTTCAGAATTGTCCACAGTTTATTGTGATCCACACAGTCAAAGGCTTTGGCATAGTCAATAAAGCAGAAATAGATGTTTTTTCTGGAACTCTCTTGCTTTTTCCATGATCCAGCGGATGTTGGCAATTTGATCTCTGGTTCCTCTGCCTTTTGTAAAACCAGCTTAAACATCTGGAAGCTCATGGTTCACATATTGCTGAAGCCTGGCTTGGAGAATTTTGAGCATTACTTTACTAGCATATGAGATGAGTGCAATCGTGCAGTAGTTTGAGCTTTTTTTGTCATTGCCTTTCTTTGGGATTGGAATGAAAACTTTTCCAGTCCTACACCAATGAAGAAGTTTGTTCTTTCCTTCCTTAAGTCAATACACATTTAATTTGCCCTTTAATTAGACACTGTGAAAAACTGTGAGGATATATTAATTCATTAAAGATGTGAAGGCAAGAGGTAAATACAAAGTTGCAATATGAAATGATAAATGTATAGACCAAGACAACTAAATGTCAAGTAAGCTAGAGGGTAAAGCTACTAGAAGTGTAGGGTTAGACCAGGCAGGTTTGAGAAGGCATCTCAGAAACATGTGACAGCTTAAAGGTATTTGAAAGGTCAATAAGAGTATTCCATGGAAGGGAGGCTGGGAGACATAGAGGAGCATAGACCATTCCCAGAACTGTGTGTGGTCACATATGAACAGAAAAGAGGGTTTATCCCATGGGCAGGGATTTGCTCAAGAATTTTAGGCCAGGATTGATTTGATTTGCTTGTAGAAGATTCACTCAGTACTCTGTGGAAAGGAAAGGGTGTAGGAGAGCAAAAGATGTGAGGCAGGGGGACCAATATGGGCTAACTACAGTGGTTCAGGTGAGAGAGGATGAAAGCCCAAGGCAGCCCGGAAGGTACAAGAAGAGAGAGAAGGTGGGTGGATTTAAGAGATAGTGCAAATCCTACAAGGACTTCAACCCGCATCCACATATCAAAAGATCATTACATATTAATATGTAATTTTATATACATATATAATATACATATATTTTATATTGTTATATAATTTTATATTGTTATTATATATATTATAAATGTTAACATACTTTCAGCTTTATGAAGCAAACCTTAGTAAGCCATTCTTTATAAAATCACAAACTAGGTTATAACAAATTATTTCCATTTTATGTTTCAAAATATCTAGTGTTGATTTCCACATAATTAGAAGGGATCACAAAAATATTGCTAAAATCAGCAGGCCTACTGAAATAGATTTCAAGAAGCTGTCTAATTGCCTCAACTATCTCTGAGAAGAACAAACCTCAGAAGAACTTTGTCACAAAGACTTATGATTACCTGTGGAATCTTTGAGGCACCAATATTCACCCACATTTCCATTTCTTCTAGGGCTGAATCAGTCCTGGAAACAGCCATCCAATGAGGGGTGATGTACAGCCAGTGTTTACCCACTTACATGTACTGTACTCATCTTTATGATTCAATCCTCTATTATTCTGTTAAAGAATTCTTTAACGCAATAATACATTTATTGCATTTGGAAGAATAAAAGTTGTGAAACATCTTCCTGTTGATTCATTTCATTATTTTTTTTATTTCTATCAGTATTTCCCTTTTTCTTTTACATTAAGAAAGCACTATTAAAATATAATGGAATCTTTTAAAGCAATTTACCAAATTCTGAACAGTTTTGGTGTTAAATATGATTATAACTGCATGTGGTTTATTATCTTGCTTCAAAATATAGATGAGATCATTAGTTTAATGATTTAAACCTCCCAATAAAAAGAAATTAACATAGCAGAATGAGCTAATTCATCTTATTACTACTCAATAGGCCTCTTTGGGGAGGGAAAACATTCTGTAATTAATGACACAGTATTGGTGCACTGAAAGCTAACACAAGCACAACATACTCCCTCATTCTCTTGAAGGTCTTTCTCCAAAGGTCTGGGAGCCACTGAGACTAGCTGGTGAAGAACTTTTCAACAGGACTTGCCAGGGTGCTATTAGGAGAGTATAAAAGAATAAGAGCTGGGTCATGCTTCATTGTAAACATAATGGGCTTCTTCCCTTAAGAGCAAACACTGACACAAAGTTAAACAATGAAGGTTTGAAATATATTAAAAATTAGTTTTTCAAAGTACATCACATCAGTCATTTTACAACAAGAACTCTGCTAATGTGAGTAGGGAAATTTTGATTCATTTTTTAAGTGAGGAAACAGGTAAACAAGCGTTAAGTGGTTTTCCCAAGGTCACCCATAAATTTGATGTCACAGTGGAGACTGGATTTCATGAATCCTGACTCTTATCCTTATATCTTTCTTTTCCCCATAAAGTGGTTAACATGATACTACTCCCTTCAAGAATAAGATTAAGACAATAAGAACACTTTCTAACCATGTTTTATGCTATCGCTTTTGGAGTAAAACATGACTTTCATTCATGCTTCCCTGAATCTGAACTTCTATGAGTTGTTATACTTGGAATGTTCATGCCGAAAGCCCAGACCCATTGTCCTCATGGGAGGAAATTCACTGAACAGTTTTGGAACTGATCCTCAAAGGAGAAATAGATAAATATACCTTTCCATTTAAAAATTTACTTACACGTTCTATTTTTAGCTTAGAATTGACAGTGGATGCCTTTTCATCCTACCAGCTGGTGTTTTTAAGCGTTCTTATTGCCAAGGGAAAAGAAAATTTTATTAAACATTCTGGCCATGTAGAGACAGTGAAGCATAAATGAATGCAACAAATGAAGACTAAAATTCATTTCAGATTAAAAGATCCTGGACCAATTATCTTCTAGTGCAAAGATAAGGCATCTGGAATAAAGAACAGAGGCAGATAACAAGGAAGACTTAGGGTCCAATGACTTAGGGTTTGATAGAACACATGGGGATTTTTTTCCCCAGTAATGGTAGCTGTGGCTGATTTTGTTATCATAGTAGCAATCATAAGCACAATGATGAAAAATTGCATTTTATAGTACTGTAAGTCCACAAAAAACATCCATGGTGATTACCTCACTTAATCTTTACAATAGTTCTATGGTAAATATTTTTCTGTCCTGTTAGAGATCGAGAAACTGAAGATCAAAGATAAATCTGACTTAAAAAAAGAAACTTGGCAAAAATCACTTGGGTCTTGGGCACCAATGCTTACCTTACCCCATGCCTAGCTCTTCTGTCTTCCTTAAAACCCAGGCCTTTGGATCCTGACTTTTCACAGGGTGGCTGTGCTGCTTATGACAGGTTAGGACTCTGTGACTCAGGCGTCCAGACTCTGATATCAACATGAGCCATGCAGAGCTCTGGCTCTGCCTCTCTGCCCCGAGGCATCTGCTGCCTTCTCTGGTGGCAGTAGAGATGGGATTGGTGGAAAAGACTGGGACATCAGAGTTAAGAGATTTCTGCCCACCAGAGTTAAGAGTTAAGAGGATCCAGGTAGGTTCCCAGCAAAAGGCACCATTGGAAGGAGGAGTGACCAGCACGTTCCACACTCTAGCATATCTTGTATCCAGTTTTACACACTTAGGGAAGGGCGTTAATATTGAAATTTATGTTTATGCTTTCTTTCCCTTCTTTTTTATTGGTGTGTGCAGAAATTCTGTAGGAGGGTTACCATAGTAACAGAAAAGTAAGAGAAATGATATTTCACCTTGAAAATGCATATCATAGGCTATTTAATAAAGTGGCAGATCTGCTTACCCTCACAGATGAAGACAAAGCCTTCTAAGGTTACTTCCAGTTGGCTTTACTATTGTTCCATCACATATATATATATATTTACATTATGTATACCTGTGTATTTTTTATTAATAATGTTCAAAAGGAAATTTTACTTTTTGAGGTTGAAATCTAAGAATCTTTCTTATCAGATAAATTATCAATGCTTTTTGACTATATATATATCCTCACAATGTATATATATATTTTTAAATAATAATGTTCAAAAGAAAATTTTACTTTGGGAGGTTGAAACCTAAGAATCTTCTTTATGAAATGAATTAGCAGTGCTTTGTTCTGACACATAAGTAAACCTTGCAAATGCATAAAACATGCTGTGGGAAGAATGCTTTTGTTTTTTGTTTTGTCAGTCATACTTGATGACTATAATAACGGTAATCAGATGGTTTTCTCTCCCATTCTCACACCCCCGGCAGCCCAGCTACCCAGCAAATCACCTATAACAACCAGTGCCTCTGATCACAGAATAGTCCGTGGGATGATTTCCCTTGGTTCTATGGAGACAGGAAGATGTTCAGGACAGGAATGATAAAATGAGCAAAAGAAATTTTGTTCTTCACTTAGGCCTTTAATTTTATGTCATAAAAAGGCAGAAATGATATCTGAAAAGCAGTTTGGAAAAGTTCATAAGAACAGGAGAGTTTGTAAGAATCTAGACTAAAGTTTTTCTAGGCTTCTGATCCCTCCCTTTCCGGGAATGCTTTGTATTCACGTCCTATTTATGGACTGGTCTGCGCTGGGGCCCAGAGGTGAGCACTGTTCCTGCCTGATGAGTGGGACAACATAGATTTTCAAGGGCATGTATTAAATTACATTTAAGTTGAAGTAAAACAGGTTAATGCCTTAACACAGACTTTGGAACCAGCAAGATTCCAAATATTGTTTAAAATCCCGGTTCTTGTATTTACAAGCTGTGTGATTTCTGACCATTAGTTTATCATTGCAAAGTGAAGTAATAAGTGAAGATTAAGTGAGTTAATGTACACAGTGTCTGACATACACTGAGAAACAATATGAACTGAAACGCTGCTCAAGTAAAGGTGTCCACAAAAGCCAAAGAAGGTAGTAACTAGCTGACTGGTAGGGGTAGAAGAGAAAGCCTTCCATGAAGAGATGTGTAAACTAGATAAACACCTTTAAGAGAAAGAAGTATAGAGAAAAGAGGGTGACAGATTGGGAAACCGACTGTAATCTTGGCTTCCACTTGTTGCTGTGGATTTTGAAAGACAAAGGGATCGTGCAAGCATGATCGTATTGAGGATTATGGAGCAATTTGCATACACTGCACAGAGCATTAAAGGAGCTGTGCTAAGTCACTTCAGTCATGTCTGACTCTTCCTGACCCCATGGACTGTAGCCTGCCAGGCTCCTCTGTCCATGGGATTCTCCAGGCAAGAATACTGGAGTGTATTGCCATTTCCTTCTCCAAAAGGAGCAGGGGGGCATTTTTTTTGGCATGGGAAACAGGGAAGATTTTATTATGGAGAGATATGGACATGGAGGGGTTTTAACAAGATTATTGGTAACCTTCAGGATTCCAGGTCATAGGGGGAACTGTAGCCAATTGTAGAAGGTTAAAGGTCAGGTGGAAAATGAAGTGGAGCATGGCACATATATTACTCTTTAAATAAATTTGAAGAATAAATAGATGAGGAATACAGGAGAATTGCTTAAAGGAGAAAGTGAAGGTTTGATGCTTTGTCTTTTAGGATTAGTGAAATATGTTCCTCTTTAGAGACTTAAGAGAATGATTTGGTGGCAAAGGAGAAATGAACGAGTGATGATGGACAGATGAAGGCCCTCAAAGAGGCAGGCGGGAAAGAGAACAAAGATGGAAGTGGAGGGAACAGGAAAACATCTACCTTGTTCTTTAAGACAGAAAAGAAGGGAGAGAGGGTAGGTTAAGATACAGCCGTTTTAAATTGGAAAGCAAGAAATTTGAGGGCTCTCACAAGTCATAGATCCTTTAAATTGGTGGACATGGTAGTTATAAATGAATGTGAAAACAGAATATATTTTCATGTGATTTACATAAGAACCAGAACCATATGTCTTGAATATTTATTATTATACAATATTTATTAAGCTCTTCTGTGTAACTGTACAAGTTTCCAAATGGAAAGCACAGCCAAGAAAACAGTTTGCATGCTACAGGCAAAGCCTGAAGATATAGCTATTGCCCAGTACTCCCTGCAAAGCACCATTTCTTTGGTAAATTCAGTATGGTCTATGGTGTGATGCTAGGTTCAGGCATGCTCTGAATGAATCCATTTCAGAGGTAATCAGTTTGAAACTGAAACATTCTCCCTAAAATGAGTCAGTAAACAATCTGGGGTAGGACAGTCCAGTGATTCAAGAATTCAACCATCCTGTTTCTATCACAGGAATGTTGATGTTGTTTCCTGTCAACTGTTGTAAATAAGAAAAGAGAAACTATCACTTAATGAAACACAAATGCAAAACCAAAATTTTGCAATAAAGTCCAATTCCTAATAGCATTGTTATTCAAATGACCCTATAGTTCTCATTTGCTAGTTGAGAATTTATGCAGGAACAAAAAACCTGTAATAATTTTAAACTAAATTAACTCCTGATGAATAAGCACATACTAAAGGAAAGAAACATTCAAAGCTAATGAGAATGCTGTTTAAACGTGGTGGGAATGAAACTGTAAATTGGTAAGCATCAAACATTTCCAACGGGAAGATTTGCATTTTGTGTGCTGTGTTGGTCATATTAGTTTACACAGGAAAACTTATTGATTATTTTGGATGTACTATTAGAATGTTTAATTTGGATGAGATAAACAGACTACAACGGAAATCACTTTTACATGTAAAAGGAATGTAATTCCGTACTTTAATTTACTGTATGCCTCTAGGCCCCCACCTCTACCCTGAAGGCGGGTGGTGGGGGAGCCCTGAGCAGCTGGTCTTCCCGGTGATGTACTACTCCCCAGCATGTATTTGCTAGAGCCCTGATATCTGCCTGCCCCTCCCTGAGGCAATGTGTGGGTTGCTGTTTTTAATGCCTCTCAATCTACAATGAGTTTTTGCACATGGAAAAGTTCTTTCTATCTTGCCAAGCTTGATAGGGTCATCTCTTTATTTGCAATGCTAAGGGAAAATACCTACAAAGGAATAGGAATGCGGAACTTCAGCTGGAATAGACCATGATCTACAATGGGAGACACACACCTATGAACACATCAAAAAGCCCCTAAAACTCGGCTGAAAGTGATCATTTTCCAGTCCATTTCCCTCAACTGTATGTTCTGTGGGGCAGCAGAGTATTTCCAGGATTCGTAGTTAACTGACTGCTGATGCAAAAGGTAAATCTTAGGAGTCAGGATAGAAATGAAACAACAGAGCTGCATATCTGAGCCTCTGGTCCAATCTAAACCCTGTATTATCTGCCAGAGCTACAGCTGGAGTGAAGCCCAAGACTCCTGCTCTCTGAGATCTACTCTTCTGGATCTGAGCCCCCTAAGCATAAATTCTGGGTCCCTGGGTACTTTCACTGAGTTCCAGATGAACTCAGCATGTAAATGAATGTAAATTCTAGAACCTCTAAAGGGGTCACCAACACCTAGCATACGGCAGGAAGACAACCAAGCATGCGTATCTGTGGCCATTGTAACTGCAACTCCATAAGGAGTTCTTAAAAACAGGAGGTGGCACCCCACAAGGAAACATGTGAGAGGAGGAAAGAATGAATTCCAGAGAGCAGTATTTAGATAGAAGAGGCTTAGGTTTTATATTATACATTGTTCTACCTGGAAAAAGAATTAAAGCAAGCTTTCTGGCAAAACATTTAAATCAATTTTTCCTGCATATTTTTCGGATCATTATTAATATATTTTAAACATACAGAGAATTGTTTTTTCTTATTTTAGTAGCTTTAGGTATTTAGGCCCTTTTGTGGTTTTCCATGCACCCAATGGAGAGTGGAGAACTCCAAAAAATTTTAAGGCTACCTAATACAACCAGCTGAAGCTCCAATATTTTGACCACCTGATGTGAAGGACTGACTCATTGGAAAAGACCCTGTTGCTGGGAAAGATTGAAGGCAGGAGGAGAAGGGGACAACAGAGGATAAGATAGTTGGATGGCGTCACCGACTCGATGGACCTGAGTTTGAGCAAGCTCCAGGAGTTGGTGATGGACCGGGAAGCCTGGCGTGCTGCAGTCCATGGGGTTGCAAAGATTCAGACACGACTGAGCGACTGAATCAAACTGAACTGAACTGAATATGACCAGGAGGAACTGTTGGATCTGAGTAAGGGGTTGATTTTCAGATATTCTGCTGGGGTCAAGAAGAATTAACATCCCCATGCATGTCCTACTCCATCTGGTTTCTCTAAAGAAGGGTCATTATTTATTTGTAAAATCTCTTACAAATTCAGAAGAAATATCACTCTACTGGGGGTGATTTGGGCTGCTTCTATGTATCTCATGGTCGTACAGGAACAAAAAGGAAGTACCTAAAAGGATGGGGGAATGTTGATAACTCACTTTTGGATTCTGTTTATCTTACTTACTAAAAAAAAGAAAAGAAAAGAGGGTTAGGCAAGAATACCTAGTTTCGAAAGAAAAAGAAAGTGGGCTGCTAGGAAGGTTAAAGGTGGGACTGATTATAAAAATACAGAAACTATGTGAAAGTTAGCTACAAAACCACCTAATAAGAGCTTGATAATGAGGCAGACATAGAGATCTCAGTGCAAGTCCCATACCGGCCCCACACTCTCCTATGGGATGTGAAGTGAAGTGAAGTGAAGTCACTCAGTCGTGTCCAACTCTTTGCGACCCCATGGATCGTAGCTTACCAGGCTCCTCGATCCATGGGATTTTCCAGGCAAGAGTACTGGAGTGGGTTGCTATTTCCTTCTCCAGGGGATGTTCCCATAACCAGGGACTGAACCTGGGTCTCTTGCATTGCAGGCAGACGCTTTACCGTCTGAGCCACCAGGGAAGAATGGTTGGCACATATAAAAAGGCTCCCCTGATAAGCACTCAGGAAGCCTACACTGGGCCACAGTGTGAAAATACTTAGGGCATCAACAGTGAAGAGGCTTTAAACTGCAGAACTATTTGTACGAGCCACATGGGAAATAAGAATAAGCTAATCCTCCACAAAATTTCCTCATCTCCAAACTTTTCCGCTGAACTAGAGTGCTATATCTACCTGGATTTGGGGGCAAGGTCCTAGTCAGGGTACTAGG
Organism: Oryx dammah; assembly: GCF_014754425.2. NCBI lineage: Eukaryota > Metazoa > Chordata > Mammalia > Artiodactyla > Bovidae > Oryx > Oryx dammah. The sequence continues at coordinate 46,162,172 of NW_024070202.1, read as the reverse complement.
GTACCACATACATCACATACATGGTACCACACTGCATCACTCATCTGTGCACCTTCAATGGGCCAGCTCCCGGTCCTCACACATCTCACTATCTAGAGTTCAGAAACCTGGGGTTTATTCCCAACTCAGCTTCTGAGTTCCATCTTAGTACTGACAAAGGGGAACTGAAAGAGGTTAAGTTTATTACCCAAACCTTGTGCTCCCCCTCTGGTGACCACTACACTAATTTATTGAATGTTTACTGAGGCACACTAGGTGATGAGGACAAAAAGTAAGATAGAATATATTTGAAGACTTGAACTGAAATATAAAGGATGAATAGGAATTCCCTGAGCTCCATCCTGAGATACACACAGCACCTGCCACAGAATTCACAAGGTTCAGTGCAAATGAACATTCAGAGCCGTTTGTTCAGAAAGTATTAAGAATCTCAAGACGGTGACAGTAGAGCAGTAAATCATAGGGGGCCCCTTCTGAGCCTGAAACACTGTCATGACACAGGCTGCATGCCCAGGAAGCCAGCCCTAATTACACAACCTTTATTTCTTTGCCTAAAGTCCAGTCTCCTAAGATCTCAGAATATGTCTTTTATCACTTGCCCCTCATTCTCAGTGGAGACTCTGGATCCTGCTAATGCTGGCAGACTTAGCTGCCTGCCTGGAGCTTTGTTGCATGCTCTGGACTCTCAACAAACCTGTGTCATTGAAGCTGGGGTTCCCTGACACTACATTCCTACAGAACCACCCCTACAACCTGTTGCTATATGTAGACCTGCCCTCTCACAGCCCCCATCAGCTGGACCTCTCTCACAGTCAGATGGATGGACTTTCTCTCCTCCTTTGACCATCTGACACCTGCCTGAGGGGGTGAAAGGGTAGGTATAATGCAGGTCCTGGACCTTCCAAATTCTTCAGGCTCTGGGGGTGAGAGAGAGAGATATCATGAAGTCATTCCCCTAGGCTGAAGAGAAATGTCTCAGGATCCTGAACTCAAGTGGACCAGATGAAAAGTAGTATGATGGCCTTCTTGGCCTTTTTATACTAGTAAAGGAAAAGTGAATCAATGAAAATCGCATTGCTCCCCAAAGATCAACACGGAGTTTTGATGTGCACATGCTTTTAATATGTACACGGTCAGCATTTTCCTTTCTCCTCTTGAAAGTCATCCAAAATCACACTCAATTTTTGGCAAAACTAGGAGAAGAAACTCTAAAATACTTGTAGGGGTTACCAAAAGCAATCAAGTTCACTCAGAAGCTGCATGAAAGAAACTGGAGAGGAGCCAAGCAGAGATTTCTATGCAAGAACTCAGCTATGGTGGTCTCAGAAAGTATTAACAAAAATACACATTCTTAAGTCAAGAGGACTGTGCTTGCAGCACTGCGGGTAGAAATGGGAGTGAGCTGACCTGGTTTAGTTCACAAAAGCAAAGGAGAAGGAACCACACCATCAACCATGGACACAGCCATATATACAGGAAGCCAAGAAGAAGAGCCACAGGTATGTGAATCCCAGTTATCAAGAGTACAACTCTTATCCCTTCCTGCCTTCAATTTTTAAAAAAGCAATAGAAAATCTATAGTATCTGTTTTTCACCAGAAGCTATCAAAGTGATCTCCCCCATCCCTAAAAAGAGTCAGGCCAACATGCTTCTACCAGAAAAGTTTACCAAACCCTGAAAAGGAATATAATTGTGATGCTACTTAAACTGTTCCAGGAAAGAACAATAAGAGGGACATTTCCAAATTCTTTTAATATGGTAAGCATAATATTAATACCAAAAGATGTTAGAGTGTCCACAAAAAATTCCCAAAGGTCAATGTCTCTTACGGATGTCAATGTAAAAATCCTAAATAAAATATTAGTAAATGGAATCCAACAGTACATTAAGGAATAATGATAAAAAGATGATCTAATATTTAGAATTATATTAATATAATTCATCATACTAGTAGTTTCAAGAAAATTAAAATATAGGACCAGCACCACTTTCAATTTTTTTAAAAAAGAACATTCCTTGAAATGAGAATTAAAGATACTGCCTTCCACAATAAAATATATTTCTCTTAGTGCAAAAGTCAACATCACATCCAGAAACTGAGAGGATGGGAATAAGACACGGGAGACAGATTTTTCACTGTCTTCATGATGTTTAAATAGCATGAATGAATTACCTATTAAAAACATGAATAATATGTTAAGAAAGAAAAGACCTTCTCATCAGGCTTTCTGTCCACAACCCCATTCTCACCTGTAGTACACCCTCTAACCATGTATGAGGGGCCTTAAATCCTCTGCCTCACCTGCCTCAGTAGGGAAGACAGACTTTAGGAGGTAAGTCCAAAAGGAATCCAGAAGCCAAAGGGATCCACAGGAGCACGCTTCCTGCAGACCCAGAGCTTTTAACCTCCTCCCCTCCTCACCTGCTATCATGCTGTATCCTCAGCACTTTGCCCCAGGAATGTCCATGCTCTGAGGGATGGCACGAAGGAGGTGGAAATGTCTCCATGTCAGGGTGGGTAAGTGTGGAGTGAGCTTTGAGACCCTCCGTGTCACTAGTGCTTGTCTGCTCAGTCCTGCTTCCCTTGATCTTTTGGAGCCTGCAAGTACCATTCAAAATCAGATGGAGGAAGAAATGGAATGCCTCTACTTTCACAGATGAGCTTTCTTAATAGCGAAAGGACATGACAACTTAAAATAAAGAGCCCCAAATCACTGAACGAGAGAAAAGGCGGGGGTGGGGGGGTGGGGGCGGGGGGGAAGGAATTAACAATCCTAATCTCCAGACCTACTACGATTAATAAGATATGAAAATCTCAAAGATACTGTGTAGAGACAAATCAATAAAGTTGCCACATAAGCCAATTCTGCTCATTTATTGGAACCAATTATCTTACGTAAAATGACTCTGTCCAAAATAACAAGTTTAAGATTTTTTTACTTACTAAGTTACTTGGAACAACTACAAATATTTCAAAATGTATCAAGGGTATCTCACCCACATATTCACTCTTACATCTCCTTTACATGATACACATTTTTGGGGGAGACAAACAGCAAAACTTTCTGTATAGCTTTAGAAGTCTGTGGATCATTGATTTAAAAACTTTGTCCTTTTGTTAAGAAAAGGTATTATAATTGAACATAAAAGTTATAAAGTGGTAAATGAAAGTGGCATCATCATGATTCATACCTTTTCTGTATAATTCCATCATCCCCAAACAATTTATCAACAATTAATTAAGCGTTACCACTTGCTGAAGATTATTTGCCACCCTACTTTTGGACAAGAAGGGCATATGAAGGAACAGAATCGATCTTGCAAAACAAATCAGGAGTAAAACTAGAATGAAATGACTGGTTCCTGTCCTTTGATCAGTGGATGGATGGGTCCTCAAACTTTTGTTTTGATCACCGTGAGCACATTTTCACAGAATTTAATGACTTCCACCTCTGGAGTCAATATCTCAGTTCAGCGAAGCCTTCAGTCTCTTTACAAAACCAAGGTTGAGAGTATCCATGTGGTTTCACAGGTGTCTATTTCATCAGTTCACAAAATATATACAGCATACTTCTTGTATTCCCATGTACATTTCCTTTCCTTTGGGCAGATAATAAATACTGTCCAACAAATTAAAACCCAGATGGAGACCTGGTTCTGCAAAGAATGATGCTGAGCGTATCTTCCAGGCCTTCTCTAATCCTCAGCCTGGATCACAGCCAGCCCACAAGCTGCCAGTCAAGAGGGAGCACACCTAGTGTGGAAAGAATGGCAGATGGCACACTGGGCAAACTGCCAGCCGCCTTTTGGGTCCTAAATCTGTTCAGTGTTCATGAGATGAAAGCAATTGCTGTTTCAGGGTTTGAAGAGGTGGCAAGGAGAAGGAACAAGAAAAAGCAAAGCTCGGAAAGGCAATATCTTCTTTCAGCCCTTTTTGTGATGAATGACTGACTCATTTACCTACTACACACATTGCAGTAGGGAGAGAGTCACCAGGGTGTAAACACCTAAGAGCCTAAAAGGATGGATCCAACTTAGAAAAGAACTTTGCTAACTACACCACTAATGGGATGAAAAGTGTAGCTTAAAAGAGGCTCCATCTGGGCAAAGGCACAATTGACAGCAATCCTCTGGAGCCCCTTGATCAGGAAAGTCTGCCTCCACGAGAGGGTTAGACTGCGTCCTTAGAAGCAGAGCCAGAGCTAAGTAATTTTGCAAGTGATTTATGAGGAGTATTCTCAAGAGACACACTTGTAAGGAAATGAGGAAGGAAGGAGATGACAGGGGAGGGCCACCTATGAAGGGAAGGAAGCAATTATCCTCCAATAAGGGCAGTTCTCCAGGGAAAGGTACAAATGTGAGTTCATAGCAGCTAACATTTACAGACTGAGAGGGGTAGGTGCGTGCAGCATTACCAATGTGCTACCACAGCGTGGCGCATCCTAGACTTGCAAGGTCAACCACTTAGTCCTTGACCCTACATCCTTTCTAAAACAGCCATCTTGGACTTCCCTGGTGGTACAGTGGATGGAAATCCACCTTCCAGTACAGGGGACACAGGTTCAATCCCTGGTCTTAGAAGATCCCACATGCCAAGGAGCAATTGAGCCCACGTGCCACAATTACTGAGCCTTTGCTCTAGAGTTCACAAGCTGCAACTACCGAAGCCTGTGCATTCTCGAGCTTATGCTACACAAGAAAAGTCACTGCAATGAGAAGCTCACACACCACAACTAAAGAGCAGCCCTGGTTGCCACAACTAGAGAAAGCCCACGTGTAGCAACGAAGACCCAGCACAACCAAAAATAAAAGAAATAAATAGATAAATAAATTATTAAAAAATAAATAAAAGAGCCATCTTCACAAGCAGTGGCTCTTTTTCCACTCAATGGTTGAAGTGGGGCATCATATATCTTATACTCATGAGACATTTATTATATAAATTTCAACTTCCCATTATGCACAGCAATACTGTTTCAAATACTTTCATGAACACGTTAGATCCCTCATCAGCTCACATGCTCTCATCCTCTTTTCTGATTCCTAACCTCCCACCATGTTTCATTTTCCATGTCATCCTGGATTCATGAGACTTGCCCTGCTCTGGCCTACTTGCTCCTCATTGGCAGCATCCACACTTTACAAAGAAAGAAGGATAAGGAAGCAGAACAGAGCTCAGTACTTTCCCCCTAGAGAAGGTGTCTCCTTTCAAAAAACATTCATCTCCACAAAATTAACTGAGTTTGGTCTCTGGGTTCTGAACTGCCAGTTATATGTATCCAGGTGTGCTGGAGACCTGCAAGTATCGATAATTTTATGTGGCTGAAGCCTAGGCTGAGTGAAAGTGAGAGAAGAGGCAAGAATGATAATTGAAGAGCCTGATCATGGAAGGCCTCGTATGCCCTTATTCATGGGCCTTATTCATGGAAGTGCAGAATATGTGTTTAGGATAGCCCCGAGTTTAATAGGCGAGAATCATGTCCCCTAGGAAGGCAAAGTGACATGATTGACCAGTGGCAGAAATGAGACTAGAGTGCTGGCTTCCTTGCTTCAGTCTGGTATTTCTCCCACAAGTGGTTCCTTAAAAGACTAGACCTAGTGCTTTATTTCATGCATGGGTAAGTCTCGTGGTTTTTCTAAGTAAATCAGAACTCCCAACACCTCCATTCTCAGCAACTCTAGTTTAAATGTCAGCTGCAAATATCTACTGAAAAAAATTCCTAATCTTGCCCACGGGTTATTCAGAATTTCATTATTGTTAGCTTTTTTGCATACCGAATACCTGTTTTATGCATGGCCCCGTTCTGGCCATAATTTCAGCTCTGGGACACTCTATGTGTAGAACAATTCTACGACGTTTCATAATTTGTTATTTTTTTGCGGATGCTTAACCTTGTAATGAAGTGATTCAAAATAACCTACAACAGAAATCTGTACAAAGGAGCAACTCTCAACTTGGCAAATGGGCATAAGCACACATGTTCGGGCCTCACAATTACTCATCCTGGGAGTATTTTCTCAGAAGAGTCCACTCCAAACTGTCCAAGTAAAGTTGTTTATTCTCTTTTCTATTTGAGATACATTTTGCATTCCATGGAAGGGTATTTTCTCTATAATTTTTCACCTGCAGGTGAAAAGGACTGCCTGCAACCAGCTACTCACAATTAAGCATTGAGTATCTTGTCACTTTATGCCTTTTGGAAATTGGGGAGATGGTAGGGAGGGGTCAGGAGGAGGAATGTCCTTTGATGAGAAGCTACTATGCATCAGGCACTGAACTAAAAGACTTGCATGTTTAATCTCATTTGATCCTTATGACAATTCTGTGAGGCAGAATCATTATTCTGATTTTACAGTTAAGAAGCATGGCTCAGAGAGTCAATGGTTAACCACAGGTCCCAGAGCACCAGGATTCACACTGGGGTCCATCTTGTTCCAGGGCTTTGATTTCCCTCCTGTGTGATTCTCTCCCTACCTGTTTCCATGACAGAATGCTTCAAAATTTTGTTTGGTATAAACCTGTGATGAGTAAATACCAAACATTATAAACTTCATCCTAAAGTTCCACTTTCTGTTTTGCATGTGACGATAATGAAACCCGTTTCATTACAATTTACAGCCTTACAAACTAATTGTGAGGAACAAATGAGATGATCAATAAGAAAGCCTCAGAAAATAATAAACTGTTACACAAATGGGAAGCGTTCTTCTATGTATAGTTACAGTAGGCTCAACTGTGGGGGCTGGGAGTAGAAAACAGATGCTAGGGGCACTGAGAGCTCAAAAACCTGGCAGGTTTGGCAGACACAGGAAGTCTGAGAATTGAAGATTTGCCCCTTGGGGCTGCTGAATGTCAGCAGAAGTGGAAGAAGCACCCAGGATGACCACTCAACATCCTGAGTTAGTTCAAGTGTGGTACAGAACTATCAGACCTAAGAGCTCCTACAGAACTCTTCAGAATGGCCTTTAGAGAGTTAAGCACCCAAAGAAAGTAATAACTCCTTAATGAAAACTGCTTATATGTTACTGTCCACTATGAAGGATCCACAGTGACTAGATCTGAGTAAGTCAAATTCTCTCCTTTCAGATAATGGACCTATGGGCTCTTAGAGCTTTCTTCCAGCATGAAGCCCTTCTGTACTATGTGAGACAATAGCCAAGCCCAGTCTCAGCCAAGCCCAGCAGCAGTGCAGACTCCAGCCAAGGCAGACTTTCCTGAAATGGTTCTACTCAACAGTGGAGGGATATCTCCCTGGACAACACAAGGGTGTGGTTTCACCTGTCACTTTGCACAGCTGTCAAAAAGTTATTTTAGCCAACAACTAGGTCCTACTGTATAGCACAGGGAACTATATTCAATATCCTGTGATAAACCATAATGGAAAAGAAAATGAAAAGGAATGTATATATGTATAACTGAATCACTTTGCTGTAGGGCAGAAATTAAAACATTGTAAATCAACTATACTTGAATAAAAAAAATTTAACAAGAAAAAAAATAAACCTGTTTTTATCAGATTATGGTTTTCTAGTCTGAGTTCTGGGGCAATGTTGTCCTGTTACCACCCTACCCCTCAGTCAGTGCTCACTGTTTCCACTGAACATTCTTGCTACCCAGAGTACAATTTATGATGCTTTGGAGTTAAGACTAATAATAGCCGAGAGCTAACTGTGCAGCAGCATACCAAGGGAGTGCCTGAAACTGGAGAAGGCTCCTTTACTAGTAGCCTTTAAGCATCCACCTGAGTTTCCCTTGGAGAGAGATTTAAGATGCAGGGACAGAACACGTGGAGCATACCTCTCAACAGCACTCACAGAACAAAGTCCAGCTCAACAGGACGCTTATACCAGGGACATGCGTGAGACAAAGACAAGTAAAAGGGTAAAGCACTGGCCAGTTAGGGATGAAGACAAGCTGAGGTGCCTGTTTCTTCCCAATCCCCCACCCCTGCCAGTTTCCCCCTGGAGGATTCATTAAGACTTTCTGGGTCCAGGGAAGTGCAGCAGCGGAGAGAATACTAAAGAAGGAAACATCAAAACTGCCCCACGGTCCATCATCTTGGCTTTTACTCATTCAGGAGCTTTGGCTTCTAGGGCTCCTTAGAGACGGAAGACCCAGAAACCAACAAGACTACATATCCTCACATGCCAGGTAATTTTGTGGAAGTTAAAATAGTTCCTCAACCAGTCAGAAGTTTGTTTAAAGATAATGGAGCCTCACAATGGGTTACTATAAAAATATCAATCTAATAAACGTCTATTTTGATTCATGAGAATTTTGATAACTTTCAACTTTAAAAATATTATCTTCATTATTATAAAATGATAAAAACAGAAAGGTTAAAATTTACGTTTAACCTTGTATTCTTATTCTGCCAGTCTTTCCTCCATTGCAAAATGTAGAGAGAGCTTTGGAGATTTCAGTAATTAATTCTCATAGCATGGGGCTCAACATGGACCAGCCCCTAGCACTTTTCATAAGCTGTTCATGAGTCTGGAAAGCTTTTCTTCCCCCTTTGGTGAATTTCTTGGCATCCCTCGAATCTCAGTTAAGTGTCATTTTCTCAGTGAAGCCGTCTGGGATGTATTGGACTTCTTTGTCAAATGCTCAGGGTAGGACACCATTCCTTCCTTTAAAGCACATCACTGTGCTCATAATTCCCCACTATTTGGTATGATCCTTGGATTAATGTTCATCTTCTCTTCATGGAAGGCTGCATGAGAGAAGAACCCACACCCGATTTGCTCACCAACTTATGCCTATTGATAGCACAATGCTTGGCACATAGCAAATACCTGATAAATATTTACTGAATGAGTAAAAAAATGAATGAAAGTACCTATAAGAAATTATGATCTATAGAGACCAGGATCACAATGAAATGTTCCAACACAAATCAACAGCAGTTTATCAAATGACCTCTCTTCTGTTTTAAAGTTAATATTGCTCCAAATGTGTGTACCTATGAAGCATATTTGTTTTTAGCTTATCTAATGTGAAGACTTGAGTGAAAATAATTTCTCTAAAACTTTTCTTTTCTTTAGCAATAAAATGGAGAGGGAGACTAAGGAGTCATTTCAAACTTTCAGTGAAAGTCATTTATATACATCCATTCCCTTCAACATTTGGATCTTAGAATACTCAAGGGGTGACAAAAGTCAGGAACAATATCAATACTCAAGATCATCTGAAATCTAGTTTCCAAATCCATTCACCAGAAAAGTCCTGTCACATTATTTTGCTATTTTATGTCTCCCATGTGGTATTTCCAGTCAGAAAACCTTTTGATGGGATTTTGTGTTTGTTTCATTTTTCTATTCATAATGACAAAGAAGCTCCTTTGGGCATGTCCATTCTACATGGAAGAAGGTAGATGTTTGTCAATAAAAAATGCTTGGGAGAACATCAAATAGATCTTTGCAATAATAAACACATGTTACCAGTCTAATTTCTCTAAGCTCAGTACACACAGATTCAAGACATGCTACACTCCAGCAGGAAGAAAAATTACTTCTAAGATAGACAAGTATCAGTGACAATATGTGTTAAGAATTTTTCTTAAAATTAAGAGACTAAAAATTAACAGAAAAATACATTGATCAATTTCATATATTCCATTCAAGAAAGAACAGAAAACTATTTTCTAGTCACAGCATCTAGATAAGCATTTCCTGAATATCTTGAGAAAAACTAGCGTGTGCTACTATATTTCAAAAATTAGCACTAAACAGAATTAAATGGTGTCCTGTATTGCAGGACTTACCAGAGCCTTTGTGAACTGTTACATCAGCAGTGGCCACAGGACTGGAAAAGGTCAGTTTTCATTCCAATCCCAAAGAAAGGCAATGCCAAAGAATGCCCAAACTACCACACAATTGCACTCATCTCACACACTTGTAAAGTAATGCTTGAAATTCTCCAAGCCAGGCTTCAGCAATACGTGAACCGCGAACTTTCAGATGATCAAGCTGGTTTTAGAAAAGGCAGAGGAACCAGAGGTCAAATTGTCAACATCTGCTGGATCATGGAAAAAGCAAGAGAGTTCCAGAAAAACATCTATTTCTGCTTTATTGACTATGCTAACACCTTTGGCTGTGTGGATCACAATAAACTGTGGACAATTCTGAAAGAGATGGGAATACCAGCCCACCTGACCTGCCTCTTCAGAAATCTGTATGCAGGTCAGGAAGCAACAGTCAGAACTGGACATGGAACAACAGACTGGTTCCAAATAGGAAAAGGAGTATGTCAAGGCTGTATATTGTCACCCTGCTTATTTAACTTATATGCAGAGTCCATTGTAAGAAACACTGGGCTAGAAGAAGCACAAGCTGGAATCAAGATTTCTGGGAGAAATATCACCCCAGATATGTAGATGACACCACCCTTATGGCAGAAAGTGAAAAGGAACTAAAAAGCCTCTTGATGAAAGTGAAAGAGAAGAGTGAAAAAGTTGGCCTAAAGTTCAACATTCAGAAAACGAAGATCATGGCATCTGGTCCCATCACTTCATGGGAAATAGATGGGGAAACAGTGAAAACAGTGTCAGACTTTATTTTGGGGGGCCTCCAAAATCACTGCAGATGGTGGCTACAGCCATGAAATTAAAAGACGCTTACTCCTTGGAAGGAAAGTTATGACCAACCTAGATAGCATATTCAAAAGCAGAGACATTACTTTGCCAACAAAGGTCTGTCTAGTCAAGGCTATGATTTTTCCAGTGGTCATGTATGGATGTGAGAGTTGGACTGTGAAGAAAGCTGAGCACAGAAGAATTGATGCTTTTGAACTGTGGTGTTGGAGAAGACTCTTGAGAGTCCCTTGGCCTGCAAGGAGATCCAACCAGTCCATTCTAAAGGAGATTAGCCCTGGGTGTTCTTTGGAGGGAATGATGCTAAAGCTGAAACTCCAGTACTTTGGACACCTCATGCGAAGAGTTGACTCACTGGAAAAGACTCTGATGCTGGGAGGGATTGGGGGCAGGAGGAGAAGGGGACGAGAGAGGATGAGATGGCTGGATGGCAAAACGACTCGATGGATGTGAGTCTGAGTGAACTCTGGGAGTTGGTGATGGACAGGGAGGCCTGGCGTGCTGCGATTCATGGGGTTGCAAAGAGTCGGACATGACTGAGCGACTGAATGACTGGCTGACATCACCAAAATGGAATTATAAACATGCATATTTCACAAACATACTTGACCACAGAGCCCTTTCTGTAAGACATGATTTTTTTTAATTTAAAAATGTAAAACTGTTGTTAAAAACATATAAAATATACCATTTTAAACATTTTGAAGTGTACAGTTCAGTGATGCTAAGTACATTCACATTGCTATACAACAGATCTTCAGAACTATCTCATTTTGCCAAACTGAACAACTATTTCCCCATTTCCTCCTTCCTTAGCCACCTTTCTGGCAACCACCTTTCTACTTTTGTAAGACATGATTTTTAATATACCAAAAAACAAGTTTTCAAGTAATATGCTAAAAAAAAAATCTGGATTAGTTACAAGATTAAAACTACCAGGACAGATGTAGTGGATGATTTAACTAAAATTATTTAGCGGTTTTCTTTGACAATAATGGGTCACATCTTTTTGAATCCCCATCTGCACCATTACTTCAAAGTCTCTATTGATTATCATTACTATCATGAGTTTCAGAACCCACTCCAGTATTCTTGCCTGGAGACTCCTATGGACTGAGGAATCTGGCAGACTACATCAAAGGATTGCAAAGAGTCAGACATGACTGAAGCGATTTAGCAGGCATGCATGCAGGCATGAGTTTCAGAGAACAAAAGTAGGGAATAATGTTTTGATATTATTAGAAACAATGGTTTTTCCATCTGTACTAAGAACTTCTTGAGAGGAAGCTTATAGTTTACAAGGGCTGTTTTATATATAAGGAAGCATTACCATGGAAAATTGTTGTTAAACTTATTGCATCATGTTTCCTCTCTGCAGTGACTCTCATGGCCTAAAACATGAAAATAAGTTTCTTTGTAAGTACTCTGTGGCTCCATGATTTTGTCCAAGTTTAAATTTTAGTCTTTTTTCTCAGTATTCACTGCTTCATACATCCCGCTAGTCCTCTGTCTGCTGTATGCTATTTTTAGATCTCTGTGCCTTTATCCCTTTTTATGATTTTATCTGAGCATGGGCTTCTTCCATGTTCTCCACTAAGAAGCCACCTTCTCTCTGCAACAGGAAGTAAAGCCTCTCCATGATATCTTGCTTATTTTTTCAGCACATAATTCATTCTGCTATCACATCCACTATTCAGAGCCACTGGGTCTTTGAGGTTGAGGATAATGCCTTAATCTTTTTATTCACCTTAATCCTAGCACAGTGTCTTTTCATAATAAATACTCAAAAATTAGTACAACTGAATCCCCAGATAGACCTCCTCTGAAGGTCTTTTAGAAGCAGATTGAATTCTAACTGTTCAGGGATGACTTATGGCTGCATCTTCCACAAGCCAAGGGACTAGCTAAACCAGCTGCAGTGATTTTCTTGTGCTGTGGTGAATGTGGGTAGAAGACGAGGTCTATTTATTTATTTTATATGACTCTGCTGAGTAGATCACTTGTGCCTCCTGGCTTCGTATGTTTTCCTGTCCCTCCATAATGGCAAGTTTGAAGGAAGCATGGTGAGCTTGTGGGCAAATACTGCACAGAGTGTGTGTGTGTGTGTCTAGGTGGGAGAAAGAGGATGTGTATGTCACAGAGCTTTATAAATATTTTACCTCAAATAAATATTTTACTTCTTTCTTATTTAGTGAAGGGTGACTATTTAGATGGCATTTGTCAAAATCAATTTCTAAAATAAATTTACTCTAAGATTTATTTAGTGCTTATTATGTGCCAGGCACTATTCTAAATGCTTGGCATGGGTATCTAATCTGATCACCACAACAACCCCACAAGATAAAGACTGTTTCATTGTCATTTTCCGACCAGGAAAAACAAGGCACAGAGTGCTTATATAATTTGCCCAATGTCACACACAGAAAAGGGATTTAAAACCAGGCTGTTTTGACTCCACAGCCTCAACTTCTGCACCACGTGCATGAATAGAAATACACAAAGTTAGGATTGAATAAATACTTGTTTTCTTGGCAAAGAGTTGAATCAATTGATAAGACAGGAAGATTATAAGATAAGCACAATTGTGTTAAATCTTTTATAATGTTAGTTGACTTGCCTGTCATTTGCTATTCATTCTGTAGTAGAATAGAAGTTAAAAAAAAAAATGTGGGGTATGTTGGGTGCTTGACTGAAAAGTCCAAATGGGAATAATCCTCATAAAGAAAATCTTTATTGTCATTAAGAGGAAAGCTTTAGAAAGACCAGCCATAAGTTGCACTGGAAAATATTTTAACAGGTTGTAAAACTTACATTTGAAAAAGCATTATTCCCTTTAGGGTTCTGGTAGTTCTTCTCACCATGGACAATATGTTGGTTGGATTTTTTATTTCATAGAATGTCAGTATAATTCTGAGCCATTTCTTTGAAAACAGTTCTCCATTTCACCGCCTCTAGGTCCACAAAAGATAAAATCTGTTTCATTTAAATTAGAGCTATTTGAAATTAGAAATCTCTTTTATTAGAATCATTAATACTTGTTATTAGTCTCCTAGAAGGTTTAACATAGGAGGCTCCTGTAATGCCACATCAAACTGTCCTTTTTCAGGTTCAAAATCTTCAATCAAGGGTTGGATTGTGACATTTTACAGTGAAATTGTGTTTTTTAAATCAAGCCAGTGTCATAAAAAAAGGACTGTGTTAAATTAAAAGAGACTTAAAGGATAATAACCAAATATAATGATACTGGTTTAAACAAATACAGAAAAATATTGGGTCAATTGGAGAAATATGAATATGGACTTGATTTACATGAGATGAAATTTTATCTAAATGAAAAGGAAACCATTGGTTGTAAAAGTAACAGATTACATAATAGTGGGCATAATAGGATAACATTTTGATTAGTTAAAAATGAATATTTGCAAATACTTATACACATATCTGCATGCAAAGGGATTTGAAAACACATGCAGGAGAATACTACAGTGATGATTTCTGAGTTCTAAGAATGTCATATTTTTTAATTTTTGCTTGCTTATATTTTCTAATATTCTAGAAAACCCCTAGTGTTTAAAGTTATTAAAAATAGAATGAAGTGGCTTTTTAGGACAGAACTTCATATTATCCATTTCATGGAAAGTGAGACTGGATTTCTAAAAATGTAGCTTCTTTCCACCTCTCATCTTTCCCTCTTGAAAGCACATAAAATTCATCAGTGGCACAAATCTGATCTATATTGTTTTACTCAGTTCTAGTAGCGACTTAGCAGCAGTAGCAGCAGCAGTGACTAAAACAGTATACATTTATTAACCCTCAGTAATGAAAATGTTACATTAAGTAAAATGTTTGATCAAAACGTTAACAATCCAACTTAGTGTAAGATTTCTCATAGTATCTAACAGTTCAGTTCAGTTCAGTCGCTCAGTCGTGTCCGACTCTTTGCGACCCCATGAATCGCAGCATGCCAGGCCTCCCTGTCCATCACCAACTCCTGGAGTTCACTCAGACTTACGTCCATCCAGTCAGTGATACTATCCAGCCATCTCATCCTCTGTTGTCCCCTTCTCCTCCTGCCCCCAATCCCTCCCAGCATCAGAGTCTTTTCCAATGAGTCAACTCTTCACATGAGGTGGCCAAAGTACTGGAGTTTCAGCTTTAGCATCATTCCTTCCAAAGAAATCCCAGGGCTGGTCTCCTTCAGAATGGACTGGTTGGATCTCCTTGCAGTCCAAGGGACTCTCAAGAGTCTTCTCCAATACCACAGTTCAAAAGCATTTATACATATTTATTAATATAATTCAGATTCAATATATTAATCCAAATGAAAAGTATTAAATGTGAAATTGTATCATGCAGCTCTTAGATTCTATTAATAAAAATAAAATGTAGTCAGGAAAAATGAGGTACAGAGTGGTTATGTAGCTTGCCAAAGGTCACAGAGTAGAGAACCTTCTATCTGAGGTTGATTAAGGTTTCTGTAAACTATATACAGTAATTGTCAAGATCACAGATTTTGAAGCCATTGTCTTGATTTTGATCCCTAGCATTGCCATACACAAAGTAGGGCAAGTAACCTAAACATCTGTTCACTCATGTGTAACACAAGAGTAATGATATTCATCTTATATTGGTGATGAAGCTTAAACGAAACAACTTATCACTGTGGCTGGTACAGTATAAGCTCATGGTCAAAATAATGAAGGAAAGGAAGGAAGATAAGATAAAAACAAGGAGGAAGCCACATCACTTTGTTTCAACAGTGACAACAAAACATCACATCCTATTCTGAAACTGAGTATTGTCATCGTGGATAACCATTACCACTGCCATCAGAGATATGTATTCAGAATATTCCATGGGGTGCTCTAAAGTGAATTACAAAGACTATTCCTGACATCTAGAGTCCAGCAGACCATTAATAAAAACACATAGAAAACAAACCAAAATAATCAGGCATATCCTCTAGAAAGAAGTACGGAATTGTCTTATTGTATAGCATAATGATCATGCATCAGGAATACAATGAATGAGAAAATTGTGGGACCTTCATGTTTATAAAGAAAAACTGTCTTCTTATTGCTGACGGACGTCTTTGTAGAAAAGCTGAGATTTCTTGGACTTACTCGAAACTGAGAAAGCTTCAACAAGGCAAAGGGTAGAAATAATGACTCTGTTAACTGGGCTGGGAACTGATGCGGAGGCAGTATTCTGGCTGTGACACGTAGACTGGACGAAAAGATCCCACCAGAAATTAGATTATGGGAATGATGGCTGGGATGAAAGGGAAGAGGTGGAAAAGCCAGAGAGACGGCTGTGAAGAGAAAGCATCAATGAGGAGAATATAACAAGTGTCTTTTCGCTATGTGACCCTGATCAAGTTCCCTACTTTCTTTGTTCCTCAGTTTTCTCATCTGTACAACAGAGAGTAATAGGGTTGTTATCAGAATTCAGCAAATTAGTATTTGTAGTGTGGTTTGTGATTGCACAAAGCGAGAACTTAAGTGCTGGGTAAATGTAGCTTGCTGGGACTGTTCCCAGGCCAGGCATGGAGAAGGTCACAAAGATGAGCTGCTCTCTCAGTCAAGGTTAAAACACTTCGAAATCTTGTTTTACACACAGTATGTTATATGAATGAGATCATGTGGGAAATAGAGGCTTACAAAGAGTGAAATAAAAATAAGAGGATCAATACGGATTAACCCGTTTTTGAAACAGTTCATTTTCTCAAATTCAGAATAATCCTGCAAGAGACATGGCATGGAATTATCAACAAAGGCCAATTCTGGCTAAGAATACTACTGTAATTGATTATTTTTGCTTTTCTTGCTTTTGAAAATATGAGGACAGACACTAAGAACAGAGGGGAAAAAGGCCAAGAATATACACTTTTTTCTTTTCTCAGTATCTCCCAGCTGGTCCATTCTTCAACCTCTCATCAACTGTTCTGTCCTTTTAAAAATAAGCACAAAGCAATGTACGTGCTAATCTAACACTTGACCCCACACAGTGCTCTCACCTGGGGTGTGGGCATTCTCAGAGTGTACAGCCACTTACTTCACAACACTTCCGTATCTGTGCTATAATTGTGCTCAAAGGGAATGCCAGATTAGGGATAGATTAGTACATTATTCATCTCACATATAGAATATGGATTGTACCTCATTTGTGCTCACAAAGTTAAGAAATGTCACCTGTCTCTAATCAATGTCAACAAAAAAGGCTACATTGATTTGAGTTGGTTAAAGTTTCTCTGATAACCATTTTTTTATGGGCTTCTCAAAAGCAAGAAACAAAATTTAATCTTTACTATTAGGGAATGGAGTTCTATCACTGTTAAAGGTAATTTAAAAGGGGGTAACATCAGGAATACAGGAAATCTTCAAGAGCTAACTTCAAATAGGATGGGCAGGAAGACTGATGGAAAATGCAAATTTTCAGTTAATGTGTATCTCAGTCACAAGACTAGCCTTTGGAGAAGATTTATACCAAGTTTTATGAGCTATTTGAACCCTTGTAAATAATACTAAGAACAGTTAATAGGCTATTTATTTGGGAAGGAGGCAAATGAAGAAAAAATAAGCTAATTCATTAAGATACCAGTAAACAAAACCCAGTTTGGCACCATTTCCAATTAATGCATCCCAGGAAATACAAAATGAAGCCCCCTGCACCGTGCTGTAAAGCTCTATCAGTCAGACATGATGATTTCACATGACAGGGCGCAAAAGGTGGCAGGGGTTTAAAAGGGTCCTATCCTCTCTCTACTTGAATAAAACAATGCTGATGAGCTGGGGACAGGATGGAGGTCTGCTTTGAGCCCCCCTGCTTCTCTGTTTCTACACAGCATTACAATAATCTGCGGCAGCCGTTTCTGACATTAATCCATCTGTTCTGAAGCTGTCGACACTCACTTTATTTACTCCAGTGACCAGAGGTTAGATCAAACCATCCCTATGTCCACAGGGCAAAGGTCTGATGTGAGCTCATTAGTTGGAATCTCCCATGGAATGAATGACAGGAGAGCTAAGTGAATCAAAGTTCTTTTTCCTGGGAAGCACCTCAATGGTTAAAGGTAGGAAATGTTTTGACAAGCCCTCCTTACCTTGGGAATTTGTCATTCTCCATGGAAACTGCTCCATGTTGGAACATGCCTATACATCTCTCAATCTGAGAGCAGATCTCCACATCTTTGCTCTCAACACATAGGAGTGCAAATGATGCATCCATTTTATTGTTTATCGTTTTTTTTATATAATGGAAAGTCATTATTTCCCCCACTTTGTTTCTGAAAACTTCAGGATGGCCTGCCAATATAAGCCAGCCAGCCTCCCAAGCTGAAGCTATTGCTAATAGCTCCCATTTTCACCCCATTCTTGAAGAAGGTAGGAAGTTAAAAAGTACATTTCTAGACTCCTTAGAAGCTAAGGTTTTGGATGCAATATATATTCTGCCAACAAGATGCCTTTGCTGGCAACATAGGTAGTTGAAACCTCGGGAACTGGATTCCATATTCCATATTCCACAGCTTCAAGGGTGTAAGAAAATTGAGGAAGGGGGCAGGCAGGGTAGGAGAGCAGCTGTGCTTCTTGACCTCTGGGTTGCAGCTATGGTATTTTAACCTCAAAATCAATTGTCCAGTTGATTTCTGCTCCTCCAGCTCTTCTGATAATTTTATAAACACCTAAGTCTCTATACTAAATTCTTCTCTTTAAAATATCTCAAGTACACTGAAAACCGACAAGGCTATCTCTCCTGGGTGAAAGTTGGACAAAGACCTGCCCTCTACTGCTAATGTGATAGGAAAACAAAAACACTGAACACTAAGGAGATTCATGGGTCAGTCTACCAGTGAAAGACATCGTAAACAATCTGGAGAAGAGAACAGGAGAGAGAGTGGCAGGGCAGGGAGAGAGAGAGGAGGAAGAAGAACATAAAGCAGGGAGAAAGAAAGGGAGGAGGAAAGAAAGAAACGAGATGACTTGGTGTCCAAATTGATAATTTGCTCAGTGCAAACTCTCAATTATTGCCAATCTGTGTTTTCAGTCTGTCCCTTCTCAAATATGCTCCTGTCCAAATGCGTCTAATTTCTTGATTGGATGAGGAGAAATCAACCCAAGAAACGTTGTTAAATTGGATATGCATCTAAATGCCATCTGCCAAATAACAGAGGATGGCTTGTTTGTCATGCAGCAGAATCTAACGCAGGGATAATGAAACGGATTAGCCCCACACAGTTGATTTGCCACTCTCATTCTGAACAGAGATAAGCCTACATAACCTGAGTTTTTAGCACTTTACAGTGTATTAATACAAGGTATATTCATATACCCTTTCTCATTTGCTCCTAATACAATTTTGTGAAAAAGACAAGTAGGAATTATTTTTACTCCTGTTTGACCATGGAAGGAATAGATTACTCAAGGAGACCCCATGTTATTGAGTGGCAGAAATGTGAGTTAAGCCAAAGACTTTTGTCCTTTTCCCAATCCTAAGTGCATCCTATTTACTCTTGCTTGACCATCACACCAACCCCGTGAGACAGTAAGGGCAAGGACTGACTTCCCTGGCATTTTTACAATGAATCTTGACACCAACAAAGAACAAGTCACTGCCTTTATCCTGACTTACAACTAACTTTAGATACCACTGGACTTCACAGATACAAGTACAAAAATAAAAATAATTAATTCTATACAGAATGTTAGGAAAGAGGGGCATTGATGTGTGTGGTGATGTTAATAACAGAGGTGACCACTGGAGAATCATTAGGATGTGTTTATTCCTACTGTGGTGAGCATCCTAGGGGGCGGGAGGTAGAATTAAAAGAGAGCATCAGATATATAGTTCTTGAGAAACAGAAAAATGGAAATAAGATCCAACTCAGATGATAATTCTGGGTAAATGCTATGCTGTTGGAACATATGGAGTCCCAAAACACGGTTTTGTTTGATTCTCATCAGAAGATTTTTAACCCCAGCTAAAGTCCTTTCTAATCCATAGACAGGAATTAGATCTAGGTCAAACATCCAGTTCCACTTATCCATAAAGTCTTGACCCAACAACAAAACAACATAAAAGCCAGTTTGCTTCAATCAAGTAGAACTGATGGAAATACTAGCAGAGCTATGACTGAACAAGAATTGACAACACCATGGGCACTCAACCAGACTCTGTAGACTTTGCAAAAAAACACAAGAGTTGCTTTTTAGCAATGGAAGAGCAGACTGTTCCCAAATTACCTAGGTATTTTTAGTAGTAGCATTGGTGGTGGTGGTTTAGTCACTAAGTCATGTCCAACTCTTTGCAACCCCATGGAATGTAGCCCTCCAAGCTCCTCTGTCCATAGGATTTCCCAGGCAAGAATACTGGAGTGGGTTGCCATTTCCTTCTCCAAGGGATCTTCCCAACCCAGGGATCAAACCCGTGTCTCCTGCTTGGCAGGCAGATTGTTTACCACTGAGCCACCAGGGAAGTCCAGTAGTAGCATTAGTGTAGTGCTACAGAATAAATGTTTGTGTCTCCCCCCATTCATATATTGAAATCTTAACCTCCCAAGTTGATGGTATTAGGAGAAGGTAGGGCCTTGGAAAGGTGATTCAATTATGAGGGCAAAGCCCTCGTGAATAGGATTAGTGCTCTTATAAAAGAGACCTCACTGAGCTCCTTTGCCACTTCTGCCCTGTGAAGACACAGTGAGAAGACACCATCATGAATCAGGAAGCTGATCCTCATCAAACATGGGACCAGTGCCTTGACCTTGAATTTCTCAGCCTCCAGAAATGTGAGAAATTAGTTTATGTTGTTTATAAGCCACTCTGTCTGTGGTATTTTGTCAGGGCAGCCTGATTGGACTAAGACATGCCCACAGTTGTCTGAAGCATGGTAACACAGTCCACTTATTTCTTTTTTTCAATGTTGACATTTCTTGCTTTCCTGAGGAAGGATAAAGATGTAAGTACTGTCTAAAAACATATTAATATGATGAGCTTCTGCAGTTCAGATGAACTGCAATGGATCCCTAACCTCTAGGAAATCCCCCCAAACAACTTTTTTAGTAGGCTGAAATCAGAAACATACCTAAAATTTCCAACAGCACTAGGAATTTTTTTTTTAATTGAAGGATAACTGCTTCACAATATTGTATTGATTTCTGCCATACATCAACATGAATTATCCATAGGTATATATATATATATATGTCCCTTCCCTCTTGGATGTCCCTCCCACCCCTCTAGGTTGTCACAGGGAATGGGTTTGAGCTCCCTGAGTCATACTGCAAATATCCACTGGCTATCTATTTTACATATGGTAATTTATATGTTTCCATACTACTCTCTCCATTTGTCCCACCTTTTTCTTCCCCTTTATGAGTCCACAAGTCTGTTCTCTATGTCTGTGTCTCCACTGCTGCCCTGAAAATTGGTTCATCAGTACCATCTTTCTAAATTCCATATATACGTATTAATATATGATATTTGTCTTTCTCTTTCTGAATTACTTCCTTATGTATAATAGGCTCTAGGTTCATCCACCTCATTAGAACTGACTCAAATGCATTACTTTTTATAGCTGAGTAATAGTCCATTGTGTATATGTACCACAACTTCTTTATCCATTCCTCTGCTGATAGACATCTAGGTTGCTTCCATGTCCTAACTATTGTAAATACACTAGGAATTTTTTAGTTTGTTTGTTTTTGCATACTCTCAATAGCCATAGCTAAAGAGATGTCAATTTTCAGATATGTCAATTATTGTTAGGTAATAACCTCAGATATGCAGATGACACCACCCTTATGGCAGAAAGTGAAGTGGAACTAAAAAGCCTCTTGACAAAAGTGAAAGAGGAGAGTGAAAAAGTTGGCTTAAAGCTCAACATTCAGAAAACGAAGATCATGGCATCTGGTCCCATCACTTCATGGGAAACAGATGGGGAAACAGTGGAAGCAGTGTCAGGCTTTATTTTGGGGGACTCCAAAATCACTGCAGATGGTGACTGCAGCCATGAAATTAAAAGACACTTACTCCTTGGAAGAAAAGTTATGACCAACCTAGATAGCATATTCAAAAGCAGAGACATTACTTTGCCAACAAAGGTCTGTCTAGTAAGGCTACGGTTTTTCCAGTGGTCATGTATGGATGTGAGAGTTGGACTGTGAAGAAAGCTGAGCGCCAAAGAATTGAGGCTTTTGAACTGTGGTGTTGGAGAAGACTCTTGAGAGTCCCTTGGACTGCAAGGAGATCCAACCAGTCCATTCTAAAGGAGATCAGTCCTGGGTGTTCATTGGAAGGACTGATGCTAAAGCTGAAACTCCAATACTTTGTCCACCTCATGTGAAGAGTTGACTCACTGGAAAAGACCCTGATGCTGGGAGGGATTAGGGGCAGGAGGAGAAGGGGACGACAGAGGATGAGATGGCTGGATGGCATCACCGACTCGATGGACATGAGTTTGAGTGAACTCTGGGAGTTGGTGATGGACAGGGAGGCCTGGCATGCTGTGATTCATGGGGTAGCAAAGAGTCGGACATGACTGAGTGACTGAACTGAACTGAACTGAAAGGTATCACTGATACAGTTTTTTGGTAAATCTGTTTAAGCAGTAAAGATGAATTCTTCTTTAAAATTAAAGTTAACATGTCCCTGGAAAATAATATACAAAAAGGAGGATACTTTGCTCAAATGTTAGATTCCATTATTAATTCTGGAACAAAAAGACAAGTATATCACCCCCTAGCTACTTATCTCCTCTCCAGTACCTGTCATCAACGGGACACTTCTCTTTCTCCCACATGTCAAGGCTATAGCTCGGGGGTGATATGATGTATCCAGGAACAAGATGGGTAGAACCGGATATAAAAGTACTTGGATCCCTATAAATTCTTGCCTTCTACACTCTTCACAGCCAAACATTAAAGTATTCTTTAGATGGTCAATGGTGGCTATTTGTAAGAATTTTGATCTCCTCCAACCAATATTTCTGTCCTCTCCATTTTGTTATACAGGCTTCTTTGAAGAAGACTCAGAGTGAAGCCTTATGAATGAAGCCAAGGTTGTAATTTTATTTTGGGTTTAAATCTGTTACTTCAGGTAAAATTCACTTAGCATACATAAAATACTACTTAGCATACTAGGATTTGGACACATTAAGAAGTAACAAGTGATACTTAAATGTGGGGCTGAACACAGTACATTATAAACTGATCTGAAAACAGGAACCACGCTACATATTTTAAAAAGAAGAAATTTAATATTTGGTTATGCAGTTGTTAGAAGCATCTTAGAAGCCAAAGCAGACAAGGTTAAGTTGCTCAAAGATTAACTGCTGCCCAGGGCTGGAGAAACAGTAATATTCTTGGGGCCAGGGCTCCATGTAGTATGTTTCCGGCTATCCCTGCAGCTTGGTTATGGGTGCAGGAGCCCAGGAATCTGCTGCCTAGACAACCCCTCACCCCTGTGGCCAAGGCCACGATGCTGCTACCCATCCTGCACTGTTAGAAATCCTCCCCTCTTCCTACCTCCCCATCTCCTAACAATGTCTTTCATTAGCAGAACCTCATGGAAAGCCCACTGATAACAAGGTATGAGCAACACAATTTGAGTGCTGGGACCTAGAAGAGCACAGGTTAGTTGAGAGCAAACAGGCCAATAACAGAATACAGGGTTTTTAAAATATAGCAGAAGAGAGACCCTTTAAAACTGAGTTGGTGATAAAGTTGAAAACAATCATAAAGTATTTAAAGCCTAAATGTGAAGCCACTGTATCTTTCCAGATCTTTGGCAACATCTCACAACTTAGTTGTTAATACTAGAATTTTTTATTTTTGAAACTGCAGTCTGAACACACATATATTTCACTACTATTTCAATTTTGTAAATATATTATTAAAGGTGTATACCATTAGTCCTCTATCTATGCATTATCGCCTTCCACCCTTCAATCTTTCAGATAAACATAAAGTTTTTCTGAGCGCATCTTAATAGCTCTATTTTGAGTTAACTATTTCATCATAATTTTTGAGCTTACAAATACTTAGAGCAGCACATTGTATAAATACAACTTTATAAATTAAATGTATATGTATATTTATATTATCCTTCACTAATAGAGTACATAACATTGCAAAAGACAATGTTCATTTATATATACAGAACTGTAATAGTTAACTCACTAAAAACTGACTCTGCAACTGCATTAACAAACATGGATAACAAGAGTATTCCTGGCACTTAGAAACTCCAAGCTCTGTTGGACAACAGAAAACAAAATGAAACCAAAATCTTCATAATCAACTAAATTCCCATTGTGAACACTTAAAATATAAAATGATTATCAAAATAATACATATAATAATTTATGAAAATAGAGGTTGCGCTGACTTTTTGAATTTCTTTTTCTTACAAATAAGCTAAATATTTGAACAATCTTATAAGGAGTATACTTGGTCATTATCTTGAGCTGCTAATTCTTAGAAGTTTGAGAGAAATAACCATTAATACATAGAATTCAAATTCTAAGTCCTTCTTTTTTATGAATTGGGTTTTAGATTTGAAAGTGTTTGCCATACACTGTCTGAATTTTCAGATCATAAACTTTTCAATTAGTTGTGAATCAACTAATGTGCACATTATAGATCTGAGATAAGCATTCTGTGACTCAATTAATTTACCTCATCATCAGTAACTCATTAAAAGAAAAATGATAATTAATGTGCATTTTTAAATCCATTTTCGGTGAACAGGGCTGCCTATAGTCAATGCTGGTAATGATGATGAAGTGAAAACTTGCAATCCACACCTAGTTTGTAGATTAAGAGTAAATGGAACTACAAAGGAAAATCACTGAGGAGGCTCTGAGGCAAAATGACAGAGGCATAAGGAAGAGATCAGCTAACTGATCACATCTAATAAGACAAGATGTAAGAAGCGGGTTATGCACCTCATTTCCTTTTCATTCATCATTCACAAAGTATAGACTAGACCATGATACCAAAGGATAGGGTTTCCACATAATTTATACATATATAGCTGGGCAATAGAAGAATTAAAAATAGAACACTTAGGCAATAATGCCCCTCATGTGTTTTCATCAAAGCAGTGGGATGGCATTAATGGGTTGGGGAGGCAACAGAATAGGAAGGAAACAATAATTATTTGAGCTCATTCTATGTGAGGGATCTGGGCCAGGCATTCTACATGCAAGATCCAACTGAATTATTCTAAAAGTCTTGAATAAAACTGTCTCCATTTTACTGGGAAAGACACTGAGGCTCACAGAGGTTAAATGACTTGTCTACAGTATAGTAATAACAGAGCTGTGACCAGAACTTAGGCCTGCATGTCTCAGGACTCCAGCTTTTCACTATGTTATGCATACCTCTGACAGCTACAATGTGTGGCAGATGAGGATATAGTAACTGAGTAGAAACTAGCAGAATCCCTGTTCTGAGTGCCCAAGGACAATACTCATTTCTCAGAGGTTAGAACCAATCTTACAAGATAGATTTTGACTGCCTGCTTTATTTACCACAACTTGACCTTGGTGGAGGGTTTCAGAGGATAAGCAATGGGCAAGACTGTAACTGTTGTCTGACTGATACCCCTCCTCACCATCTTCCTTTTTCTTCAGCAACCATTTGTACACATATGACATGAATTTCAGTCCTAGCTTTTGCCTGAAAAGCACTTCAACCAGTAAATGGAAAAGTCAGAGCTATTCATCTCACCCCTATCTCTTTCCTTGATCACCTTCCTGCGATGGGTGTTACCAACCAAGACAGTCTTAACAGCCCCCTCAGCTTTACTAACCATAAGACAGGTTTCCTCCTGATGATAGGCCCTTTAAACTTCCCTTTTCTTAGGGCATCTACTCTAGAAAACTTGTAATTGTGAATTTTTTTTTCTGCCCCTTTGAGATGTTAAGTCTTCTACAATGCATGAACATCTTTCTCAAGGGCCTGGGAGCCATCCCTTCAAAATGTAATCATCAGGAAAGATACAACCCCCATCTCCCAGTCTCTGTTGGAGTGCTGGAGCCTAACATAAAAAAGCACCAATTAAATACAATATTGTAAAGTAATTAACCTCCAATTAAAATAAATAAATTTATATTAAAAAAGCACCAATTAGCAAACATGTACGGCCTGAATCATAGGGTCTAACTCCTCTCATCTCAGAAGTCCTCCAGTACTTTTCCACTAGTTCAGTCTAGTGCTTAAATTCACCACCTTTTGTTTCAGTGAAGTTGAGTTCAATCTCTCTGCCATACTGCAACAGTCTTGAATAAAGTCTTCCTTGCCTATTTAGCTGATCCAGTTGCAACTCTTCTCTTATGTAAGCAAGTCTTATTTAGATCAAGAGCCAGCCAACTGTAAAGGCTCTATTAAGTAAGTTTTCAAGACAAATTACAAACAAGACAAGTATTTGAAATGCATATGACAAACGCAAGGTTAATATCTACTAAATAAATAACTTTTACATATTAAAAAAGGTACAAATCCTCCTACTCTGTTGCTGTGAATATACATTGGTACAACCACTATGGAAAATATTGTGGAGGTTCCTTCAAAAACTAAAAACAGAACTACCATGATCCAACAATCCCACTCCTGGACATGATCCAGAAAAGACAATAACTCTAAAAGATACATGTGCCTCAATGTTCATAGTGGCACTGTTTACAGTAGCCAAGACATGGAAGTAACCAAAACGTCCATCAGCAGAGGAATGGATAAAGAACATGTGGTACATATATATAAGGGAATGTTACTCAGCCATAAAACCAAATGAAATAATGCCATTTGCCACCACAGGGATGGACTTGGAGATGATCAACTAAGTGAAACAAATTAGAGAAAAAACAAATATCATATATCACTTATGTGTGGAATCTAAAAGTAAATGATACAAAAGAACTTATTTACAAAACAGAAATAAACTCACAGACATAGAAAACAAATTTACAATTACCAATGGGCAAAGGGAGGGAGAAGCAAGGGATAAATTAGGAGTTTGGGATGAACAGACACATATTACTGTGTCTGTTTATATGTGTCTATACATATAAAGCAGATAGGAAGGACCAACTTGTCTGGCACAGGAAACTAAACCAATATTTTGCAATAAACTATAAGGGGAAAGAATCTTAAAAAGAAAATAAAAGAAAGAATGAGCTTTAACAAAAAAGGTGTAAGGATGCCTACTGTACCACTCCATGAAAACTATAAACAACTTAAATGTACATCAATAGTGTCATGGTAAGTTAAAATTCCCCACCTGTTGATTAAGATATAATGCATCCATTAAAGTTGATACTTGAGGTGAGAAGTTACTTTGTTACACTTTGAGTTAAATAAGCAGATCCCATTTGTGGAAAGTCACATAAATCAATTCATACCTACACATCAATAGGGGGAGGATTCTAAGGAAAGAATACCAAAATGTTAACAGTGATTATTTCTGGGTGATACTTATAGGAAGATTTTTACTTTCTTTTTTTCGTATTTGACTATATTATTTGAAAATGTTAAACAATGAGCATCATCATTTTTGCCAACACAATAAAAATATTTTAAATATAGAATATATATTCTAAAACCAATTTTATCATATATATTCAGGCGTAGAAAAACAGATGTTTTAACCAAAGTGTTGATAGTTATCCATCAATAAAAAGATTACTAATTTTAACTTTTCTCATATTTTTTCTATATTGTTTGCTTTCATAAATATAGTACTTTTAAAATTGGAAAAAGCCATTGCATTAGAAAACAAACAGAAAAAAAAAATTCTTCATCGCCAGCAAAGCAAAAAGACATTTTTTCCTTCCCTGTTCATACCCTAGGACTTTAAAGATTAGGTATGCTTAAATGAATTTATAATTGATTGGCTTGCCTTACTGACTCCAATTCCTTCAGTTATCTTAACTTGGAACATGGAAGCCAAGTACAGTTTCCAGTCTTGCCAGCTTATCACCAGGAAGACATTCTAAAATGTATGAGTCATAAGACACTCTCCCTGACATTCTCCATGAAACAAATAATGAGCCATTGCATACATATGCTATCTGGAAAAAGAAAATCGAAAGTTTTGATTCCACTTTCAGTTCTCTCTGGTCCTAATCCCACTGGATTTTAAGAAGGAGTTATGGGCTCTGGTCCACCTATTACAAGCCCTCCACCTCTGAGAACCTGCCCCGGATAGAAGGGTGAAGAGAAGAAGTAGAGGGTTTATAGGAGCCTGATCTTTTCATTTCCACACTACTTTGTCTCTTAATTTAGTAAGGGCTTTTCAGAGAGGTGTGTGGGCAGAGAAAGAGCTCACTGCAGAATAGAGACAGGACATTCCCAGGGAAGTCATGAGGGCAAGCACAGAGTCAGAGGCCATTCCTTTTCTCTTTGTTCCTTTCGAGAAGATTGACTTCGTTTCCATAAACTGCTTTTTAAATGACATTATTTAAAATCTGTAAGTCAGGAAGGGTCTTTTAACTCCAAGCATAGCACTTCTGATGCTAAACTCCATAAGCAGAACATCTTTTTTCTTTCATTTCTGCCTCACCCTACTCTCTAGATTTCTCAGATAGGTTCAGGTGATTTTTTTCCTCCTCAGAGTCCTCAGGAAAACTCAGAAGACCACAGATGTTTCTGAGGAAACAGAAATTTAATTGCCTTAAGGTATCCATCCATCATGAGGGGGTTTTCTTTTGCCCCC
Organism: Oryx dammah; assembly: GCF_014754425.2. Lineage (NCBI taxonomy): Eukaryota > Metazoa > Chordata > Mammalia > Artiodactyla > Bovidae > Oryx > Oryx dammah. The sequence continues at coordinate 46,133,872 of NW_024070202.1, read as the reverse complement.
TTTCCTTGTATATTTCCACTCAAATGAGGGATGAAAATACAAAACCAGAAAGTTGTGTGAACTGAAGGAAGCAGCTGAAAGTGAAGGAACTAGCCTCTCATATGCACCTACGAAGAGAATTCAAGCAGACACCCAAGTAAGTGGTCATCCGAGACAGAAAATGTTACTGACAGTTCACATTCTTGGGGAAAAGAGCCCAGAATCACTAGCTGGAGAGATAAAGCAGAGTTTAAGGCCATTATCACTGCGAGGAATGATGGGAAAGCACCATGGAGAGATGCTCTTTGTCCTCAAACTCAGTTTTCCACCCTGATTAAATCACACATGGATTAGCAAGATGGACTGAAGGACTTTCCTTGGAAATGTAAACGGATCAAGGTAGACCCTCACATTAAGGCCTAAAATGATACATTGAGATACCACAAACCACAAATGTGAAGAGCAATCAAAACCTTATTCTTTGCCCTGTCCTCACTGAGTTATTGAATGCAGCAAGGGCTGATGTGACTTATGGGATTCCATTTCAGAATCCTTACATGATCCCATTCTAATTCCCCACTTCTGGGCCCTGAAGAGATTTGCTAAATATACTGAGATTGTCACACCTGTACTCAGTATATGTATCATGCCATCAAGGGAAGAAGCAAGAAACAGCATGACATTTTCCATCAAAGCTCAGCAGCACAGTGTGGCAGGGCAGTTATTTTTGGCTCTCAGGGGGAAAAAAAAATAATTACATTGGGCAGGGATTCCTTGTACATCCTAATGCATGGCTTTGTTAGAAATCCTCACATGATGCATCACTACAATAACAAGTGAGCACAGATTCCCCACCACTGTCTCCATGGAATTCTGTCTTTGAGTTCTGAAGTTTACTTCTTCACATTTGTCTCTTCAGTAAGCCAGACCAAAAACTCCACAATGTAATTTCATCTGAAAGGAAATGAACCCTTTCGAAAGATTAAAGACATCATCTTAATTTTAATATGAAAGGCATTTTTGTTTGTGAAACTACATCTATTAGTATTAAAGCTCACTCTTGCCAGTGCACACTTCCTTTCAAAAAGCAACAATAGACACTTCAGTATATCTTCTTAAATGGGTTTCATACTTCTGTCATTGCATGCATACTCAGTCTCTTCGGTTGTGTCTGACTCTTCGTGGTCCCATGGACCTCAGCCCGCCAGGCCCCTCTGTCCATGGGGTCCTGTTGGCAAGAATACTGGAGTGGGCTGCCATGCCCTTCTCCAGGGGATCTTCCCCACCCAGGGATCGAACATATGCCTCCTGAATCTCCTGCATTGCAGGCAGATTCGTTACCTGCTGAGCCATCAGTGAAGCCCCCACTTCTGTCATTAAGTTATTTTAAATTTAAATGATCAAATAAAAATTGTTAGGGCCTAAACATTATAAAATCATTTCTTCCCATTCTTTAAAGGCAATCAAAGCCATTTTCTTTTCTATCAAAGCAATTCACATTAACAGTCTGAGCACTGTGTCCTGGTATCTCTGACACTAAGAGATTCATAATAGAAATATCTATAAAAACAATCACACTAAGTGATTTTTTACATTGAAACAGAGCCTTGTACAATGTTCATTTAGTACAAGGATGGTTTTCAAAAACAGGTTCCAAAATATTCATAAAGGGTGATAGGGAATTAACGGAATGCTGTGGATTGACAGGCTAGCCACAAAATAACACACATTTTTCATGAAAATGGCTAAATCACTATTTACTTGATGAACTGCAATGTAATGGCTCTGAAGGAGCCATTCTGCTGTATTGGCTAAATAATATGTGTTTACCAAAACTGAGTAATTATAGAGTCATCATATAAAGCACTTCCTGTGCCTGCCAAGGAGCGAGATGAACCTGCCACAGGGTGAGACCTTGAAATTTGGCTACAGTTATTTCTAATTCTGGCACGGCAGACAGGAGTGAATAAACTATATCCTGAAGTCAGGTAAAAGAAGGAAAAGAATTTCCCTGTCATTTTCACTATTCAATACTTTTTAGGAGAAAAAGAAGTCTAGCAGTTAAGACTGTGATTCCAATAAATATTTTACTGAGAAAGAACTCAAGGATGCCATCTTCCTTTGCAATATTTGTACCATATTAATGATAATGGAAGTTACCCACATGTCTTGAGGAGGAAAATATAAAATCAAAATAGATCAATTTAGCTGAAAATGAGAATTTTTTCATTACCATGAATTGGAAAGCCTAAAGGTAAATCATATCTCAACTTATACAGCAGAAGATGGATTTCCTACATAGGAAAAAAAACAAATAAAATATAAGAGAAAAAGAGGAAACTTCCAGTATTTGACTACTCCTGACTTATAAAAATAGTAATTTTATATGGTTCAACTTAATATCATACATGTGTCCCAAACTTTTACTTCCAGGTAAGTGGATACTTTCATTTATCTAAATTGACTGATAGAAAAAAGAAAAAAATGTATAATGTTTTTAAAGCATTTTTATAAAAACAAATATTTGTTTCAGGGAGAATTAAAAAATACCTAAGATATGAACCTTGATGAAATCTCTATTTAGGAAACACAAAAGTGAGAAAGGTAAGAGATTGTCAGCCTAGGGTTCCCCAAACGAGGAGCAGGCATTGGTGTTAAACATGCCTGAGAGCTAGAGAAAGCAGTAGTAAGCAAATGCCATTGGACTTAAAGCCTATTTGTGGCCTTGACTTACATACGGCCTAACTGGCTTTTTCACTTGTATTATCAATTAGATGAAAAAAATTCTGGAAGGTGAGAAACTTGTAATTATTTGATTCTCTCATCTAGTTCAATAAGTGTTTTGATAATCTGAAAAAAAAAATGATACAAACGAACTTATTTACAAACCAGAAACAGACTCAAAGGCATAGAAAACAAATTTATGGTTCCCAAAGGGGAAGGAGGGAGGGATAAATTAGGAGTTTAGGATTATAAATATATACTGCTATATATATATATGGGCTTCCAAGATGCCTCAGTGGTAAAGAATCCGCCTTGCCAATGCAGGAGACGCAAGAGATATGGGTTACATCCCCAGGTCAGGAAGATCCCCTAGAGTACGAAATGGCAACTCACTCTAGTATTCTTGCCTGGAAACTCCCATGGACAGAGAAGCCTGGCGGGTTACAATCCACTGGGTTGCAAATAGTCAGACGTGACTGAGCAACTGAGCATGCACTACTATATATAAAATAGATAACTGAAAAGGACCTACTGTATAGTACAGAGAGCTATATTCAACATCTTATAATAACCTATAGTGGAAAGAATTTTAAAAGAATAAACATATATTATATATTATAGTTATATATGTATATAACTATAATATATATATATATATATAACTTAACCACTTTGCTATATACATGAAACTAACACAACTAACTCAACTACAGTGTAGTGTTAGTCACTCAGTCGTGTCCAACTCTTTGTGATCCCATGGACTGTAGCCCACCAGGCTCCTCTGTCCATGGGATTCTCCAGGCAAGAATACTAGAGTGGATTGCCATTCTCTTCTCCAGAGAATCTTCCCAACCCAGGGATCGAACCCAGGTCTCCTGCATTGCAGGCAGATTCTTTACTGTTTGAGCTAAAAGGAAGACCAAAAACTTCAATAAATTAAAAAAAAATAGTAGCTTGATTGACCGGTTGGTTAGAGAAAGCGTTTTCTTTTTAAATTCATTATTTATAGAATGAATCCCAAAGACAACTGGGGAGTGAAACTTTCTTTCACTGCTGATTAAAGTTATCATCAGAAGTTTTAGAAATGTGGTTTTTCACCTAGTGTTTATCTCCACAATATGGTCAAGTCCTCACACTCTGCAGTCCGAAAGCCAAGCTCAAATGCAATTTGATATTCAATGATATCAATATAACACATTAGAAAAAGTTGTAGAAAAAGGACAAAACATACTATAAAGTTGCAATCAGAACCCAAATGCAAAATAACAACTACAGATTTCAATACTGCTCATAATGTGACAGCTTCCATATTTTTGTGACTGAAAACTAATATTCTCCTAAAGTTAAGAATTTTCTTATCTATTACTATTAACCAGTCAGAAGAATGCATGCTATCTTGTAACTGATAGCTTAAAAAACAGTTGATTAAATTTGAAAAAAATTAAACACTTAAGATGTTAAGATCTAAATATGATATAAATGCCAAATAAAACTGTCATCTATGAATAGCTCTGATGAAGAACCTTCCTATTGAAAGGGTTTATAGATACAGAAAGAAAACAGAACACTCAGTGTGATCTTCTGGTGGCCACATCTTCACTGATTTGGTTTTTAATCTGCTTTTTCACCTGCCCCCTTCCTTCTATAATGCAAGGTATCATTCTAAGTGATTAGAAAGTGGAAAACACAAACAGAACTGATTTCCCTTAAGTCAATTTCTACTGAAGATTACTTCTCAAGCCCAAAGAATTTTTTTCATTTCTGGGATAATTCCAGTCCTCGTGAGAAAAAATTGATAGAAACTGACCTACAAGGCATTTTATGAAATAAATATCCAGCTTTGTCCAATCCCTTGTGTCCCTCTGAGAAGGCATTAACTAATACACCTTCCTGGTGATTAAAACAATATGATATAACACTTGACTTTCATTAGCAGCTCCTAATGAAGATGAAATATCCTGCTCACAGGGTCAAGAGGCTCAGATTAAATCAAAGGACAGAAAAAAATTCGTCTTCGTTCTCTCCTTTGCTACTACTAACATTCAGGAGAGATATTAAGTGAGGTGGAATTTGAAAAATTACTGCAGTATTACAATATGCAAAACTCTCTTTTTAAAAGACATATAACAAATGAAATCAACTGTTTCCATGTCTGATATTGTCAACTCTGTCTACATACAAATTTGACTGTTATAGATGAAGAAGTTATCTGCCTAGAAAGGAGGCACTAGTCTAGAAGCCTGCTTGTTTTGTGTCACTTCCTTAAAAGAAATACAGTAACCAGAAAAGGGAGAATTAGCTCTAGGGACAGGTACCATTTCTCAAGCTTTGAGAACGTTAATAGATGAAATGATAAAATTTTACTGGACATTTACTGTATTCTGGGTCCTTGTATTAAGTGTATCACTTCCTTTAATCTTCACAACAACCCTATAAGGTAGATGCTCTTTGATATCCCCATTTAACAATGAAGAAACCAAAGATTAGAAAGATTAACTAGCTTGCCCAAGGATATACCTAGTAAGAAGGGAAGCTGTGGTTGGACTCAAGAAGGCTGACTCCAGAATCAATGCTCTTATCCATCATGTTATACCATTACCTTATACACTAATGCTTGTGAAATTGATATTTCAGTTCCATAAAATGCCTACCTGTGTTTTAATAATATAAGGCACTTAAGTGTCCTAGAAACAAATAAATACACAAGACTACCACATATTGGCCAGATGACCAATATAGTATTAAAAATAAAAACAATAACTGTTATAAACCAAAAACAAACAAATCAAAAGCTACCTAGGGAACACAAAACTTCAGAGCAACTATAGAGCATTATTAACAAATATTCTTTAAAAAGAATCATCACCTACCTAAATCAGGTTCCTTGTTGTTAGGTTCTGCCAGACCAGGAGGGTGATATTTATGATTCAGCATTATTGGAAAAGAACAACTTTGGGTTGACAGAAGGTATTCTATAAACCAATCCAGTGGAGGTACCCCAAGCCCTCAATGAAAAGTTCTAAAATTCCTTTAAGCCTAATCCACAAACAACAAATCTCTTAAAAGAACGGCTTCTGAAACATTCACGAAGTGGCTCAATTAAAATAACACTTAATACAAGGGATTTCACAGCAAACATAAGCTAGCACTCACTTCACTGACACATATATTAATTGTCCTGAAAATGCAAAAAAAAAAAAAAAAGCTATTGTTTGCTTTCTATAGGGATGTGCACCTGGCTAGAACACACACATGGATCTCCCTTAATGAGTGGTGAAGTCACTCTGCAGGCATGTCACAGATACTCTGCTGGTTACAAATGGCCTCTGGCTGGTATCTCTCTCTCTACTTCTGTTCTGAATCATGCCTGAGAAAGGAAGTGCACTGAAGGAACCCAGTTTCTGAGTTAGTTGTTAACTGCAGGTGGAATGACGGTTTCTCTATCCTCTCTAAAATGCCCAAAGGTTATATTAATTTGCCAACAACCTTTTTTTTTATGGTAATCATCAGTCAACTTTAGCGGGGATGAATACTGCATTAATCTACATTTCAGTTCAATAAGTCCATCGAGATGCTTGATTTCGATATGTCATCTTCCTATTATTATAATTTTTCTTTAAAAATTTCTATTAATTCTTTCTTTCATGCTCCTCTGTATCTTTTTTAACATGTAATTTTACTGTTTATTTTTGGCTGTACTGGCTCCTCGCTGCTGTGCAGGCTTTTCTCTAGTTGCAGCAAGTGGGGTGAGTGGGGCTGCTCTTCCTCGGAGTGTATGGGCTTTTCCTCACTGCGGCTTCTCTTGCGGAGCAACAAGAGAAGTGGGCTTCTGTGATGCGAGGGCTTCAGTAATTGCAGCGCATGGACTCAGTGGTTGCAGCTCCTGGTTCTAGAGTTCATTAGTTATGGCACATGGGCTTAGTAGGTCCATGGAATATGGACTCTTCCTGGATCAGGGATCAAACCCCCCATTGGCAGGTAGATTTTCTACTGTTGAGTCACCAGGGAAGCATCCTTTAATTTCTTCTATCCTCTCTGTATGCTCCTCTACTACTTTCTTCCAGTTTCCAAAGATAATACACCCATACCTCTTTTTCTGACCACTGAAGAACATCTCTGAAATTGCTCTTGCAAAAAACCTACAAAAGTATAGACCACCAGTATCTTCAGAATATCACAGAGTAGTGTTAGAGTGAAATGGGGTGGAGTTCCAGACTCCTCACCTAGACCACTTACCAGGGGTCAAGAATCACAGTGGCTTTGAGATTAAGGAATTTTACAGTTACACATCCTTGGTGGTTAAACAGAAGCATGTGGGGCCAGCCTCCATAACTTTTATCCTGAATGCTTCTGAATTTTCTCGTGACATTTATGGAGGGTCTTTAAAAATGTTTTACCAGCTGAGCCACCAGGGAAGCCCAAGAATACTGGAATGGGTAGCCTATCCCTTCTCCATTGCATCTTCCCAATCCAGGAATCGAATCAGGGTCTCCTGCATTGTGGGCAGATTCTTTACCAGATGAGGTGCTAGGGAAGCCTTAAAAATTCTAGACATTTCAGAACCATTTGCTGATCTATGACTGGTGGGCCAGCTGGGTCAAGGGACTCATGCAAAGATGACTAATGGTGTTTGTATCCTTCAGTGCTAATGGTCAGTCACAAAATAATCTGAGCTCACAGAACACAGACCCTGGAGGTCAAGCATCCACACATTGGAAATAATGGTCATGGACTCCTCCTGACTCCTCTTGCCAATTTACACCCAAAAGCGCCATCCAGAGCGGGTATTATCCTGATAAATGGGTATTATTGGGGGACATGAGAATTGTGTAACACTGTGCTGTTTGCTTTGGGGACAGGCTTAGGACTGCATCTTGCCTGTCTCTTACCCTCTTCACTGGCTAAAAAAGATCAAAAAGTCTCCCAAGTTTCTACTAGCCATACTGATCTTTGTCTTTTAATTTCCTAACCACACTTTCTAAAAATGGAGTCCTGACATAGTTTCAACTGTTAGGATAAACTTTCTTACTCTCCAAGATAACCCAAGTCAACAAGGGTGATTCAAGATTTAATTACCAATCACCAGAGCCTGGACGGAGGAGGCAATGGCACCCCACTCCAGTACTCTTGCTTGGAAAATCCCATGGACGTAGGAGCTTGGTGGGCTGCAGTCCATGGGATCGAGAAGTCAGACATGATTGAGCAACTTCACTTTCACTTTTCACTCTCATACATTGGAGAAGGAAATGGCAACCCACTCCAGTGTTCTTGCCTGGAGAATCCCAGGGTCAGAAGAGCCTGCTAGGCTGCCATCTCCGGGGTCGCACAGAGTCAGACACGACTGAAGCAACTTAGCAGCAGAGCCTGGAAGGCTGCAGTCCATGGGGTCACTGAGGGTTGGACACGACTGAGCGACTTCACTTTCACTTTTCACTTTCATGCATTGGAGAAGGAAATGGCAACCCATTCCAGTGTTCTTGCCTGGAGAATCCCAGGGACGGGAGAGCCTGGTGGGCTGCCGTTTATGGGGTCGCACAGAGTTGGACACAACTGATGCGACTTAGCAGCAGCAGCAGCAGCAGCAGCAGCAGATCACCTATGACAATCACTCCAAAGGACAATTCCAAATATCACGAAAATGAAAGACTGGCTTAAAAATAAAAAGCATCTCTGCAGACGTACAGTGAAGTCTAAAGATAAGGAAGTCCTATTCTTTGGCATTCTAGAGCAGAGGAGAGTAAGTAGTGATCTCTGGCAGCCTCAGTGATATACTTAAAAAAATAATCACCACCCAAACCCAGCAGTTTGCCAAGGAGACTAAAAAAAAAAAGTATAATATGCTGCCAGAAAGAGCAAGGTTTAATAAAACACACAATTAAATAATCTAACAAACATTGCCTGGTCAGATGGCACCGAGCCTGCAGAACCATCTGGCCAAAGAAATATTCAGAAAACCATCAACCTAAAAACCTAGATTCTACCCAGTAGGCTACAAATCTAGGTTCCTAGATATAAACTGCTTCATGAAAATAATAATGATTCACAAAACCTCAGAAATCTACTTTTAGATATTTTTCCCTCAGCTTCTATATATTTATCATTCATTTCATTCAACATACAATGTGCCATTTCTTTTATCTTTTAAAAAGCAAGAATCCTTGTACCAAAGCTTCATGTAAATGTCTCTCATACATAGGCTGAAATGGAGAAGAATTACAGTAAGGCTAAAATTTCTTTTTAAATAGAAGTGAAACAGATAAGGGGTTAATAACTAAAACATATAAGGAACTCCTACTATAGCAAAAATTATATATAACTCAAAACCTTGGCTAAAGACTTGAATAGATGTTTCTCCAAAGAAGACAAATAAATGGCCCATAGCTATATGAAAAGGTGCTCAAAATCACTAATCATCAGGAAAATGCAAATCAAAACCACAATGACATATTATCTCACATCCATTAGTTGGAGGAGAAGAGGTATGAGAAAAAAGGAAGAGAAGTTGTATAAACTGATTGCATGTTGATTGAATTAGAATGCTAAGTAGAGAGTTCAGGAAAGATCGTGGGATTTACAAAGCAAGAATACTGGAGTGGATTGCCATTTCCTCCTCCAGGGGATACTCTTGACCCTGGGATCAAACCCATGTCTCCTGTGTCTCCTGCACTAGCAGGTACATTTTTTACTACTGAGATGCTGGGAAGCCCACACAACATCGTGCTATACTTAACAACACTATTTGCACACTTAAAAAATTTATTAAGAGGGTAGATCTCAGGTTAAAGATTCTTACCACATACACAAAACAGAGAAAGAAGAGGCATATGGCAACTATTAGAGGTAACTGATATGTCTTGATTGTGGTGATGGTTTTATGGATGTATTTATCTCTCTAAACTCATCAAATGACATATATTAAATTTGTGCATTTTTTTGTATATTAATTACATCTCAATAAAGCTGTTTTTAAAAATGTTAAAAAAAAGGAGTTCAAATGAACCACTCACATGTCTAAGTTTTAAATCAGATGTTAGTGTATGTAAATATTCAGTAAGTAGATACCTTAGTCTTTCTTAGGATTCATGGTTAATTTACGCAGTCACACAATTCTTTAGAAACAGAGTCCCACAATTCATATGTCATGAATCAATCAGAAAGTCTCAGTGGTCATCTTTCCTGAACTTTCTACTTAGCATTCTAATTCAATCAACATGCAATAATAGTTTATGCAACTTCTCTTCCTTTTTCCTCACACCTCTTCTCCTCCACCTAATTTCCTGCTAAAGAGAGGATATTTAAACTGTAGGTTGAATGTCATTTGCTTATGTGTCTATGAATATACACACACAGGCTTCCCTGGTGTCTCAGTGGTAAAGAATTTGGCTGACAATGCAGGAGACATGGGTTTGATCCTTGGCCAGGAAGACACCTGAGAGAAGGAAATGGCAACCCACTCCAGTATTCTTGCCTGAGAAATATAATGGACTGGGGAGCCTGGCGGGCTACAGTCCATGCGGTGGCAAAAGAGTTGGACATAACTTGGTGACCAAACAACAATAATATGTTAGCTACACGCAAATTTTCAATTTCCCAAATTTCCCCTCCCCTCATTATTAGGCTGTTCCATATAATTGCTGTTCAGGTAGCTCAAAATTTCATATGCCCAAACTTATACTTTGGTTAATTTAAAACCATACTCTGGGTGATGAGGTTATGGCTTAGTGATGAGGGTGAAAGAGGAGAGTGAAAGGCTGGCTTAAAACTCGACATTCAAAAACCTAAGATCATGGCATCTGGTCCCTTAATTTCATGGCAAATAAAAGGGGAAAAAATAGAAGCAGTGACAGATTTTATTTTCTTGGGCTCCATAATCATTGCAGATGGTGACCATGGCCATGAAATTAAAAGATGCTTGCTCCTTGGAAGGAAAGCTATGACAAACCTAGACAGTGTATCAAAAAGCAGAGACATCACTCTACTGACAAAGGTTGGTATACTCAAAGCTATGGTCTTTCCAGTAGTCATGTACAGATGTGAGAGTTGGACCATAAAGAAGGCTTAGCACTGAAGAACTGATGCTTTCAAATTGTGGTGCTGGAAAGGACTCTCAAGAGTCCCTTGGACAGCAAGCAGATCAAACTACTCAACCCTAAAAGAAATCAACCCTGAATATTCATTGGAAGGACTGATGCCAAAGCTGAAGATCCAATACACTGGCCACCTGATGATGCAAAGAGCTGACTCACTGGGGAAAGATTGAAGGCAAAAGGAGAAGAGTGGCAGAGGATTAGATGGCTAGATAGCATCACTGGTTCAGTGGCAATGAGTTTGAGCAAACTCCAGGAGACAGTGAAGGACAGGGAAGCCTGCTGTGCTATAGTCCATGGGGTCACAGAAAGTCAGACATGACTTAGTGACTGAACAACAACAACAATAATTGTATACTGACTTGAATTGTGAAACATATAGTAGTTTTAGTATGATCTGTCATGGTGGCTGAGATTGTGGTTGCTTCCTTAGAATTCTCTGTAAATCATGTTGTTTATATACAGGGATAGTTTTATTTCTTTCTTACCAATTTTGTTTTACTTCTTTTTTTTTTTTAATCTTATTCATTGGCTAGGATTTCTACTACTATGTAGAATAAAAATGGTGACAGTAAACATCCTTGGTTTGTTCCTGATCTGAAGGGGGAAAACATTCAACTTTCATCTTTTACTATTTCAGCTATGTGTGTGCTGCATGCTAAGTCACTTCACACTTTTTGAGAACACACTGTAGCCTGTCAGTTCTAGAACACACTGTAGCCTGTCAGGCCCCTCTGTCCATAGCATTTTCCAGGCAAGAATACAGGAGGGGGCTGTCATGCCCTCCTCCAGGGGATCTTCCTGACCCCCTGGATCAAACTTGCGTCTAATATCTCCTGCGTTGGCAGGTGGCTTCTTTACCACTAGTGCCACCATAGGCTTTTTGGAAATGCACTTTATCAGATGGGGAAATTTACTTCTATTCCTTGTTTACTGACTGTTAATTTTTTTACATCATGAAATGAACATTGAATTTTGTCAGATGGTCTTTCTCTATCATTTGAGATAATTGCATGATATTTAACTTTTAGTCTGTTAATACAGTAAGTAAAATTATTTGATTTTTGAATCATTCCTGGGATAAAGCCCTGATGGTTATATATATATTATATATATATGTATATTGTGTCATACATATACACTTTATATTCATCATCTATCTATACATAAACACATATATATTAGTATATTATATATATTATATCATAAATTTGTCAGGAAGTATTTCTTTTTCTTCTGTTTTTCAAAGCTTATTTTATATATATATATATATATATAATGTGTGTGTGTGTGTGTGTGTGTGTGCACGCATATGCTCAGTCACTCAGACATGTTTGACTCTTTGCAAACCCCTGGACTACAGCCCAGCAGACTCCTCTGTCCATGTAATTTTCCAGGCAAGAATACTGGGGCAGTTTGCCATTTCCTTCTCCATGGGATCTTCCCAACCCAGGGACTGAGCCTGCGTCTTTTGTGTCTCTTGCATTGACAGGCAGATTATTCAACACTGTGCCACCTGGGAAGCCCATATATATCTCATATATGTTATATATCTCATATATAGTATTTTATATGTATTGTTGGATTTGATTTGCTAATTTTAAATTGATTTTATGTCTATGTTTATGAGGGATTTCATTTGAGTATTCTGTAATATCTTTACCTGACTTTGGTATCCAAGGTTACTCTGGCTTCATAAATTAGTCAGCAAGTATTTATCTTCTTCTGTTTTTCAAAGCTTATTATATCTTCCTAATTCTTTGATTGGAGAAGGCGATGGCACCCCACTCCAGTACTCTTGCCTGGAAAATCCCATGGATGGAGGAGCCTGGAAGGCTGCAGTCCATGGGGTCACTGAGGGTCAGACACGACTGAGCGACTTCACTTTCACTTTTCTCTTTCATGCATTGGAGAAGGAAATGGCAACCCACTCCAGTGTTCTTGCCTGGAGAATCCCAGGGACGGGGGAGCCTGGTGGGCTGCCGTCTACGGGGTCGCACAGAGTCGGACACGACTGAAGTGACTTAGCAGCAATTCTTTGATAAAATTCATCAGTGCAACTACAAAGATCTGAAGTTTACTTTATGAGATCTTTGTTAATAAATTTAACATTGTTTATTGATATAAGCCTGTTCATATCTTTTACTTCATCTTGTGTTAATTTTGATAAATTATAATTTTCAAAAAATGTTCATCTCATTGAACTTGTTGAGTTGATTGACATAAAAATGTCCATTTCATTGAACTTGTTGAGTTGACTGACAGACTTGTTCATATTATTTATTTCTTAGTCTTTTTAGTTTGTAAAATCTGTAGTGAAATCCCCTCTCCTTCCTGATATTGGTAATTTGCATTTTCTCTCTTTTTTTCTTGAACAGCTTTGCTAGAAATTTACTAATTAACATAATTATTAAATTATAATAATTAACATAATTAAATTTAATAATTTTGTTGATGTTTTTGAAAAACAGCTTTTGGCTTTGTTAATCATCTCTGTTGTTTGCATTCTATTTAAGTTTTATTACTTCCTTTCTTCTATTGCTACTTACTTTTGGGTTAATTTGCTCATCTTTTTCTGCCTTCTTAACAAGGAAATGTAAATCATTGATTTTTAAGCTTTTCCTTTCTTTTTTTTAAAAAAATATTGAAGTATAGTTGATTTAGAGTTTTGTGTTAATTTCTGTTATACATCAAAATGATTTGGTTCTGTATTCATTTACATAATTTTCAATTATGGTTTGTCGCAGGATGTTGAATACAGTTCCATGTACAATATAATGCCTTTCTAATATAAGCATTGAAAACTACAAATTCCTCTTAAGCACTGCTTTAACTGTATCCCCAAACTGTTATGATGTGTTTTCATTATCATCCAGTTTTAAATATTTTCTAATTCCCTTCATGCACAAATTACACCTTAATGACAAAATCATGAAGAATTATTTTCATAAGCCTCTAAAGACAAGCTATACAAGAAAATCTATATGCTCATAGTATGTGAATTATTTGAAATTCTATGCAAGTATAACCAGCGATGGAGTAACTTTTTAAATTAAATTTTTAAAGAAAATATTTACAAGGTCAAGTTTCAGAGAAAGCACCAGACACTAAAATCATTCACTGCAGTCAACTAATGCCGCTAAGAGCAGCCCAGGTGCACAATGCATCCGTGTCATCAAATGCAGTTCATTCTGAATAAACATTTTTTAAAATGTAGAACCTGGTAGAATCTTCACACTATTTTGGTAAAATCTTCCTAATACTTTATAAAATAAGATTGCTGCTAACCATAAAATTTGTTTCATCTCTGGTATCCTGTGGAAAAATGCAGAACTGAAGAAAATTGTCAAACATAAAGATGTTGCATATTTTTTTGACAAAGGACAAATGTTACAAATCTTCCAAGTTTCTCTGTAATGACAAGTAGTATGTGACATAGCAGATACTTTGAAAAAAATATAATTACACTTAATCTGTCTCTTCAAAGCAAAGGTGTCATTTTTAGCAATGAGAGCAGAAACATTTGAAAGACAAACATATGGAAATGTTTAAACACATGGATTTTAAGAAATAACATATGGAAATATTTTCATTTTTTTCTTCATAAAAATTATGTGTCACCTTTAAAAAGTCTCACATCATTTTAAACCTGTTTTAAAATCTTTTAAAGAATTTTAGTAGGAACCATTTGAAATATAAAACTGCAACATCATCCAATTAGTGTGCCAGAACAACTTAATGACCTGAGAAGAGATAGAAATCTACTAGCTGAATTTCAATAAAAGCCTTTGCATAATTAATGAGTAGATGAAAAAACTGAGCATCATGCTTTAGTAAGTGCACTCAGTGGTGCCCCTCCTCACATGATCCACATGCTGTTACAGATCTGTATTTCAGCCATCAGATCCATTAAATGCACACATCTTTAAAACGAATGAGACTTTCAAGCTGCTCCATTACAAAGTAAGAAACCAAGATTTAAAAAAATAAAGAAGCCTATTCAATCACATTGCTGTCGCTGGTAGCAAAAAAGAACTGACAGGTGATGCTATCAAAAAGCTTAGAGACTACTGGTTAATAACACAAATTGGGTTTGTGTACTGGTTCTGTCATAAATAATCCTAGGATAGTTATTTAATCTCTCTAATAATCAGTTTCCTTCTATGAATGATAAGAATATTAAAAATATATACCTCTTAGGGATTGTTGTAAGGATTAAATGAGACTAAAATGCATTTAAACTACCTAGATCACTCATAGTCATTTATGTAATTTTATTTTAAAAATATTATTACATATCATTATATTAACAATTATTTTATATTGTTATTATAATTAACATTATATAACTTCATATAATGTAAGTTACTTATATAACTTTGAAATACTCTAGTAGCCTCATTAAAAGAGTGAAAAGAAACAGGTGAAATAGCTTTAACAGTGTAATTTATTTAACCTTATAACTCCTATATATTGCATGCATGCTAAATTGCTTTGGTCATGTCCAACTCTTTGCGACCCTATGGACTGTAACACACCAGGTCCCTCTGTCCATAGGATTCTCCAGGCAAGATTACTGGAGTGAGTTGCCATGCCCTTCTCCAAGGGTATTCCTGACCCAGGGATGGAACCCACATTTCTTAGGTTTCCTGCAATGTCAGGTGGGTTCTTTACCACTAGCACCACCTGGGAAACCCTCCATAATATTATTTTTTGACATGTGGCATGGGTCACATTTCAAGTGATCAGTAGCTACATGTGGTTAGGAGCTATCATATCTGGTCAGTGCAGGTCTAAAAGATAATAAACATACAACAGGTATAATTTGAAAATTTTTATTGTTATTACTACTATGGTTTTCAAAGCACCAGTCATCCTCACATTCAAATTCAAATCCAAAACATATTCCCAGATCAACTATTATAGTACTATCTTTGCTACTTCTCCTTTTGGATCTTGGCGATGGCCTTATTTTGTTGTTGACCTTATGAGGTTGAATCACAGGCCATGGGGCTAGTCTGTAAATAATCAGTCAGAAGGAAATGTATATTTAGATAGAAATTCAATAAGAAACAGACTTTCTTGAGGTGAACTTTCAAAATAGGTAAAAAAAATAAAAGATATGAAACAATCCAAGCAAGGAGCCATGATTAAGGACACTTTATGTTCTAAAAAATCCAGAATATATTCCAATCATAAAAACTAGTGTGTAAACCTTAGGTGGGAAGGGGTGATAAAAAATAAGTAAAGAAATCTAATCTGGGAGGGAAAAAGCAAAGTATAAAGGCTTTTAATAAATAAATACTGAAAAGAATATTATAGAAAGCATTTGATCCCATTTTTTTCCATCCATTTTTATTTTTAGATGCTTACTCTTCTTTCATTTAATGTTGTTGTGCTATCAAATGAGAAAATTATATCTTTAGCAAAAAAGATATATCCAAGATGAAAATAAAATATTTAATCAACACTGAATATACTCAATAAATAATTAATATGTTAATAAATTAATTTAAAATAAATATTTAATAAAGTGAATCAGATTGTTAATGAAAAATATTATTTTTGAAAAATATTGTGTTTTTGAAATTATCTGTCTAAAGAGTTGATCAATAACTGAACTTTGTTCTTACAAAATAACTTTCTGAGCATACGGCTATTTTGAATGTAACTTATTAGTATTAACCTGAAAATTTAGGTCTTCATTTTCCTCTAATCATTTTTAAAGTCTATTTGCACAGTAAATGTCTAATTTAGAAACACTCACATCCTCAGTTTACATTACATACAGTACAGAATTCTACAAATACAATACAGAATCCTCACAGAATCATAGTAGGTATAAATATGCAATCATAAAATGGACCTGGGATACTGATAGATCTTGCACTAAGTTCACTCTTTTTCATTGAAAATAAAATAGCCCATTACACACTGAAAAGCAAGTCGTTAATTGTAAAGTGTCTCTCGGGATCCTTGAGCCTTTTCTGAATCCTTGAGCCCTTTCAAAGGGGAAAGCTAGAAAAATTACGCAATCTTCATTGTGCCTCCTCGCTCCTCTAACCCTGGGTTAATCTACTGGTGGCACAGAAAGATCACCCATAGGCAAACATTCCATAGTTCTACCAGCCAAGAAAGTAGTGACACACAGGAAACTGCTTCTCCTTATGCCCTAGCCCCAGCATACCAATTACCTTGTTGGTAGGGGGAAGGTAGACTCAGTTAGAGACAGTTAGTTCTCTGTAACTATCAAATACATTGGTCCATAGTATATACCCAGTAGCATCACAACTAACATCTTATTGTTTTTATTTTTTTAAGTTTTATTTTAAATTGGAGGATAATTACTTTACAATATTGTGTTGGATTCTGCCATACATCAACATGAATCAGCCATAGGTATAATATGTCCCCTCCCTCTTGAACCTCCCCCATCCCCTCCCACCCCTCTAGGTTGTCACAGATTTGGGTTCCCTGAGTCAGACAGCAATTCCTGCTAGCTATCTATTTTACATATTGTAATGTACAGTTTTCAATGCTGCCCTCTCAAATCATCCCACCCTCCTTCTCCCCGACTGTGTCCACAAGTCTGTTCTTCATGTCTGTGTCTCCTTTGCTGCCCTGCAAACCAGATCATCAGTACCATCTTTCTAGATTCCACATACATGCGTTAATATATGGTATTTGTTTTTCTCTTTCTGACTTACTTCACTCTGTTTAGTAGGCTCTAGGTTCATCCACCTCATTAGAACTAACTCAAATGCATTTCTTTTTCTGATTAATAGTCCATTGTCTATATGGACCACATCTTCTTTATCCACTCATCTGTTGATGGACATCTAGGTTGCTTCCATGTCCTAGCTAGTGTAATGCTGCAGTGAGCATTGGGGCACATGTCTTCTTTTCAGTTATGATTTCCTTGGGGTATATGCCTTACTGGCATTTTTAAATTGGAATTTTTTTAACAAAAGGGGTGAATTACTATATATTATAGAAAACCATAATGTCAGTTTACTAAACGTCTAAAGGAAAAGTACGTAAGTCAGTTATACAAGCCTTATTTACTATACATCTGCTTTTTCATCCAATGATGTGGCAATGCTTTTGAACTCATACTGTTTGGCACTAGAAAGCTATAGCAAAGACCCAAGGAGCTTATAGTCCAATGAAGGAAACATAAGTAAACAGCAGTTATAACAGAAGGAAAACAGAGGAGGGGCCTGGTTTTCAGGGAAGGTTTTAGGCAAAACTGAAGATGAAGCTGAGTCCAGAATAATGAGTAGGGACACAAGGCATCCCAGGTCATGAGAAAAGCAGGAGTGACAGCCTGCAAAGAGAGGAAGTGCTGAGGCTGGCAAGCTCATCAACCTGGCTGATGCAGAGGTCAAAATGGGGACATCATAAGAGCTGGGTCTGGAGAGACGGGTAGAGGCCAGATTATAAAGAATTTTACATATCTTGCTGGAGCTTTTGGACTCCATCCTGAAAGACTGTGGCAAGGTAATAAAGTGATTGAAACTGGGAAGCAAAGGGACGAATGGATTAGGCAGTGGTTCCCACAATGAGGTCCACAAAACCCTAGGACATTGGTAAAACCTTCAGAGGTTTGTGTGGTCAAAAATATTTTCTTAATAATAGTAAGACGTTGTTTACTATTCTCACTCTCATTCGCTCATGTACCTTGGAGTTTTCTAGAGGCTACAAACTGAGTGATGACATCATTGATCTGATGTTCCTGTTATTTTTGTTTTTTTTTTCACTTTTATTTCTAATGAAGTAAATATCTGTAATTATATCTATATCTATATCTATGCATTGCACATAAACAAAGCCCTCAACAAATTTTAAGAATGTAAAGGTTTCCTGAGACCAGAATATTTCAGAATTGCTGAATTAAAGGTTTCACTCCAACTGTATAGGATGGAACAGGGGTGGAAGGAGAGGAACAGTTAGGAGGGTGATTTGCATCATTGGTGACTGATGACAATGACCTGGATTAAGGCTTAAAGTAGGAACAGAGAAAAGGAGATAACTCTAAGATATGTTGAAGAGGCATAATCAACAGAATTTAGTAATTAATTAAATGTAGGCTATAAGGGAGAGATCAAGAAGGACACTCAGATTCTGGCTTTGAAAGTTAAGTGGAAGCCTCACAGAGAGAGCAACCAGGAGAAGCTCTCAGGAGCAGGATGATTTTTTTGGATGTGTTTTACATCTATTTGGTCATGTGCACTAGAGAGCTGGCTATACAAGTCTGGAGAACAGTAGTGTCTAGAGCTGGAACTAGATTGTTAGGTAGCCTCAGCATGTAAGTGATAACTGAAGTCTTTAAAGGAGATGGGATCATCTCTAGAGAATGTGGAACATGACAAGAAAGCAGGACTTAGGAGAAACAGGAGTGGGCAGAAAAGGACTCTTAGGGGAAAAAAAGCAACTCAAAAATGTGCTATCAGGAAGGTAAGGCGAGGGTGTTTTAGGAAGAAGATATGAGTCAGTTATACAAAACACTGCTAAAAGGAGTCTTCCAGTTTTGACAAGATGACAAACCAGACCTGGTTGTTGAGCTCCTTCCCCTAAATCAACCCTGGAGAAACTACGTAGGTATCAGGAACATTAAAACCAAGAAACTCCTGGGGATGCCAAAGGCTATCATGAATCAGCAAGGTCAAGTGCAGTCTGGTGCAATGGGAGGACAGGTTGAGGTGAAGCTTTTAAATTCTGCTCTAGTCTCCATCTGGCAATGCTGTGGAAGATCACAAAAACCAGCACAAGTAGCCTGTTTCTGGGGTATAACATCATGCACCCAGAATCGTAGTGGGGCAGGGAGCTGGAGTCCAACAGTGAAGCTCATTGACCCTGGGACATTTATTCCTCCTCTTCTCCCCTTTAAACCTCCAGGACTAAATGATGATAAATGAAGAAGACTGGCATGATGGTGAAATGAAACATAGGAGAAAACTCTAAAGCCTTGAAGAAAGAGCTTATCATTTCCAAAGGGATAATGAAATCATGTCTCCAAATAGGAAAAAAGGATGTAGAAAGAGAATAAAGTAATATTTAAAAGTATTGAAAGGAAAAACTTTTAGCCTACAATTTTATGTCCTACAAATTGTTGTTATATACCTGTGATGATAAAATAAATATGCTCTCAGGCTGATAAGGTCTCAGAAACTGCACCTCAAAGGCCCACTTTGGAAATATTCTTAGAGGAAGTACTTTAAAAAGACAAGAAATAAATTCATGAGACTCCTCCAAGAGATACAGGAAATAAAAATGATCAAAAAATTAGGAAAATGTATTACCCTCTAAAAAGGGAAGGACCAAAGAAAAGAAACAGAAAAACAAACTATAGCCCCAAACAATCCAGTTCTAAATATCACAAGATATCAACATAGTGTGGGGATGGAGCAGGGGGCACTAAAAGGACGACAGTGTCTCATTGGAGAAAGCTGTAGGTGATGTTGGGTTAAGAATTTGACGACTATGAATACAATAAGAATGGCACAATTATGGCAGAGAGGCCAGGAGAAAGCCTGAGAGGTGTCTGCTGACAGAGTCATTCTTGACTATACATATGGATAATCAATTTAAGACTACTTGGATGATCAGTTTAAGAAAAGCCAGACAGCAGTGGATTTAGGAAAGACCAAGAGATGAAGAAACAGACAAGTGCAGAAAACTCTTGTGAAATTGCCTTTATGGAACAGACAGAGGAAACCACAGATAGGTGAAAACCCTGAGTTGAGGGAAGGCTTCTGAGATGGGAAGGAAGTGAGCATTTTTTTTATTTATCATCACAAAATAGATTTAAGGTGTTTCTGAAAGACATACAAATCAGACGAGCAAATTAGGATAAAGGGGAAGTGAAAGGGGAAATTAAGTCATCAAATGTACACCATGCATACCTTATACACTTGTAAAGTGGAGGAGTGTGCCGAGCTTCCTTGCAGACAATCAAAGAGAACAATTTGCCCTAAAATAAACCCACATATTCTTTTTAATAGCTGAGTAATACTCCATTGTGTATATGTACCACAGCTTGAATCAGTTCTAATGAGATGGATGAACTGGAGCCAATTATACAGAGTGAAGTAAGCCAGAAAGAAAAACACCAATACAGTATACTAACACATATATATGGAATTTAGAAAGATGGTAATGATGACCCTGTATGTAAGACAGCAAAAGAGACACAGATGTGTAGAAAGGACTTTTGGACTCAGGGAGAGGGAGAGGGTGGGATGATTTGGGAGAATGACATTGAAACATGTATACTATCATGTAAGAAATGAATCGCCAGTCTATGTTCGATGCAGGATGCAGGATGCTTGGGGCTGGTGCACGGGGATGACCCAGAGAGATGATATGGGGTGGGAGATGGGAGGGGGATTCATGTTTGGGAGCTCATGTACACCCGTGGCTGATTCATGTCAATGTATGCCAAAACCAATACAGTATTGTAAATTAAAATAAAGTAAAAATAAAAATTAAAAAAATAATAATAAAAATAAAACAAACCCACATAAACATGAATTTCAATTAGAACCTCTATCTGCATTGACACAGATGGTGCAATAGGCCCTAGAGGAGCTGGCCAAGCCCTTACCTTGGACCATCACTCTTCTACTCTCATGTTTTCATCATCTTTCACAGAGAAGAGATGTTGCCTCAGTAAGGCATCAGCTACTCCAACTTGAAAGCAGACAAGACAAAGATTGAAAGGGCATTTTTTTGCAAACCATATTTTTAAAAGAATATCTTAAATTTAGGGTTTTTTTTCCCTATCTTGTTTCCACTGTCTTTTATTTTTTCATGGTTTCTAAATGCTGTCACCATCACACTCAGTTGATACTGAAGCCCCCAGAGCAGTCTGAGGAGCCATTGAGCCATTTCTCCTTGACTTTGTCC
Organism: Oryx dammah; assembly: GCF_014754425.2. Classification (NCBI taxonomy): domain Eukaryota; kingdom Metazoa; phylum Chordata; class Mammalia; order Artiodactyla; family Bovidae; genus Oryx; species Oryx dammah. The sequence continues at coordinate 46,112,174 of NW_024070202.1, read as the reverse complement.
TTCTGTATCTCAAGTAGAGATACACCAGCTGGATGAAGCACAAGCTGGAATCAAGATTGCCAGGAGAAATATCAATAACCTCAGATATGCAGATGTCACCACCCTTATGGCAGAAAGTGAAGAGGAACTAAAGAGCCTCTTGATGAAAGTGAAAGAGGAGAGTGAAAAAGTTGGCTTAAAGCTCAACATTCAGAAAACTTAAGATCATGGCATCTGGTCTCATCACTTAATGGCAAATAGATGGGGAAACAATAGAAACAGTGAGAAACTTTATTTTGGGGGGCTCCCAAATCACTGTAAATGGTGACTGCAGCCATGAAATTAAAAGATGCTTGCTCCTTGGAAGAAAAGCTATGGCCAACCTAGACAGCATATTCAAAAGCAGAGACATTACTTTACCAACAAAGGTCTGTCCAGTCAAAGGTATGGTTTTTCCAGTAGTCATGTATGAATGTGAGAGTTGGACTATAAAGAAAGCTGAACACCAAAGAATTGATGCTTTTGAACTGTGGTGTTAGAGAAGACTCTTTGAGAGATCCTTGGACTGCAAGGAAATCAAACCAGTCAATCCTAAAGGAAATCAGTCCTGAATATTCATTGGAAGGACTGATGCTGAAGATGAAACTCTAATACTTTGGCCACTTGATGTGAAAAACTGACTCATTGGAAAAGACCCTGATGCTGGGAAAGACTGAAGGCAGGAGGAGAAGGGGATGACAGAGGATGAGATGGTTGGATGGCATCACTGACTCGATGGACATGAGTTTGAGTAAGCTCCAGGAGTTGGTGATGGACAGGGTAGCCTGCGTGCTGCAGTCCATGGGGTCACAAAGAGTCAGACACAACTGGGTGACTGAACTGAACCGAACCAATCTCAAGTAGAACAAGAGCCTTGTCTTCAAAGAATAGTTCAAATATCAATAGGCATGTTCCTTTTCGTAAACCATGCGTCCACCTTAGCTACCTGTTTTCTTTCTTTCCTGGACTAAAGTTCTAAGTCTACCTTCATTTTTCTTTGTTGATTTGCCTCATTTCATGTCTCAAATTCATATACATATATAATTTCATTTATGTTTCCAAGCATAAATGAGGGCTTCCCTCATAGCTCAGTTGGTAAAGAATACCTGCAATGCAGAAGACCCCAGTTCGATTCCTGGGTCGGGAAGATCCACTGGAGAAAGGATAGGCTACCCACTCCAGTATTCTTGGGCTTCCCTTGTGCCTCAGCTGGTAAAGAATCTGCCTGCAATGCGGGAGACCTGTGTTCAATCCCTGGGTCAGGAAGATCCCCTGGAGAAGGGAAAAGCTACCCACTCCAGTATTCTGGCCTGGAGAATTCCATGGACTATAAAGTCCATGGAGTCGCAAAGAGCCGGACAGGACTGAGCGACCTTCACTTTCACTTTCATGTTTCCAAACAACTTTGTTATGTAGTATTACTCTAGCTTATAGATAAGGAAAAATAAAATCAGAGTAACTTGCATGAGTTGTACTGATTATAGCCCAAATAGTAGTGCTGAGATTCCAATCTTTTTGTAAGAAATAATTAAGGAATAACACACATAGGCCTCTGAGTGTACATCCCTGGATCTTTTCCTGGATCTTTAAATGGTTGTTGCTATGCTCTGGTATTTTCTATGTTAGTCTGTTTGTTTGTTGTTGGTGATGGTGGTTTAAATAACATCAGGGATGGTTAACATAAATTTCTAGCTAGAAGAGCAAGTCTATTTCACAGTACCTAGTGAGAATGTGAAGTGAAAATGTCCATCCCATGGTTGTTTCAGAAGGCACTTCTTGTTTGCTTCAGAAAGTTGAAGGAAGACTAGGGACACATTGATAGATGCTGACAACTTTTTCTGTAGGAAGGAGTGAAAACTTGCCCCACTCTTGCGGAAGATGGAACATGAAATATTGTGTTATATTATCTTCCTATATTAAAGAAAAAAGCTAGGCTGCTGTTTTAAAATAGGGCAGATGTGATCCCAATTGCCTTTTGGGAGGTTAATTTTTAAATGTTTGCACACCAACAATTTCATCAATAAAAGCATACATCTCTGATTAAAATGAGAAATATTCATAACTAAGAAGAAACATAGATAACATCACTAGTAGCTATTGATTTTTAAATGATTTTCAGTTTATCACAGGGATTTTTCTTTTGGTGCAAGCATTTTGCTTGCTTATTTTGGGTCAAATTCTAAACCTAGCTCTGACACCAGTATTTAATTCCCAGAGGCAAGCATATATACACAAGGAAATCTTCCAAGAATATCTTCCTATCAAGTGAGTTATTTAAAATAATAATCTGCGCCTTCTTTGCTGGCTCAGTGTTAAGAATCTGCCCGACAGTGCAGGAATCATGGGTTCAATCCCTGTTCTAGGAAGATCCCACATGCCGAGGAGCAGCTAATCCCATGCACCCACAACTGTTGAGCCTGTGCTTTAGAGCCCAGAAACCTAACTACCGAGCCCATTAGTTGCAAATACTGAAGCCTGCATGTCTTATAGTGTGTGCTCTGCAACAAGAGATGCCACTGCAATGAGAAGTCAGCACACCACTCCTAGAGAGTAGCTCACTCTCTCCACAACTAGAGAAAAGCCCACAAAGCAATGAAGACTCAGCACACCAAAAAAATAAAAATAAAAATAATAATAAATAAATAAGTAAATAAAACATTAAAAAATAAAAAAATAAGTAAAAAATTATAATCTATTTTCCTGCAGGAAAAAAAAAACATACTGATGTCATATTTCAGCTAGACTTTTGGATAGGGAAAGTTATTTTCTTATTCATTTCTAAACAATTAAAAAATAGAAATATGAAAATAGTTACAAAATAAAACTTTCTAGAGTCACAAAATTATTTTATAATCCTAAGTGGTTAATTATTTTTAATTAATTAATTAATGCAGTATATTTGATTTACAATATTATGTTAGTTTCAAGTATATAGTTAAGTTATTTAGTCATATATATATATATTCTTTTTCACATTCTTTTTCCACGTAGGTTTTTACAGAGTACTGAGTAGAGTTCCCTGTGCTATACAGTAGGTCCTTGTTGATTATCTATTTTATATATAGTAGTATGTATATGGAGAAGGCAATGGTACCCCACTCCAGTACTCTTGCCTGGAAAATCCCATGGACAGAGGAGCCTGGTAGGCTGCGGTCCATGGGGTCGCTAAGAGTCGGGCACAACTGAGCGACTTCACTTTCATTTTTCACTTTCATGCACTGGAGAAGGAAATGGCAACCCACTCCAGTGTTCTTGCCTGGAGAATCCCAGGGATGAGGGAGCCTGGTGGGCTGCTGTCTATGGGGTCGCACAGAGTCAGATATGACTGAAGCGACTTAGCAGCAGCAGCAGCAGCAGCAGCAGTATGTATATGTTAATTCCAACCTCCTAATTTATTCCTCCCCTCTATCTTTCCCCTTTGGTAACCATGAATGTTTTCTAAATTTGGGAGTCAGTTTCTATTTTGTAAATATATTCATTTGTATAATTTTTTTAGATTCCACATATAAATGATATCATATGGTATTTGCCTTTTTCTGTCTGACTTCACTGAGTATATGAAGTCTAGGTTCATATGAATCTCTAGGTTCATCCTTGTTGCAAATGGCATTATTTCATTCTTTTTTATGGCTGAAAAATATTCCATTATATATATATGTATCATATCTTCTTGATCAATTCATCTGTTGATGGACATTTAGGATGCTTCCATGTCTTAGCTATTATAAATAGTGCTACAATGAACATTGGAGTGCATGTATCTTTTTGAATTAAGTATTTTTCTGGATATAGCCCAGGAGTGGGATTGTTGGATCACATGGTAGTTGTATTTTTAGTTTTTAAAAGAACCTTCATACTGTTCTTCATAGTGGCTGTATCAATTTACATTCCCCTAACAGTACAGGAGGGTTTTCTTTTATCCATACTCTTTCCAGCATTTATTATTTGCAGATTTTTTGATGATGGCCATTCTGAGCAGTGTGAGGGGCTATCTCACGGTTTTGTCAGGGGAAGCACACCGATTGAAACCGCCCACCTTGGCCAGGCACCATAGTAACCATTTGCATGAGTTGTTTTATGACAGGAGATCCGGATAAGGAATATGGAACTAATAAGCTACCACCAACCAGAAGAGTTCGGGAAAGGTCAAAAGGAGACACTGCATGTCCGTCCACTTCCCAGAATCCCTCTTGCTAGCATCCATCTTGGCTGAGCGATGCGTGCACCACCAGGAAAGACTCTGAATTAGAGTGACTGGCCAAAGACCACCTGGAAACTAATCCCATCACCATAAAACCAGAGACTGCGAGCCACGTGGCAGAGCAGTTCTTCTGGGTTCCCTTACCCTACTACTCTCCACCTGGGTGCCCTTTTCCAATAAAATCTCTTGCTTTGTCAGCACGTGTCTCCTCGGACAATTCATTTCTGAGTGTTAGACAAGAGCCCAGTTTCGGGCCCTGGAAGAGGTCCCCCTTCCTGCAACAGTTTGATTTGCATTTCTCCAATAATTAGCAATGTTGAGCATCTTTTCATGATTTTTGACCATCTGTATGTCTTCTTTGGAGAAATGTTTCTTTAGATCTTCTACCAATTTTTTGATTAGGTTGTTCGTTTTCTGGGTATAGAGCTTTATCAATTGTTTGTATGTTTTGGAGATTAATCCCTTGTTGGTCACTTCACTCACAAATATTTCCCCCTGCTCTGCAGGTTGTCTTTTCATTTTATTCATGGATTCCTTTGCTGTACAGAAGCTTTTAAGTTTAATTAGTTCCCATTTTTAAAATTTTATCATCACTCTAAGAGGTGGATCCAAAAAGATACTGCTGCAATTTATGTCAAAGAGTATTTTGCCTATGCTTTCTTCTAAGAGTATTATAGTGTCCAGCTTTACATTTAGGTCTTTAATTCATTTTGAGTTTGTTTTTGTACACAGTGTAACAGATGTTCTAATTTCATTCTTTACATGTAGCTGTCCAATTTTCCCTGTACTTTAAGTGGTTAATTCTAATAGTTCCACAAGGACAGGTTATGAGCAAGAAGCCAGAAGCCATGACTTGGACTTGAGATAGACGTTTTAGTACTGAAAGGTTGTTGCTGAACGAAAAGACAACAGGATTCTTGGCCTCTGGAGGAGAAGAATTCAATCTGGGGCCAGAGACGAGGTTTGATGGCTCAGAGCTTTTGTGTAATAAAGTTTTATTGAAGTATAAAGGAGCTAGAGAAAGCTTCTGACATAGGCATCAGAAGGGGGCAGAAAGGGTACCCCCCTGCTAGTCTTCAGCTGGATGTTATGTAGTCAGTAGCAGTTTGTTAATGAAAGAAAGGAATGTCTTAAAACTCAGAATGGCACCAGGCCTCTCACCCATAAGATGCATTTTGGGATAATCTTGGCACCAAAATGTTCATCCCGGGCCATAAAATGATTAACTTAAATCTTGTAGAAGGGCAGATCACCATACAAACAGTTTTGGTTACATAGATTAGGGGAACAATCTCTGAGTATAACATGCTGGTTTTTCAAGTAGGTTCTGAGCCGTTAGGCAGAACGGACTTGAAGACAGTTTGGGGTAAATGCATAGTACATTAACATGAATTGAATTAAATTGAATTGAAGTCGCTCAGTCATGTCCGACTCTTTGCGACCCCATGGACTGCAGCCCACCAGGCTCTTCCGTCCATGGGATTTTCCAGGCAATAGTCCTGGAGTGGATTGCCATTTCATTCTGCAGGGGATTGTCCCAACCCAGGGATCGAACCCGGGTCTCCCGTATTGTAGACAGACGCTTTACTGTCTGAGCCACCAGGGAAGTCACAGCTTAAGACAAACATTTCCATAAGGAAAATGCGTTGGTTATCTCAAGGTCTGAGAACAGTTAACTTCAGGTGAAACCAGGGGTCATTATGGCAACACAGTATTTTAAGAGAAACCTCCTTTTAAATTTGTATAGCGAAGGAAAAAAATATCACTAGTTTGTTTCCTCCTGCCGCTTAAGAGAGATAAAAATGTTCGCCACTTGCAGGCTATTTCCTCCTTTGGAGACCCCTGGCCTTCCTGCCTGTTACCCTCTCAGTACTATATGAAGCTCTGTGAACATCTAAGTAAACATTTTAGATTCAACATTAATCAGACAACATAATCAGGACAGCAATTGTTAATGTGTCAACTACATATACACAGATACTGGTGACAGAATTGGCTAAATTATCAAACCTGAAAAGAAAATGCCTACTTTGGTTATTTCCTTAGTTTTCAAGAAGATCCAATTGTTCTCATCTTTGAAAAAAGAATATTGACTACAATAAAATCTACAGAGATAATAGTACAGATTCTCAGATATGATGAAACAATTTAATTAATGATTATGTTAGGATCCCATTTTCATACATGCATTGTTCTATTGTCTCTTCCTAAGTGAGGAAAAGTTGGTACTATGGGATCACACTAGTGGGTTATATATCCAGATTTTTAACATAATAGTGGACATACATCTTCAAGATGGCCATCATTTGGGGATGATGTTAGGCAAAGGGCAACTCCAAAGGGCTAAACGACCATTTAAAAACGAGCAGGGTGAAATGTTATCATGGCCTGCATGATGCATTATGACACAACGTATTATCTGCTGCTTTACCGGGATAGCACTTTCCATCTATTGTCATTAGACACGTTGTATCCTGGCATATGCTGCATAACCTCAGCTTTTATACTGTGAAAGAGCAGTTGGGACTGCTGGGCAATAGTCATCATCCCTGATACTCATCATAGCCAAAACTGATGCATGAGGTGTTTCAAGTTGTGATTGCTTGAAGTGAACAATCGAAGCTACTTTGTTCATGACCCTGCATATAAAAATGTCAAGTACTTGAAAAACTAGATGATTTGAATTTGAAACAGAGTTTAAAACTGATTCCACACAACCCTCTGGTCTGCTTATAACCCCAGATAGAGAGAGTACAAATGATTTCAACTCACAGCAAAGAAGAGCCTTAACGCAGAGCAAATCAATCAGGATACAAGTCAGGCAAAGTCAGTACAAAATCTGATCATAGAATGTTTTTAAGTTATGTAGTTTGCTTCTTTTAAATTTACATAGGAATTCAAATTACATGTTGACAAAAATGACCCTGCCAGGCCTGCTTTAAAGAATGATCTGACATTAGCATGATTCATTTTATATAAGCAACTAACATTTAAAAGAATAATTTGCTTCCTTTAGGAATTAGGAGGGAAGCTCTCTGATGGTGAAGTTCTTAGCAAACTCTTCCACTTAGATAGTTTAGTGTAGGCTGTAAGAGGTATAAGAAAAATGATATTTCACTAATCCATAAAGCCAGCTTTTCAAGTTCAAGAGGTTTCATGGGAGAATTGGACTGGTCGCCGTGAAGCTATTCAAGGACACTGTTTCTCTCCGTCCCTCCCTTCTTCTACCTTGCCTTCCAACTCTCCATAAACATTACTGAATGTTGACAATGGACAAGTCTCTCCTGGATTTGACTAGACAGACTATGAACACCTTGAGATAAAATGTTTTTGAATCCCTAGCACAGTACCTAGAACATAGTAGGTACTTTACAAAGGTTTGCTAATTATTCATCACTTTAATTTTATTCAATAAAAATTTTTGAAAGTTTATGTGTCACACATTGGGCTGGGGGGTGGCTGGGGTGACAGTGAGAGCAGTGAATAATACATAGTTCCTCCTCTCTCATCTAGTAAAGAAGAAAGATCACAGAGGTTAATTATAAAGCAATGTGGAGTTCAATGCTAAGCCATTCATCAGAAAGCATTTTGTAACGCAATAATGTAAATAAAAGCATGAGGTTTGTCCAAAGAACAAAGGATGTCTTGTGGAAAGAGAATTCTTAGGAAAATGGATATAAGATAGAGAACTAAAAAAATTACCCCTGGCATGCTTATTTTTAAATTCTCTGATCTGCTCTTATTTGGGTCCCTTTCATAAACACTGGGCTTCCCTGTGGCTCAGCTGGTAAAGTGTTTGCCTGCAATGCAGGAGACCTGGGTTTGATCCCTGGGTCGGGAAGATTCCCTGGAGAAGGAAATGGCAACCCACTCCAGTACTCTTGCCTGGAAAATTCCGTGGACGGAGGAGCCTGGTGGGCTACAGTCCACAGAGTTGCAAAAGAGTCAGACACGAGTAAAGTGACTTCACTTTCTTTCCTTCTTTCTTTCTTTCTTTCCTTCATAAACACTGACTTCATTTTCTTAAGAGCTTCACTATGTTTTGGAACATAGTGTAGAACACAGGAATAAAAATTAAAATGTCACATATAAGTTAGCTCATGAAATTCCAATCCTTAACAAGCAAGACAAATTAAAATTGAAATCCCTCCATATATTAGAATAAAATGCTAAAATGGACAGTGTAGAAAATGCCATGCCAATAAACTAGGAGACATCCTAGTGCCACACTGCGCCAGCATCAATGGGGCAATGGAAATAGTTTACACTATTTTATGGGTGCTAAGTTATAATTTTACCATTGTGAACAGAAGTAATGGGTACTGTTGGTGAAACAGCAGTTAAAATGACACAGAAGCTTCCCTGAAATGTATCTCTTAAGTATAATGATTTGTTTTAAGAATATCCAGCCCAGAAGGGAGAGCTGGGAAAGGATAAGAATGTATCTATTTTGTAAGTAAAAGGTTAAAAAGAAGATAAAAGAAATACTTCATTTAGTCCTCTATATGAAAAATCACCAGAAAAGCTTCTAGGAAATAATTTCACCAAATCATCTCCCAGAGTTAAAATAATCCCTCAGGCATTCCCAACTGTGAAAATATAAAAACAACTTCATTACTAAAAATAGAAATTAGTAACATAATTAATCACCTACAGATGTGACATTAGAGCTAAGAAGAAAGCTGAATCTTTAAGAAAAGCATTTCATCTGAAATCTTTTTCTTTCATTACCTGTCCTTCTTTTCCCCTCAGATAACAGATAGCTAAAAACCATAGTTGTCTTTCTAATCATCATAACAGTGATAATAGGAACTGATATTTATTGAGCACCTAATATGTGCCAGGTAGTACCATATTAAGAGCTTGCATACATTATTTCATTCACTATTCCTAACAAGCAAATGAGGCAATTTTTTTTTTCAGATAAAATCTTATTCTCAGTGAAGTTAACAAAGATCCCAAACTACTACATGTTGGAATAAACACTCAAGTTCAGGTCTATGTGTACGTGGCACACAAACGTTCTTTTGTCAATATCAACACCTGGACAATCCCTTTGAACATCCCCATTCCAAGCATCTCCAGCCTCCAACTTCACATCTGCTTTCCATCTCATCTCCTTCTCTACCATGATTACAACATGCCTTTTCTCTCACTGGACCCTACAATCTACTGATTGAACAACATTTTACTGCCCCACCTAGCAAATTCCATGTATCTTAACTATAGACACGAAGCTCTGTTATTAGATACCCAGAACTTATTCATCTTATAACCAGAAGTTTGTATCTTTGACAACCTCTCCCACTTCCAACAAATCTGTTCTGTTTCTATGAGATGGGTTTTCTTAAGATTCCTATATAAGTGAGATCATAGAGTATTTTGCTTTGCCTGATTTATATCCTTGTGGTTAATCTACAATGTAGCAAATGACACAGGATTTCCTTCTTTTTAATGACTGAGTAATTCTGTTGCATATATATATATATATACCACATTCTCTATATCCATTCATCATGGACATTTAGGTTTCCACATCTTGGTTATTGTAAATTATGCTGCAATGAACATGGGGGTGCAGATACATCTTCAAGATAATAACTCCATTTCTTTTGGATTTATATCCACAGTTGGAATCGCTTCTATTTGCAATTTTTTGAAGAACCTCTGTACTGTTTTCCACAGTTCTGCCAGCCTTTCTAACCATCACTAACCCTTCCTAATAGTTTAGCCTTTCCTCCAAGGCCGGGCCAAGTTAGATAGCTCACCTCTTTGCTTCTATAAGCAGCAGTCTTCCTGATGACTTCATTATAAATGTCCCAGTGACAACCCCCAAACATCTTGCTCAATGAGGCCTACCTTACCCTTAATCTTTATTTTAACTGGCATCCCCACCACCTCTCCCACACTGGTCTCTATCACCATTACCTTATTCTCCTTTCCTCTCACAACACATAATGCATCCTTCCTAATGGACTAGAGTTATTTACTCTAACACTTATTTTTTTCTTTCTCTCAGTAGAATGCAAGTTCTATGAACGCTGAGAATCTTGGTATGTTTCACTCAACAATGTATCCCCAACACCTGAAACACTGTAAGGAGCTTAATAACTATTTGTCCAGTGAATCAATTAATTTGATTATAATTGTTGATTCTCTCAAAGGTATTAATATATTTCCCAATAGCCCTTGAGTCCTTGGGTTTAGGGATCTATCTTATTCATCTCTGAATTCCCAAAGTATTTTTCATCACCATAAACATCATCAGGGTAATGGGGGATAATAATGAATGTGTACAAGTTGCCAGCTCTGAAACCTTTTTTTTTTTTTTGGTACAATACCATATTTCATCTTCACCATGAGAGATCTATTACATTATTATCCCCTTTGTACAGGTGAAGAAACTAAGGCTTACAGAGATGAAGTAACTTGTCCAAGTCATACAGACAATTCATGACAGAGTTGGGATTCAAGACCATGCAGTTTCACTCTAGAATTCTTGTTCAACCATTGTGTAATAAAAGTTAGTTGAAGATAAGTAAATCTCTATAAGCCACATAGCTCTACTTTAATGTATTTGGGGAGAAGGAAACTAGAGAGATCAGCATTAGGAGGACTATGGCAATCTTTGCTTTCTGCACTTGAACAATTTCCAAATCCATTTCTTCCTCCTTTTCATCTTGGCAACTTAACTTATTATTCCCCCTTTTTATTTTTCTATAGCACTTTTTCTCTTCCAGTGCTTTGATCTCCAGTGTTGACAGCCATCATCTTCTCTGGCTTCTCTGGCTGAGCCTTTCCAATACTCAGTGAAGACTTCATTTCCTCTAGTTTAAGATGCTGCAGAAAAATTATCTTCATGGCCTCTTTCCAAGAAGATTTTTAAGTGACTTGCCCCCATCATTATGTAATGTTCGTTGACCTCATCTCACATTTGCAGTCCATTTTCTTCTCTCCAGTGTGCTCCTTTGGGTCTTTTCTTTCTGACTCCTGAGACTCTGATAACATTCCATAGAAATTAGCTGCTAACAGGTGGCCATCTGCAGCACATCCAGTTTTCCCCTTCCCCAGTGCCTCTCACCTGGTTAGGACTTACTTCCACTTTTTCTCTTCTCTACCCTCAACCAAATCTGCCTATATCTTATCTTTCTTCCTTTAATCTACTTTAGCAAAGCTATTCTTGCTCACCTACTACAGTTATATCTCAAACTCACAGCATTTTCCTTTTTAAAAAATTTCAACGACAAATCCTTTTCTAATGCTATCTTTTCTCATGTCGTCCAGCGTCTTATTTCATGAAGTGTGTATTTCTCTTTTGCACAAACTTACTACATTTATTGTTTGCTCTCTCTGTCAGTCTTCCTGATCTTTCAAACAGTTAACAACTACAAATGTCTGTCATACTGTGCCCTTGAGTTCCTGGCCATCTCTCTCATTCTTCTTAACTCAAATTACCCCAAAGTGTAATCCACATTACTCTTCTCCATGCTTCCCACCTGATTACTCTTCAATCCTGTCAATATGTTTTACATATACTATTCTACTAAATCCAACCCTTGGAAGGCTACCAGCAGCCATCTAAATTTTAATTTTAGATATCTTAAATGCAACATGTCTTCAATTTTCATCTTCCTCCATCCTTACATGGAATTCAACACTCACCACTACCTCTACCTCTCAGCTCCTCTTTTCTTCTTTGACAAGCCTCTTTGTTAGCTACCTGTCTTGTCTCTTTATTAAATAAAAGGCAGAGGCTTGTGATAACAGTTCTATCTGGCGCCTCTACTCCACCTGCAAGGGAGAGAGACCGCCACAGACGTTATGCTGAGCACTGTGCCAGCGGGTGGGGGCCCATTACTAGTGTGGAGCCCTCTGGTTCTCTCCTTCCTGTGTAGGAAAAGCAGTAAGAAGGTCTGGCTGTAACCCCTGGAAGAAAGCCCAGAAAAGTTCTTTCCATTCTGCTTTGCTTCTTGGCTCTTATGGCTTATCAGCCGAGGCAGACACAGTCTTCTGTATGACCAAGTCTGGGCCCCTGAACCTCTCCCTGGGGTCCGAGCCAAAGCTCTCTACTAGTAAGGGTTCCTCTGCCTTTCTTTGCCTTCTCTGAACTTTTTTTCACTTGGAATTTGAGGATGAGAGTAAACTTGTCAAGGATAGGATAGGGAAATTTCTAGTGCCCTACTCCAGCTCAATCATACTTTCATGCCTTCATAACACAGAGAAGATGATTACTTCTCTGTGTTCCTCCTGCCCCTTTTCTTCCTCCCTCCCCTCACTGTGATATTCCTGAACTTCTAGCTTTAATATGATCCTATTCTGCCTTTCCTTCAGCAAACATATATGGCCACTGACCTCAACAAAAATCTCCACTCAGAGGACCCCTAAATCTGTAGCTTTAGTTTGATCTTTCTTCCCAGTTATAGTTTGGAATCTTGAACTTTTTGCTGAAGATATCCATGTCAAAATAAACATGCCTAAAGTCAAGTTTATAATCTTCCCCCTAAAATCCACTCTCCTTTTTAATATCTAGATCTGTCTTTTTAGTGGTATTATAATCCTCCAGTCACCCAGATCTGAAACACGAATCCATCTTTGACTTCTTCCTTTTCTTTCCCTTTCCCATTTTCCATGGGTCACTAAATTCTGCTCACTCATCTTAGGAGTGTCTTTCAAATTCACAACTGTTCTATATCAATCTGTCAACTGTATTTCAAGCTCTTGTACCTTAACAATGACAATTTCTTTCTTTAACTGATCTCTTTAACTCTGGTTTCTCTTTCAAGTAATCCTATACAATGTCACCAGATTGCCCTTCCAAAGTAACACTGTGAACCTATCACTCTAATACTCAGAACACCCATGGCACTCTAGTCTCTGCTGAATGAAGTTCAAACCTCTTCATCTGACACTTTGGCACCCTGCATGGTTTTTCACCAATATACCTCTTCTGTTTTCTCTTTCGTCACTATCTAACTTGCATTCTAGACTGCAACCAAATTGGATCTGCTAGTTTTACTATTTGAAGCAATTTCCTCACACAGAGTAAAGAGCTTGGGCTCTAGAGTCAGATAAATAAGAATTCAAGCTATGGACGTCATCGTTTGTAGTCTGTATAACCTTCCTGAGCTATGGTTTTCTCATCAATAAAATGGACACAATCATGGTATTTGTCTTATAAGCTTGCTGTAAGGATTTAAGTGCAGAATTAGCACAGTACCCAGCACATTAGAAGGGATTCACTATCTTTTAGCTAGAATGAAAAATGAGAGTCACTCAGTCATGTCTGACTTTTTACGACCCCATGGACTGTAGCCCACCAGGCTCCTTTGTCCATGGAATTCTCCAGGCAAGAATACCAGAGTGGGTTGCCATTTCCTTCTTCAGGGGATCTTCCTGATCCAGGGATTGAACCCATGTCTTCCACACTGCAGGCAGACTCTTTACCAACTGAGCCACCAGGGAGATTTTTTTATCTAGAATACTACTAATTATTTCTCCTTCTTGGAGCATGATTTATGCTTTCCTATCTATGTCTTCCCCATGCCATCCCCACTGCATGGAATGCTTCCACTCCATTTCTGTTCATTGAAATCATACTCTCATTTAAAGGCTACGTTGAAATCCTTCCCTTCTAAGAAGTGTTCTGGACTCATTAAGCTCTGAAGTGACTTGCCCCTTCTCCAAAATCCTAAGAAAATCTGCATAACTTTTAAGAGGCTTATCACATTGCATCACAGTTCTTCATTTTTAGAAACTATCACAATGTAAACTTTGCAAGTTTTCTCATTTCTTATACTCAATTCAAAGCCACCTGACCCATGTTCATTGTTGAATCATCTATTGTGCTGCTGCAATCTCTTGACTCCAGGAATTTGTTTAAACAATGAATTAATAAAGTTTTGATTTCACTTCCCTTAAGAAAAATAGAAAATACCCACAACATAAAAATAACATGAAAGTTAGGCTTTATTGATGTTTTGTTGAGCATGTCAATGTACTTCCCCTAGGTCAGGCACTGATAAGCATCTTATGGCATATTAGGCATGCCGTAAAAATAGGACTTCCTCATATATTTTAATTAATACAACTTGGGGGGGAAAGCATTATTTTCTTAGCTGTTTCACATACAATTTGTTTGATTCTCAGCAAAAATACTGGCAGCAACTTAAAGCTTCTCAGGACTAATACCTAAAAAGTGTTTGTTTAAATATAGCCTTCAAGAAATAGCAAGGCACCAATAAAATCAGATCAGAAGAAATTCAAAGTGTAAACTATGTATTTGGGAAGATCCCCTGGAGAAGGGAAAGGCTACTCACTCCAGTATTCTGGACTGGAGAATTCCATGGACTGTATGGTCCATGGGGTCACAAAGAGTCGGACATGACTGAGTGACTTGCACTAATCTATGTATGGAAAAACATCTGTCTTTTCTAAAGGTCAAGTAAATGCAAATCAACACAGCCTTAAGGAAATGATGATGATGATGTTCAGTTGTGTCCAACATTTTACAACCCCATAGACTGTAGCCCACCAGTCTCTTCTGCCAATGAATAGAACACTGGAATGGGTTGCCATTTCTTACTCCAAAGGATCTTTCTGACCCAGGTATTAAACCCATGTCTCTTCAAGAATCCGCCTGCCAATGCAGGAGATGTAAGTTGAAATCCTGGGTCAGGAAGATCCCATAGAGAAGAAAATAGCAACCTATTCCAGTATTCTAGCCTGTCCAGAAATCCTATGTACAGAGGAGCCTGGCGAGCTACATCCATGGGGTCGCAAAAGAGTCAGACACAACTTAGCAACTAAACCTCAGCAATATAACCTAAGATAATGATCAAACAGGTACACACATATACTATCCATTAAGTTATAAAGTGAGAAGACATTTTTTGAAAATAAATCTATGAATATGTAGTTGGGAATCATGAAGGCTCTAATATCCCATTCAAGACATGGCCCAACAGAGCAAAATCATACAGACAAAATATGTTACCACATAAAATAATATCAATCTGGAAGTTACTTTGCCCAATAAAAATAGAAAAAGCTTTTGAGAAATGGCATCAACATGATGGAATAATATATAGCCCTTAAAATTCATAACTATAAAGTCAATTATACCAGACTCCTGTCCTTTCTTTTGGTTGCTTGCCATCTGAGCCCCTCCCTAATGTTGGGAGAATTCCATATCTTATGAGTGTCAGTAAGAGGCTATAGAAATACAAAATGCCAGATCCTCATTCTCCCAGCCTTCCCTATAGCTAGGGCATGGACATGTGTCCTACAAGTTACTGTTCAGATGCTCCTGCCATGCTTTAAGGAGGAGCTGGAGAGTCGGAAAGAGGAGCCAGGGAAGGTTTCTCTCTAGAGACAGTGGTGGTCTGTGGTCTATTAGTTTGCTAGGGCTGCTATGTCAAAGACCCGTAAACTAGGTGACTTAAAACAACAGAAATTTATTGTCTAATGGTTCTAGAGGCCAGAAGTCCAAAATCAAAGTGTGGGCAGCACCAGGTGGGCTCTGAAACCTGTAGGGGAAAATAATTCCTTGTCTATTCTAGCTTCCGATGTTTGCTGGTGACCCTTGGCCCCCACTCTCTGCCTTCATCATCATGTGGCCATCCTTTCCTTGTGTGTCTGTCTCCTCTTACAGGGGTACCACTCATATTGGATTAGGGCCCCCCACTCCAGTCTGACCTCATCTTAACTACCTACATCTGTAACTATTTCTAAATGGGGTCACTTTCTGAGGTGCTGGAGATTAGGACTTCAACCTGTCTTTTTGCGGGGCCCAACGCAACCCTTAGAGGGGCTTCCCTGTGGCTCAGCTGGTAAAGAATTCTCCTGCAACGCGGGAGACCTGGGTTTGACCCCTGGGTTGGGAAGATACCCTGGAGAAGGGAAAGGCTGCCTGATCCAATATTATGGCCTGGAGAATTCTGTGGACTGTATAGTCCATAGGATCGCAAAGAGTCAGACACGACTGAGCAACTTTCACTTCACTTCACTTCACTTCGCTTCAATGCAACCCATGACAGGTGGTATCTACCAATCAATGCCCCTATCTGCAGTGCAAGCTTTAATGTCTAGTGCTTGGTGGCTTCCTCCTCATGCTGGAGACCTGACTGGGACCTTGCTTGGGGCTCTCTAGCCAATTACAGCCCTCCTGGCAATTTTAGAAGTTATTTAATACCCTTTAAGGAGAAGGCAATGGCACCTCACTCCAGTACTCTTGCCTGGAAAATCCCATGGGCGGAGGAGCCTGATAGGCTGCAGTCCATGGGGTCGCTAAGAGTTGGAGACAACTGAGCGACTTCACTTTCACTTTTCACTTTCATGCATTGGAGAGAGAAATGGCAACCCACTCCAGTGTTCTTGCCTGGAGAATCTCAGGGATGGGGGAATCTGGTGGGCTGCCGTCTATGGGGTTGCACAGAGTCAGACACGACTGAAGCGACTTAGCAGCAGCAATACCCTTTAATAGTTATGTTCTACTTAAATTAGCTATATTTCTGTCGCTTTCAACCAGGAATGCTGTACACTATTTAGAAGTATAACAATTATGTGTCTATGGGTTTTGATACAGTTTAATGACATGTATCTACCCTTATGGTGTCATACAGAAAAGTTCCACTGTCTTAAAAATCCAGGTGTGCACTCATTCATCTCTCCCTTCCCCCTCTCCTCTGGAACCACTGATACCTTTTAAAACTGTGTCCATATTTTTGCCTTTTCCAGAATGTCATAGAGTTGGAATCACACAGTGTTTAGCCTTTCCATATTGACATCTCTCCCTTAGCAATATGCATTCAAGATTTCTCCATGTCTTTTCTTAACTTCTTTTTACTACTGAATAATATTCTACATGTACCACTGTTTATCCATCAATCAAAGAATACATGTACACAGAGTAAGCCCCAATGTATCCTGTGGACTTTAGTTAACAATGTACAATGTACAATTGGCTCACCAATTGTAACAAACACACCTTACTAATGCAAGAAATCAATAGAGTAAACTGTAAGGGACATGGGGTGAGGGTAATATATGAATTCCCTATACTTTTGCCCAATTCTGCTGTAAACCTAAAATTGTTCCCCAAGAATCTATTAATCAAAATGTATAATTATGTATCACATCAAGTGAAAAAAAAAGCAGGATAGAAAACAGAATATGTTATATGATTGTAAGCATATGGAAATATCTGTACTTAGGGAAATTAGGGAAATATTATATTGGGGTTGGGGTGACAGATAGCTCTGCTTTATTAATTTTTCATAACTGTCTTCCATATTTTAATATAATTTTCTTAATTTTATATAATGTTCAAAAATTTCTTAATTTAATATAATTTTCTTAATTTTAAAAAATTTCTTAATTTTATATAATTTTCTTAATTTTCAAAAATTCTGGAAGAAGTGAGAAGGAAAGAAACAATGACTCAAAGTACCTCCAATCTAATATTATAATTTATTATTTTCTTAGTAGGAATTTCAAAACAGTGTTTGCTGCTGCTAAGTCACTTCAGTCATGTCTGACTCTGTGCGACCCCATAGACGGCAGCCCACCAGGTTCCCCCATCCCTGGGATTCTCTAGGCAAGAATACTGGAGTAGGTTGCCATTTCCTTCTCCAATGCATGAAAGTGAAAAGTGAAAGTGAAGTCGCTCAGTCGTGTCTGACTCTTAGCGACCCCATGGACTGCAGCCTACCAGGCTCCTCCATCCATGGGATTTTCCAGGCAAGAGTACTGGAGTGGGGTGCCATTGCCTTCTCCAAACAGTGTTTGGGGATAGAGAATCCATCTACCACTTTGGTATTAAGAAAAAATATCAAGCTTCATTCACAGAATGGTTAAGAGTGACGGCCATTTAACCAAGCTCTCAAGACAGAAATTGAATCTTAATTATTTTGTTGTTAGTACCTAGCATAGGCATTACAAACAGAACATGCTTAAGTATTTGCTGTTGAACGGTTAAATTACTTATAATTGTATGAGTAAGCAAGTGTCCTTGATGTAGGAGTAAGAATTTATTCTCCCACTTTTCTACTTCAATTTCCAATTTCTTGGCTCTGCTCAAACTGACACTAGTTGATGAATAAAAATTTATGCTCTTAAGTCAATTTGTGCACTCATTGTTTTTCATCATGATCTCAATTATATGCTAACTGGAGTTAACATTTACTAGTGGTATCATGATATGGGGCAATCTGTTTTCTTTTCAGGCTGACTCGTGAGTGAATGCTAACAACCATTAAATCCAAACACATCCTGGGCAATGCCATTATTAAACATTGGAAATACACTCATTTGAAATGGTGAATAAAAATTTTTAGACAGCAACATTATATGAACTTGTCAAAGTTCTTTTTAAATCGGTAAGAGAATTCAACCCTCAAAATTGAAATGTTAAGGCTGCAGGTTAGTAGCATGAAACTCTATGCAACAAGCCTGTTTTGGATCACTGCTTAGTTACTAAGGTCGATAAGACTTTGTTTGTGCCATTTACAGTTTATGCATAAGTCTAACAGCATAAACAGATACTCTAGCCAATTTACATTCTCAGCAGCAACTCCGCTTTTACAATTTGTTTGTCTTCTGAAAAGGGGAAAAGAACAATTTAATTGATTGCACATAGTGTCTCCCTTACAATTTTCTTAAAAATATCAGGCCAGCTGTGTTTCATTTCAGAGTTCCCTGTCCTCAGATTGAGGCACAATCATGTTTTGCTCAGAATATAGAGGCTCCTAAGAAATTCTGTGAAATGCTTAACAATGTTCCTTCTACAGAATCCTTTAAAAAATCCACATAGAAATTCCTCTCCTAGAGATCCTGAAAAACTCATCAGCTGCAATTTCCTCTTTTTATTCCTGAAGCTGTATGTGTTTCTTAAAAAGCAAAAGAGAAATTCTAATTAAGAGCATTGTTTTTACATGGATAAAATATGAAAGCTACTATGTCTGATGGTTAACCATTTTTGGTATAACTATCATTCTCTACCTACTGTTCATACTAATGCCCTCAAACAGGTTTCAAAGAAAAATAAACTTTTGTGTGATACACAGTTCACACACTGTGTATCACACAATTCTCTTTCACTGACTTAATGGAGAAATACAGTGCCACATTTAGGGGAGATAAAGGGATTCATTTAACTCTCCCATCTCTACTGTAAATTGTACTTTTTAAGATGTCTCTATCTAATAAGCAAGAGAGATTTATCTTTTAAATCACTTTTTCTACAGAAAAGAAATTAATCAACCAGCAGGTCAAGTGGTAAAAAAAAAAAAAAGATTCCTAGAGGAAAAGAGGTGATGCCACGAATCGGACACTTTGCCTCGTGTTTGACTATGATGGGAATAGAAAAGAGTTGTAAACAATGACCCTAAGATACTAAAGCCAACATGAGATGGTGTTTTTATGAGTAAACACTGTTTGTAGCGCAAAACACACTGCTGCCTGGAGCATCCCAGAAAGGTTTTACTGGAGGAGAGGCACACAGAGCTGTCTTCATAGAGAAAGCAAGAGCACAGTGCTCAAAATCATGGACTCTAGAGCCAGACCACCTGGGTTCCAGTTCTCACTCTACCTCTGATTGACTATGTGACCTTAATGTAAGCAAGTTATCTTACTGCTTTGTGCCTCAGTTTCCTTGGCTATAAAACAGATACAATAGCATCTTCCCCATAGGGTTGTTCTGAATATTAAATGAGCTACTGTAAAAAGAGCTTGGAGGAGTACCTGACAAACAAGCGCTTTCTAAATCTTAGTATAATTATTTGTGGACATTGAGGATTCAGAAAAGAACCAAATGGCCAGGGTCAACTGGAGAAACAAGCACATCTTAGACAAACAAGGTAGGGATGTGATCACATCCCTTTATGCCAATGCCGGCTTAACATCAAATCCATCAAATCTTTTCTTTGAGAAAAGAAGTTGGTCAGCACAACCTGGGATCTCACTCCGACTGGTCTGATGAGGAAGGAATCTGCAGGTGGCAATAAGCCAGAGCCTACCCTTTTCCTTTTCTTTGCCTGACGTATTCTAAGCCAGTAGTTTATTTTGAAATGAGAATAGAAGCTACCTTTTCTTCCTCTAAGCTTGCAGGTAGAAAAGGGATAAAGAGTAGTTTTGCAATCCATTCTCTTCTGTTATTGTGTATGAATTGTGGAGTGGACTAGAAGGGGATGAAGAACTTCAGAAAGAAATCTCCTTGTCAACATGCTAATGACAGACCTCTGATGACGAAGGGTATTTACTTAGAAAAAAAAAAAGATACATATGTATATACAAGTGAATCACTTTGCTGTACACCTGAAACTAACACCATTTAAACAACTATACTTCAATTAAAAAAAATGGTATTTACTAACAGAAAAGTCCTTATCTATAGAATACTTATAGGAGGATGTACCTGGACTACCCAGGACTGCTTATAGTAAACAGACTTGGAATCTATAGATTTATGAGATAGAAAATGTCACATAAACTATGGAACTCTCTAGCACACAATGGAGAATCTTCTAAGTGATGCAAATTGCACACATCACTTACACACCTGTTTATCTTGGTCCAGGATATACATATTGGTGCAGCAAGAAAAGACCTGGGGTGCAAATTGGAGGTTCCAGACCACTTCCTGCTTTGTCTGTGTCCTGCAACTACTTGAATCCTTACAATTATTAGTGCGTGAGTGCTAAGTTGCTTCAGTCGTGTCTGACTCTTTGCGACCCTGTGGACCATAGCCCACCAGGTCCATGGGATTCTTCAGGCAAGAATGCTGGAGTGGGTTACCATTTCCTTCTCCAATTAATAGTGCAACTGATACTAAATAAGATTTTACTATTTTTTCTACAATGTGTAACATTTCACTATTTGTTGTTTCGTGTTAATCTAGCTGTATTTGAGTGATTGATAAACAATTCTAGTTTCATTTGTTTCCTCTCTATGACAATCTTTACACAGCAACCACACACAGGGAGGTGGGAGAGTGGAGTGGATTGAAAAGGAGCAGGGGCTTTGGGTGTGACATCACCTCTCACAATTCTGCACCAGCTATTTAATCTGTCTTCATTTCAGCTTCCTCATCTGTCAAATGGAGAGAGTCACTCTAGGGACTGCTGTGAGGATGAAATTAACTATGTGTGTGTGTATATATATAAATATATATATATGGCTTAATACAGCACATAAAACTACAGTAAACACTTGCTAAATCACAGTTCTTGAAATTAGGGAGAGATCTTACTAAATTTTAGATCAGTGCCTCTTGTTGGCAGACAAAAGGGAGGAAAGAGATAGTAAAATGAGAAAGACCCTGTTCCTTTCACCTTAATTTTATGCTAATGTGCTTCCTGTTCTGATTTGAACAATCAGAAAAGAAATTTGCATGTAAAACTTCAGTCACATCTTTTGAAACAGATTTAAAATAAATATATATAAAATATTGCTACTTGCCTTGTATCTGTTTTCTGGAGTTAGCATATCTAGTTCAACAGATTGCCACCAATTTAAATAAATGTTTTTACTTTCTAACATCTGAATTGCAGTACTGCAGTATTACTTCTAAAAGACAAAAAATTTCTTTGGTTTGTTTTCAATATTGCCCTTGTCTGAACTGCTTTTCATGTGTGTGCTATTTGTCCTGCTGATATTCTGATAGACTCAACAATGAAATTAGAACAAATCCACAATAATTAAAGGAGTAGAAAAGAGCAAACTTAATTTTCTGATGACTTCTTCTGGGCAGCCTATTTCTATTGTTCTGAAACTTACTTCTAAGTTTCAGTTAGGTCTATAATGGATGACTTTAGGAAAACAGTGGTGAGGGTCCTTTATGAAGATCTATGTTACCTGCATATTTCAAACAATTAAGACTATTAAATTTCAAAAGCATACAAAAGCCATATAAACTATCTTTCCATCCTACCACCTTCTGTCAAAAAGTTGTACTAATAAGCCTTTTTGGTTGTTCTCCGGTGAAGGATATACCTAGCCCAAATGCCATTCTGAACAATGACGTCAAGATATTCATAATACAGCGAATGGCTCCATAACTATCTATTATCTTGTTATTCCTTTCATAAACATAAGTAACCAACATTAAATTAAAATTAAATGTTTATTTTTAATTTACAAAACTACTAGAACTGAGAACTGAAATTATAAGTCATAAATTGAGAGGTTAACACATTCTCTTGATGAAAGTGAAAGAGGAGAGTGAAAAAGTTGGCTTAAAGCTCAACATTCAGAAAACTAAGATCATGGCATCTTGTCCCATCACTTCATGGTACATAGATGGGGAAACAGTGGAAACAGTGTCAGACTTTATTTTGGGGGGCTCCAAAATCACTGCAGATGGTGACTGCTGCCATGAAATTAAAAGATACTTACTCCTTGGAAGGAAAGTTATGACCAACCTAGATAGCATATTCAAAAGTAGAGACATTACTTTGCCAACAAAGGTCCGTCTAGTCAAGGTTACGGTTTTTCCCGTGGTCATGTATGGATGTGAGAGTTGGACTGGGAAGAAAGCTGAGCACCAAAGAATTGATGCTTTTGAACTGTGGTGTTGGAGAAGACTCTTGAGAGTCCCTTGGCCTGCAAGGAGATCCAACCAGTCCATTCTAAAGGAGATCAGTCCTGGGTGTTCTTTGGAAGGAATGATGCTAAAGCTGAAACTCCAATACTTTGGCCACCTCATGCGAACAGCTGACCCATTGGAAAAGACTTTGATTCTGGGAGGGATTGGGGGCAGGAAGAGAAGGGGACAACAGAAGATGAGATGGCTGGATGGCATCACCGACTCGATGGACATGTTTGGGTGATCTCCGGGAGTTGGTAATGGACAGGGAGGCCTGGCGTGCTGCAACTCATGGGGTCACAGAGTTGGACACGACTGCTTGACTGAACTGAACTAATACATTCAAAACCAACTTATCACCAATAAGCATGGGAACAGAGTGAAGCACTTAAAAATTGATGCTTTCAAATTGTGGTGGTAGAGAATACTCTTGAGAGTCCCTTGGAAAGCAAGGAGATGAAACCAGTCAATCCTAAAGGAAATCAACCCTGAATATTCATTGGAAGGACTGATGCTGAAGCTGAAGCTCTAATACTTTGGCCACCTGATGTGAACAGCCAACTCACTGGAAACAACCCTGATGCTGGGAAAGATTGAGGGCAGAAGAATAGGGCAACAGAGGATAAGATAATTGGATGGCATCATCAACTCAATGGACATGAGTTTGAGCAAACTCTAGGAGAAGGACCAGGAAGCCTGGTGTGCTGCAGTTCATGGGGTTGCAAAAAGTCAGACACAACTTAGCAACTGAACAAGCTCATATTACCTGTTAATTAAAATAGCCTTTCCCTTCTCCAAGGGATCTTCCCAACTCAGGCACTGAACACAGGTCTTCCACATTGCACGCAGATTCTTTACTAGCGGAGCCACAAGGGAGGCCCAAGAATACTGGAGAGGGTAGCCTATCCCTTCTCCAGGGGATCTTCCCAACCCAGGAATTGAACCAGGGTCTCCTGCATTACAGGTGGATTCTTTACCAACTGAGCTATGAGGAAAGCCCTTAAATACCCTCACTGAAAACAATCCATTTGGAAAGAGTTTATTATGAGGGCATAGTCAATATGCCTTCTCTATTCTGCAATGTTTAAAGCACAGAAGAAATTTTCCATTAAAATAATTTCTGGTTGGGTTCTATAATACTCTTACATGATTGAGGAAATGAGTCATTTCTGAAAATCACTCAAAATCACATTGAGATGCTCAATATTCTTCATTATTAGACATTTTGCTTTGCCAATCCATCCTTCAAATGTTTTAATTTACATGTTTACTAATATCCTTTTTAGCTGCTTCCTTGTAGAGTTATTAAGATCATTTGGTGATTATCTTTGTATGATCCATATTAATCAGCAAAATATTACATACATTATTACACATACTTATTTCTCTGCTGCAAAATAATACACTGTTTGCTTACTCCTTGGAAGAAAAGTTATGACCAACCTAGGTAGCATATTCAAAAGTAGAGACATTACTTTGCCAACTAAGGTCCATCTAGTCAAGGCTATGGTTTTTCCTGTGGTCATGTATGGATGTGAGAGTTGGACTGTGAAGAAGGCTGAGTGCCGAAGAATTGATGTTTTTGAACTGTGGTGTTGGAGAAGACTCTTAAGAGTCCCTTGGACTGCAAGGAGATCCAATCAGTCCATTCTGAAGGAGATCAGCCCTGGGATTACTTTGGAAGGAATGATGCTAAAGCTGAAACTCTAGTACTTTGGCCACCTCATGCAAACAGTTGACTCATTGGAAAAGACTTTGATGCTGGGAGGGATTGGGGGCAGGAGGAGAAGGGGACAACAGAGGATGAGATGGCTGGATGGCATCACTGACTGGATAGATGTGAGTCTGAGTGAACTCCGGGAGTTGGTGACGGACCAGGAGGCCTGGCATGCTGGGATTCATGGGGTTGCAGAGAGTCGGACATGACTGAGCGACTGAACTGAACTATGTCCTTTGCATGACCTTGTTTGAATCTTTAATAAGATGTGTTATAACCAAAAATGACTTAGTCAGCCAGTTTAATGGTGAATCATTTCAATTTATGGATTATTACTCTCCTCTGCCACTAAATTTATGTTAACTTTTAACTTGTTTACACATTCATTATTTTAGTTATCCAGTTGATTCTCAAACATACAGGCAAAGATCTATGTCCAAAGATACTTATCATGTTATTTATGACAGCATATAATTGAAATCACCTAGACATCCAAAAATAAGGCAATAATTACACATTCGAATCATAAATACAATGAAATAGTATGCATTCATTTTATTTTCAAGACTATTGAACAAATGAGAAATGTTTACAATCGGCTAACAAGAAAACACGTGCTCACAGTACTTAGACCAGGATAAGAAGATGCTAAACTTTTCTTACCTTCTTCAGTTCAGTTCAGTTCAGTCGTTCAGTTGTACCTGATTCTTTGTGACCCCATGGGCTGCAGTATGCCAGGCTTCCTTGTCCATCACCAACTCCTGGAGTTTACTCAAACTCATGTCCATTGAGTTGGTGGTGCCATCCAGCCATCTCATCCTCTGTCATCCCCTTCTCTTCCTGCCTTCAATATTTCCCAGCATCAGGGTCTTTTCCAATGAGTCAGTTCTTTGCATCACGTGGCCAAAGTATTGGGAGTTTCAGCTTCAGCATCAGTCCTTCCAATGAATATTCAGGACTGATTTCCTTTAGGACTGACTGGTTGGATCTCCTCACCAGCCAAGGGACTCTCAAGAGTCTTCTCCAACACACAGTTCAAAAACATCGGTTCTTTGGCACTCAGCTTTCTTTATACTCCAACTCTCACAACCATACATGACTACTGGAAAAACCATAGGTTTGACTAGATGGACCTTGTTGGCAAAGTAATGTCTCTGATTTTTAATATGTTGTTTAGGTTGGTCATAACTTTTCTTCCAAGGAGAAAGTGTCTTTTAATTTCATGGCAGCAGTCACCATCTGCACTGATTCTGGAGCCCCCCAAAATAAAGTCTCTCACAGTTTTCATTGTTTTCTTCTATTTGCCATGAAGTGATGGGACAAGATGCCATGATCTTAGTTTTCTGAATGTTGAGTTTTAAGCCAAATTTTCACTCTCCACTTTCACTTTCATCAAGAGGCTCTTTAGTTTTTCTTTACTGTCTATCATAAAGGTGGTGTCATCTGCATATCTGAAGTTGTTGATATTTCTCCTGGCAATCTTGATTCCAGTTTGTGATTCATCCAGCCCATCATTTCTCATGATGTACTTTGCATATAAGTTAAATAAGCAGGGTGACAATGTACAGCCTTGATGTACTCCTTTTCCTATTAGGAACCAGTCTGTTGTTCCATGTCCAGTCCTAAACTGTTGCTTCCTGACCTGCATACAGATTTCTCAGGAGGCAGGTCAGGTGGTCTGGTATTCCCATCTCTTTCAGAATGTTCCACAGTTTGTTGTGATCCACACAGTCAAATGCTTTGGCATAGTCAATGAAGCAGATGTTTTTCTGGTATTCTCTTGCTTTTTCAATGATTCAGTGGATGTTGGCAATTTCATCTCCCATTCCTCTGCCTTTTCTAAATCCAGCTTGAACATCTGGAAGTTCATGGTTCCCGTATTGTTGAAGCCTGGCTTGAAGAACTTTGAGCATTACTTTACCAGTATTTGAGATGAGTGCAATTGTACAATAGTTTGAGCATTCTTTGGCATTGCCTTTCTTTGGGATTGGAATGAAAACTGACCTTTTCCAGTCCTGTGGCCACTGCTGAGTTTTCCAAATTTGCTGGCACATTGAGTGCAGCACTTTCATAGCATCATCTTTCAGGATTTGAAATGGCTCAACTGGAATGCCATCACTTCCACTAGCTTTGTTCGTACTGATGCTTTCTAAGGCCCACTTGACTTCCCATTCCAGGATGTCTGGCTCTAAGTGAGTGATCACACCATCGTGATTATCTGGGTCATGAAGATCTTTTTTGTATACTTCTGTGAATTCTTGCCATTTCTTCTTAATATCTTCTGCTTCTTTTAGGTCCACACCATTTCTGTCCTTTATTGTGCCCATCTTTGCATGAAATGGTCCCTTGGTATCTCTAATATTCTTGAAGAGATCTCTAGTCTTTCCCATTCTATTTTTTCCCTCTATTTCTTTGCATTGATCACTGAGGAAGGCTTTGTTATCTCTCCTTGCTATTCTTTGGAACTCTGCATTCAAATAGGTATATCTTTCCTTTCCTCCTTTACCTTTTGCTTCTCATCTTTTCACAGCTATTTGTAAGGCCTCCTCAGACAACCATTTTGCCTTTTTGGCCTCCTTTTTCTTGCAAGTGCAAATCAAAACCACAATGAGATATCACCTCATATCCAAGTTGTCCAATTTTTACTTAAAATTTCCAGATGGTTGCCATGTAAGACAATGTGATAATTTAAATAAAACTATTTCACCCCAAATGGGAATTGAGGCACAAAGCTGAACTTAGTTGATCTCTACTGATTATGTTCCCACCATCTCTCATGTAGAAATCTTAAACATCCTTCAAGACCCCATCCTCCATTTCTTTTGGTTCTTAAGATCCACATAGCAGTCTTTGTGCCTTTCTTTTGGTTCTTAAGATCCACATAGCAGTCTTTGTGCCTTTCTTATAGAATTTATCTTATCTGCCATTAGAGCTATTTTTGCTGTTGACTATCCCCTCAAAACTTTAATTACATAAGGGCAAGGACTTCTGTAGTGGTCCAGTTGTTAAGAATGTGCTTCCACTGAAGGGGGCACAGGATTGATCCCTGGTCGGGAAACTAAGCTCCCATATGTAGTATGGTATGGCCAAAAAAAAAAAAAAAAAAACCACTTAAGAACAGGGATTATGTATTATAATTTTCCACCAACCACAGAACCTAGCAGGGTGACCTGAAATTTTAGAATTAGCATCCAAGTGAGAGTAAACTGAAGAAAGGAAAAGAACTTCTTGTATCCAGCAGAGGGTCAGACATGGTTATTTACATGGGATGTCATTGAACCCTCACTTCAGCCTCATGAGGTAGGTCTTTCTGATTTTACAGACACAGCATCTGTGGATCAGAAGGGTTCCTCAGTGTATCCACAATCCAATAGCTATTAAATGACCAGGAGGAAACCAACCCATTTCTTGGACTCCAAAGTCCAAGGCCTTTCTAACTCCAACCTCTACCAACAGATAGAGGTTAACAAGCACAGGTTTCCAGAAAGACAAACAATATGGATACCCTTAAATATTCCTTAAATTATAAATCCCTTGAAAGCAGAGTGTGTGTTGCATATCTTTTTGAATCCCTCTGGTTTTTGTACACTGCCTTTAACTCCAAGAAAAAATCAGTGAGTATCTACTGTCTCCATTTCATTTCACCTGGCATATCTGATATGAGTTGGCTGTCACACAGCATCAGTGACATCACACTTGCTTCCTACACACTGACCCATGTCTTTCTCCAAAAGAACACATTTAGTTCAGTAGAAAGATCACTGGCTTCCAGTCTGACGGCCTGAATTTGAATTCAACTACACAACTACGGGAATGTTATTTGCTCTCTGACTTTAATTCATGTATCAATTAAATGAAACAAATTCAACTAGTGGACATAGTTATAACCACATCCTAGGGTGATTCTGAGGGATCAATAATAGAACTGATTGTAGAATTTGATACATGAATTTTCCGGTACCTGATAGACAGGCAATTGTCTTAGTCTGTTTGGGCTGCTGAAAGAGTACTATTAACTGGATGATGTCTAAATGATAGAAACTTATTTCTCACAGTTCTGGAGACTTAGGAAGTCCCAAGATGAAAGCACTCATAGATTTGGCATCTTGGAAGAAAAGTTATGACCAACCTAGATAGCATATTCAAAAGCAGAGATATTACTTTGCTGACTAAGGTCCGTCTAGTCAAGGCTATGGTTTTTCCTGTGGTCATGTATGGATGTGAGAGTTGGACTGTGAAGAAGGCTGAGCGCTGAATAATTGATGCGTTTGATCTGTGGTGTTGGAGAAGACTCTTGAGAGTCCCTTGGACTGCAGGGAGATCCAACCAGTCCATTCTGAAGGAGATCAGCCCTGGGATTACTTTGGAAGGAATGATGCTAAAGCTGAAGCTCCAGTACTTTGGCCACCTCATGCGAAGAGTTGACTCATTGGAAAAGACCCTGATGCTGGGAGAGATTGGGGGCAGGAGGAGAAGGGGACGACAGAGGATGAGATGGCTGAATGGCATCACTGACTCGATGAACGTGAGTCTGAGTGAACTCCGGGAGTTGGTGATGGACAGGGAGGCCTGGCGTGCTGCGATTCATGGGGTCGCAAAGAGTCGGACACGACTGAGCAACTGAACTGAACTGAACTGAAGGGCCTGATTCCTGTTCATAGAAGATCATCTTCTTGCTGTGTCCTCACATGATGGAAGGAATGAGGGAACTTTCCAGAGTCTCTTTTCTGACCTAATCATCCCCAAATGACCCAACCTCCTAATGCTATCACACTGGGGATCAGGTTTCACCATATGAAATTGGCCGGTGGCAGGATGGAACACAAAAATTCAGTCTATAGCAGCAATACATATTTGTTATCTCTTTGACCTTTCCTTGGATATCCACTGCTAATGTCAGCTATGAAACTCTTCTCTTAACATGTCCAACTCAGCCTGTATTCTTCAGGTAAAATGCTCCCTCTCTCTCCTGCCTACAGAGATGCTTTGCTTATCCAAGTCTATGATCTTTGGACTCAAAGTCTCCACATAAATAGGAATATATCTGCTGCACAATTACACCGCCATTCAGTTGGGTCCCAGCTCACTAGGAAGCTCCCAGCTGGCAAGGATCTTAGTGCAGTGGCTGGGTTATAAATGAAAAGCTTTAAATTTGTGAATGACTATGACTTGACAGCATGCTTGTGAAAAGGTTTGAATCCTTATCTAGGGGACAATAAAGGGAAAAGAAATTCCTAGTCAGATTCATCCAGAAATGAGTCACTCTGTGCTAGAATTCTAGCTGTCACTTTACCTGTTTAATTCAGGGAAACTTGTTAACCTCCTAAAGATTCCATTTCCTATTTCATAAACAGGAATTATGAATCTTATGTTTCAATGCTCTTGTGCAAAATAAAGGGAATTATAAGAAGTGAATGCCACAGGCCTACAGTCTACCATATAATAAACTCTAAACATATGTCAACTATATCTTCTCAAACATATTCATGCTTTAAATATTATGTTTTGTTCCAAAGATCTAAAACCAAAATTTATGATTAAAAAGTTGCTAGGAATGATTGGTAGGTAATATAGCATAGTAGTTAAAATCTTGGACTTTTGATTTAAAGAGTTTGAATTTGAAACCTGAATCCACCATTACTGTGTGACTTTAGACAACTTACACTCTTTGCCCAGCTTATAAAATGAGGATAACAATAGAGTACTTGGTTCATTAGACTATTGATAGGATAAAGTAAAATTTTATGTTAAGCACTTAGGAGAATGCCAGGTATGTACTTGTTTTTTTTAATTGAGGTAACACTGATTTATAACATTATATTAGTTTCATGTATACAACATTCTACTCATATTTCTATATACACTAAAGCATGATTACCACCAAAAAATGACTTTCCATCCATTACCATACAGCTGATCTCCTGGATTTTATTCTTACTTTGCCACTCATTTGATAAATTAAGTGTTAAACGCATTACTAAAGTCAGCAATGAAAAACACTTTATTTCCCATCAGTCCTACATTATTACTAAGTAAAAGTGCAAGGGAGGAGAATAGTTTTTATACTATGAAATATAAACAGGAGAAAATAATATCTCAAGTGTCATTTTTTTCTGCATTCTCTAATTCTATAGTACTGAAATCATTTTGCTAGGCTCAAAAATTTAATCACTAGAAAAGTAGATGGAGAAGGAAATGGCAACCCACTCCAGTATTCTTGCCTGGAGAATCCCATGGACAAGAGGAGCCTGGTGGGTTACAGCCCATGGGGCTGCAAAGAGTCAGGCATGGCTGAGCGACTGAACAACAACAAAGTATATTGACAAAGCCCATTATGATTTTACCTTAGGTGAAAAAAAAGATCTCACAAAAAGGATCGATACTATTTTGAAAAACTATACATCTGAATTTAGAAACATATAAATCACACACATGTACACACATACACTCACCCACACACCCCTCCTTAAAAACTCAAGTAACTAAAGTAAGTGTAAAAACTTGTTGGGTAGTTTTGATGGATCTGATCTGTTAATGCCAAATATCAATAAAAGACCAGGGTGAAACAACCAACTTGAGAACAATCTAATTTTCATCTTATTTGCATTGGTAATTCTAGAGAAGTTTATTTTTACTTAAACTATAGGAATACTAAGCTATGAAGTCAAGTGACTTTGAGTCCCTATAAGGTAACACAGGATGAAAATACAAAGTATTTCAATATAAATATTTAGCTAGTTAACAAGTAGCTGGTTCCTAGCCAAAAAAAAAAAAAAAAGCCACCTACTCACTTGAGTTTTTCAGGTCAGATTCATGGAGCTCAGCTCCTCTACCTCCTAAAAAAGTTCTTGTCTGACACAGAGGCAGAAAACCATGGAGACAAAGTACTTATTCGAACCAGTGCAGTCTGTCTTATACTTTTACGGCTCTATTCTGATTCCTTTTATGACTGAAGAGGTGACTACAGTGATTTACTACTACTAACCAGAATCAAAAGTCAGTAACCTTGATTTTCAAGCCAGATTTTACGTTTTAAAATACTCTCTCTGAAATATACTGTGCATTTCTCAAACAACTCTACTTCAGCAAAAATGGACCAGTAATCACATCATTATTGATCTCTAATGAAACACATAATCACTTTGTTTTTTAGAAATCTTTACTTCATTTTGGCTGAGTCTAACTCCAAAGATATTCAATTAAATGTAATTATATTTCGAAAATTTTTAAATGTTTAGTGTCAAATTTAAGCATAGTTATTCACCCATATTACAGACAGTAGGAAAACCAGAAAATAATTGTCTAAGTGATCTCATTAAAATAAATGTTTAAAGATTTAATTTATCAACTGTGATATAACATACTCTTTAAGAGTATGTGCTGTGCTTTGTCGCTCAGTCATGTCTGACTCTTTGCAACCCCATTGACTGTAGCCTGCCAGATTCCTTTGCCCATGGGGATTCTCCAGGCAAGAATACTGGAGTGGGTTGCCATGCCCTTTTCCACGGGATCCTCCCAACCCAGGGATTGAACCCAGGTCTCCAGTATTGCAGGCAGATTCTTTACCATCTGAGCCACCAGAGAAGCCCTTTTCAAGAGTATGGTAAAACTATTCTCTAGAACAAGCATCAGCCAAATTTTTCTTTAAAGGGCCAGAGAGATCTTTGAAGTTTCAGGCCATATGATCTCTGCCACAGCTCCTCAAATTATGCTGTTACAAAAGCACCTACAGATAATATGTAAACAAATGAGCAGGGTTGTGTTCCAGTAAAACTTTATGTCCACTGAAATAAGAATTTCATGTAGTTTTCACATATCACAAACTATTCTTTTGATTTTTTTTTCAATTCTATAAAAATATAAAAATCATTCTTAGACATTAAGCCATGCAAAACCAGGTGGCAGACCAAATTTGGCCAGGTAGCTATAGTGATCCAACTCTGTTTCTAGCCATCACAAAGGAATGTGATGTTATAGATTTACTGTCTGGTAATAACAGAAATCGAGCACCTAGGCTCACAAAGGACATGCTTTGATCCATAGTGCCATCAAAACTACAGTCTATTCTCGAGAGATTCTGAGGTTCACTTCATATTCTTTGTCTTTTTCTCCCCCCTCTGAAGACATCTTTAAGCATATTTGCAAAAAACATTATCAAAGTTATCCAAAGACCAAAGTAATGTACTCAAAAGGAGAAATTTAAATAGCTCCATCATTAATTATATATTTTATATATTTTTTCTCATTCATTCATCCAAGTGATAAAATTTCTCAGAGTGCCTACTCTGTGTTTGATGCCTTGAGAAATGTCAGGAGTGCAGAGAGGTGTAAGAACACAGTCCTGGCCCTGAAGGAGACCAGGGTGTAGTGGGTGAGACAAGCAAGTAAACTCAGATGCCATACTCTGTGCTCTGTGCTAGGGAGCAGGGATCCTCCTCTGCCTTGGGAGGGTCCAACTCAAAGGCCCTCTCCTTGCCTGTGTGGCAAAGCCTTCTCATAGGATATGTGAGCTGAGCCTCAAAGAGTTTGCCAGATAAGGTGAACCAGAATAGAGTAAGCAAAGTCTACTGGCAAAAGCCCTTGGCTAAGCAAGCCAATTCCTTACTTTAAACTTTCATATAAATTTATTTTAATTAGATTGTGGAATCTCCCCTAAGTGAAGGGACTAATAAGTAATAACAAAGAGGAACTTTTCTGCTTTATTTGCTCAGAAAGTTCACTGTTTAAAACCTGAAGCACTTCTAGTGGGAGTAAACATTGAGTCATCCACAAGTATTCACTGGTTGGAGGCTTTTTTCAATAACCTTTTTGAGTTTATCCTGTTGTTTTTTATTGTATCCATGTGGCATAATGCTAAATAATTCTTCTTTCTCTCAGTGTTTTACACCTTTTAAATGTTTGTATACTGCTATTGTCATTCCCCTGAGTCACTTCTAAGCAAAGCTAGACATTCTTTGTTACTTTAATCTTTCCTCGTAATTTAACTCCATTGTTCCCTTAATAATTTTTATTATTTGTTTTCTCTTCATGGCGTTTTATCTTCAGTTTTCTGAATCTTTCTCTTAATGAAATGTCCACACCTGAACCACTCAAATACCAATAGCAGAAATAGAGAACATAGAAGTTTATTGATGGGTGCTTTTAGTATAAACCTAGTTTCTCTTGACTTATATTTTCTAAATATTCTCCTTTCCAAATTGAATTTCTGAAAAATATCTGGCACTGGGTAGCTTCTTCTTGCTTAAGTAAAATATGAGTTTAGGATTTTTGCTTTTGTTTCTCAAATTCTAAATCACCCAAACGGCTATGCTCACTTTTTTTTTTCCCCTTCCCCATTGGTCTCTGTCATTTTCTATTTGGTAAACACAAATTACTTTTTGGTCTACTGAATACTGCTGAAAGTAATTTGCCTATTTTTATTTAATGAAAATGTTAGCTTAAATATTATACCAAATACATTTCTAAAAATTCCATCCTTTGAAAAACGTTCAAAAATAATATTTTCTCTGAGGTTTTCTTTTCCTCCAAGAATTTCAAGAATCTTTATAAACACATTTGGAATGAATACTAGGAATGAGCCAATAGTAGCCATGCTATACTATGTTTAGAGTTTGCAGCTGAGAATTTTTATTTTCTCAACATATAATTCACTACTTGGGCTACTTCCGAACACTACACAGAGGGTGAGAGTCCTTTCCGATGAGAGGGGAGAGGTGAAGTGACCCAACAGCCACACCTAGGACTGGAGCCCAGCCCCAGACTACAAATGACCTTAGAACTTCCTCTGTACATAACAGACAAGAAAATATACATTTTGTTACTTCTACAGGACTTAAATGAGAGGCTTCACAGGTGGCTAGGTGGTAAAGAATGCAGGAGACACAAGAGATGTGGGTTTAATCCCTGGGTGGGAAATGGCAACCCAGTCTCCAGTATTCTTGCCTGAAAAATTCTGCGGACAGAGAAGCCTGGCAGGCCACAGTCCATGGGGTCGCAGAGTCAGACACGACTGAGTGACTGAGCATGTGTGCGCACACACACATACACTTCAGTGCAGATATCAATATAAAATTCATAGCTCTAAATTATTTAAAACAATGTAATGAGACACATAGATAGTCCAGTAAACCTTTACAGATGGTGGCTGTCCTTCACCATCAGGGAGAATGATGTAAAATGGAAAATTCATAAATAGTTCTCATGAACAGTTTGGAGAAGAAGAGGGTTAAAATTTTTGAGCTAAAAATATTGAGAAAAAATTAGAAATGTTTGTGTGTTTCACAGAAATTATAGAGGCTGGGCTGCTTTAGATAGTGTTAAAGCATATTTGAATTTGTTAATTTGGTTCAGTGGAAAGGATATTGTCTTTGAGATCAAATGTCTAGATTTTTTTTTTAACATTTATGAAATATGGTAAAAACCAGATGACAAGTAATTGAAATCTGGAATTTTTCAAGCATAACTCATAAACTAAGGAACCTCGGTATACTCTATGTAGAATATTTGATTTTCTTTAGCAAAATGGCAACCATATGACTTGTCAATATGAATAACCTTAAGAATATGCCCGTAAGTAACTGAAATAATTGACCTACCAGATATGGCTAATTATATTCTCCCATTAAGTGATGAACAAAAATCTGCCAAAAACAACTTCTGTTACAGTATAATTTATGCCAAATTGTTCTTTTTAACAATAGTTAATTGGCAGGTTCAGACACTTCTAGTGTTCATCATCACCATTGAGAATACACATCTTCTTAGAGTGTCAGTAAGGAACTTGACCCTGGATGACGGCTGAAAGACATCAATCTGTGAAAACACATGGCAGGTCAAGTCCTAATTCTCTCAGAGAGTCCTTCTATAGCCCTCCATATAACCCCTGGGCAGGGCAGCCACTTTAGGGTAACATAATTGCCTTAAGAATAGACAAACGCAATGGAGTTCTCAACTGTGATCTCAGTGAACAGAGCAGATGTGGAAAAACATCATTAGAGCAATAATAAATGATAAGTGAAAGTCTTAAATTACCCAGCAAAATTAAAACTGTACAAAATACCAACATTCACTCTGATTTCAAACAACTTAGTACCTAGATGCTTACTCTAGCATCTTAGAGCTATACCACGGCCTTGCCCACCCAAGGACACAGGATGTCCAGGGACGTGAGAGACAATAGGGCTAACAGCTTCTGGGACAGCTTACAGAAATTCTCCATCCCTCAGAAAACTCCACAGGAAGTGACTTTTTCCTCCCAGTACCTTGCCATCTTTCAGCAGTGCAAAGAAGCTTCTGGAAATTGGTGTTTTTACTTACTCCTTGGAAGAAAAGTTATGACCAACCTAGACAGCATATTCAAAAGCAGAGACATTACTTTGCCGACTAAGGTCTGTCTAGTCAAGGTTATGGTTTTTCCTGTGGTCATGTATGGATGTGAGAGTTGGACTGTGAAGAAGGCTGAGCGCTGAAGAATTGATGCTTTTGAACTGTGGTGTTGGAGAAGACTCTTGAGAGTCCCTTGGACTGCAGGGAGATCCAACCAGTCCATTCTGAAGGAGATCAGCCCTGGATTCCTTTGGAAGGAATGATGCTGAAGCTGAAACTCCAGTACTTTTGCCACCTCATGCGAAGAGTTGACTCATTGGAAAAGACTCTGATGCTGGGAGGGATTGGGGGCAGGAGGAGAAGGGGACGACAGAGGATGAGATGGCTGGATGGCATCACTGACTGGATGGACGTGAGTCTGAGTGAACTCCGGGAGTTGGTGATGGACAGGGAGGCCTGGCGTGCTGCGATTCACGGGGTTGCAAAGAGTCGGACACGACTGAGTGACTGAACTGAACTGAACTCCCACTATGACCTATGACTAAAACCCCAGTCAATAGGAAGGGAATTTACCATTTGTAAAGTGAAAGTCACTCAGTCATGTCTGACTGTTTGCAACCCCATGGACTACACGGTCCATGGAGTTCTCTAGGCCAGAATACTGGAGTGGTAGCCTTTCCTTTCTCCAGCAGATCTTCCCAACCCAGGGATTGAACCAGGATCTCTTGCATTGCAGGCATATTCTTTACCAACTGAGCTATCAGGGAAGCCCCTTACTGTTTGTAAATATCCACTATATGTCAGACCCTATGGGAGGCACTGGGGACACTGAAACAAATAAGACCTAACACATGCTCTCAAGGCACTAAGGCCAGCAAGTGTCTTGGCCACTAAGGTCAGCGAAAAAAACAAACAAATCATAGTAAAACAGTGTGATAAGAGCTGTGAAACAACGACATGTAGTAGCTTCGATAAGTACCCGTGCGTGTTAAGTCACTTCTGTCATGTCCAACTCTTTGTGACCCATGAACTTCAGCCCTCCAGGCTCCTTTGTCCATGGAATTCTCCAGGCAGGAATACTGGAGTGGGTTGCTGTCCCCTCCTCCAGGAGATCTTCCTGACCCAGGGATCGGCCCCGCTGTTCTTAATGTCTCCTGCATTGGTGGGCAGGTTCTTTGCCACTAGTGCCACCTGGGAAGCACCAAGAGAGTACCTAGAGGATGCTCTTTTTGTTAGGAAGGGTTTCCTGAAGGAGGGAAGAGAAGTTTGCCAGTGAAGAACAGAGAGTAAGGGAGAGGAATGGGATATGGCAGCTGTCGAGCAGGCTCACCCCGTCTATCATCACAAGAAACTACTGAAGTGTTTCTGGTTTTTGCCAGAACTCCTTTTCCATAGGGCTCAAGATAAAGTTTTAAACCACGGGAGCCTTTATTTGTGCTATTTGCTTAACATGGAACCCTTATTCCCTGTCTACTATCAAATTCCCACTCTCCCTCAAGACTCAAGTCCCTTTTGAGCTAAATGGTCCTTGGTTTAGTTCAAAGCACCTTGGTTTAGGACACTGCTTCTTTTCTGCTTGCTCACACTCCTCCTTCTGCCTTTCAAATAACAGATGCTCTGTAAGTGTTTGCTGAATAAGTGGGTTATTGGAGGGTAAGAAATGTGCCTTCTTTTCATACCATGAGGTATGTACAGGGGGAGAAAGACAGATTGTAGAGAAGAGGAAAACAAAGGCCAGTGTGGTAACTTGGGGGAAGTGACGGGATAATGTGATGAAGTGGCTGAAAACTCCCTGATCCACAGTTACATTTTTCTTCTATGGTTCCACTGTAAGCATTCCACTGTAAGCCATGGCATCCCAGGAAGTCCCAGAATTTCTCAAGGGTCTCAGATTTTCGTAGGTGGTGTGGGTGATGAGATAGCCAAAAATTAATCAAGATTCATATACAGGCATGCCTCCTTTTATTTTGCTTTGCTTTACTGTGTTTTGTTTTGTTTTTTACAAACTGAAAGCTTGTGGCAACTCTACATTGAGCAAATCTATTGGTGTCATTTTTCCAATAGCATTTGCCCACTTTGCTTCTCTGTATCAGATCTGGGTAATTCTCACAATTATCAAAACTTTTTCATTATTATTATACTTGTTATGGTGATCTCTGTTTGGTGATCTTTGAATTACAAAAGATTATGACTTACTGAAGCCTTAAATGATTGCTAGCATTTTTTAGCAATAAATTATATTTAAATTAAAGTATTTACATTTTTAGACATAATGCTATTTACTTTTCTAGACATAATGCATTTTTAGACATAGAGTACAGCATAATATAAAGGTAACTTTTATATGCACAGGGAGATAAAAAAATTCATGTGATTTGCTTTATTGCAATACTCACTTTATTGCCACAGTCTGGTACCAAACTTGTGATATCTCTGAGGTAAGCTTATAAAAAATATTTTTTTAATGAAATAACTATGGAAGTTAAAAGGTACATGGTGAAATGATTTATTGCATAACAAAATCCAAAAAACAATAATAAGATTCTCTACTCTTAGTGTTACAGCTCTAGAGAAATTTTTTAGATGAGAATATTACATGATATAAAATTATAGTCTATAATTTTTACTTTAATGGAATTTGTACAATTTTATTAGAAAATTCACTTATTACTAATTACTTTAAATGTGTTTCAAGTGCTATAAGAATGTTCTTTATGCTCTAATAAATTTACTTTTGCATTTGATTTTATTCAGTCTTCTTTGATTTCCAGAGTTTTACTGGGACTCCTTGGATATATTAATCTAATGATTTTTAACTCAACCAAGCAAAACACTACAACTAAAAAAAAAGAGTAAGATCTCTGCATATTTTCCACCTTTCTTTTTCTTAACTCTTCAGTGTTGTGCTTTTGTACCATATCTCATTGTAGAAACATAGAGGATCTAATAAAGAACATGGGTTTAAGAAAAGAGGATGTCTTTGATTTTCCTAGACTGAGCTTTGACAAACCTTTAATGTAATAGCTCTGTCATTCCTTCCCTTGAGAAACTCAGATTTATAGCATCATAACTCTACCCTTGCTAGCTAAGCCCTCTGCTTTCAGTCAACATCAACTCTCTCCGGTACCTCACCATAATCACTGCCATGGAGCCTTTCATTTCTGGACTATTATTTCTCTTATGTCAATACCATTTTGTGTCATTTTGTACCATCTTTATTTCAGTCTATTTGACCCCCTTCATGTCTCCCTGTAGAAATGTTCTCTGAATGCCATTTCATACAATGTACCCAGAGTTCCAAAGAATAGCAAGGAGAGATAAGAAAGCCTTCCTCAGTGATCAATGCAAAGAAACAGTGGAAAACAATAGAATGGGAAAGACCAGAGATCTATTCAAGAAAATTTGAGATAGCAGGGGAACATTTCATGCAAAGATGGGCTCAATAAAGGACAGAAATGGTATGGACCTGACAGAAGCAGAAGATATTAAGAAGAGGTGGCAAGAATACACAGAAAACTGTTCAAAAAAGATCTTCACGACCCAGATAATCACAATGGTGTGATCACTCACCTAGAGCCAGACATCTTGGAATGTGAAGTCAAATGGGCCTTAGGAAGCATCACTACAACAAAGCTAGTGGAGGTGATGGAATTCCAGTTGAGATATTTCAAATCCTGAAAGATGATGCTGTGAAAGTGCTACACTCAATATGCCAGCAAATGTGGAAAACTCAGCAGTGGCCGCAGGACTGGAAATGGTCAGTTTTCATTCCAATTCCAAAGAAAGGCAATGCCAAAGAATGCTCAAACTACTGCACAATTGCACTCATCTCACACACTAGTAAAGTAATGCTCAAAATTCTCCAAGCCAGGCTTCAGCAATACATGAACCGTGAACTTCCTAATGTTCAAGCTGGTTTTAGAAAAGGCAGGGGAACCAGAGATCAAATTGCCAACATCTGCTGAATCATTGAAAAAGCAAGAGAGTTCCAGAAAAACATCTATTTCTGCTTTATTGACTGTGCCAAAGCCTTTGATTGTATGGATCACAATAAACTGTGGAACATTCTGAAGGAGATGGGAACACCAGACCACCTGACCTGCCTCTTGAGAAACCTGTATGCAGGTCAGGAAGCAACAGTTAGAACTGGACATGGAACAACAGACTGGTTCCAAATAGGAAAAGGAGTACGTCAAGGCTGCATATTGTTACCCTGCTTACTAAACTTATATGGAGAGTCCATCATGAGAAATGCTGGGCTGGAGGAAGCACAAGCTGGAATCAAGATTGCCAGGAGAAATATCAATAACCTCAGATATGCAGATGACACCACCCTTATGGCAGAAAGTGAAGAGGAACTAAAGAGCCTCTTGATGAAAGCGAAAGAGGAGAGGGAAAAGTTGGCTTAAAGCTCAACATTCAGAAAACGAAGATCATAGCATCTAGTCCCATCCCTTCATGGTACATAGATGGGGAAACAGTGGAAATAGTGGCTGACTTTATTTTTCTGGGCTCCAAAATCTCTGCAGATGGTGACTGCAGCCATGAAATTAAAAGATGCTTACTCCTTGGAAGGAAAGTTATGACCAACCTAGACAGCATATTGAAAAGCAGAGACATTACTTTGTCAACAAAGGTCCATCTAGTCAAGGCTATTGTTTTTCCAGTGATCATGTATGGATGTGAGAGTTGGACTATAAAGAAAGCCGAGCGCAGAAGAATTGATGCTTTTGAACTGTGGTGTTGGAAAAGACTTGAGAGTC
Organism: Oryx dammah; assembly: GCF_014754425.2. Lineage (NCBI taxonomy): Eukaryota > Metazoa > Chordata > Mammalia > Artiodactyla > Bovidae > Oryx > Oryx dammah. The sequence goes on along the minus strand of NW_024070202.1, from coordinate 46,071,570 downwards.
CCTTGGACTGCAAGGAGATCCAACCAGTCCATCCTAAAGGAGATTAGTCCTGGGTGTTCATTGGCAGGACTGATTTTGAAGCTGAAACTCCAATATTTTGGCCACCTGATGCGAAGAGCTGACTCATTTGAAAAGACTCTGATGCTGTGAAAGATTGAGGGCAGGTGGAGAAAGGGACGACAGAGGATAAGATGTTTGGATGGCATCACCGACTCAATGGACATGGGTTTGGGTGGACTCCGGCAGTTGGTGATGGACAGGGAGGCCTGGCGTGCTGTGGTTCATGGGGTCGCAAAGAGTCCATGACATGACTGAGTGGCTGAACTGAACTGAACTGAACCTAAGGCGAGCAACTGAAAAAACTGAGTAAGCCCAAGAGAGAATTGGGTCCTATTTTAGTGTCGCTGAATATATAGGATTCAGTTCAGTTCAGTTCAGTCGTTCAGTTGTGTCCGACTCTTTGCAATCCCATGGACTGCAGCATGCTAGGTTCCCTGTACATCAAAAACTCCTGGAGCTTACCCAAACTCATGTCCATCAAGTTGGTGATGCCATCCAACCATCTCATCCTCTGTCGTCACCTTCTCCTCCTGCCTTCAATCTTTCCCAGAATCAGGGTCTTTTCCAATGAGTCAGTTCTTCGCATGAGGTGGCCAAAATATTGGAGTTTCAGCTTCAGCATCAGTCCTTCCAATGAATATTCAGGACTAATTTCCTTTAGGATGGACTGATTGGGCCTCCCTGCAGTCCAAGGGATTTTCAAGAGTCTTCTTTAACACCACAGTTCAAAAGCATCAGTTGCGTTCAGCTTTCTTTATAGTCCAACTCTCACACCCATATATGACTACTGGGAAAACCATAGCTTTGACTAGACAGACCTTTGCTGGCAAAGTAATGTCTCTGCTTTTTAATGTGCTCTCTAGGTTGGTCATAGCTTTTCTTCCAAAGAGCAAGCATCTTTTAATTTCATGGTTGTAGTCACCATCTGCAGTGATTTTGGAACCCCCCAAAAATAAAGTCAGCCAGTGTTTCCACTGTTTCCCCATCTATTTGCCATGAAGTATTTCCCTTGTAGCTCAGCTGGTAAAGAATTCGCCTGCAATGTGGGAGACCTGGGTTGATCTTTGCTTTCTGCTGTAAGGGTGGTATCATCTGCATATCTGAGGTTATTGGCATTTCTCCTGGCAATCTTGATTCTAGCTTGTGCTTCATCCAGTCCAGCATTTCGCATGATGCACTCTGCATATAAGTTAACTAAGAATCCTATATGTAAATATATATATATATACGATTATGAGCACATTAATTCAAAGGTGCAAAAAATTAATAAACAGAAATTTCAATTATTACAGAGTTGGGAGACCAGAAGGGGGAGCTCTCACACCCTGCAACCATAGCAGAGTCCAACTGGAAGAAGTCTTCTTCCCTGGCAAGGACTCCACCAATGAAAAACCATGGGCTCTTTGTTTACTGAGCCCTCCCAACTTCCTTTTCCCCTCTAAAAGAGCGTCTCCTTCCCTTGCCCTTGGGAGACTTGCATGTGGCTCATCATAATTGCAGACCCTGACTGCACTTCTCTGCTGATTCCAAATAAACTCAATTTTGTGGGAGAAATGTCTGGCAGTTTATTATTATTTCAGGTCAACAGAGGTGATAGAGTTGCTATGCTTTCTATGTGGACTCAAGAGCAGGAAAGCTGCCCTACAGAGAAAGAAAAGGAAGAAGAGGAGCCTTGGTGTTCTTCCAATATGTCATTCTTTCAGGCCCATCTGCCTTCCTGTGTTGTGGCCATTGAGACAATGTGGATCCCCTTTGGGTTTTAGGTGTATTTGCCTATTTCTACCACGTTTAGCCAGAGATAGCTTTTATTAGTACATGTACATTTATAAAAAGCAAAGTTATTTTTGAGGGTTTGCAAAATCTAAAGCTCGATGAACACTATCCACATTAGAAATAAAGAGCAAATCTCACTATGACTTAATCCAATATATGAAATTACCTGGCACTCTAGAAAAATCCAAGCTGAAGAAATTTACTCTCATAAAGTATTGAAATTTAGTCTCATAAAGTATATTTGAGACAGAGCAGAAATTGAGACAAAAAAATGCAGAAGAATGTCAGTCAGTGGCGGGCAATTTATTTCTTCCACCTGTTGTCCAATTCCTCCCACGTCTCTTAACTATTGCTTCTCTTGTCAATCAACTGGCCCTTCTGATAACTAAGTAGATAAAACCTGTGGAGAGTGTCTCTGGGGTAGGAGTGGAAGAGGAAGTCTGAGAGTGGGTGGCAAAGAAACTGGCTGCCAGTTTCAGGAAAAAAAAAACATTGCCTGTAATGATACGAGTGACACTAAGTGGCAGAGTGGCTAGAGCACACAAGAAAGTCACTGAATGTACTCAAAAAATGAGGGGCATGTCAGCAGATGGGAAAATACAGCTATGTCACAGCTAAACAGCTCTGAAGTCAGCTTTGTTAATGGACTAGACACACATATTTAGGAAAAACTAGAGTTAATTTTAAAATCTCCGTGTCTGTGGATCATGCTAAAATATCCATCCAGTACTTAATAAAATAACTACAAGCTCGTTGTAAATCAAACCTGTAGAATCTCTTCCTCTCTGATGTGTTTCATGGCAATGAGGCATAGAGTAAATGTGGGGTCATCGTAATATAAAATTAGCTCCCTGGACAAGAACTAGGCACAGCTTGTGGCAGTGTCGAGCCTTAGAAAATGATGGCTACTAATTATAACTAACTAACCTCAACTGACTTATTAATGATAACCAGAATGTTTAAAAAGTAATATAAAAATAATAAGAATATTAATCATATACTTAAATATTCACGCATAACTTCTTTACAAAATTAATTATCTGGACAGAAATGTAGGACAGAAGGAAAACTAACACTAGCCTAAAACAAGTATAACATGCTCGCAGAAGATTTCTTTTCCTTTTTAGAAATAGCTATTTGTATCTTTCTGATTATTTACAAAAAAAACTTTCAAAGAATCAGAAAACTTAGAAGTGTATAAAAAAGAAAATTTAAATGATCTAAATTACATCACTAGGTTCATTAACTGATATTCCTGAAATTATCCTTACCAGACTACACTAAAAAGTTGAGAACTCCTATACTACGTAGATTTTTCAGTCTGCTTTGACAAAAGGTTGAACCAGAATTTTTAATAACAGTTTTATTGAGATACAATTTGCATGCTATATAAATCAACCTTTTAAAATATACAAATGGGCTTTTTGTATATGCATCGAGTTGTCGAGCCATTGCTAATATATGACTTTAGAATATTGTCATTATCATTAGCAGTCACTCCCCACTGCTCCTACCCTCAAGTCTCCAGTAAACATTAACTCATTTCTGCCCCTCAAGATTTCCCTATTTTGGAAATTTCACATAAATAAAATCATATAATATGTGATCTTTGTGGCTAGCTTCTTTTACTTAGCATGTCTTCAATATTCATCATGTTGTAGCATGTATCACTACTTCATTTCCTTTTATTGATGAACTGCTGCTGCTGCTGCTCAGTCGCTTCAGTCGTGTCCTACTCTGTGTGACCCCATAGATGGCAGCCCACCAGGCTCCCCCATCCCTAGGATTCTCCAGGCAAGAACATACCCCATTATATGGACACATGGCATTTTGTTAATCTATTCATCAGTTGATAAACATGTTTTTTTCACTTTTTGGCTATTATGAACATTCATGTAAAAGCTTTTGTATGAATGTATATTTTCATTTCTTTTTCATAGAATTGCTAGGTCATAGGGTAACTATGTTTAATTGTTTGAGGTCCTGCCAGACTGTTTTCCAAAGTGACTCCACCATCCTGCATTCCCACCAGCAGTATATGAGACTTTTGATTTCTTCACATCCTCAACACTTGTTATTATCTGAATTTTTTGATTCACAGTAGGTGTGAAGTGGTATTTTGGGGTTTTGATTTGCATTTCAATGATGGCTAATGATGCTGAGTATCTTTTCACATGTTCACCAGACATTTGTATATCTTTCTCAGAGAAATGTCTGTTCAGACTCTGCCTGTTTTTAAATTAGAGATTCTTAAAGAGATGGGAATACCAGACCACCTGACCTGCCTCTTGAGAAACCTGTATGCAGGTCAGGAAGCAACAGTTAGAACTGGACATGGAACAACAGATTGGTTCCAAATAGGAAAAGGAGTACGTCAAGGCTGTATATTGTCACCCTGCTTATTTAACTTCTATGCAGAGTACATCATGAGAAATGCTGGGCTGGAAGAAGCACAAGCTGTAATCAAGATTGCTGGGAGAAATATCAATAACCTCAGATATGCAGATAACACCACCCTTATGGCAGAAAGCAAAGAAGAACTAAAGAGCCTCTTGATAAAAGTGAAAGAGGAGAGTGAAAAAGTTGGCTTCAGGCTAGCTCAACATTCAGAAAAGTAAGATCATGGCATCTGGTCCCATCACTTCATGGAAAATAGATGGGGAAACAGTGGAAACAGTGACTATTTTGGGGGGGGCTTCAAAATCACTGCAGATGGTGACTGCAGACATGAAATTAAAAGATGCTTACTCCTTGGAAGGAAAGCTATGACCAACCTAGACACCATATTAAAAAGCAGAGGCGTTATTTTGCCAACAAAGGTCCGTCTCGTCAAGGCTATGGTTTTTCCAGTAGTCACATATGGATATGAGAGTTGGACAATAAAGGAAGCTGAGTAGCAAAGAATTAATGCCTTTGAACTGTGGTGTTGGAGAAGACTCTTGAGAGTCCCTTGGACTGCAAGGAGATCCAACCAGTCCATCCTAAAGGAAATTAGTCCTGAATATTCATTGGAAGGACTGAGGTTGAAGCTGAAACTCCAATATTTTGACCACTTGATGCGAAGAACTAACTCATTTGAAAAGACCCTGATGCTGGGAAAGATTGAGGGCAGGAGAAGAAGGGGACAGAGGATGAGATGTTTGGATGGCATCACCGACTCAATGGACATGAGTTTGAGTAACCTTTGGTAGTTAGTAATGGACAGGGAGGCCTGGAGTGCTGCAGTCCATGGGGTCGCAAAGAGTCAGACATGACTGAGACTGAATTGAACTGAATTGAACTGATTTGTCTTTTTTATTACCAAGTTCTTTAAAAAATAGACCCTTAACAAATAAATGATTATTTTCTCTCATTCTAGGAGTTGTAATTTCACTTTCTTTTTGATGTTCTTTGAAGCAAAAAAGGTGTAAACTGTGATGAAGTTCAATTTATATATATTTTTTTCCTCTTGTGTTTGTGCTGTTGGAAACATAGCAAACAAACTGTTACCCAAGGACAGAAAGATTTACAACTATATTTTCTTCTAAAATTTTACAATTTTAGGTCTAACATTTAGATCTATGATCTATTATGAGCTAATTTCTGTATATGGTGTCAGGTAGAAGTCCCAACTTCATTCTTTTCCATGAGGATATCCACTAGTCCCACTACCATTACTTGAAAAGACTTATTTCCCCATTAAATACTCTTAACATCATTTTTTTTAAGTGGACCATAAATAGATGTATAGGAATATTTCTTGACTCTCAATCTTATTTCCTGATCTATATCCCAGTACCACATTGTGTTGAATAATAAAGCTTTGTAATATGTTTTGAAATTGGGAAGTGTGAGTCTTTTAACTCTGGTCTTTTTCAAGATACTTTTGCTTTTTTGAGTCTCTTACACTTACAGGACATTTAGTATCAACATGCCAACTCCTGAAAAGAAGCAAATAGATTTTCATAGGAGTGGCATTGTCTGCAGATTAATTTGGGGAGTACTGCTGTATTAACAATATCATGTCTTTGTGTCCATGAATATGGGATGCCTTTCCATATTAGTCCTTTAATTTCTTTCAACGATGTTTTGTAGTTTTCAGTGTACAAGTCTTAAATTTCTTTTGCTAAAGTTGTCCCTAAGTATATTTTAATGCTATTAAAATGGAATTGTTTTCTTGATTTCATTTTCATCATGTTGGTTGCTTGTGCACAGAAATAAAACTGGCATATATTAATTTTTTATCCTACAACTTTGATAAATTCATTCATTAGCTCTATTTTTTTCCAGATTCCTTAAGTTTTTGAATATACAAGACCATGTCATTTGCAAATACAGTTTTTCTTCTTCCATTCCAATCATGATGCCTTTTGTTTATTTTTCTTGCCCTATTTCCCAGATTAGAACCTCCAGTAGAATGTTAAAGAGCAGTTGTGAGAGCAGACATTCTTGTCTTGTTCCTGATCCTACAGGGAAAGCATTCAATCTTTCAGGGCTTTTAGTAGTCTCAAGTATGATGTTAGTTGAAGGCTTCTATTCGAAGGTTGTTGAATGTTTTTTCTTTTATGGTGAAAGAATGTTACATTTTATCAAATGCTTTTCTTGTGTCTATTGAAATGCTCATGTGGTTTTTGTCCTTTACTCTATTAATAAGATATATTACATCATTAGTATTTTGTTAGGGATTTTTGTGTCTGTATTTACAAAGTATATTGGTCTATAGTTTTCCTGTGAATCTTCCTGAGTTTGATATCAGGGTAATATTGCTCTCATAGAGTGAATTGGGAAGTATTCACTTCTTTTTTAACATAAATTTATGAAGGACTAATGTGACATTCTTTGGGCATTCTGAATACATCATTTTTGGCCTTCCAGTTAACAGTTTCAGTGAAAAGTGAGCTGTATATCTTACTGAATGAAGATCCATTATATATAGTAAATTGTTTTCCTCATGCTACTTTCAAGATTCTGTTTGTCTTTGTCTTTCAATGATTTGACTAATTTGTCTAGATGTAGATATCTGAATTTATCCCACTTGGAATTGGCTGAGTTTCCTGTATGCTCAGACTGATGTTTTTCATCAGTCTGGGGGCAAGTTTGCCAATATTTCTTGAAATATCCTGTCCCTTCCTTTTTCTCTCTCTTCTCTCACCTCCTGCTGGGACTCCTACTATGCATGTATTGATACATTTGATAACATCCACAGGTCTCTGAGACTCTGATCATTTTTCTTCATTCTTTTTCTTTTTGTTTCTCAGGCTGGATAATCTCAACTGGGCTTGCTTCAGTTCTGCTGGTTCTTTCTTCTGCTAGCTCATATCTGCTTTGGAGCTCCCTACTGAATTTTTCATTTCAGCTATTGTACTTTTCAATTCCAAAGTTACTATTCATATCTTTATAATCTAGCTCTTTATTTATAGCCCCTATCTGGTAAGATATCATCCTTCTATTTCCTTTAATTCTTTAGACATGGATTTCTTCTAGTTCTTTGAATATATTTACATAGCTAAATTCTATTAAACATAATAGCTAAAGGAATTGTGTTCAATAATTCCAGCATTCTGGCTTCCTCAGGAATAGTTCCCATTGACTGCTTTTCTTCTTTTGTAGGGACCATACTTACTCATTTCTTTGTGTGTCTTACAATTTTTTGTTGAAAAGTAAACATTTTAAGTAATATACTGTAGCAACTTTGGAAATCAGATTCTCACCCCTATCCAGGGTTTGCTGTTGCTCTTTTTGTCTCTGCTGTTGTTGTTTGTTTACTGACTTTCCGGAACTAATTCTACAGAGTCTGTATTCTAGGTTATGTGTAGCTACAGAATTCTCTGCTCAGTTAGTCTAATGGTTGGTTAATAATTGAACAGGGATTTTCTTAATTGCCTTAAACTAAGTTTCCCAGCCTTTGTTGAGAGGTTCTATGTGTATACTGGGGCACAGCTGCAGTGCAATGGGAAGTTTATAACTCTACCTTTAGTGCCTTCACTTCCTGCTTGTACAGAGCCTCAAAGTCAGTCAGACATGATAAATCAGGACATTCTCTGGTCCTTCCCGACATGATCATAGCCTTGCACATGTGTGTAGCCTTGTATGTCCCCAAGACTATGGAAAAGCTTTACAAAAACTCGCATGGACATCTTGCTTCCCATATCTTCCTTTTAAGTTTGTAGTCAGGCTCTTGGTTGCCCCAGCCAGCATTGCAGCCTTGGACAGCAGTAGCATTAAACAATTGCCAATGATTATCTTTTACACACTTCTAGAGGACAGTGATTTTCCTAGATAGTAAGCTCCAAATCTGGAGAAGGCAATGGCACCCCACTCCAGTACTCTTGCCCAGAAAATCCCATGGACGGAGGAGCCTGGTAGGCTGCAGTCCATGAGGTTGCTAAGAGTCGGGCACGACTGAGCAACTTCACTTTCACTTTTCACTTTCAAGCATCGGAGAAGGAAATGGCAACCCATTCCAGTGTTCTTGCCTGAAGACTCCCAGGGACGGGGGAGCCTGGTAGGCAGCCGTCTATGGGGTCTCACAGAGTCGGACACGACTGAAGTGACTTAGAAGCAGCAGCAAGCTCCAAATCAGTCAATTACAAATGCCTTGTGAAGACAGCTTTTCCGGGTAACTGTGGGAAAAGTCAAGTAATGACAATACTCTGGAGAGAGGATGTTTTGGAGAGTTCCAAACCCATTAGCCCAGTGGCTACTAGGTGGTTAACTGTGAGACTCCTAGTAATCAAGGCTACCACAGAACTGGGTGAAGGGGAATGAGTATAGGATAAGTAAGAATGCCACAAAGGTCACTGTTACTACTGAGATTCAGCTGTTTTTCTTTAATAGATGCTTCTCAGATTTTTGTAAGCCTTTGGTTATCTTCTAGAGCTTTGAAAAATTTGATTTTGATAAACTTTGCTAGCTATCTCACTGCTTTTATGGAGGTGTAATTTTTAAAGACCCATTCCCAAAGTTCTTTATCCCTTTACACTTTTAAAAATAAGTATTGTAAAACTTTTTCCTGTACTAAAAATAACAAAAAATGAGAACATGACATTTGAAGCAATGATCTTCAATTTAGAAACACTTATAGCTCACAGTATTCTAATCCAGGTAAGGAAGTACAGTTGCCTTAGCTCATCCTAACATTAAAGTAAAACTCATTCTACTATTTCTTGAAGGACAGAATAACTGAATTGGTGCCTGACTAAATAAATGAATGAATGAGAGAACACATGCATAATTGATGAATGTCCTTCCTCCCCAGAAGCTCAAGTGTGACCAAGAGAGGCAGGCTGGCAGCCTACCAAGATGCCTTCTAGGGAGGCAGTTATTATCTTGGTGATTTTACCCTGATGCCAAGTCTGGCTTTTGGATTTGCAGACTCAGCTTAAAGCTAGTCTGTCAGCTTATAAGTGGGGCCACATCCCTCCAACAGCTTCTCATTAACCCAGCTGAGAAAGATCAGAAAGTCAACTTATTAATTTACTATATAAACTATAAATACCATGCTGTTGCTGCTGCTGCTAAGTCGCTTCAATCGTGTCCGACTCTGCGAGACCCCATAGATGGCAGCTCACCAGGCTCCCCCATCCCTGGGATTCTCCAGGCAAGAACACTGGAGTGGGTTGCCATTTCCTTCTCCAATGCTTGAAAGTGAAAAGTGAAAGTGAAGTCGCTTACTTGTGCCTGACTCTTAGCGACCCCATGGACTGCAGCCCACCAGGCTCCTCCGTCCATGGGATTTTCCAGGCAAGAGTACTGGAGTGGGATGCCAAAATACCATGAGGACTACAATAATTATTCAGCAGGTCTAGTGCATTTTCTCCCTGGAGGTAGATCTAGATGGAAAGACAAATCCTTTTGAGATGTTTGCCAGGTGAGCACAGAAACACAACAAGAATTATTATAAAACACAAATGTTTAATGACAGTTAGCTACTGAGCCCTGAGAATCTATTAAAACTTAGCTTCTGCCTTGTTCCTGTTGCTTAGGAGACTAGAAATAATGAAAAGGTAATCTCACCATATAAGATCTAAAATCTTTTTACCTGGAGGAGGGAGTTAGTAGAGAGGTAAATGAAAGAAAGGCAACAAATGCCTTCTTTTTTTTTTTTTTTGGTGGCGGGAGAGGGCGCCACCAGTCTTTGTTTGGAAAATTGAGCCCAGCATGGAGTTAGGCTGGCATGGGCCCAGTTGTGATGGAGAGGGAGATAGATGCTTACATGAGAAGAGGAAGTGGTCTGACCTGGGGAGAACAAGATATCCCTGAGCCTGAGAAAGGTAAAGAGGGGACAGAGTTTGGGAAGGTGGTTCTACAAGTAGCCGAGGCCCACAGCCCCCTTTCAGAAAGCTGTGCATTTAGTACCTATCTGCTTAGAAACCCCAAGTTTCAAATGGACCGTTCCAGCTAAGAGAGTAAAGGCAGACTAAAAATGGGAGGCTTAACTTCTTTAGAACCTGGAGAACTTCCCTGTAACCTGTAGAATTTCTCAGTGGAAAATATGATTAAGATTTAAATTCCCAACTTCTCCTTACTTTTCTGGTGCAAAAGACTACCTTCTCCTGGGCAAAGTTTAAATGGTTCTCATCAAGGTCCTTTTTGCCGATTCCTCTTTTAATATGTACCATTTCTGAACAATCGCTCTTTTGATATGTTCATTCTTTAGTCTTACTTTGTTTTCATAACAGAGCTGCTCCAACCCAAGCTCTAGGAGGTGTCTCATTTTATCACCACCTCTTGATTCTGCTTCTCAGTTTTGTATCTACTTCATCTGCATCAAACAGGTTCATGAGGCATTTAGTCTCAAAATAACTGTCTAAAAAGACTTCTGATCTTTCTCTTTCCCATTTGTGTGAGTGCCCAGTCTCCTCAGTAGTGTCTGACTCTTTGCGACCCCATGGACTGAAGCCCACCAGGCTTCTCTGTCCATGGGGCTCTCTGAGCAAGAATACTGGAGTGGGTTGCCATTCCCTCCTCCAGGGGATCTTCCAAACCCAGGGATTCAAACTGTGTCTCTTGTGTCTCCTGCATTGGCGGGCAGGTTCTTTACCACTAGCGCACCTCGTACTCTCTGTTTAGTCTTATGCTCCTTTTATTGGGGTTCCTTGCTGGCTCAGTTGGTAAAGAATCTGCCTGCAATGCAGGAGACCCAGGTTCAATCCCGGGTTGGGAAGATCTCCTGGAGAAGGGAACCCACTCCAGTATCAGAGTGGCAGGCAGATTCTTTATCCCTAGCACCACCTTGTACCCTCTGTTTAGTCTTCCTTGCTCCTTTTATTCTTAAATCTTTTATTCAGTCTCCTCAGTTGCTGGTGTTGACAGCATGTCCTAATGTGCTTATTCACTAGGTCTCCTTCTTCCTTCCTCAACAGCCTCACAATGGGCTTCACTTGGTTTCCTTTGCCATCATTATTGCCCACTTTCTAACTTATTCTCCCCACACACGCTGCTCTACTTATTCACAATGCCCCTCACTTCCATTTTTCCCACTTGCAGAGGCTGCAGATGGAAAAGGGAAAGTGAAGTGAACAGTACTCACGTCCACCATGATTCCAGGATTCACGAGACACCCTCCGAAACTGCTGAAAGGGGCTCTGGCTAGAAGTCTGCCAACTGATGATTTGCCTCAAAAATAATTCCACAGGACACACAGAAACAAGCCTCACTGACATTTAAGGTTCAAAACTAACCTTTAATGAGGGCCCATGGACTTTTTCCATTTCCCTGATGAGAAAAGAATGAAAAGAGTGTCACTTTCTTGCATATTTATAGCTTTATTTTTTTTCAAAAATAAAATAAGACAGCAATTCCTGCAATCTTACTTTTAGACTTTAAAGACTGTCAAAAAGAGCAGCAAACTTGCAATAAGGTCCAGGCTTACTGAAAGCAATATTTTTCCATCTAGAAATCAAATGAATTTAAAACGTTGCTCTTTAGGACAAAAGACCATTTCCTTCATAGAAACACTTTGAAAGAGAAGCCAGGTGCTATGTATTTAATCAGCAAATGCTAATGAAATGCTAAGATCTCAGGGCATAAACTGTCAAACTGAAGACCTTCAAATGCTGATTCAACTATCTGAATATCTAGTTAAATAAATATCTAGTTAAATAAATACACTCACAGGGGCCAATTAGCATGGACATTTTTAAACATTAACTTTAATGATGATTGACAAGGCCAGCCTACATCTAAACAGATTAGGAAAGTGCTAATTTGTGAGGGATGATGGCAATCCTGTGTCTAAGACCCCAGCCACAGATTATCTTGGTACTTGAAACCTCCACACGTTGTCACTGTGTTGTGTTGTGCTTAGTCGCTCAGTCGTGTCTGACTCTCTGATTCCATGGATTGCAGTGCACCAGGCTCCTCTCTCTATGGGGATTCTCCGGGTAAGAATACTGGAGTGGGTTGCCACACCTTCCTGCAGGGGATCTTCCCAACTCAGGGATCAAACCCAGGTCTCCCACATTGCAGGCAGATTCTTTACCAGCTGAGCCCCCAGGGAAGTCATTGTGTTAGGAGCCACCATAAGAACTGACACTAAAATATGAACAATTGACAAGAGGAAAGAAAAGGCCCAGGGAGGAAAAGCATAGATACTAAAGTCCTATGAGGGTTTTTTCACATTTGTGACTGCAAGTGATCCTATCACTACGTAAGATGTTCACAAAAATCTCCTGAGATGCAACTGTTACTATCATTAAGACAAGCCATTACAGCCTGCTGGTCAGGAGCACAGGCTATACAAGGAGACTAACTGGACTTGAAGCCTGGATCTGTCATGGCCTAGCGCCTTACTTGCCTCAGTTTTCTCAGCTGTAGTGGTAGTGAAAGTCACTCAGTCGTGTCTGACTCTTGTGACCCCCTGGACTGCAGCCCACCAGGCTCCTCTGTCCATGGGATTCTCCAGGCAAGAATACTGGAGTGGGTTGCCATTTCCTTCTCCAGGGTATCTTCCCCACCCAGGAATCGAACCTGCATTACAGACATATTCTTTACCAACTGAGCTATGAGGGAAGCCCTTCTCATCTGTGAAAGGGGGCAAATAATGTACTTTCAGCACTGCTGTGAGCAGTAGATTAATTATTACAGATAAGTTACCTTTAAGAGTGGATGGCATCTGGTCCCACTACTTCATGGGAAATAGATGGGGAAACAGTGTCAGACTTTATTTTGGGGGCTCCAAAATCACTGCAGATGGTGACTGCAGCCATGAAATTAAAAGACGCTTACTCCTTGGAAGAAAAGTTATGACCAACCTAGATAGCATATTCAAAAGCTTTGCCAACATTACTTTGCCAGCAAAGGTCCGTCTAGTTAAGGCTATGGTTTTTCCAGTGGTCATGTATGGATGTGAGAGTTGGACTGTGAAGAAGGATGAGCACCGAAGAATTGATGCTTTTGAACTGTGGTGTTAGGGAAGACTCTTGAGAGTCCCTTGGACTGCAAGGAGATCCAATCAGTCCATTCTGAAGGAGATCAGCCCTGGGATTTCTTTGGAGGGAATGATGCTAAAGCTGAAACTCCAGTACTTTGGCCACCTCATGCGAAGAGTTGACTCATTGGAAAAGACTCTGATGCTTGGTGGAATTGGGGGCAGGAGGAGAAGGGGACGAGAGAGGATGAGATGGCTGGATGGCATCACCGACTCAATGGACGTGAGTTTGAGTGAACTCCGGGAGTTGGTGATGGACAGGGAGGCCTGGCATGCTGCAATTCATGGGATCTCAAAGAGTCGGACACGACTGAGTGACTGAACTGAACTGAACTGAGCACATGGTAAGAACATAACCAGTATTTCGGTTATTATTTTTCAGATGAGAAAACTGAGCCATAAAGAAGTAAGGTGCCTGCTGAAAATCACACAGCAGTTGTGCCAGACCCCTGAGCAGTAATCAGGGCCATCTGTCTCCAAACCCGGGCATGCACTTTGCCTATCATCTCCCCATAGTAAGATCTTATGAAGCTGGCTGCTATGTTTTTCAGATTTCTTTGTGGAAATGGGACACAGGATATGTAAACTGTGGCCAGATGTAGGGTATAAAGAGAATGACAATCCAAAAAGATCTAGGTCAAGGATACTCAAATCTCACTGCACAAGTTCAAAGCTCTTGATCATCAGGCTACATCCAAGAACAGTTAAACCCAGTATCTTTGGAGGTGGGACCCATTCATCAGTAGTTAGTAAAGCTCCCCACCCTTGTCCGGTCAGAATCACTGGAGGAACTTGTTAATTCAAACTCCTGCCACACATCCTCCTCCCCCCGCCCACCACCCCAGAGTTTCTAATTCAGTGGAGATGGGACAGGACCTGAGAATGTGCATTTCTAGAAATTTTCCTGGATAAGTCTGAGGAGCTGCACATAGTAGAAGGATGAGTGTATGCAGAGACAGGAGGAGCTGATTATTCCAGACTGGAGTCTAGAGACACAGTAGGGAACAAAACACTCTCCTGCCCACCTTTTCTCCTAAAGCTCATTCAAAAGTTGACATTTTTATGCCCATCTTTGGTACTTTTAATCAAATTAGTGTCTCTCATCATTCCAGTGCATCTATTCTGGTGAAAGCAGTAATATTTCATTCAACACCAAACTTTCAGATTAGATATTTTTTAAGTGGCAACCCACTTAGTGCTATTCATTTACAAAACTGTTTTGTATTAATGGATAAGCAGAGATTCATCCAGCAAATAGTGAAAAGAGGAGTTACAGTCCTAACTTGTCTTTGAATTCTAAGTTCCATGACAGCAAAGACATATCTGTTTTACTTACACTTCATGTCCAGAATGAGTGCAGTGCCTGATACACAGCAAACATTCAAGAGCTGTACATTGAACAGAAGAGGAAGGGAAGACGGTAGGAGGAGAAAGAGAAGAAAGAAATATGATGCAAGGCAAAAAACAACAAATGGAGCAAAGAAGATTAAGTTAATATTGTCCACAATAAAGAGAAAACAGTCATTGACCTTTATGTATTGAAATGCATAACATGGAAATATGGAAAAGAAAAACTTTTAACATATAGGGCAGAAATACTAGAAGCTGTCTCCTCCTATATACAGTATTCCATTGAACTCTCCTGTTAATTGACTTGATCTGTAAATCTTGGTCAACACACAGAGAAATGACATCCACTTTAATTTATAGCCAAAAGTGAATATAGTCATATGTGAACACTGGATTTTAATCCTGTCATCAGGCTTTATGACTTTTACTTTATATAGTAGTTTGCTACTGCTGCTAAGTCACTTCAGTCGTGTCCAACTCTGTGTGATCCCATAGACGGCAGCCCACCAGGCTCCCCCGGCCCTGGGATTCTCCAGGCAAGAACACTGGAGTGGCTTGCCATTTCCTTCTCCAACGCATGAAATTGAAAAGTGAAAGTGAAGTCGCTCAGTCGTGTCCAACTCTTAGCGACCCCATGGACTGCAGCCCATCAGGCTCCTCCGTTCATGGGATTTTCCAGGCAAGAGTACTGGAGTGGGTTGACTTTTACTTTATATAGTAGTTTAATATTTCCTTTATGGTCTGTTTCTGCAACATGGATTATGTTTTATTTTTCTACACTTATAAAACAGCTTTATTGTAGTATAATTTATATTAAAATTTACCTGTTATACATGCCTATCTGCAGTCTCTATGTTTTTTGGAAAGTATAGTTCTATTTCAAATTCTACTTGTGAGTAGCTTTCAGCTTTAGAAAATACACTGAGCCTATGATACTAATCATCAGTAGGAGAGTGAAACAATATTAACTCCCTCTCTTCATGTTAAAGTGTTAGTTGCTCAGTCATGCCCAACTTTTTGGGATCCCCTGGACTGTAGCCCACCAGGCTCCTCTGTCCGTGGGATTCTCCAGGCCAGCTTACTGGAATAGGTGGCCATTCGCTTCTCCAGGGTATCTTCTCTACCCAGGGATCGAACCCCCGTCTCCTGCTTTGCAGGCAGATTCTTTACCATCTGAGCCACCAGAGAAGTCAAAGAATACTAGAGTAGGAAGCCAGTATAAAGGGAAGCCCTTTATTTACTAATTTTCTCCTTACTATTCCTCACACTTGCTATTTTAAAAATAATTTAGGATTTTCCACTAAGCTTATAAATAATAAACTAGTACTTGTTTTCTTTCAAGATTTATTACAATTACATTCTCAGTAAACACATTTTCACAATTAAGAATTAAATCTGCACAAATCAATTTTCTTAGTGATTCCTTTTATGACATGAATTCCCCTTTCTTGTTTTCTTTGTTTTTATTCATTTATTTCTTGGCTAGAGAATGCCTGTAAGAAAAATTTTCAGCATTATATATAAATGACATATTTTCTAAGCCCTTCTAAATCTGAGAATGTCTTTCTGTTTCTTTCAGGCATATATGGCTTAGAATTCCTCTGTCACAAATGTGTCTCCTAAAATTCTGTTGACACATGGTTTTCATCTTATGGAGATTCTAAGACTTATTTGACTTTTTATTCCACTGTAGGAAACTTATTTTTTTCCTTATTGAATGCCTGTCAGAATTTTTCTTTACTCTTGGAATTCAAAAATATCACACAGATATGTTTAGACTACAGCTATTTTCATTAATTTTTCCTGAAACACAATAAACTCTTTCAGTAGATTCAGATCTTCTTGGATCTTGGAACACTTTCTGCTTTTTATATCTATGAATTTTGTTGACATTCCATTTCTTCATGAACCTTCTATTTAGAAACACCAGTTACCACAAGCTAGACTGTGGTTTCTCACTTCCACCTTTAACATCTCTTAATTCTCATTTCTCTACACACACACACACACATATCTACAAGGATATTATTTTAAATAATATAATGGTTAATATCTAGGAAGGATTCACCACATGCTGCTGCTGCTACTGCTGCTAAGTTGCTTCAGCTGTGTCTGACTCTGTGCGACGGCAACCCACCGGGCTTCACCGACCCTAGGATTCTCCAGGCAAGAAAACCGGAGTGGGTTGCTATTTCCTTCTCCAATGCATGAAAATGAAAAGTGAAAGTGAAGTCGCTCAGTTGTGTCTGACTCTTCGCGACCCCATGGATTGCAGCCTACCAGGCTCCTCTGTCCATGGGATTTTCCAGGCAAGATTACTGTAGTGGGGTGCCATTGCCTTCTCCGTTACCATATGCTAGGCACATGAATTATCTGAAAGATTTTCATAAGACAATGGGTTCTGTCGTAGTCTCATTTTGCAGTTGAGAAACTTAAGGCTCAGAGAAGATATAGGCTACACAGCTGGTAAGGGATGGAGTTATGATGGGAAGGCAATTATTCAGGATTTTTAATGCTGTGCTCTTAACCACTATGTTTACTGATAAGAATATGATATATATCATAATGAAACAGAGAAGACTTTATGGGATATGCAGCTTTAAGCCAACTTTTTCACTCTCCTCTTTCACTTTCATCAAGAGGCTTTTTAGCTCCTCTTCACTTTCTGCCATAAGGGTAGTGTCATCTGCATATCTGAGGTTATTGATATTTCTCCCGGCAATCTTGATTCCAGCTTGTGCTTCTTCCAGTCCAGCGTTCCTCATGATGTACTCTGCATAGAAGTTAAATAAGCAGGGTGACAATATACAGCCTTGACGTACTCCTTTTCCTATTTGGAACCAGTCTGTTGTTCCAAGTCCAGTTCTAACTGTTGCTTCCTGACCTGCATACAGATTTCTCAAGAGGCAGGTCAGGTGGGCTGGTATTCCCATCTCTTTCAGAATTTTCCGCAGTTTATTGGGATCCACACAGTCAAAGGCTTTGGCATAGTCAATAAAGCAGAAATAGATGTTTTTCTGGAACTCTCTTGCTTTTTCCATGATCCTGCAGATGTTGGCAATTTGATCTCTGGTTCCTCTGCCTTTTCTAAAACCACCTTGAACATCAGGGACTTCACGGTTCACATATTGCTGAAGCCTGGCTTGGAGAAGTTTGAGCATTACTTTACTAGCATGTGAGATGAGTGCAATTGTGCGGAAGTTTGAGCATTCTTAGGCATTGCCTTTCTTTGGATTGGAATGAAAACTGACCTTTTCCAGTCCTGTGGCCATTGCTGCGTTTTCCAAATTTGCTGGCATATTGAGTGTAGCACTTTCACAGCATCATCTTTCAGATTTGAAATAGCTCCACTGGAATTCCATCACCTCCACTAGCTTTGTTCATAGTGATGCTTTCTAAGGCCCACTTGACTTCACATTCCAAGATCTCTGGCTCTAGATTAGTGATCACATCATCATGAGTATCTGGGTCGTAAAGATCTTTTTTGTATAGTTCTTCCGTGTATTCTTGCCACCTCTTCTTAATATCTTCTGCTTCTGTTAGGTCCATACCATTCTCTCCTTTCTAGAGCCCATCTTTGCATGAAATGTTCCCTTGGTATCTCTAATTTTCTTGAAGAGATCTCTAGTCTTTCCCATTCTGTTGTTTTCCTCTATTTCTTTGCATTGATCACTGAAGAAGGCTTTCTTATCTCTTCTTGCTATTCTCTGGAACTCTGCAGTCAGATGCTTGTATCTTTCCTTTTCTCCTTTGCTTTTCACCTCTCTTCTTTTCACAGCTATTTGTAAGGCCTCCCCAGACAGCCATTTTGCTTTTTTGCATTTCTTTTCCATGGGGATGGTCTTGATCCCTGTCTCCTGTACAATGTCACGAACCTCATTCCATACTGCATCAGGCACTCTATCTATCATATCTAGGCCCTTAAATCTATTTCTCACTTCTACTGTATAATCATAAGGGATTTGACTTAGGTCATACCTGAATGGTCTAGTGGTTTTCCCTACTTTCTTCAATTTGAGTCTGAATTTGGTAATAAGGAGTTCATGATCTGAGCCACAGTCAGCTCCTGGTCTTATTTTTGTTGACTGCCCCATCACTTCATGGGAAATAGATGGGGAAACAGTAGAAACAGTGTCAGACTTTATTTTTTTGGGCTCCAAAATCACTGCAGATCGTGACTGCAGCCATGAAATTAAAAGATGCTTACTCCTTGGAGAAAAGTTATGACCAACCTAGATAGTATATTCAAAAGCAGAGACATTACTTTGCTGACTAAGGTCCGTCTAGTCAAGGCTATGGTTTTTCCTGTGGTCATGTATGTATGTGAGAGTTGGACTGTGAAGAAGGCTGAGCGCCGAAGAATTGATGCTTTTGAACTGTGGTGTTGGAGAAGACTCTTGAGAGTCCCTTGGACTGCAAGGTGATCCAACCAGTCCATTCTGAAGCAGATCAACCCTGGGATTTCTTTGGAAGGAATGATGCTAAAGCTGAAACTCCAGTACTTTGGCCACCTCACGCGAAGAGTTGACTCATTGGAAAAGACCCTGATGCTGGGAGGGATTGGGGGCAGGAGGAGAAGGGGATGACCAAGGATGAGATGGCTGGATGGCATCACGGACTTGATGGACATGAGTCTGAGTGAATTCCAGGAGTTGGTGATGGACAGGGAGGCCTGGCGTGCTGCGATTTATGGGGTCTCAAAGAGTCGGACACGACTGAGCAACTGAACTGAACTGAGGATAAGCAGAAAGTATTTTTCCCATTAGGTCTATGTCATCAGCAGAATTTAATATTTCTCCTCTAGACAGAGAATTTCATATAATCAATCCAATAAATATAAATATAAATGTAAATATAAATATATGGCATTTCCCATCATGATTATCATGAGATTTTGTAAAACTTGGGATAGAACTATCAGTTCAGTTCATTTCAGTCGCTCAGTCGTGTCCAACTCTTTGCAACCGCATGAATCACAGCAGAATTTGAAATAGCTCAACTGGAATTCCATCACCTCCAGTAGCTTTGTTCATAGTGATGCTTTCTAAGGCCCACTTGACTTCACATTACGGGATGTTTGGCTCTAGGTAAGTGATCACACCATCGTGATTATCTTGGTCTTGAAGATCTTTTTTTGTACAGTTCTTCTGTGTATTCTTGCCTCCTCTTCTTAATATCTTCTGCTTCTGTTAGGTCCATACCAAATCTCTCCTTTTCAACCCCATCTTTGCATGAAATGTTCCCTTGGTATCTCTAATTTTCTTGAACAGATCTCTAGTCTTTCCTATTCTGTTGTTTTCCTCTATTTGTTTGCATTGATCGCTGAAGAAGGCTTTCTTATCTCTTCTTGCTATTTTTTAGAACTCTGCATTCAGATGCTTGTATCTTTCCTTTTCTCCTTTGCTTTTGGCTTCTCTTCTTTTCACAGCTATTTGTAAGGCCTCCCCAGACAGCCATTTTGCTTTTTTGCATTTCTTTTCCAGGGGGATGGTCTTGATCCCTGTCTCCTGTACAATGTCACGAACCTCTGTCCATAGTTCGTCAGGCACTCTGTCTATCAGATCTAGTCCCTTAAATCTATTTCTCACTTCCACTGTACAATCATAAGGGATTTGATTTAGGTCACACCTGAATGGTCTAACGGTTTTCCCTACTTTCTTCCATTTAAGTCTGAATTTTGCAATAAGGAGTTCATGAACTGAGCCTCAGCCAGCTCCTGGTCTTGTTTTTGTTGACTGTACAGAGCTTCTCCATTTTCGGCTGCAAAGAACATGATCAATCTGATTTCGGTGTTGACCATCTGGTGATGTCCATGTGTAGAGTCTTTTCTTGTGTTGTTGGAAGAGGGTGTTTGCTATGACCAGTGCATTTTCTTGGCAAAACTCTATTAGTCTTTGCCCTGCTTCATTCTGTATTCCAAAGCCAAATTTGCCTGTTACTCCAGGTGTTTCTTGACCTCCTACTTTTGCATTCCAGTCCCCTATAATGAAAAGGACATCTTTTTTGGGTGTTAGTTCTAAAAGGTCTTGTAGGTCTTCACAGAACCGTTCAACTTCAGCTTCTTCAGCATTACTGGTCAGGGCACAGTCTTGGATTACTGTGATATTAAATGGTTTCCCTTGGAAATGAACAGAGATCATTCTGTCATTTTTTAGATTGCATCCAAGTACTGCATTTCGGATTCTTTTGTTGACCATGATGGCTACTCCATTTCTTCTAAGGGATTCCTGCCCGCAGTAGTAGATATAATGGTCATCTGAGTTAAATTCACCCATTCCAGTCCATTTTACTTCGCTGATTCCTAGAATGTCGATGTTCACTTTTGCCATCTCTTGTTTGACCACTTCCAATTTGCCTTGATTCATGGACCTGACGTTCCAGGTTCCTATGCAATATTGCTCTTTACAGCATCGGACCTTGCTTCTATCACCAGTCACATCCACAACTGGGTATTGTTTTTGTTTTGGCTCCATCCCTTCATTCTTTCTGGAGTTATTTCTCCACTGATCTCCAGTAGCATATTGGGCACCTACCAACCTGTGGAGTTCCCCTTTCAGTATCCTATCATTTTGCATTTTCATACTGTTCATGGGCTTCTCAAGGCAAGAATACTGAAATGGTTTGCCATTCCCTTCTCCAGTAGACCACATTCTGTCAGACCTCTCCACCATGACCCGCCCATATTGGGTGGCCCCACGGGCATGGCTTGGTTTCATTGAGTTAGACAAGGCTGTGGTCCTAGTGTGATTAGATTGACTAGTTTTCTGTGAATATTGTTTCAGTGTGTCTGCCCTCTGATGCCCTCTTGCAACACCTACCGTCTTACTTGGGTTTCTCTTACCTTGAACGTGGGGTATCTCTTCACAGCTGCTCCAGCAAAGTGCAGCCACTGCTCCTTACCTTGGATGAGGGGTATCTCCTCACCGCCGCCCCTCCTGACCTTGAACGTGGAATAGCTCTGCTAGCCTCTCCTGCGCCAGCGCAGCCACCGCTCCTTGGACGTGGGGTAGCTCCTCTCGGCCGCCCCTGACCTCGGATGTGGGGTAGCTCCTCTCGGCCGTTCCTGTGCCATTGCAGCCTGGCACTCTCGGCTGCTGCCCCTGACCTCGGACGTGGGGTAACTCCTCTTGGTCGCCGCCCCTTGGGCATGGGGTCCTCCCGGCTTCTTCCCCTTACCTCAGACCTGGGGTAACTCCTCTTTTCCGCGCCACGTGCGGATAGCACTATAGGAGAAGGAAACGGCAACCCACTCCAGTGTTCTTGCCTGGAGAATCAAAGGGATGGGGGAGTCTGGTGGGCTGCTGTCTGTGGGGTCACACAGAGTTGGACACAACTGAAGCAACTTAGCAGCAGGAGGATAGCACTATGACTAAGAGTCAGGGACTGTGGCTTCAACCACATCCACTGCTTCCTCTACAACGATGTGCAGCACTCTTCCCCCATCTTTATTTCCCCTAAAGTTGAAAATGGATCTACACGTACACATGAAATTTTGTGACTTCCTGTGATTGATAGTTCATTGGCTTTCTTCTCTATTAGATCTTGTCTTACAAGCATTAGTTGATGCATCTCCAGGAATGTCCATTAGCTGATGTGTCTGTCTATTATACCACTCTCCTCCTCCGATGTCCTACTTCCTCATCGCCAGCTTGGAAAATTAAAATAGTTGACTTGTTCAAGATTTTAGAAAAAAAGCACGTTTTTATTTCAGATACACTGCTTCTCTCAGATATATCATGATCCTTTAGAAACCTTTACTGGACTCTTGAAATAAGGAAGGAATTCCATTTTCATGCTCAAGAAAACATCAAAATGGACAGGCACATTTACAAACTTACACAGGAAATACTCCCAACGTCAGCAGGTAGTTTGTTCTGGTTCAAGCCTGAGCAATGCCCAGGAATTTTACAGTTTCCCAGATTACCTCAAATTCCCTGACAGATCAATTTGGCTACCTGGTCTTGTCCTGCAGCAGCATCAGGGACCTGTGAATCGATCTCAATTTTCAATTCGGCTCTAGAAGTCAAGTTGGTTGCACTGAAGTTGGCAAGAAGGAGCAAGGTCTATACCTCCCAGCCATCTGGCACTATTTTTTTCAAAACTTCTACGCTAAGTTTATAAAATAAAAGTCAAGATTCTTGCCAGACATAATTTGGTTCTTGGTTTCAGAATTCAGGAGCAACATATTGGATGAGAGACAAGAATAAATTGAACCCAAAGCATAAAAGATAAACATTGATAAACTGAACTGAAAGACTCCATTAACAAAAATGAAAAAAGCAATTCACAGACTAGGAGAAAAGATTCATGATCTACATTTATATCAAGGGAGTAGTACCAAGGGTACATGAAGAGCTCTCACACCAAACTCTTACAAAAGATTTGAAAAGATACTTCACTGAAGAAGATACACTAGTGGCCAAGAAGTACATAAAAAGATGCTTAACATCATCATTAGTCATCAGAGAAATGTAAGTTAAGACAATGAAATACCATCATACATCCACTGAATGGCCATATACAAAGGACTATCAATGCCAAGTGTGAATGAAGATGTGAAGAAAGTGGAACTCTTGTACACTGCTGGTAGGAATGTAAAGTGACACAGCCATTTTGGAAAACAGTTTAGAAATTTCATAGAAGTTAAACATGCATTTACCCTTATGTCCAAGAAATTCCATTCCTAGGTATTTACCCAAGAAAAGTGAAAGCATGAGTCATTATACTCTTGCACATGCATGCTCATAGTAGCTTTATTCATAACATTTAAAACTTGGAAACAACATAAATGCTCATCAACAGAAAAACAAAAAGTAGTACATCCATACAAAGGAACACTATTCAGCAATGAAAGGAAATGAACTACTGATTAACACAATCATTCTGATGAATTTGAAAAGGCTCTGCAAAAGAAGCACAAGACTACACACTGCATGTTCCAATTCTCTAAAATTCAAGAAAATATCAGCTCATTTATAATGACAGAAAGTAGCTCAGTGGTTGCCTCAGTCAAGGATGAGGGGAATGACTGCAAAGGGGTGAAAAGAAAGATTTGAGGATGAAAAAAATTGTCTACCTCTTGATTGTGATAAGTATTTAGGCATGTAGTTTATCAAAACTCACAACTGCACACTGGAAATAAGTGCATTTTGTTATATGAAAATTATACCCCCAAAGAGTTGAATTTTTTTAAAAAACTAAGCTGAAAGTAAATTTCATTCAGGAAAGCTCAGAATTCTATTGCAGTGCTCCACCCATTTCATTTTTTAGAATTTTTATAAGAATGAGTTTGCCCAAACTCCAGGAGATAGTGAAGGACAGGGAAACGTGGCATACTGCAGTCCATGGGGTTGCAAAGGGTCGGATATAACTTAGTGACTGAACAACAACAATAAGAATTGAAGAAGCCACCAGCAAGGAAACTCTAGATTTCTAAGTTGAAGGCAAATAAAAACTTAACTAACATTATTGAGAAGACACAGGAAAAGTCAGGAAGCATTACTAGTTTTGTTTTTTTTTTTTAGTATGCAGATTTCTCCTTCCCAGGGGTTATGTACTGCTGAGAAGACACTGAGATGATTTGGGAAGGGGATAAATGTGAAAGGAGGAGCTGTCACTATTGTGCCAACTGTCACAGAAAATGGTGAAAGAGACAACTTATGCTAATCGACCCAGTTCTCACAGGTGCAAGCTGATTCTTTAGAAAAGCCAATAGACAGTTTTAAGTATTCCAAGCAATGAGGCTTCTGTCATTTCTTTAAAAATTGATTCCAAAGAATAAAAAGATATTGTGATGAAGAGCTGCTTTTCCAAAGCATTCGGTTTGAATTGCTTCACTCCTTAAACTCTTCCTGTTCCTTTCCTCCTACCTATGTGTGCATTTGTGACACATCAAAATCTGATTTCTTTTCTTTTCCTATAAAGAACAGAGCTATGTCTCCCTTCAAGTAACAAAAAAGCAGGGAAACTAGGACATTTTAACAATCAAGTGTATTTCGCAAGAGGTATTCAGGATTATCAGCACTCCAGGATCCCTCTCTGGGTCACCCTTCATAGCAGTGGTTTAAATCAGGCACCTGCGAGGATGCGAGGTGACTCAGCAAATTCTTCCCTTCTCTCCTGTGATTACACAAGGCGTGGAACTTTACAAGATGTCACGGTGAATTCATCCCCTGCCACCCACAACAACAGGGATATTTTCGACCTTCCCGCAGTCCTAATAGAGTTAGTCAGGAACTGGAAACTGTCCAGATATTTGGGGAAATGTAGCCAATCTGTGATATTTCCTTTTTGCCCTCACCAAGCAAAACTTCCTTCCTACATCATATATCAAAATTTTAAAGTCATAACCCAGGTATACTACGTAACAATGACAATGCTATCTTGCTTTGTAGGATTCCTAGAACTTTTAAGGAAAAAACTGCATATTCTGAATTGTAGATGTATAAATATTACTGGGAAGGTGACTAGAATAGCATAATTCATCAATATATTCTAGCAATGGGGAGGATGAGCACAGCCACAACTTCCCTGCCCAGCCTTGAGTAATAGAGGATGGCTTGCAGACACTTCACCAACTTTATTTTCTTCTTGATGTCCACCCAAGGAGCATATTTTGACAAAGCTTTTTTATAGGGCAAAAATTCCTTCTCACAATGTAACTTTTCACAACCCCCTGCCAGTTCAGCCTTATCACCATGACAACCTTATCCCAAGAAAAGCAGCAGGGATATCATCAAGAGAATGGAAAGGAGACAACTTCTAATGTTACCCTTGCCCTAACTGGGGAGATGACTGACTTCAGAGCTCTCATCTAACATCACCCTTCCTGTAGGCTCTTGGTATTTGATGATACAGTGAAAAGTTCTATATGAAAACTTCCTTATACTTCATTCATGGGAGTTAGCACTATCTGAATATATATACTTTTTACTTGTGTATAGTTTAACACAGAAGATGAAGGCAGGCAGCTATGATAATGGTAAGACAGTGCAGGATTACTAGAGAGCGGTAATAATGCATGATCTGGAAAATAGAGTGAGAAAAAATACTAGTCCATGCAGGTTTGCCTCCAGAAACACATTACTGAAGTGGTGGACCCAGGATAGTGACTATGAGGTTTCCTTTGCACACACTGTTTCTACCAGATTCTGGGGTCAAATCTTACAAATCTAAACGTTGTCAAGCACTCTCCACCAATAAAAAATTGAAACATGTAGTTTTCAGTCTCGTTAGTTTTATATTACTTTGATTACTTTTAATCAAGTCCAGTTTTTCCCAGGTCAATTTTTACAAATTTCAATTTTACCAAACAGATTTGGTCCTACAACTTGTTTGCCAAATATACCAAATTTTACCATGTGCAGTATTTATCACTTTCATTTTCACTTTGAATTTTTATTTCACTGTGAATTTTAAATAAACTAATAGTGTGTATTTATTGCTCTAAGAAAGTAACATTAGTAAGGGAGACAAATATGATGACAGGTAGGAATCAAAACATTCTGCTTCCAATTCCACTAATTTATTGAAGAGTCAAAAAAATAATTTCATGTTTACCATGTGCCTAGGACTGTGCTAGGATCTAAGAGACGAAAAAACCCACATAAAGTCAGTCCTAAGAAGCTCATAGTCTGGTGGAAGAACCCATACTTCTAGTGGGCTCCAAACTATTTGCAATAGCATTAGTCCCTCTGATACCATTCACTGGAATTTACTACAAAACCATCCCATGAGATCAAGGCAGGGCCCTGTGGTTTTTTTAACATCTCAGACAACCTCCAGATAGGACTTCTCCTGCCATCTTATTTTCCATTTTTCATATGTGTCTCCCACCCACCCATCCTTATTCTACAAAGAAACTTTAATATTCATTCATAGATAACAGAATTATCCTTCAAATAAACAAATATTCAAGACATGTTTGGGAGTTGATGGGATAGCAGGTTATAACACACCGTCAATAAACAGAAAGTCAACTAGGTGAGCACACTGGATTAACAAAATCCACCAGCACTAGGCACTGTGGGACTTCTCAGAACCTTTAAGATATTAGTGTGCTTTATGAATCATTAGTAGAGCAAGAGAGCATGCAGCAATTCACAAACTCATTTGCCTATAGAAATATTTTTCTTAAAAAGTATCTCTTAAGAGAAAAAAATTACATGTTTAAGCTATGAACATTTTCCTTTACTCAGAAGTATAGTCAATGTCAGGCAGAGTGTTTTATTTGTATTAAGACATTACCAACCATTCGCTGGTAAATGTATAATAAAATCACAACCAGCTGACCCTAGGACGAATCAGATATGAACAAGATCCTGGAAACATTGAAGCCAATGATGAATCAAGAACTATGCTAATACTCAGATGCAAGTACCAAATTTACCACTCCTATTGGTCCCACATAGACATCATATATTCAGAACCTACAACCCTTGAATTTCCTTTCACAGGCTCCCTGGCCAGAAAAAGACAAAAATCCTAAAGGTCAAAGTATATGTGAGAAAGTAGCTTCCTCACCATCTCCCAGACCATTAGAAATGTTTATGCTGTGGCTGGACATCTGAGTATTTCCAGCTACAAAACTAAAGTCATCTTTTAGGTCCTGACTGCTTTGGCTGAATTCATATCGTTTTTAATGGCTGTTTGAAACAGTAACAATTTATCACCAAAGGGGAAATTATTCTGAAAGAGCTAGATTATTCTTAAATGGACTGCAACTTTCATTGAAAGGAAAAAGGAATTAACTGACCATTAACAAGCCATTCACTAAATTAAATTTTTTTAATCCTTTCTGATGTTTTCAATGTGTAGTGAGATAATTCTGGTCCAGATTTTGGTCTGGATAAATCCTACAGGTAAATTCATAGAATTGGGGGATGCTCATTTACTATGTGCATATCCCAGACAGCTCACTTTATTTTGTTGCAACACTATTTTGTCTGTGCTAAATTATGTACCTGTACTCTTGTAAGTATTCTCTAATGTCACTTTCAAAATCTTAGCATAAAGCTACCAAACAACCTATGAACCAATTATTTATGTATAATATCTATATTGTGACTCATCTGGAAACAAAGAAAATTTGCCAAATCTCTCATTTGGGGAAATTGATGGTAATATTACTACTCTAGAACTTGCAAGTTAAGGAATGAAAGCATCAAGTTCAAGTCCAAAGTAAAAACGGTGAACTATATTCTGAAACTCAGAGAACTAGAAAGCAGCTAAAAAACATGAAAGACATGATCAACTGGAAAACACAGAACCAAGTGAATTAGACTCTTACCCTCTAAGAGAATCATATCCAAATGATATGATATCCTCTAATGCTAAGTTCTCCCAACCCCCATGAGTCATTCTGGGAGAAAAACATTTGCTCTTGTTAGTAAATCATTTTGATGTTGTAGGAAGCTGAGAGTTGAAAGTAAAAGACACAGGTTTTTTTTTAAAAGGAATAAACCAGGTAGATTGGCTTGTTTTGAAGGCTGAAGCCAAAGCTCACTGTCTGGGGTCTCTCTAATTAGGGTCTAGAATTTTATGATTCTCTTGTGCATTCAAGAATTCCAGAAAATTATGGTGGCTTTTCTCAGCTAACAAGATCACCGGATCACAGAAGATCCAAGAGTACAAAACAGGAAGGAAAACTGTTTGCAAACGGCATGCCTTATTAAAACATATGGTTGGATGAGAGAGGCAGAATAACTGCTGTTAAGAAAATGGACTAGTTGCAGTTAAGAAATCTGGAGCCAGATATGTGAGTTCAAATCCAGCTCTGTTCCTTATCAGCTTTAATATCTTGGGAAAGTTATGTAATT
This sequence comes from Oryx dammah, assembly GCF_014754425.2. Taxonomy (NCBI): domain Eukaryota; kingdom Metazoa; phylum Chordata; class Mammalia; order Artiodactyla; family Bovidae; genus Oryx; species Oryx dammah. Next base: position 46,043,160 of record NW_024070202.1, on the reverse strand, counting down.
TCTTTGCTCCATCTACACATGCTGGTTACTAAGCTCATTCTATCAGCCCTCCCTTTTATACTCTAATCTTTAATGCTAGGGATAGAACTCTGCAAGCCATGTTTATGCTTTGTCATATTGCTCATTTTAGGTTCTGCCAGTGTGGAAGGGGGAGGAGCCTGGAAGGTCAGAGGAGGAAAATGGGACTTCTTGTTGACCTTCTTGTCAGTTGCTCTAATCTTTTTCTTCTTCTCATCAGTGGCAGTTAGTTTCAGAACCTGCAGTTGACTCCAGTTTTCGGTTTTCCAACATTCCAAGAGCCTTCATTGTATTTTCACATAGAGACTAGCACCAACAAGGAGGCATCCTTTCCCGAGAGGACTAAGCTCATTCTCTGGGCTTCTAAGTCTTGTGATTTTAACCTCTTCCCTTTGTTCTCCATCCTTAGAGGTGTTTGCTGCTTCTTGCAGTGGTTGCCTCCATGAAGCCTTTGCACTCTTTTTTGGCCTTTCAGTACATGGTTAATGTGTATGTTAAAATGGCTAATAATTCTTCATATTAAATTTTCTCAAAACAATTGATGTATGAAAAAATCATCTAGAGCTTGGGAGAAAGCATTTGCAAATTATGTATCTGATAAAGGATTTACATTCAGGATATATAAAGAAGTCTTTCAACTCAAAAATAAGACAATAAGGGCTTCCCTGGTAGCTCAGTGGTAAAGAATCTGCCTGCCAATCCAGGAGATACAGAGTCAATATCTGATCCGGAAAGATCCCACATACCATGGAGTAACTATGCCTACCTGCCACAACTCCGGAGCCTGTGCTCTAGAGCCCCGGAGCTGCACCTACTGAGCCCATGGGCCACAACTACTGAAGCCCAAGCACCCCAGACCTCGTGCTCAGCAATAAGAGCAGCCACAGCAAAGAAGCCAGTGCACCACAGCCAAAGAGCAGTGCCTGCTCTCTGTAACTAGAGAAAAGCCTGCACAGCAATGAAGACCCAACCCAGCCAAATAAATTAATAACAAGCAAGAGACTTTAATAGACAATTTACCAAATAAGACAAGCTGGAATCAAGATTGCCAGCAGAAACATCAATAACGTCAGATATGCAGATGACACCACCCTTATGGCAGAAAGTGAAGAGGAACTCAAAAGCCTCTTGATGAAAGTGAAAGAGGAGAGTGAAAAAGTTGGCTTCAAGCTCAACATTCAGAAAACGAAGATCATGGCATCTGGTCCCATCCCTTCATGGCAAATAGATGGGGAAACAGTGGAAACAGTGTCAGACTTTATTTTGGGGGGCTCCAAAATCACTACAGATGGTGACCGCAGCCATGAAATTAAAAGACACTCCTTGGAAGGAAAGTTATGACCAACCTAGATAGCATATTCAAAAGCAGAGACATTACTTTGCTGACTAAGCTCCGTCTAGTCAAGGCTATGGTTTTTCCAGTGGTCATGTATGGATGTGAGAGTTGGACTGTGAAGAAAGCTGAGCACCAAAGACTTGATGCTTTTGAACTGTGGTGTTGGAGAAGACTCTTGAGAGTCCCTTGGACTGCAAGGAGGTCCAATCAGTCCATCCTAAAGGGATCAGTCCTGGGTGTTCACCAGAGGACTGATGCTGAAGCTGAAACTCCAATACTTTGGCCACCTCATGCGAAGAGTTGACTCACTGGAAAAGATCCTGATGCTGGGAGGGATTGGGGGCAGGAGGAGAAGAGGATGACAGATGATGAGATAGCTGGATGGCATCACCGACTCGATGGACATGAGTTTGGGTAAATTCCGGGAGTTGGTGATAGACAGGGAGGCCTGGCGTGCTGCGATTCATGGGGTCGCAAAGCGTCAGACACAACTGAGTGACTGAACTGAACTGAACCAAGAATGTATAAGAAACATTGTTCATAGGAATGTATAATGGGACATGCTGTGCAGTGCTTAGTTTGTGATCCCATGGGCTGTAGCCCACCAGGCTCCTCTGTTCCTGGAATTTGCCAGGCAATAATACTGGAGTGGGTTGGCATTTCCTACTCCAGGGGATCGTCCCAACCCAGGGATTGAACCGCGTCTGTCTCTTGCATCTCCTGCATCAGCAGGCAGACTCTTTATCATTGTGCCACCTGGGAAGCAAAATGGTACATACACCATTTTGGTGTATGGAAATAGTTTGGAAGTTTCTTTGAAAGTTGTTTATAAACTTACCATACAACCAAGTTATTCCAGGCCTAGGAATCTATCTGAAAGAAATGACAACACATGCCCACTCATTATTCATAATTGTCGAAACTAGAAAAACGTAAATGTCCATTATCTGGGGAGTTAATAAACAAAATGTAGTAAGTATATTCTTCTAAGAAAATTCAATTCAGCAATAAAAAGGAAGGAACCTGTGATATATGCAACTGTATGTGTGATCTTTAAAAGCATTATGCCAGCACGAGACAAGGGATTCCCAGGTGGCTCAGTGGTAGAGAATCTGCCTGTAATGCAGGAACACAGGCTCAATCCCTGGGTCTGGAAGATACCCTGGAGAAGGAAATGGCAACCCACTCCAATATTCTTGCCTGGGAAATCCCATGGACAGAGGAGCCTGGCAGACTATGGTCCATGGGGTCGCAAAGAGTCAGACATGAGTTAGGAACTAAACAACAATAGTGAAAGACAAAAACACAAAATACCACAGACTATAGGGTTTCACACTTATGAAATATCCAGAAAAATATATCTATACAGATACAGAGGATATGAGGCTGGAAATGGGAGCAAGTACAGACTGCAAACAGACTCTAGGGAGTTCTGGGGGGTGATGGGAATGCTCTAGAGCTAGATTATAGTGATAATTATATACATCTATAACTTTACTAAAAATCACGTATATAAACTTATGATGTAAACTTATGATGGTAAGTTTTATGGTATATAAAACTGTACCCAACAAAGCTATTAAAATAGTATGGTTTCTGTCTCCTGGACAGATCTGACAGATATAACTTTCATAGGATCTCTGTGAATATAAAACAAATTGATAAAGGTGAAAGAGGAGAGTGAAAAAGCTGGCTTAAAACTCAATGTTCAAAAAACTAAGATCATGGCATCTGGTCCCATCACTTCATGGAAAAGAAATGGGGAAACAATGGAAACAGTGACAGATTTTATTTTCTTGGGCTCCAAAATCACTGCAAATGGTGACTATAGTCATGAAATTAAAAGATGCTTGTTCCTTGGAAGAAAAGCTATGACAAACCTAGACAGCATATTAGAAAGTAGAGACATTACTTTGCCAACAAAGGTCCATGTAGTCAAAGCTATGCTTTTTCCATTAGTCATGTATGGATGTGAGAGTTGGACTATAAGGAAAGCTGAGCACTGAAGAATTGATGCTTTTGAACTGTGGTTTTGGAGAAGACTCTTGAGAGTCCCTTGGACTGCAAGGAGATCAAACCAGTCCATCCTAAAGGAAATCAGTCCTGAATATACATTGGAAGGACTGATGCTGAAGCTGAAACTCCAATACTTTGGTCACCAAATGTGAAGAACCGACTCATTGGAAAAGACCCTGATGATGGAAAAGATTGAAGGCAGAAGGAGAAGGGGGCGACAGAGGACAAGATGGTTGGGTGGCATCACCGACTCAATGGACGTGAGTTTGAGCAAGTTCCAGGAGTTGGTGAGGACATGGAAGCCTGGTGTGCTGCAGCCTATGGGGTCGCAAAGAGTTGGACATGATTGAGCGACTGAACAACAACAAGGAGGTGGGTAGAATAGCATCAGGCATATAGTAAGTGCTATGTACGTGTTAACTCTTAATTATATTACTTTGTCCTACCACAAATTAAACACTATATGTATACTGCTCTTGGCAAAATGTTTGGCACATAGTAGGTATCAGTGCAGAACAAGCTGACCATGCCCTTGTAAAAGGCCAGTATGGAGGTATCCATATTGAAATGACAGAATCATTGGTCTGTGGGAATGCTATGCAAAGAAAAACAAAACAGCACATGCATACACACACACCATATTTCAAAACAGGACAAATATACTGGGCTAGGAGTCAGAGACAGGAAAGGAGAGGAAAGATTTAGGCAGAGGCAGGAGCAAAGATATAAATGAAAGGCAGGAAGTACTGGTGAGCATAAAGGAACAGACTGCAAACCAGAAAAGTGGGTCCCCCACCTCCCTCCCCGCTGCTACTCAGGCAGGTACGTCTACAAGCATCTTATCTTGGCCAAGGTCTTGCAGCTTCTTGCTAAGCTAAAATCAGAGCCTTGAAATTTCCAAACTAAACCATCAAGTTTCCTTTCTTCCTTCCTTTCTCCCCAACACTTTTTTTTCCCCAAAAGAAACTGGAGGGAGGTTTTGACCACAAGGAAAATGTTATTTAAACCCAAATTGTCCTGTTGGGGAAAATAAAGTGCAGCGCCCACGGCAAACCTAAATACATGCCCCACTGCTAATGAGCTGACTCTATACTACTCTCTATGGATAACAACCTAGCAAGAGCACCGACTGCCCAAGGAGAGAAAAGCTGGGTCCACAGGCAAGAAATGATAGCCAGAGAATTACAATGACAAATTCCTAAGTGCTCCTGGGCTAAAGGCTTAAAGTTCAGAAGTACAAGAGGAAAGTAAGCACTGGGAATATAGCTACTTCTAGTAAATGGACAATTACAGAGATGCAATTTTTCCTTGTGTCTTTATATGAAATTCTAAAAAAAATTTTACTGTGGGATACTCTCCCTCCTTAAATTCCATCAATCTCTCAGCAATAGCCACTTTCATCTGCAAGTCATAATAACTCACTTTTATTTGCCTGGGTACCCAAAAGCAAACAAATAAGCCAAAACACATTTTTTTCTAACATGATGTGAATAGCTCTAGAATTTCCAAGTTGGAAAACACACATCCACTGTGCTGATGTTTCCAATCCCACTATTTCTAACTGTAGTCACAACCATGACAGCAGCTTCCCTCTTGCATCTGCTTAAAATTCAACAATCTATATCCCAAAGCCACAAACAGCCCATTGTATCTGGCCTAACATTAATACTAGATAGAAGTTAAAGTTGAATCCCATCTTAAGACAAAGCTTGAGTATAAAAACACACCAATTCTCTAATAGAAATAGATTAAGAAATAGAATAAGAAAGATGCTTGATCAGGTTATGACTTAAACACAGGATATTTAGTTCCCAAGCTGGAAATAAAAGTGCTATACTTACATTTATAGCTCATAAAGCCCTCAGAACTCAGCATCAAAATAGTTCTGTCTGATGATCAAACATGTTACTTGTATGCATTAAAAGTAGAAACTTCATAGTATCTCTCAAAAATTAAAAATGTCTCCCTGGTATTTTAGTCTGATTGTCAGAACCTAGCTAAACCTACTCCAATATAATTAACCCATAAGTGAAATGAAAGTTGCTCAGTCATGTCTGACTCTGTGACCCCATGGACTATAGCCCATTAGGCCCCTCTGTCCGTGGAATTCTCCAGGCCAGAATGCTAGAGTGGGTTGCCATTTCCTTGTCTAGGGGATCTTCCCAGCCCAGGGATTGAACTCAGGTCTCCTGCATTGCAGGCAGATGCCTTACCAGCTGAGCTACCAGCAAAGCCCCTAATTAACCCATAAACTCCATATCAAACCTCAGACACTTCTCAGATATATTTTAAGGGCAGAATAATGGAGCAAGAGAGCCCCATGCAGTCCAGACTTGATTACATGTAGAAAAAATGCTTCAGGACATTCACAACTAAGCTGTGAATATTTTCATAAATATGTAATAATCATCCACACTTAGCAAAATAAATGGAAAAAAATCTTACATTTGGCAGGGCTGGCTGTTTGATTTGTCTTTTCTTTCCTGGCTATTTTTCAAAATTCAGCAACCCACAAACGGATTCACCCATCTCTAATATAAGTTAGTTGGGTTCTCATTTCTATTTCATTTTTTATGTCTTATCTGAATCTCCTGAAATGACTATCAAGAATGTATTCAAATCCATAACCATAAAATGTATTCATACAGGCAAGCAAAAGAATATAATTTTCTATCAAGATGAGAGCAGAAACCCTTCCTATAGAAGTGGGGCTGGTATAGTTAGGGAAATTACCCCTTATGTGTGGAGCCAGTCATAGAGAGGAAAGGAAAGCCCATGATGGGGTACTTGCCAGGATAAACAGATCACCTCCTCTAAATGAGACAAGAACTTTGCGTGTCAACCTACATCCCAGTCACTGCAGATTTTTTTTTCCTGATTTCATCTTCTTACATCATCATAGATTACATTCAGCTTACTTTGCTTCCAAAATGATCAACTCAGCAACTACTCTGTGTTTGACAACATACTAAGGCCTGGGATATCAAAATAAAAGCGACTTTGGCCTTGGCTTAATTGGGCTCACAGTCGAGCCCTCTGCCTTGTTGTTCAACCTTCTCACAAGGAGAAAGTAATTTCCATGCTATTTCAGTCACTCACGGGTCTTAGAGCATCTTTCCTGAGTATTGTTTTGCCTCTAGTATTTCCTGCATATTCAAATTATACTTTCCTTTCAATTGATCCTTCTCTACCCTCTTCTAGAGACCACAGGAAACTTCAAACTCTTCTGCTTCCCTTCCTAGCCAAGTTGCCAAGGGCAATCATTTCAAAGTGGCCCCATCTTTCATTCAGACCTCAGCCCTTGTCCTTGTGTTTTGAAGCATGAAAATACAGTAAATGATTATACTGCCATTCCTGTTGTTTAGTTTCCGGTGAGTCCTTGATGTCCTCCAAAAAGTTGCTATTCCCTTCTTGGTAACTTTCTTGATCTCTCCACATAGTTGTTCTACACTTTTTCTCTACTATGGCCATCTTCCCTCCCTACTCACATATCCTAGCAGATGACCAAGCTGGTACAAGACCTTTTATCTTCTTGATGCTGCCTCATCCTCCTCACTACCTGTATCTCCACCCACTGTGTCCCCACACCAGCCTGCCTCACCTTTCTGGACTGAATCTTTCAGAGTGATCTCCTGATGTCACTTTCTCCCACCTCTTTCACAAGCTTGCTATGGGAGAAATTTTCTCCTACACCTTCAGTAACTCTCTCAACTAACTCAGCATAAGTAAAAATACTCTAAAGTCTCTTCTAGCCTAAAAAAGAAATTTCTCAGTTCTGCTGTACCTCTAAACTCACAATCCCTCCCTTTATTTTCATTGCCAATTTTAGAGCTTCAGTCTTCTACAGTTTCACCTTACAAGTCAAGAAAGCAAAGTTAAATGTCCTGGTTACATAATCTGTGAGTGTGAGAATGGACCCAAACACAAGGATACTACTACAGTTCTTCACCCTGATAACTTCCTTCCTCCTAACACTACTCTCTCCTCCAGTGCCTAAATTCGAATCATGATTGTGAATACCATTTTCCATGCCTAGAATTTGCCTCCGAGACAACAGTACAATTTTGGTAGAAGATCTGGGTTCTCTGGACTTCTGAATAGGGCTAAACAGACATAAAAATCTAATATCTACTATCAGCTTTGCTGTTACTTGTTCAAAGCCATTTTTCTTCTTGCAAAACTTCTTCAAAATGTGTGTGTTGTGTGTGTGGTTAATGTTCCTTTTACATTTACTCTGTCTGGTTGTGTTTCCAACTCACAGAAAAAATACAGCTCACAACAAAAGAAGTTACTAGACCACAGGCTGAAAAGGGCAACCCAAGCCCCCCACCACCATCATGCAGTAATATTATCAAACTGTGCCTATTGCCAAAGGCTATTATTACATGTTTAGAACGAAATCTTTGAGTAATAATTGCCTGTCTGTATCCTCTGTCTTCAGGCGATCTTGGAAATGGCTAAAACCTAAGATTAGCTGTGGGTTGTTGATCTGGGGGCAGGAATTTTTACAGAGCAACCTAATTCTAAGACTGAAATATAGGAACTTTCAGCTGTAGCAAGCACTTGGTTTCTCTGAATTTATATGACACCACATAGGAAGGTCAACATCTGAATTAAAAATATACCTAGCTGTAATGATTTCTCTAATAGCTTAAACTAGTTAACCTATTAGCAAGAAAAGGAGGAAACTTGTGAAAATGAATTAAATCAAATCTACTCTGGGAGACTCTCATTATCATTCTCTAACATCTGTTTGTTTGTTTTTTTTAATTTTTTTCTGGTCTTCCCATTTTTTCAATGGGAAGAGAACAGAAGCAGCTCTGCCACCCTGGAGGAAAGCATTAAGTGGCTACATATACTTCACCAGACCCTCTTCCCTCTGCCACTTGGACTGGACTATGATAAACAAAGTAAGAAGCCTATGGTGTAAAATCTAGGAGGTACTCACAGAGCCACATAAATGTAAGGTTGGCACTTATATGATCTGAGAGTGAAAGGCAGCCCCACCAGAGAGGGCTGCCCCATCAGCCTGGATCTCTAAGGGAAGATGCTTCCCATGTAGCCACCCTGCCACCCACATGGACATTAGCGAGAGGAATAAGTTGTGGTTAAATCACTGAGATTTTGAGGGTTATTTGTTACTGGAGCATAAACTCCCAACATGCACCCATCCTCCCAACATTACAAATTTTAAAACAACTTAGAGTTTTTGTAGGAAGACACTATACTCTAACACAGCATAGAGGAAAAAGCATGAGCAGGGCTTTTAGGTAGATCTGGACCTGGATCCTAGGGCTAACGCTTACCAGTAAGTGACTGTGTAATTTATACTAACTCCTCAGTGTCTGGTTGTAAAATATTACTAAAGATACTTTTTCAGATTTTTTTCCCCAGAGTTAAACAAAACTACTTAGACAAATATCCGGGAACAATGTACAAACTCAAAACCTGGTAATGGTCATATCTGCCATACATGATTAGTTTACTAATTTCAACATTGTTAGGAATCCGAGGCTTAATCTAGAAGATGGAGCCCAGGTTGTCCACAGGTTAACCATCCTTGAATAGACTTGAATAGAACACCTGGATTTTATCCCAGGAAAACACCTTCTATTGGCTTTTCCTCTTCCTTCTCCTAATCTCCATCTTCCTTATTTTTATTTCCCAGGAGTACCTCCCCAAAACTGTCTTTTTACCAATCAAGACAGATTTATGTATCTTAAAATCACAATAGTCTCTCTCATGGCTCCAAGATTTCCTTGCTAGTTTGGCCCCATTACAAACATGCATTTAATCAGGAAATCTGCACTGTTTTACTAGAAACCTATTATTTTGTGAGTCAGAGATGAAGATCATTACCTCAAGGCCTTCTGTGTGTCATTAATAATAATGTCTTATACTGATCACCACTTTTCCTCGAGAAGCAAAAACACTGCCTATACATTATCTCATTAATTCTCATGACAGCCAGTGAGGTAGTGTGGGGTGAAAGCTGCTAGTAACCACCCTTCCTTTTCTCCTCCGTGCCTACTTTCAGATGGAAAAGCTCAAAAGCAATTTAAAAATTAAAGTTATTTTACCAAAATCAATCATGAGAGATTTTCCAGATGCTATTAATATTTAGAATGTACCTTCACAATATACAGCAATTATTCCAGACTTTCATGCCAACACAGATTAAAGTTACACCATAAAATCAATAGAAATCTATAAACGAAATCATTCTGCTCTGCTGGAAGATTCATGCAACAATGGAAACAATGCTATTGTTTTCCCACCAGCCTTATAAGGGGATGACACTACTCTGGCTTCAAGCACCAGTTAGTAAACTTTTTATGCAAAAAAACAGTAAATATTTGAGGCTTGTGGGCCATAACATCATTGTGGCAACTACTCACCTTTGCTCTTGTAGCAAAAAAGCAGCCATAAATGAGTGGACATGACTGGGTTCCAATAAAACTATACTTATGGAACCTGACATTTAAATCTCATATAATTTTCAAGACATGAAATATTTTTCTTTCTATTTTTTTCAACCACTAAACAATGTAAAAATCATTTTTAGCTCAGTTTTTGTAGAACTGTAGAAAAACAGATAGCAAGAGTGATTTGGCCCACAGGCTATGCAGTTGCCCAACTATTAGCTTAGAGACCAAAATGGGGATTTTTGAATCTTCAGCACAGGTGATCTTCACATCTTTACTCTCCCTGAAGTCTTTCTCCACACTCTTTCATTGTTTTCATCTTGGGCAAAAATGTTTGTAAATGTCCAAACACACACACAAAAAAAACAGAAAGCACTTATTCAAAATATATATATCCTCTGTGGAAATCAACTTCCTCAAAGCTGAAAATACAATGAATAGAAAAGCTGGGTTTCATCTTCCAGTCTGTCACTGCATTTATATTTCAGGTGCCAACTGATCCATCCTCAGGCATAGAAACTGGTGGCTTGTCTTCAAGTCTGGTTAGAGGCGTCTGGTCGCCTACTTCCCCTGCCCAGTCTCCCTCCGGCCATCCCTTCCACCAGAATGCACCTGGATGCTTTCACCTGATTAATTCAATAAGCACTCATTCAGGTTTTCTTCTACGACAGGCTCTGTGCCAGGCACCATATAGGATGACGAGTGTATACTACAGACACATGGTCAGATGTACAGCCAGTATAGAGGAGGGTGTGGTTAACTGCTGGACATGACGCCTGGGGATGCAAAGCTCCAAAGAGGAGGTTATGCTTAAGCTGTGCTTTCTAAAGAACAGAAACCCTTCAAGTGTATCACTAGCCATTGCCCTGGTCTTCTATCAGGGAACATCTGGACTGCCCTGTCTCCTTTAAAGCTGTAGGTGCCCTATGTCTTGTTTTCTGGTGACTAGCTGCTATGGGATGAATATTTGTGTCCCCCTCAAAATTCATGTGTTGAAATGGGCCTTTGGATGGTGCTTGTGGGTGGAACCCTCATGAATGGGATTAGTGCCTTATAAAAGAGGCCCCGAGATCTTGCTTGCACCTTCCACCAGGCAGGGATACACAAAGAAGTCTGTGATCCTGAAGGGAGCTACCACTCAACCATACTGGCACCCTAGTCTTAGATTTTCAACTTCAGAACAGTGAGCAATACATTTCTGTTGTTTATAAGCTATCAAGTCTGTGGCATTTTGTTACAGCAGCCCAAAGAGACTCAGACATTAGCTTCATAGCTAAAACTTGTTAGCATGATGAAAAGCAAAGTGACAGAGTTTGAGAATCAGACTGTCCTGGGTTTGAGGTCAACTCTAACACTTAATATCTGTGTGACTTGGCAAGTTATTCACTTTTCTGAGTGTCCAGCTTTGTGATATGACACATAGTGCATAAAATATTAGAAAAAGTAAAATCAGAGGAATGTCAACTACTCAACATGAAGGCAGAGGTGGATAAGCTGAAACTGATGCTGTTACCACTGACTGAAGAAGAGAAAACTGAGGCAGAGCAATTAAGAGCTCACTGTTAGACTTATGAAGAAATGGACTTGCAAAAGGGAACTCTAACGGGGAAGAGATCAATTCCAGAGAGATTTACGAAGATGTCTTATTAGCACTTAATGACTACTGGAGTTGGGGGAGTGGATGACAAAGGAGATTTGGCTTGGGTGACTGGATAGTGATGCCTTCCACAAGAGAGAGGAATATAAGAAGAAGGACAGATATTGTATTAATAAAATTTAGCCAAAGGGATGGAATGGAAATAAAGAGATTTTTTAAATATATGCACACATGGTTAGTCTTGTAATTTTAGACAAGGAAGTTTCAACATTATTTTGTATCTAGTTTTGTCTAATCAGGATAACATAGATGTCCCGGCTTACTGTTAAAGAATATTCATATCAGTTCAGTTCAGTCACTCAGTCGTATCCGACTCTTTGCAACCCCATGAATTGCAGCACGCCAGGCCTCCCTGTCCATCACCAACTCCTGGAGTTCACTCAGACTCACATCCATCGAGTCAGTGATGCCATCCAGCTATCTCAACATCTGTTGTCCCCTTCTCTTCCTGCCCCCAATCCCGCCAAGCATCAGAGTCTTTTCCAATGAGTCAACTCTTCTCATGAGGTGGCCAAAGTATTGGAGTTTCAGCTTTAGCATCATTCCTTCCAGAGAACAACCAGGACTGATCTCCTTTAGAATGAACTGGTTGGATCTCCTTGCAGTCCAAGGGACTCTCAAGAGTCTTCTCCAACACCACAGTTCAAAAGCATCAAGTCTTTGGAGCTCAGCTTTCTTCACAGTCCAACTCTCACATCCATACATGACTACTGGAAAAACCATAGCCTTGACTAAATGGACCTTTGCTGGCAAAGTAATGTCTCTGCTTTTGAATATGCTATCTAGGTTGGTCATAACTTTCCTTCCAAGGAGTAAGCATCTTTTAATTTCATGGCTGCAGTCACCATCTGCAGTGATTTTGGAGCTCAAAAAAATAAAGCCTGATACTGTTTCCACTTTTTCCCCATTTATTTCCCATGAAGTGATGGGACCAAATGCCATGATCTTAGTTTTCTGAATGTTGAGCTTTAAGCCAACTCTTTCACTCTCCTCTTTCACTTTCATCAAGAGGCTTTTTAGTTCCTCTTCACTTTCTGCCATAAGGGTGGTGTCATCTGCATATCTGAGGTTATTGATATTTCTCCCAGCAATCTTGATTCCAGCCTGTGCTTCTTCCAGTCCAGTGTTTCTCATGATGGACTCTGCATATAAGTTAAATAAGCAGGGTAACAATATATAGCCTTGACGTACTCCTTTTCCTATTTGGAATCAGTCTGTTGTTCCATGTCCAGTTCTAACTGTTGCTTCCTGACCTACATATAGGTTTCTCAAGAGGCAGGTCAGGTGGTCTGGTATTCCCATCTCTTTCAGAATTTTCCACAGATGATTGTGACCCACACAGTCAAGGGCTTTGGTATAGTCAATAAAGCAGAAATAGATGTTTTTCTGGAACTCTTTTGCTTTTTCCATGATCCAGCAGATGTTGGCAATTTGGTCTCTGGTTCCTCTGCCTTTTCTAAAACCAGCTTGAACATCTGGAATTTCACAGTTCATGTATTGCTGACACCTGGATTGGAGAATTTTGAGCATTACTAGCATGTGAGATGAATGCAATTGTGTGGTGGTTTGAGCATTCTTTGGCATTGCCTTTCTTTGGATTGGAATGAAAACTGACCTTTTCCAGTCCTGTGGCCACTGCTGCATTTTCCAAATTTGCTGGCATATTGAGTGCAGCACTTTCACAGCATCATCTTTCAGGATTTGAAATAGCTCAACTGGGATTCCATCACCTCCACTAGCTTTATTCATATTGATGCTTTCTAAGGCCCACTTGACTTCACATTCCAGGAATATTCACATATTGTCAGTCAAATGTGAATTGGAAATTAAAGGATAGGAAAAATATTTGTTTTATATTTTAAAAAAGAAAAAGTAAAATCATGTGTAAAGAGTGTCTAGCGCATTTTAGACATCCAACATACTACATCATACTCCAACAGTCATCTTTTAACAGATGACCCCTAGAGTTAGGCCATTCTGAAGCATGGAACCTAATCGTGGCCACCAGTGATATAACTGGGCAGAACTCTCCCTTTATAAAGCTGCTCCTTAGGTCACCATGTGCAGGACTCAGGGACCTGAATAAGTCAATGGAGGCCTAAGATGTGTAAGTTTGCTGATTCAGTTTTGTGGAAAATTGTACATTAAACTGTACTTAGCTTTTTGATAAATAAATTGATATATTTATTGAGTCATTAACGATGGGAACATTCACATCTCAAAAAATTAATTTTGTCTAAAATTTGCTTTTTTAAGGCTGAAATTAGCTATTATGAAATCAGCAATATGATGGTTAATAGTATCTTTTACATTTCATTTTTAACTTGTAAAAATGACATGAAGGAAGCCCAACACAAGACTTCCCAAAGATTCTGTAAGTTGTCTGAAGTCCCACTTACACTAGTAAATAAATTTTCCTTCAAGGCTTCAAATACTTAATGTTGTTTCTAAAAAAAAGCTGGAAACACTTCCAAGGAGAAATCTCTGTATTGAGAACATTAGGCATGCAATATGTTGTTTCCAGTTAAGAAGGAAGAAGCATGAACATGAACAGAAGGACATCCCAGGCTGGCCCTCTCTGTGCGGCTCTGCACATCGGCTCTGAACATATGCCCCATGCAGACTCTTCCAGGGAAGGCCCATTTCACTCCCTGGCCCCAGGGCACTGTCAGAGCCCATTTTCTTGGTGATCCATAACTCTGGTTGGGAATTCATCTATGTCTGTCAGTAGCAACAAATTTGAAAAACATTTCTCTGAACTGTCACCACTGCCAAAGGATCATTATGCTCACATCCACCATACACCAAGCAAAAGCTCATGCTATACACAGAGGAAAGGACACACACATCACAGTTCCCAATAAAAAGCAAGTCTGAAAAGCATTTATTGAGAATAAAAGAGCCATGGCAGTAAAATATTCCCAAGAACCCAAGTACAACAGCCAAGCTAAATCTCAGTTTTCTTTCTGACAGCCCAGAGATTCATGACCATCTTCCCAGTTAACACACTCTAAACAGAAGCTCCTTGTATCTGAAGATCTCCATCACTGGCCCTGTGAAAGCCACCCAATCTTGCTCTGTCTTTATTACTCAATACGCTTTTAAGTAGTCTAAGCAAAGCCTACCTGTGCCCTCACATTATAAGCTGGGAATTCAGAACAATAGACTTGAACAATGTCCATCTCAAGTGCGTCAGGGAGCTGAAACTGCCAATTGTCAAGAACCTGAATTCCTTGCTTAAGCAAAGGTAAACACACTAAATTGGCACTTCTAAATTACATCCTACCAATCCACAATGACAGGTGTGTTCCAGTTTTCCGACCCTCTGCAATTGGCTGTGCAGAGCACTGTTTAATGACAGTTCCTTTTAATTATTTTTATTATGATAAAAATACATATAACATAAAATTTATCATTTTAAAACATACAATTCAATGACATTAAGTACACCTATGAGGTTGTGCAGCCATCACCATGCCTCAGTTCCAGAGCTTTTATATCATCTCTAAAGGGAAACTTGTACTCATTAAGCACTCACTGGCCATTCCCCACTACCCCCAGCCCTTGGCACCCAGAAATCTGATTTCTATTTCTGTGGATTCATCTATTCCAGATATTCTTAGGAATAGATTCACATAATACTTGGTATTTTGTTATCTCTGATTGAATCCTCTTTGCCATCGCTGTGAGCTGACTTATTCCACTGTTACCTGCTCTCCCCTTAACATTGGGGCTCATCTAAAGGAAGGGTGATAGTCCACTTTACATGTCGATTTGGCTAGGCTACAGCCCCAGTTATTCAGTCAAACATTAATCTAGGTGTTGCCATGTAGGCATTGTATTAATGTGATTAAAGTCCATAATGAGTTAGCAAAGGCCTTAAGAGCATAACTGAGGCTTACCTGAAGATGACAGAGAAATTCCACCATAAATAACAGCTTCAGCTCATGCCTAAGAGTTACTGCCTGTCTTTCCTGACAGCCTGCCCTACAGATTTCAGACTTGCCTAGTCTGTCCCCACCATGTAAGCCAATTCTCTGACTTATATACTTTCTTAACATGTATCTCCTACTGGTATTGATTCTTTGGCTGAACCCTGACTGATACAGGAGGAGAAAGAGAGGCTTAAATACAGAGTATTCTGAATTTTCTAGTCTACTGAAGTTGGCTACCTAAAAGTTAGTGCTTACAGAGCTCTTAAATAGTTGTTTTAGATAGTCTTTGTCCAGATGCCTCTGTCTGACATTAATTGACATTAAGAGGAAGAAAAATGTCTGACTCTGTATCCTGGGTTTAGATCATACTTGGGGCCCAGGTTTCTGGCCAATACTACACACAACTTGTTTCAGAGCTCTGAGATTACTCTGGGTTATCTTCACAAAGCTATGAGACATGCAGGGCATAGAAATGAATGCCTTCACTCATTAGCCCTTTACTCCAAGTACAGTAAGCAAAGAATTCAGGCTTCATAATACCACTTGGAAGAAGCCTCACATGCTTTTTCCAGCTCATCTTTGTCTATGGAAATTTGACTCATTTAAAATTCACCTCAAAGACCAATCTACTCAATAGTTCATTCCAAGCCTCCAAATTAAATTAAATGTGAAGGCTTCCTGTTGAACTCCTGCAACACATTATGCCTCTCTTAGACCACACAGCATAGTCTGCCCTTGATTTTCATTGTCCATGTGAAGGTGCCATCTCCTCCCCATCAGATTATGTGAGTGATGGATCACTCATCTTTGGGATCCCATGAAGACTAGCACAGTGTCTACTAGGAGATTGTCTGCTGAAGTGAATTAAGTCCTAGGAGTCTGGGGAGAAATGAGAGCCCATCTTTAATCTCTCTGGGTCAGAACTGGGTTGTCTTTTATTCATTGTTTCTCTGCTCCTTCACTCCTTTACCTGCTCTCCCTGTCACCTGTTTTTACCAAAACTAAAGGATCAGAGATATTACTTTGCCAACAAAGGTCCGTCTAGTCAAGGCTATGGTTTTTCCAGTGGTCATGTATGGATGTGAGAGTTGGACTGTGAAGAAAGCTGAGCGCCAAAGAATTGATGCTTTTGAACTGTGGTGTTGGAGAAGACTCTTGAGAGTCCCTTGGACTGCAAGGAGATCCAACCAGTCCATCCTAAAGGAGATCAGTCTTGGGTGTTCATTGGAGGGACTGATGCTGAGGCTGAAGCTCCAATATTTTGGCTACCTCATGCGAAGAGGTGACTCATTGGAAAAGACCCTGATGCTGGGAGGGATTGGGGGCAGGAGGAGAAGGGGATGACCAAGGATGAGATGGCTGGATGGCATCACCGACTCGATGAACGTGAGTTTGAGTGAACTCCGGGAGTTGGTGATGGAGGCCTGGCGTGCTGTGATTCATGGAGTCACAAAGAGTTGGACACAACTGAGCAACTGAACTGAGCTGAACTGAAAGGAAAATACTTGAATCCCACAGCTGCCATGATCCAAATGAAACTCTTCCTGGAAATGATAAAAAGAAAAATGGGAGAATTCAAAAGGGTCAAGTAAGGATGACTCTAAGCACACATATCTTCCCATTTTCTTGATTATTCCTTTCCATCACCTGTTTCTCAAACTGGTCCTCACCAAGTTTACCAGTTAAAGTTGTTACCCCTTTTTCTGGATATCTAGTCAGAGAAAGTCTGTGGTCAACATTAAGGATTAGAGAAAACAAGGAAGAAAATTCTTTCATCTGTTATATTTTTGCCTTGAGTCTGGATTCTGAACATTTCTCTTCACCCTCCATGGGCTGAGTAGTGACTACAAGTTGCAAGCAACCACATTTTTCATCCTTTTGTTACAGCATATTTCCTTCTGTTATAAAAGCTATATCTGGATACAATCATTTTACTGATACTGCATTTATCCAACAATTTTTCAACCTCTCTTTTTTATTAATGCTTGCTATATTGCATATCATTATTTCTTAATTTGGTACATCTGTGTAATGAACTATATCAATAATATCAAGATGAAAATCTATCTCTATATATCATATTTCTCTTAGTAAAATAAGATTGTGCACTGGATTTGCCTGTGCAGTAAAATCCTCTAACTAATCCTTATATTAGATTAAAATATTCAAAGATTGTTCCACTAATTCATTCTGGATAGATGCTGGTAGAGGAAGAGATTTTCTACTAATTTAACATCCAAGAAATTTCTCCAGTCACTTAAGACATGCTATAGTTATTTCTGAGAAGAAGTCTTCAGAAGGTTTTGGGGGGAGTGTGTTACTAGTTAATGTAGGGGTATTATTATATTTAAAAATTTATTTTTATAAGCTTAATTCCCTTCCCTTAGATATTGTGAATAGGAGGTCACATATGATCTATACTTTTGTATTAAACATACAGGGGATGCTTGAAAAATATCAACAGAAGAATTATCAGATAACAAGAAATTGTTAACCCAAGCCAAATGTGACTGGACTAAAAGATAATTTAATTTTGGGTTACTCTGATGGTAGCAGAGTGTCTGGGTCAGAGAAGCTACAAATCAGCTGGACACTGCTCCATCCATCTAAAGAATCATTCTGCTTCCAGTGCCCCATCTTAGAAATAAAATGGACAATCTGGAATGTAATCAGCCCAAGGATCCAGTGTGATTAAATGAAAGAACTATGTCACGTGAGGCACAACTCAGGGAAATGGGGATGACGAGAACCAAGAAGAGAAGATGTCATGAGGAAAGTGAAACTCAAGATCCATAATCCAAGGGTCATTAGAATGTCCTCTCAAAGACAGATTACATATTTTATGTGTGGCTGGGAAAGCAGAATTAGACAAATGTATACAAATTAAAGAGATGCCAATTTGAGCTCAATATAAGAAGGACTTTCTAAAATCAGGACATCCTATATTTTCTTAAGAATGTAAAGTATTTTTCCATTAAACAAAAATTTACTTATATAAAGTGACATTTAACTTCATTCATTAAAAAATTTAGCATCTGAACAGTGCTTTCATTGTTAAATACATATGAGATTCTGAAGATTTATTATGGAAAAATAATATTATATATCTCATGAATAATTGCATATGCAAACCATAATTTATACCTATTGAGTTAAATAAGATACATTACTGAAATTAATTTCATTCATCTCTCTTTTTTTTTAGGTATTCAAACATATTCACTTCTTTATTTTCTATCAAAGTTGTTGTTCAGTTGCTAAGTGGTATCCGACTCACTGTGCCCCCATGGACTGCAGCATGCCAGGCTGCCCTGTCCTTCAGTATCTCCTGGAGTTTTCTCAAACTCATGTCCATGGAGTTGGAATTGCCATCCAACCA
Source organism: Oryx dammah (assembly GCF_014754425.2). Taxonomy (NCBI): domain Eukaryota; kingdom Metazoa; phylum Chordata; class Mammalia; order Artiodactyla; family Bovidae; genus Oryx; species Oryx dammah. The sequence goes on along the minus strand of NW_024070202.1, from coordinate 46,024,394 downwards.
TCTAGTCCTCTGTTGCCCTCCTCTCCTCCTGCCATCAATCTTTCCCAGCATCAGGGTCTTTTCCAATGAGTCAGCCTTTGCATCAGGTGGCCAAAGTGTTGGAGCTTCAGCTTCAGCACCAGCCCTTCCAATGAATATCCTTTCCCAAAGATTGACTGGTTTGACCTCCTTGCTGTCCAAGGGACTCTCAAGAATCTTCTCCAGCACCACATTTTGAAAGCATCAGCCATCTTTATGGTCCATACATACCACTGGGAAGACTATAGCTTTGACTGTATGGACTTTTGCTTTTTAATACACTTTAAGTTGTCATAGCTTTTCTTCCAAGGAGCAAGTGTCATTTAATTTTATGGGTGCAGTCACTGTCTGCAGTGATTTTGGAGCCAAGAAAATAAATTATATCACTGTTTCCACTTTTTCCCCATCTATTTGCAATGAAGTGATGGGGTTGGACGCCATGATTCATTTTTTGAATGTTTAGTTTTAAGCCAGCTTTTTCACTCTCCACTTTTATCCTCATCATGAGGCTCTTTAGTTCCTCTTTACTTCTGCCATTTGAGTGGTATCATCTGCATATCTGAGATTGTTGATATTTCTCCCAGAAAACTTGATTCCAGCTTCTGCTTCATCCAGCTGGGCATTTCACATGATGTACTCTGCATATAAGTTAAATAAGCAGGGGTCTTTGCAACCCCATGAACCGCAGCATGCCAGGCCTCTCTGTCCATCACCAACTCCTGGAGTTCACCCAAACACATGTCCATTGAGTTGGTGATGCCATCCAACCATCTCACCCTCTGTCGTCTCCTTCTGTTACTGCCCTCAATCTTTCCCAGCATCAGGGTTTTTCAAATGAATCAGCTCTTTGCATCAGGTGGCCAAAATATTGGAGTTTCAGCTTCGACATCAGTCCTTCCAATGAACACCCAGGACTGATCTCCTTTAGGATGGACTGGTTGGATCTCCTTGCAATCCAAGAGACTCTAAACAGTCTTCTCCAAAACCACAGTTCAAAAGCATCAATTCTTTGGCACTCAGCTTTTTTTATGGTCCAACTCTCACATCCATACATGACCACTGGAAAAACCATAGCCTTGACTAGATGGACCTTTGTTAACAAAGTAATGTCTCTGCTTTTTAATATGCTATCTAGGTTGGCCATAACTTTCCTGCCAAGGAGTAAACGTCTTTTAATTTCATGGCTGCCGTCACCATCTGCAGTGATTTTGGAGCACAGAAAAATAAAGTCAGCCACTGTTTCCCCAACTATTGGCCATGAAGTGATGGGACCAGATGCTATTATCTTAGTTTCCTGAATGTTAAGCTTTAAGCCAACGTTTTCACTCTCCTCTTTCCCTTTCATCAAGAGGCTCTTTAGTTCCTCTTCACTTTCTGCCATAAGGGTGGTGTCATCTGCATATCTGAGGTTATTGATATTTCTCCTGACAATCTTGATTCCAGCTTGTGCTTCCTCCAGCCCAGCATTTCTCATGACATACTCTCCATATAAGTTTAATAAGCAGGGTGACAATATATAGCCTTGACGAACTCCTTTTCCTATTTGGAACCAGTCTGTTGTTCCATGTCCAGTTCTAACTGTTGTTTCCTGACCTGCATACAGATTTCTCAAGAGGGAGGTCAGGTGGTCTGGTATGCCCATCTATTTCAGAATTTTCCACAGTTTATTGGGATCCACACAGTCAAAGGCTTTGGCATAGTCAACAAAGCAGAAATAGATGTTTTTCTGGAACTCTCTTGCTTTTTCGATGATTGCAGTGGATGTCGGCAATTTGATCTCTGGTTCCTCTGCCTTTTCTAAAACCAGCTTGAACATCTGGAAGTTCATGGTTCATGTATTGCTGAAGCCTGGCTTAGAGAATTAAGAAAGTACTCAACAAGTAGTATTTTCTTTCTTTCTTTTTTATTTTAATTGGAGGCTATACTTTAAAATATTGTGATGGTTTTTGCCATACATTCACATGAATCAGCCATGAGTGTATGTGTTCCCCATCCTGACCCTCCCTCCCACCTCCCTCCACATTCCATCTCTCAGGGTCATCCCAGTGCACCATCCCTGAGCACCCTGCCTCATGCACTTAACCTGGACTGGTGACATATTTCACATATGATAATATACATGTTTCAATGTTATTCTCTCAAATCATCCCACCCTCGCCTTCTCCCACAGTCCAACAGTCTGTTCTTTATATCTGTGTCTCTTTTGCTATCTCACATATAGGGTCATCGTTATCATCTTTCTAAATTCCATATATATGCGTTAATATACTGTATTGGTGATTTTCTTTCTGACTTACTTCACTCTGTATAATAGGCTCCAGTTTCATCCACCTCATGAGAACTGATTCAAATGTATTCTTTTTAATGGCTGAGTAATACTCCATTGTGTATATGTACCACGGCTTTCTTATCCACTCATCTGCTGATGGACATCTAGGTTGCTTCCATGTCCTGGTTATTGCAAACAGTGCTGTGATTAACATTGGGATACACGTGTCTCTTTCAATTCTGGTTTCCTCGGTGTGTATGCCCAGCAGAGGGATTGCTGGGTCATATGGCAGTTCTATTTCCAGCTTTTTAAGTAATCTCCACCCTGTTCTCCATAGTGGCTGTACTAGTTTGCATTCCCACCAACAGTGTAAGAGGGTTCCTTTTCCTCTGCACCCTCTCCAGCATTTATTGTTTGTAGACATTTTGATAAGCAGCCATTCTGACTGGCGTGAAATGGTACCTCATTGTGGTTTTGATTTGCATTTCTCTGATAATAAATGATGTTGAGCATCTTTTCATGTGTTTTTTAGCCATTTGTATGTCTTCTTTGGAGAAATGTCTGTTTAGTTCTTTGGCCCATTTTTTGATTGGGTCATTTATTTTTCTGGAATTGAGCTGCAGGAGCTGCTTGTATAGTTTTGAGATTAATTCTTTGTCAGTTGCTTCATTTGCTATTATTTTCCCCCATTCTGAAGGCTGTCTTTTCACCTTGCTTATAGTTTCCTTTGTTGTGAAAAAGCTTTTAAGTTTAGTTAGATCCCATTCATTTATTTTCCCTTTTATCTCCATTACTCTGGGAGGTGGGTCATAGAGGATCCTGCTGTGATTTATGTCAGAGAGTGTTTTGCCTATGTTTTCCTCCAGGAGTTTTATGGTTTCTGGTCTTACATTTAGATTTTTAATCCATTTTGAGTTTATTTTTCTGTATGGTGTTAGAAAGTGTTCTAGTTTCATTCTTTTACAAGTGGTTGTCCAGTTTTCCCAGCACCACTTGTTAAAGAGATTGTCTTTTCTCCATTGTATATTCTTGCCTCCTTTGTCAAAGATAAGGTGTTCATAGCTGCATGGATTTATCTCTGGGCTTTCTGTTTTGTTCCATTGATCTGTATTTCTGTCTTTGTGCTAGTGTCATACTGTCTTGATAACTGTCACTTTGTAGTATAGCCTGAAGTCAGGCAGGTTGATTCCTCCAGTTCCATTCTTCTTTCTCAAGATTGCTTTGGCTATTCAAGACTTTTTGTATTTCCATACAAATTGTGAAATTATTTGTTCTAATTCTCTGAAAAATACCGTTGGTGGCTTGATAGGGATTGCATTGAATTTACAGCTTGCTGTGGGTAGTATACTCATTTTCACTATATTGATTCTTCTGATCCATGAACATGGTATATTTCTCCATCTATTTGTGTCATCTTTGATTTCTTTCATCAGTGTTTTTTGTTTTACATATATAGGTCTTTTGTTTCTTTAGGTAGATTTATTGCTATGTATTTTATTCTTTTCATTGCAATGGTGAATGGAATTATTTCCTTAATTTCTATTTCTGGTTTCTCATTGTTAGTGTATAGGAAGGCAAGGGATTTCTGTGTGTTAATTTTGTATCCTGCAGCCGTACTGTATTCATTGATTAGCTCTAGTAATTTTCTGGTGGAGTCTTTAGAGTTTTTATGTAGAGGATCATGTCATCTGCAAACAGTGAGAGTTTTACTTCTTCTTTTCCAACCTGGATTCCTTTTATTTCTCTTTCTGCTCTGATTGCTGTGGCCAAAACTCCCAAAACTATCTTGAATCAGTTCAGTTCAGTTCAGTCGCTCAGTCGTGTCTGACTCTTTGCGACCCCATGAATCGCAGCACGCCAGACCTCCCTGTTCATCACCATCTCCCGGAGTTCACTCAGACTCATGTCCATCGAGTCCGTGATGCCATCCAGCCATCTCATCCTCCATTGTCCCTTTCTCTTCCTGCCCCCAACCCCTTCCAGCATCAAAGTCTTTTCCAATGAGTCAACTCTTCTCATGAGGTGGCCAAAGTACTGGAGTTTCAGCTTTAGCATCATTCCTTCCAAAGAAATCCCAGGGTTGATCTCCTTCAGAATGGACTGGTTGGATCTCCTTGCAGTCCAAGGGACTCTCAAGAGTCTTCTCCAACACCACAGTTCAAAAGTATCAATTCTTTGGCGCTCAGCCTTTTTCACAGTCCAACACTCACATCCATACATGACCACAGGGAAAACCATAGCCTTGACTAGACGGACCTTAGTCGGCAAAGTAATGTCTCTGCTTTTGAGTATGCTATCTAGGTTGTTCATAACTTTTCTTCCAAGGAGTAAGCGTCTTTTAATTTCATGTATGCAGTCACCATCTGCAGTGATTTTGGAGCCCAAAAAAATAAAGTCTGACACTGTTTCCACTGTTTCCCCATCTATTTCCCAAGAAGTGATGGGATCGGATGGAGAAATAGATTTAAGGGCCTAGATCTGATAGATAGAGTGCCTGATGAACTATGGAATGAGGTTCGTGACATTGTATAGGAGACAGGGATCAAGACCATCCCCATGGAAAAGAAATGCAAAAAAGCAAAATGGCTGTCTGGGGAGGCCTTACAAATAGCTGTGAAAACAAGAGAGGCAAAAAGAAAAGGAGAAAAGGAAAGATATAAGCATCTGAATGCAGAGTTCCAAAGAATAGCAAGAAGAGAAAAGAAAGCCTTCTTCAGCGATCAATGCAAAGAAATAGAGGAAAACAACAGAATGGGAAAGACTAGAGATCTCTTCAAGAAAATTAGAGATACCAAGGGAACATTTCATGAAAGATGGGCTCGATAAAGGACAGAAATGGTATGGACCTAACAGAAGCAGAAGATATTAAGAACAGGTGGCAAGAATACACGGAAGAACTGTACAAAAAAGATCTTCACAACCCAGATAATCATGATGATGTGATCACTAATCTAGAGCCAGACATCTTGGAATATGAAGTCAAGTGGGCCTTAGAAAGCATCACTATGAACAAAGCTAGTGGAGGTGATGGAATTCCAGTGGAGCTATTTCAAATCCTGAAAGATGATGCTGTGAAAGTGCTGCACTCAATATGCCAGCAAATTTGGGAAACTCAGGAATGGCCACAGGACTGGAAAAGGTCAGTTTTCATTCCAATCCAAAGAAAGGCAATGCCAAAGAATGCTCAAAGTACTGCACAATTGCACTCATCTCACATGCTAGTAAAGTAATGCTCAAAATTCTCCAAGCCAGGCTTCAGCAATACATGAACCGTGAACTCCCTGATGTTCAAGCTGGTTTTAGAAAAGGCAGAGGAACCAAAGATCAAATTGCCAACATCTGCTGGATCATGGAAAAAGCAAGAGAGTTCCAGAAAAACATCTATTTCTGCTTTATTGACCTTGACAAAGACTTTAACTGTGTGGATCCCAATAAACTGTGGAAAATTCTGAAAGAGATGGGAATACCAGCCCACCTGACCTGCCTCTTGAGAAATCTGTATGCAGGTCAGGAAGCAACAGTTAGAACTGGACATGGAACAACAGACTGGTTCCAAATAGGAAAAGGAGTGCGTCAAGGCTGTATAATTCACCCTGCTTATTTAACTTCTATGCAGAGTACATCATGAGAAACGCTGGACTGGAAGAAGCACAAGCTGGAATCAAGATTGCCGGGAGAAATATCAATAACCTCAGATATGCAGATGACACCACCCTTATGGCAGAAAGTGAAGAGGAGCTAAAAAGCCTCTTGATGAAAGTGAAAGAGGAGAGCGAAAAAGTTGGCTTAAAGCTCAACATTCAGAAAACGAAGATCATGGCATGTTGAATAGTAGTGTTGAATAGTAGTGGGCATCCTAGTCTTGTTCCTGACTTTAGGGAAAATGCTTTCAATTCTCTTTTTTACCTTTTTCTTTACTGTGGATACTACAGAATTAGAAATTATACGGCTTACATTCTGAATGAGCAGTTTTGTCTAGAGAGATGGGCAGGGCCCTGACCATGACCTTCATCTCATGAACTGAAACACGGTATAACAGTAGAAAAAGTTCAGCCAACAAGTATATGAAAAGATGAGCTTTAAAAACCATTAAAAAATCTGGAGAAAGGTAAAACAGTGAGATATCAGTTACATATACAGACTGACCAAAAGAAGAAAATTAGAAAAATGAGAAAACTGAAGGTACCAGTGGAGATGAGAGGGGAGAGGAGAGCTCCCTGAAGGTGGATGTGTGGACTGGAGCAGTTGGCCTAGACAGCAAATTGATCCAGTACAATCAAAGTTAGTATATGCATGCCCTATGGACCTCATTTCCCAAACAATCCCACACAGATGCATCAAGGGATGTGGACAAGATGCTCAATGCAAGGTGGAGATCTAAAGGCAATCCAGGTGTCACCAGATAAAATGTGGCGAATATTGCTGTGGAGTATTGTGCAGGTGTCAGCAACAATGGACCACAAGTCCTTACAGCCAATGGATGGATCTTCAGAACCTGGTGCTCCACGAAAAAAATGTTTCACTTAGATAATGGGTAATAGAGAGAAGTCTATAGCAGTATACCATTTACTGAAATTTAAAACCTAGAGGAATACAAAAGAGAAATCTTTTTTTTAAAAAGAAGACTCTATACATTCCAAAGGATACACTGCATATTTCTTATAATGGTTTGCCAGTGGGTGAGGAAGACAATGGGAGCTGGAAATGAGGGGAAAAGGAGTTAACCAAAAAATATATCAAAGGAAAGAGACAATCAAGTCATGCTTGTGCACTTTCCATGGTGCTTTGGGCTTCCCAGGCGGCACTAATGGTAAAGAACCTGCCAGCCAATGCAGGAGACATAAGAGACATGGGTTAAATCCCTGGGTCGGGACGATCCCCTGGAGGAGTGTATGGCAACCCACTCCAGTATTCTTGCCTGGAGAATCCCATGGACAGAGGAGCCTGGAGGACTACAGTCCATGGGGTCGCAGAGCAGGACACGACTAAAGTGACTTAGCACACGCTCATATGGTGCCTATATAAGACAAGTGACATAAGCTCTCTGAATTTCAGTTACGTCATCAGCAAATAAAATCTACTTTGAATGACTGCTAATAAAAGTAAAGGTGTCACAAATAAAGCACCAAGCACAGTGTTGGTATATCCCGGGGCTCCTAAAACAGCAACAATGATTATCACTTGGAGTTTATACAGGTTCTGCACACCCTCTGAAGCACATCCTCTTACTCTTTATTAGGCACTGATGTTCACAGATTGTTTAATTCCAGGCTAACCAGGCCTCGATGAAGAAACTAAGGTGCCATGATTCAGATTTTAGGTAGTTTGAAAGGATTATCCTTGGTCTTACAGGAATTACTCTCCCTTTGCAAATACTTCTTCCATCCAGAATTTGCTCTCTCTATTTATATACTATATAAATGAATAATTTATCACTGTATCTATCAGAAACACAGACCCAAACTAAGGCCTGAGGAAACATAAAAAGAATTAATGTTATTCAATGACAGAATATTAAGTTTTGAGAAAATGGTGATCCTTTCCATATATTATGTTCCTCATTTAGTCTCGGCTAACATCCCCAGCAGGATGGCACACCCTGATTTACTCCTCTTCAGTGACACTGCCTATAAGCTCAGGTAGCTTTAAAATGTGAATTCTTCCAACTTTGGCTCCTGTTGCATACCTTATCCTTCCTCACAGAGTGGTCCATAGTGTTATAGTGTAACATAATGCATATATATTACATATAAATGATACACATATGACATATAATAATATAAACTAGACAAAAATGCCTGGTTTCAGAGCTTTTACTGCTTCCTCACAAATCCACTGCAAACAGAAATCAGTACATTTCAAGCCCTTCAGAGCCTTTGTCAGGCATCCAGAACTGCAGAGGAAAAACAACCTTTCTGCATAGCCTTCACAGGCACCCCACTGAAATCAGGCACCTGTCCAGTGCAGTTGGAGATGCACCTCCTTTCAGCTGCCAACTTTCAAGCTTTTTTAGACTGTTTATAATGGGGTTGGGGAGCCCCAGCTGTTACTGGAAGATTAGCCAGGATCATGTGGCTGGTTCTACCTGGACCCCTCCTCACTTGCTGGACCCAAACTCATGGCTGGAGTCTGGTTATGGGCCCACATGACCCTCCCCCTACATTGAGGGAAGGATGGAGAAAGCTCCACTCTGGAGAAACAGGCTTATTGTCTTCTGTCTTGAGGTCTTCCCTTTAGATTATAAACAGGTGAAATCTTAACAGTGCATCATACAGGATATCAGAGAGTTTTCAGGGTGCAGGAACAGCCATTAGCAAGACAGGTTAGGACAATTAGGAGGAGAATCAGTGCTCACCAAAGGAGATTTGCTCTGTGTGTAAGCCATCAGGGACACAGGGCCGGGACGGAAGATATAGGTAGGCTACGGTAAAAAAGGATAGGATGCTAGGTTGTTTAAGGTCTTAAACAACCCAGAGGACGAGATTAGAGTACTGGGAGTAATGACGACAACTAACACTTAAGGAGCTCTTAGCATTATAATAATATCAATGTATTTGGTACTATGCAAATAATTTTGCATATAAAAGTATCTTACATGTAAAATGCTTGGAATATAAATATAAAATTAATACTTTATATTAATTCATTAATTTATTTTGTCTATTAATTTATTAATAGGAAGAGAAAGGAGTAATTTGTACTAGATCTTAATAGAGAAAAGGAAAGTATGTACTTGGACTTACAGGACATAGAGACCAAGGGAGGAACAGTGCCATAGTCAAGAAGGGAGGGTGCACAGAAATTTCTAGGAATTGCCTTATGAATTCAAGCTTTGCAAATACTTGCCAAATGAGAGGCTGAATGTATCTTTATGGGGTGCCACAGTAGCAGCTGTCTTAAAAAATTCAAATTTACTCAGAAGCTTATGATTCATTTTCTATGTTTGATGAAACTATAAACAATTAAAATCATAAGACTGTTGATTCTAGAAGTAAAATTTTAGACTATGACTCAGTTTCTTTTCATCTTAATTTCCTTTTTTGAATTTAATTTTTATTTTATATTGGAGTGTTGTTTATTTACAATGTTGTATTAGCATCAGGTATACAGCAAAGTGACTCAGTTATTTATATATATATATGTGTGTGTGTGTGTGTGTGTGTGTATACCTATTATTTTTCAGATTATTTCCCATATAGATTATTACAGAATAATGTGCTATACAGTTGGTTCTTGTTGATTATTTTATATAGAACAGCATGTATATGTTAATTCCAAACTCCTAATTTCTCTCTACCCCAGTCACTAATTTTCTTCTAAAAAGAAGAAAATGTATCTGGCTTTATATATAGTATCTTGTAATCTGGTAGGCTCCTCTCTATTTATTGGGGAGAGGGGACCATGATCAGCAGAAACATTTTTCCAACAAATATGATCCTTTAATCCCATTGAGAAAAGTTAATCATAGAAGGGTGTCAAGATTTGCTTTCTGTTGCAAATCAATACTATCTGACTCAAAGGAAAATGTACAGAAACTGGGGAAGAAAGGTGACATAGCACCAAGTATGAGATGGATCCAACAGGATCCAATAGGATCCCTGCTCCCATTGCCTGGCTTGTTCCTCTTCTCACCTCTCTGTGTATCTTCTTTCTCCCAGGTCTCTTTTTAAACGGGGTCTTATCAGACAGACTTTTCATCAGCAGCCCCCATCATCATCCTTACCATGCTTGGCTTTCTCCATAGTGCTTTTCACCACCTAATACAGTATGTCATACATTTAGTTGTGTGTCTGTCTGCTCCCAGTAGAATGTAAGCTCTGTGAGGTCGGAGAATCCATCTTTTGATCCACTGCTGCATCAGCAGCAGCATCTGGAACAGTATCTATCACTCCACAGGGGCGCTATTAACATTTGTAGAATGAATGGTGACCCATACCATCTTTAGTCATGAGCTTTCCTTTATCCTTCAGGTTAACATCAATTCATAGACTCTGGGTACCAGTCCCTTTATTGTTGATGGAAGGGGGAAAATAAGACAGTTCAGTGTAGTTCTGAGTGTGGACACCAGAACAAAACCACCTGGCTTCAAGCTTGGCTTCTCGGCTTCCTTGACAGCACTGCCCAATAGATCTTTCTGCCATGATACAAGTCTTCTTTTCTACACTGTCCAGTACAGTAGACATGAGGCATGTGGCCCTACTGAGCACTTTGAGTGTGCCTAGTGTGACTGAGGAACTTAATTTTTATTTCATTTAACTTAACTGTAAATTTAAGTAGCTTCAGGTAACTAGCGCTTACTGTACTACATAGCACAGTTGTAGCTGTGTAACCCTAGAGAAGATTTCTTAATTTCTCTATGACTCCATTTCCTCATTAGTGAAATGGCAATAATAGCAATTGCAGTAACAATAGGAGCACCCATAGGATTTTGTAAAAAGTAAATCAGACAATATGCAGGACCATAAAAAAGTACCTGATACATACTGAGCTCTAAATAAGTGGTACTATTGTGCGCAAAAGGAGCTAGCTTTGCAATAACACTGAATCATCCAGACATAACAACAATATTAATCTAACACATAAATAAGTAAATGGAAACATAGGCATTTCCAGAAAGTAAGATTATATCAAATATGTGATAACTCAGAAAATAGGATAAATGTAAAAGAAATCTAGAATCACATGCCAACAAGTTGACAATTTTAGTTGACTGTAATGTTCAGTTCAGTTCAGTCATTCAGTCATGTCCAACTCTTTGCAACCCCACAGATTACTGCACGGCAGGTTCCCTGTCCATCACCAACTCCCAGAGCTCGCTCAAACTCATGTCCATCGAGTCGGTGATGCCATCCAACCATCTCATCCTCTGTCGTCCCCTTCTCCTCCTGCCTTCAATCATGTGCAACATCAGGGTCTTTTCTAATGAGTCAGTTCTTCACATCAGATGGCCAAAGTATTGTAGTTTCAGCTTCAGCATCAGTCCTTCCAATGACTGTAATGTTACTCTTTAATAAAAGAACAGTTACCATAGCAGCCAGACATTACAAAGTCATTTCAGAATCAAAGACAATGAATATCTTCTTAAAGAATCCTTGTGAACAATGTTAACTAAGCAATATCATAAAAGGGCTCCCTTCTATGTCTGGTGTTTATCATTGAGGATAGTTCACTTCCCAACACTTTTCTCCAGTTTCCCATCTCTACTTTATACCCAAGATTCTACACATTTTTTTATTTCTGAGGGTCTATTTAGATGTCTTTTAAAAACTCACAAAAGTGAAATGGTAAAATAATCATTTCATAAGAAAACAGGACTATGAAGGATAGCTTATGACACCACTTTATTATTGCCCAAGGAAGCAGCAAACTGACGTTATTGTATTTTGAAGGAGGTTTGAATTAATTTTTTTAGTATTTTGTATTTTTGTGAGCCTCCAAATGAGATGACTTTCACTACCTCTGCAGGTTTTATTTTCTTTATACACTTCATAATTTTCTTCCTTCCCAGAGAATTTGAATGTCAAGTCAAAATTGCAAAGAAGAGGATGGGGGAGAGGAGAACTAAAAAAGATTATTTTGCTCCTTGATTAGACTTTACCTGATCAGCTCTTCTCTTGCTACCATTATATAAATGTCCGTAACCTGAGCAGGGATGGCAGAGGCCACACAAGATTACTGCTGCCTCTTTCACACCAGACCCATCTGTCTAGTTTCTTGAACTATATTGCTCTCTTTTGCCTTTCTCCTTTGTCCTCTAGAATATCTCACCTTGCTCTACTCTCAGATTTGATAGTCGTTACCTTAAAGGCTGAGAGCTGAAAGAATGTCTTTTGGAAAATTGTTTAAAAACAAGGTTTATACTCACATATGTTAATATTTACTTGGTTTGGTAATGTTTTCATCCTTCTTGTTAAGGTCAAAAATCAAAATCATAGGGTCCACAGATCTGATTTTAATAAAACATCTGTTTATTCAGTGCCATATTGCTCTGGTCAATGTGAGCTGTTTAGAATGTGTCTTTCCATATTTACACACATAAGATATAAAGGCATAATCAAGTTTGGTTCATAGTTCATTGTTTTGAAACTTGAAATAAAAATAGGACCTATTTTTCCAAATGCTTAAATCATATAGAAGTGATAAGATCTCTAGTTTCACTGACCCTGTGTGGAAATCACTATGTTGATCCCTCTCTAAAAAGAGCTAAGAAGCTGTCATTAGATCAGTTCCTAGGACAGAGCTTTGAGTTGTGGCATCAGTTTAAAGCATGGAAATGTAAAGCGAACTTAAAACAAGTATCCTAGGCACTAAATGCAATGGTGAATAAAACAGCCATGATCCCTGTCCTCAGGAGGCTTCCAGTAAGAAGAGCACAAAGAACTAAATTGCTAATTGCTACACTTCTGTCTGAACCCCCAAAGATGTGATTCTACAGATTTCAATCTTCAAACCCAAAAAGAGAGCTAAGAGGGAATCCACTTCAGGCAGGTTCCACAACCTTCTCTGTTCTCCTTTTACTATCATAAAGCTCCCACAAAGGCCTAGAATGGAAAGGGTTAAACTTGCTGAACAAAAAATGGACTAACAATGAATTGACAGCTTCAAAATGTACATGATTCCTCTTCTAGTTTAAGAGAGAAATAAAATTTTGAGGTCATATAAGACTTTTATGGAACAGCAACCTACTATATACTTTCCACTTCCAGAGTGATGATGATAACACAGAGATGATGATGGTGATACTATTGTCTAACATTTGAGTCTCTTACAAGTTCCACCAGGACTTCCCTGGTGGCTCAGACAGTAAAGCATCTGCCTACAATGTGGGAGACCTGGGTTCAATACCTGGGTCGGGAAGATGCTCTGGAGAAGGAAATGGTAACCCAGTCCAGTACTCTTGCCTGGAAAATCCCATGGATGGAGGAGCCTGGTAGGCCATGGGGTTGCAAAGAGTCGGACACAACTGAGCAACTTCACTTTCTTTCTTTACAAGTTCTAGATGCTCCTGTTCTGCTAAGTCGCTTCAGTCGTATCCAATTCTGTGCAACCCCACAGACGGCAGCCCACCAGGCTCCTCTGTCCCTGGGATTCTCCAGGCAAGAACACTGGAGTGGGTTGCCATTTCCTTCTCCAATGCATGAAAGTGAAAGTGAAGTTGCTCAGTCGTGTCTGACTCTTCACGACCCCATGGACTGCACCCTACCAGGCTCCTCCGTTCATGAGATTTTCCAGGCAAGAGTAGTGGAGTGGGGTGCCATTGCCTTCTCCAAAGTTCCAGATGAGAAAGGTATTATTTTTATCCTCATTTTACACATACGGAAACTGAGGTATAATAGGCTCAGAAATTGGTCCAAGTTCTTCTAAGTAGTGCAAAATTCTTTCCAAATTTGAGAAGAAAACCAATCACAAAGAGATCCTTAATATTACAGAGCATTTTAGTCTTCATATTTTTCTAATACATGTAACAGGCATGTAACAGGGAAGGATAAATGAATAAATGAAATGATAAAAGAAAAACTGAGAAAATCACAGTATTTCTATATTAAATTTGATACTTTTATATTAAAACTAAGAAAATATACATTGCATGCATAAGTCATTGGAAGTGGAGACCTTCACTTCCTTGCTCCTAATATGGAATTCATCTTTAAAAATATGATGTGAGTCCACCATGGGAGGGAGATTCATGAGTTTTGAGTAGTTGGTTCAAAAACTAAAACTGACTTACATGCATCCATCCACACTTTGCCAATCATGGCCCCTTTCAGCAATGGCATAAATTGTTTGACTTGGCACTTTGAAATTTAGATTCTATATGGCCAGTGCAAGTGAAGTGAAGTGAAAGTCACTCAGTTGTGTCCAACTCTTTGAGACCCCATGCACTATACAGTCCATGGAATTCTCCAATCCAGAATACTGGAGTGCGTAGCTGTTCCTTTCTCTAGAGATCTTCCCAATCCAGGGATCAAACCCAGGTCTCCCACATTGCAGGCAGATTCTTTACCAGCTGAGCCACCAGGAAGGACATATGGCCACAGAACTGAGAAATGTTAACTAAATATTATCCACAACATTTACATTTTGGGCAACATGATAGATCAGATATCCCTCACAAAACGGCACAAATAGAATACCTAAAAATGTTGAATAAAATTTCAAAATATTTTTTAATGTGCATAACTTATCAATTGTTAAGTAAGAGAAATACTTAGAAGTAAGAAAAAATTCAGAGAAGCAACTGAACACTAACACTGACCTTGGTGGCATTCAGTTCAGTTCAGTTGCTCAGTTGTGTCCGACTCTTTGTGACTGCATGGACTGCAGTACACCAGGCTTCACTGTCCATCACCAACTCCCGGAGTTTACTCAAATTCATGTCCATTGAGTCAGTGATGCCATCCAACCATCTCATCCTCTGTCGTCCCCTTCTCCTCCCATCTTCAATCTTTCCCAGCATCAGGGTCTTTTCAAATGAGTTAGTTCTTCACATCAGGTAGCCAAAGTATTGGAGTTTCAGCTTCAGCATCAGTCCTTCCAATGAAAATTCAGGACTGATTTCCTTTAGAATGGACTGGTTGGATCTCCTTGCAGTCCAAGGGACTCTCAAGAGTCTTCTCCACACCACAGTTCAAAAGCATCAATTCTTTGGCACTCAGCTTGCTTTAGAGTCCGACTCTCACATCCATACATGACTACTGGAAAAACCATTACCTTGACGAGACAGACTTTGTTGGCAAAATAATGTCTCTCCTTTTCAATATGCTGTCTGGGTTGGTCATAGTTTTCTTCCAAGGAGCATCTTTTAATTTCATAGCTGCAGTTACCATCTGTAGTGATTTTGGAACCCAAAAACTAGTCTGTAACTGTTTTCTTTGTTTCGCCATCTATTTGTCATGAAGTGATGGGACCAGATGCCATGATCTTAGTTTTCTGAATGTTGAGTTTTAAGCCTACTTTTTCACTCTCTTCTTTCACTTTCATCAAGAAGCTCTTTTTAGTTCCTCTTCACTTTCTGCCATAAGGGTGGTGTCACCTGCATATCTGAGGTTATTGATATTTCTCCTGGCAATCTTGATTCCAGCTTGTGCTTCATTCAACCCAGCATTTCTCATGATGTACTCTGCATATAAGTTAAATAAGCAGGGTGACAATATACAGCCTTGATGTACTCCTTTTCCTATTTGGAACCAGTCTATTGTTCCATGTCCAGTTCTAACTGTTGCTTCCTGACCTCCATACAGATTTCTCAAGAGGCAGGTCAGGTTGTTTGGTATTCCCATCTCTTTCAGAATTTTCCAGTCAGTTGTGATCCGCACAGTCAAAGTCTTTGGCATAGTCAATAAAGCAAAAATAGATGTTTTTCTGGAACTCTTTTGCTTTTTCTATGATCCAGTGGATGTTGGCAATTTGGTGGCATTAACTGACACTTAGTGACTGAGGTTTTCTCACTCATATTTTTCATATCATGATACATGTAGAAAATGAAATTATTATAATAGCAACTGCTAGAAAAAAATGGGAGAGTATTTGGGAGCACTGATATGTAACTGCAAAAACATTCATCATATTTACTTCACATAAGAAAAATAAAATATAAAGTATTAAATATATTGAATAAATACTCAATGCTAAATATACTGGATTTGTGTAAACTTGACATTAGAAAATTTGTAGATTTTTTTAAATTTAATTTAATTTTTTATTTTTTCCTGCACTATGCAGCTTGAGGGATCTTAGTTCCCCAACCAGAGACTGAACCTGTGCCCCCTGCAGTGGAAGCCCAGAGTTTTATTCACTGGACCACTAGGAAGGTCCCTGCAAATATTTTTAAAGTAACTTGAACTTTCTTTCATGAACGTATATATTTTTTCATTTTATGTCATGCTTGAGATAGTTGCATATAATTCTTAATAAAATCTTTTAAAGATGATCTTTTCAAAAGTCTCACTATGGATAAGCCATTTTTTCTGCAAATTTGTAGCAGCTAAAAATCAATGAGCTTGGTAATCAATTAAGAAGTTAGAAGAAGAATAAAAGAATATGCCCAAAGAAAATGGAAAAAAGGAAGTAAAACATAAACGCAAAAGTTAATGCCACATAGGACAGAGGAATGTAATGGAGAAGAAGAGCAAAGATAAAGTTGGTTCTCTTAAAAAGACTCATAAATTTGACAAACTTTTGGCAAAGTTGACTTAGAGAAAATAGAGAAGACATCAATGAAGAACTTTTCAATGATTTTTGAAGTATAGTGTGAACAACTTTATGCCAATAAAGTTGACAAGGTAGATAAAATGGACAAATCCTTAGAAAAATATATCTTTAAAAACTGAAGATGAAAAACCTGAATAATTCTATAACAATTAAAGAAATGCAATCAGTAGTTTAAAGTCTTCCTCAAGGAAATACCAGGCCCAGACAGTTTCACACAGTAATCCTATTAAACATTCAAAGAATAGATAATTCCAATGGTTCACAAAGTCTTTCAAAGGAAAGAAACAGACTTCTCAACTACTTTTATGAATCTTACATAACCTTGATATCAAAACTAGATAATGACAGTATGACAAAGCAAAAAATCAAAAATCTTACTCATGAAAATACTCTAAAAATAATAAATAAAATGTTAGAGACTGCTAAGTCTTATCAGATATGTGATACTTGGCTGTGTTTTTAAAAATGCATTATTTCAACATCAGAAAATCCAGTATTGTAATTCATCTCATCAATATATACTAGTCAGAAAAGTCATTTGATCACCTAAAAAGATGAAGAAAATTCATTTGATAAATTTCAATATATATCCACAATCTAAAAACTTATCAATGTAGGAATATAAGAGAATTTCCTTAACCTAATAAATAGCATTTGCAAAAAAAAAATCTACAGCATATGTCATAGTGAATAGTGTCACAGTGAAATATTAAAAACATTTCCTTTAAAAACAGAAAAAGATAGAAATTAAACATGTTACTTGGGAATATGTACTTTAGTGATAAAACTAAGAAATATAGGGTAGTAACACAAAACTCAGAGAAATGGCTACGTCTGGGTGGTTATAATCAGGAAAATGCACAGTAGATACACAAAGGGTCATTAGAAAAACACACACAAGCACATATACAGAATATAAACATATTATTCATAACATGTTTGCAGATGAACTGAAACAATGATTCATTCTGCAAATGTTAAACAAATCCAGAATGATGGCTAGTCTAAATAACATTATAACTATAATAGAAATTTAAATCACTTTATCTTCCATTGTACAAGTTCAAGCTTGTCTTCATGTAAGTCATATTTGTACACTAAGGTCACATGTTTGGGAATAAATTTCAAATGAACTGCTCACATCTCCATGAAGACTTAAAAAGAATTATATGTGCAGACTCATTCTATTTCCTGAGTAAATCTATCACAATTAAAACTTTATGTTTAGGGACCACTTTCCACATCATTACATTGGTTTTTTAGAAACCTTTTTTCAAAGAAATCAATTATTTAACAGTACACAAAGGAAAGGAACAGCCTTCATTAAATGAACTCACATTGATTGCAGAATTCTTCCCCTTTGTTCTAGGCACGTTATATTCAGCCCCCAAACTGTAAGAGGCCAAATCCTAAGAGCAATGCTAGTGTGATGTATCGAACCACAGTATGCACAGTTCAAGATTTTCTGCTTTGTCTCTTCAGGCACAGACACTTTAGTGGGAACTGGAGCCAGAGTGGAGCACTGGGGCTAACGAGGGGGAACTTGGAGGAGGATTAACAAGAATGTTTTCTGAGTATGAGATGGAAAAGGGCGCTTGATATTGAGCAGGGAAGTGTGTTTTTCAAAAGCCTTCCTCTAAAGAACTTTCTGAACTTCTGGTCCCCAAAGTAGAAACAGAAGACAAAAATAGAAACCACACTGAGTTCAGGTTCCATTGTTTTTTTAAAAAAAGGAAAAGGGGACAAAAAAACAGAATTTGTGTGTTCTCTGAGTGGCTTCCAGCAGAGTAAGGTATATATGAATAAAGTAGGCACTCATTCATTCTCTCTTTTTTGTTGTCATTGTGTTTAAGGACTAGAATATCTAGGTAGACAGTAGTAATGAAATTAGGTGCCCAAGTTTTCATTCTGATCATATGAAGCATGACTTGCCTATGGCTGCGGTCCATGTTCTAAGTTACTGTAAACATTATTTTTAAAGTCTGCTAAGTCCCTAAAGCTTCCCAAGAAATGCTATTTCCAATTTTACTTTTTTTTTTTTTTTAAATTTTCAAAACATGATCAGGCTGCTGCAGATGCAACAGAGTAGAACCTTACGGACTCTCTTCCTGGGAAAGGCCCCTCCCCCATATTCTCTGCTGTAATTCCTCTCTGAAGCCCCTAATATCTGATACACATTTCCTGAGCTATTTTATAGACACTAAAACCACCACCAAATGGAAAAAATTAACTACTTGATGATCATGAGCATGTAGCCCCCAGACCTACTAGCACCTAAGGATTGATAAAGGTAACCTGTGACACAGCCCTGTTAGTCTTCCCTGTAGTCCGGTTCGTCTTCCCTGTAGCTCAAACAGTAAAGAATCTGCCTGCAGTGCAGGATATCTGTGTTCGATCCCTGGGTCGGGAAGATCCTCTGGAGAAGGAAATGGCAGTATTCTTGCCTGGAGAATCCCATGGGCAGAGGAACTGGTGGGCTACAGTCCATGGGATCACAAAGAGTCACACAACTGAGCGACTTACATTAGACTACTACAACCCTGTTATCTTACCATCAACCACTCAGAAAATTGCACATAAGCTGATAGCATGCACTTTCCTCCTTCACCTTGCCTTTAAAAATGCTTTGCTGAAATCCTCAGTGAGTTCAAGTGTTTTGAGCACTAGCTATCCTGAACTCCTTGTGTGGCACCTTGCAAAAAATGTTGTACTTTGCTTCACAACAACCTGATGTTAGCAGAGTGGTTTTACTTTGTGTGGATTCATTAGGTTCAGTAACACAGAGACCCACAATTATAATGCATAGTTTGTGACAACCAAAATCAAACAGCTATTTAGAATCCTCCAGTTCTGAATTTCTCAACTTTTTTTTGAATTCTACAATAACCTACTATTAGCAGGTCTCCAGTGAGCTGCTAATTCTCTTGGGATGTCCAAGTTATTCCAAAGTGTCCATCTCCAAGCTGAGAAACAATAACCAAAAAGTTCAGATGGGAGAAAGACCAATTCAATGAGTCCTCTGAAAAACATAGGCCAGTGGAAAGTCACAACAGATTCTTAACAAAACAGATAAGTTGTCAGTTCAGTTCTCTCAGTCGTGCCTGACTCTTTGTGACCCATGGACTGCAGCACACCAGGCTTCCCTGTCCATCACCAACTCTCAGAGCCTACTCAAACTCATATTCATTGCATCAGTGATGCCATCCAACCATCTCATCCTCTGTTGTCCCCTTATAGAGAGTAACTTAAAAGAATTTATATCAAGGCAAAGGACTGCAAAAAAGTCCAGGAGCTGACCTTTTCTGAGTGTTTCCTTCTACTGCCTGGATTCTGGATGAATGCCTTTTCTTATTCTTTTTCACCCTTCACATTTTATCCTCCACCCTCCATCATCAAAATGCTATCTTACACATAGTGTTAGTGGGGAAATGACTGGATCTGACTCTATAAAAAAGAGAGTTCTGAGAGGCACAAGATGGCAAGGCTGGAGCTCCCTCTAGAGCCCATCCTGCAGTGCATGGAGGGGTCTTCAGTATAGTGACCTAGGGCTGGACGGATCCTTGCCCATTTCCCCATCCCAGCTCACCTTGCTGAACAGCCCTTTCCAGCAGATGGAGAGGTCTGCAAGGGCAGAGCTATTCACCATGCCCTGAAGGATGTAATTTGGAGGCTGCCCAGAAGATTAACCAAAATCTCTTCACCAGCATCTTTAGAAGCAAATGATCTGAGCAAGAATGCTTACAAGTTCTCCTGTCAATCTCAACTCTGGATACTCACCACAAAAGGGATCTTGATACTGTGGATATAGAACAGAGAATATTCATTTGTTCATTATTCAATCTAGCAGTCTGGGTCATAGTCACAGATGTAGTCATAACAAATGAATTATCTAATTTTTCAATAAACTAATGACTTCAAATATGAAAGGAAAATATTAATAAGAGGCAATGTTGGGCTTTAAAATATTCTTTAGAAAAGCTAAAGAAATACAAAGAATTAACATGTTAATGAAAGAGCAACACAATCTTCATTTGACCATAAACCTACTTTTTTTGCCTAGGAAGGAAAATAATGATTCACAGATATCATATTGAGAAACCTAATTTTCAGTGTACTACAGTTACTTTTAAAATATCAGATAATAAAATGCAGCTTCTGATTTGTTCCTGTAACATGATGTTATTAGAGATAAAGAATATTCAATTTTTTATTTTGATAACTGTGAAGAGGGTAACACGAATAATATTTCTCTGTCATTTGGTGAAACTTCACAAGAATGCCTAAGTATTTGACATAATCAAAAGATTGTCTGGTCCACATTGCCTTCAAAACATGGCTTCTGTTTTTTAGATTAGTTCAGCTGAACTTACTAAACAGTTCAACATATATCCACAACATCTTCTTGTTACTTCTGAGTCACTATTGTAGATAAATAAAATGGAAGAGCTAGACCCTGTCAACACAAAATTAAACTCTTAACTGAATATGGTATTTTCTTAGTAATGTACAAAGTTCATTCTAGGAATCACAATGGCATTTATATAACACTGCAGTTTCTGAAAGGCTTTCATAGCCATTCTCTTTCTCGATCCTCAGGACAAAGCAGATCTGAAATATACAAGTTGTGAAATGAAATTATCCCTCTTTAATTTGTGTATTGTGAGGCCAATTTTTCTGTCTACTGATTTTTCTGAATACTGACCACTCCTCCAGGCCTGCACTCTTTAGTGCAGCAATTACAGCTAACATTTATTGAGTGCTTACTGTGTGCTGAGATGGTTGGATGGCATCACAGACTCGATGAACATAAGTTTGAGCAAGCTCCATAAGTTGGTGATGGACAGGGAAGCCTGGCATGCTGCAGTCCATGGAGTCGCAAAGAATCAGACACGACTGAGTGACTGAATTGAACTACTGTGCACTAGGTCCAGTTTTAAGTGTTTTACATGCATTAATTCAATAATCCGAAGAACACAGCTCCACTCCCGAGGTCAGGGAGGCAGCCGAGAGGAGCTACCCCACGTCTGAGGTCAGGGGCGGCAGCCGAGAGGAGCAACCCCACATCCAAGGAGCAGTGACTGTGCAGGGTGCAGGAGGGCCAAGAGGAGCTACTCCACATTCAAGGTCAGGAGGGGCAGCCATGAGGAGACAGCCCTCGTCCAAGATAAGGAGCAGTGGCTGCGCTTTGCCGCAGCAGCCGTGAAGATACCCCACGTCCAAGGTAAGAGAAATACAAGTGAGATGGTACGTGTTGCAAAAGGCATCAGACGACAGACACACTGAAACCATAATCACAGAAAACTAGCCAATCTGATCACACGGACCACAGCCTGTCTAACTCAATGAAACTAAGCCATGCCATGTGGGGCCACCCAAGACGGACGGGTCATGGTGGAAAGGTCTGACAGATGTGGTCTACTGGAGAAGGGAATGGCAAACCACTTCAGTATTCTTGCCTTGAGAAGCCCATGAACAGTATGAAAAGGCAAAATGATAGGATATTGAAAGGGGAACTCCACAGGTTGGTAGGTGCCCAATATGGTACTGGAGATCAGTGGAGAAATAACGCCAGAAAGAATGAATGGATGGAGCCAAAACAAAAACAACACCCGTTTGTGGATGTAACTGGTGATAGAAGCAAGGTCTGATGCTGTAAAGAGCAATATTGCATAGGAACCTGCAATGTTAGGTTCATGAATCAAGGCAAATGGGAAGTGGTGAAAGAGGAGATAGCAAGAGTGAACGTCTACATTCTAGGAATCAGCGAACTAAAATGGACTGGAATGGGTGAATTTAACTCAGATGACCATTATATCTACTACTGCAGGCAGGAATCCCCTAGAAGATATGGAGTAGCCATCATGGTCAACAAAAGAGTCCAAAATGCAGTACTTGGATGCAATCTAAAAACCGACAGAATGATCTTTGTTTGTTACCAAGGCAAACCATTCAATATCAAAGTGATCCAAGCCTATGCTCCAATCAGTAACACTGAAGAAGCTGAATGGTTCTATGAATACCAACAAGACCTATTAGAACTAATACCTAAAAAAGATGTCCTTTTCATTATAGGGGACTGGAATGCAAAAGTAGGAAGTCAAGAAACACCTGGAGTAACAGGCAAATTTGGCCCTGGAGTACGGAATGAAGCAGGACAAAGACTAATAGAGTTTTGCAAACACCCTCTTCCAACAACACAAGAGAAGACTCTATACATGGACATCACCAGATGGTCAACACCGAAATCAGACTGATTATATTCTTTGCAGCCAAAAATGGAGAAGCTCTAGACAGTCAGCAAAAACAAGACTGGAAGCTGACTATGGCTCAGATCATGGACTCCTTATTGCCAAATTCAGACTTCAATGGAAGAAAGTAGGGAAAACCACTAGACCATTCAGGTATGACCTAAATCAAATCCCTTATGATTATACAGTGGAAGTGAGAATAGATTTAAGGGCCTAGATCTGATAGAATGCGTGATGAACTATGGACAGAGGTTCATGACATTGTACAGGAGACAGGGATCACGACCATCCCCATGGAAAAGAAATGCAAAAAAGCAAAATGGCTGTCTGGGGAAGCCTTACAAATAGCTGTGAACAGAAGAGAATCAAAAAGCAAAGGAGAAAGGGAAAGATATACCCATCTGAATGCAGAGTTCCAAAGAAGCAAAAAGAGATAAGAAAGCCTTCTTCAGCAATCAATGCAAACAAGTAGAGGAAAAGAACAGAATGGGAAAGACTAGAGATCTCTTCAAGAAAATTAGAGATACCAAGGGAACATTTCATGCAAAGATAGGCTCGATAAAGGACAGAAATGGTATAGACCTAACAGAAGCAGAAGATATTAAGAAGAGGTGGCAAGAATACACAGAAGAACTGCACAAAAAAGAGCTTCACGACCAAGATAATCGTGATGGTGTGATTACTCTCCTAGAACCAGACATCCTGGAATGTGAAGTCAAGTGGGCCTTAGAAAGCATCACTACGAAAAAAGCTAGTGGAGGTGATGGAATTCCAGTTGAGCTATTTCAAATCCTGAAAGATGATGCTGTGAAAGTGTTACACTCAATATGCCAGCAAATTTGGAAAACTCAGCAGTGGCCACAGGACTGGAAAAGGTCAGTTTTCATTCCAATCCCAAGAAAGGCAATGCCAAAGAATGCTCAAACTACTGCACAATTGCACTCATCTCACACGCTACTAAATCAATGCTTAAAACCGTGAAATTGCAGGCACTCAAGCTGGTTTTAGAAAAGGCAGAGGAACCAGAGACCAAATTGCCAACATCTGCTTGATTGTTGAAAAAGCAAAAGAGTTCCAGAAAAACATCTATTTCTGCTTTATTGACTATGACAAAGC
The DNA here is from genome assembly GCF_014754425.2 of Oryx dammah. Lineage (NCBI taxonomy): Eukaryota > Metazoa > Chordata > Mammalia > Artiodactyla > Bovidae > Oryx > Oryx dammah. The sequence continues at coordinate 46,000,532 of NW_024070202.1, read as the reverse complement.
CTTTGACTGTGTGGATCACAATAAACTGTGGAACATTCTGAAAGAAATGGAAATACCAGACCACCTGACCTGCCTCTTGAGAAACCTATATGCAGGTCAGGAAGCAACAGTTAGAACTGGACTTGGAACAACAGATTGGTTCCAAATAGGAAAAGGAGTATGTCAAGGCTGTATATTGTCACCCTGCTTATTTAACTTATATGCAGAGTACATCATGAGAAACACTGGGCTGGAAGAAGCACAAGCTGGAATCAAGATTGCCTGAAGAAATATCAATCACCTCAGATATGCAGATGACACCACCCTTATGGCAGAAAGTGAAGAGAAACTAAAAAGCCACTTGATGAAAGTGAAAGAGGAGAGCGAAAAAGTTGGCTTAAAGCTCAACATTCAGAAAAATAAGATCATGGCATCCAGTCCCATCACTTCATGGGAAATAGATGGGGAAACAGTGGAAACAGTGTCAGACTTTTTGGGGCTCCAAAATCACTGCAGATGGTGATTGAAGCCATGAAATTAAAAGACACTTACTCCTTGGAAGGAAAGTTATGACCAACTTAGATAGCTTTTTAAAAAGCAGAGACATTACTTTGCCAACAAAAGTCTGTCTCGTCAAGGCTCCGGTTTTTCCAGTGGTCATATATGATGTTAGAGTTGGACTGTGAAGAAAGCTGAGCGCCAAAGAATTGATGCTTTTGAACTGTGGTTTTGGAGAAGACTCTTGAGAGTTCCTTGGACTGCAGGGAGGTCCAGTCTATCCATCCTAAAGGAGATCAGTCCTGGGTGTTCATTGGAAGGACTGATGCTGAAGCTGAAACTCCAATACTTTAGCCACCTCATGCAAAGAGTTGACTCATTGGAAAAGACCCTGATGCTGGGAAGGATTGTGGGCAGGAGGAGAAGGGGACGACAGAAGATGAGATGGCTGGATGGCACCATCAACTCGATGAACATGAGTTTCAGTAAACCTTGGGAGTTGGTGATGGACAGGGAGACCTGGCATGCTGTGATTCATGGGGTTTTAAAGAGTCAGATACGACTGAGCGACTGAACTGATCTGAACTGAACTGAACTGAAGAACACAGCGCTATGCTATGTGATTTTACTTAAAGTCCCATTATATTGAGGAAATCTAACTCTAGACATTTATTATTGTTTCCTACTTGCTTTCTCCTCTAACTTCACCCTGTCTTTGATGGTTTTCCTAAGATTTACTTTATTGGTAGAGGTAGCAACACTTGGTTAGCAGATGACATGTTTTAATGTCCATAAAACCTGCAATCTCTATGTATCCCAAATACAATTAATGTAAACTTTAGAAAAATAACATCAAGAAAATGAAAAAATCAAGAATAGTTAGATGACTTGCCCAAAATAATCCAGCCAATAAACAGCCAAGTCAAACTATAAATCTACACCCAGTTCCCTAATGCCTCCTAAAGCTGCCTAAGTCTATTTTTACCCTTTTTAAACTATATCTGTGCCCTGATAATCCTGTCTACCATCACCACCTTTATCATCACCATCAATAAACAAATCTACTAAGAACATTTCTACATTTGATACAGAGCAGAAATGGATGTCACAGAGCCAGCAATGCCAACATTCCTACAGGAATTCACACTCTGATAATAGCGAGGAGATCAGAGGTACAACCAAGGGGATATAATGGGTAAAGAACCACCCAGGCTCTAGGTTATGAAAACAAATAGGATGAGGAGTACCTCATCTCACCTAAGCATGCTTGAAGGGAAGCCTGATAAACATGTACTAGATATTCCCTGTAAATACCAGCTCCTTTTCTTCATGTTGATACAAAATGTTGCAAATGCATACTGAAGATTTAAGCTAAGCAAATGAACATTTAAGTTAGGAGGCAAAGAAAGAGATAGAAAAGGCACTGCACTGGAAATCAGATGTGTTAGTTTCAACTCTATCAAGGTATAATTTTGCCAAGACAACTTATCTCAGCCTCAGAGGCAAAATATTCTGTTGGATAGGGGGAGAATCTGATTTTGGCTCAAGCCATTTACTAGCTTCGTGACCTTGAACAATTTTTAACCTTCAATTTTTTCATATACAAAATGGATAAAATAATTCTAACCTTGTAGATTTACTGTAAAAGTTAAACATACTAACTAAATTAAAAGACACTTGCTCCTTGGAAGGAAAGTTATGACCAACCTAGACAGCATATTAAAAAGCAGAGATATTACTTTGTCAACAAAGGTCGATCTCATCAAGGCTATTGTTTTTCCAGTAGTCATGTATGGATGTGAGAGTTGGACTATGAACAAAGCTGAGCGCCGAAGAATTGATGCTTTTGAACTGTGGTGTGGAGAAGACTCTTAAGAGTCCCTTGGACTGCAAGGAGATCCAACCAGTCCATCCTAAAGGAGATCAGTCCTGAGTGTTCATTGGAAGGACTGATGTTGAAGCTGAAGCTCCAATACTTTGGCCACCTGATGTGAAGAATTGACTCATTTGAAAAACCCTGATGCTGGGAAAGATTGAGGGCAGGAGGAGAAGGGGACGACAGAGGATGAGATGGTTGGATGGCATCACCGACTCAATGGACAAGAGTTTAGGTAAACTCCGGGAGTTGGTGATGGACAGGGAGGCCTGGTGTGCTGCGGTTCATGGGGTCACAAAGAGTCGGACACGACTGAGCAACAAAACTGAACTGAACTGAAATATACTAAGGTCTTTGCAAATAGTAGTTGCTTAATAGTATTTACCTTTATTATCTCTTTATTGAGAAAATGAGGAGACTACTAAATAATTTTTCATATCCCTCCAATTTTTAAAAGCCTATATTCTTACCTGGAGAGTCCTAGGGACAGAGGAGCCAGGCAGGCTACATTTCATAGGATCACTAAGAGTCAAACATGACTGAAGCAATTTAGCGTGCACATACACATGAGTCTATACCTACTTGGCACTGGGTTAAGTACACTTGTTTAAATGTTTGCTTTAACAGATTGTTGCTTAATGACCATGTCATTTTTATAGCATGAAAGGCCAATCAAATCACATCTAGAGAAAATAATTCTTATTTTCAATCAATGCATAATCCAATTGGGGTACATTAGCATTAAGTCATTAGTGGAAGTGAGATATGAAAAATGTCTCAAATTGCTTAGATTAAGTATATTTTACCTAATCTATCCTCTAGTGAAAAATCACCTATGAATTAGTGCAAAACTTTCACAATTTTCCAAACAAGAAATAATTATTTTTCTAAATTCATACTATATCATCTTTTCTCTGGAATAGTATGTTTCATACATTTTGACTACAACCCATTGCAATCTAATCCACACACACATATGCAAATATTTTTAAAAAATAAAAAAGAAATAAAAGTTTCACAAACTATCTGCATTGCATTCACATTTTCTATTCTTTTTTAATTTAAGGCTTAATGATGATCATTATCTACTAAACTGATATCATGACCCATCGAAGGGTCACCAGCCACCATCTGTAAAACACTACAGTACAGCAATTCTTTCTCTATGAAGATTATTTAAAAACGTCAACTAGTCAGTACTACTTCTTGTCCAGTCAGCTGTTTAAAACATGTACATTCAGTTAAATAATATGTCGCACATAGATCACAATTTGGCTGGTTATTAATCAATTGGAATTTAGACAACTTCAATTAATCTAGCTTATAACTATATTATATTCTTAAAATGCTCTAGAAATATATTTACCCTAAATGCTCACTATAAGTTCCCTTTTCCCACTAAAGGCATTCAGTTCAGTTCAGTTCAGTTCAGTCACTCAGTCGTGTCTGACTCTTTGCGACCCCATGAATCGCAGCATGCCAGGCCTCCCTGTCCTTCACCAACTTCCAGAGTCTACTCAAACTCATCTCCATTGAATCAGTGATGTCATCCAACCATCTCATCCTCTGTTGTCCCCTACTTCTCCTGCCTTCAATCCTTCCCAGCATCTGGGTCTTTTCAAATGAGTCATTTCTTCACATCAGGTGGCCAAAGTATTGGAGTTTTAGCTTCAACATCAGTCCTTCCAATGAACCCTCAGGACTGATCTCCTTTAGGATGGACTGGTTGGATCTCCTTGCAGTCCAAGGGACTCTCAAGAGTCTTCTCCAACACCACAGTTCAAAAGCATCAATTCTTCGGCACTCAGCTTGCTTTATAGTCTGATCCTCACATCCATACATGACTACTGGAAACACCATAGCCTTGATGAGACAGACCTTTGTTGGCAAAGTAATATCTCTGCTTTTTAATATGCTGTCTAGGTTGGTCATAACTTTCCTTCCAAGGAGTGTCTTTTAATTTCATGGCTGCAGTCACCATCTGCAGTGATTTTGGAACCCCCAAAAATAAAATCAGCCACTGTTTCCCCATCTATTTGCCATGAAGTGATGGGACTGGATGCCGTGATCTTAGTTTCCTGAATGTTGAGCTTTAAGCCAATTTTTTCTGCTCTCCTTTTTCACTTTCATCAAGAGGCTCTTTAGTTCTTCTTCTAAAGGCATTATAGACATCAATTTAGCTTCACAATCTGTAACTAGAATTTCAAAGAGAAACTGTAGGAATGTTCTTTATCAAATTTTACAATGACTTTTTCTTTCTTAGTTTGAGTTATTTTAATCCTCCATGTTTGCATCTATCATACAAGAAGTTCTATTATCTTTCTTTGTATACCTTTATCCCAGAATCTATAGCAACTTCTTATGGGGAAAAAAGGGGGGTGTAGTCATAATTTTTCTTTCTTGATAATTGGGATTAGCTCACAGCTTTGGACTGTAATGTATATTTCAGCTCTCTGTTTCTCCCATGTCAATATATTTTTAAGCTATTGATAATATCAAATTCAACAGGCTTTTGATGTTATCAAGTTTCACAGGCTTTTCAGCCTTGAATTTCTATGTCTTCTCTGTTCGTATTTCATTTATTTTTGCTGTCACTCTTCTACATCCCGGTCATTCTGCACACCTGGATGTATTTCCCTATGTTTCAAATACTGAGCCTTATGTCAATGATGATACATATTTCCCATTCTGATTTTTACAACTTCTCTTATGACACCAAAAAGACCATGCAGAACACCCTAGGGCTTCCCAGACACTTAAGTAAATGGGTTTATGATGCATTCTATACTAAATCCAAAGCTGAGTTCCCTTCCGACTCCTGTCTGCCATGAGTTTCTAATGTGAAATTTTTCTTAGTTAAGTTCTTTCTTAGGTAAGTTCTTCATGTCTGCCTTTGAGCTAAGGACTTTTTTCTGATCTACAACTATTTATCATTCATTTTACTACCTTTCACTACTCTTCCACTAGCCCTTTCATTGATAAGTCATAATCTCAAAATTTCATGCAATTAGACTAACTTCACACAGCCTATCCTTTAGGATTTTTTCTCCTATTAAGAACACATAGACAGTCCCTACATTGCTGCACACCTAGTTTCATTAGGAAAGACAGCAGAATCCAGGCACAAGAAACCCATTCTGGTAACTCTATGTCAGCAACTCTATTTCAAAAAGGTTTGCTATCTTCTTTCATTGTGCTCAATAGTAATTAGATATGGTTCATGTCTATATTGATCAAAAAAGTATTTATCTTCCTCTTGCAAGCTAATCATTCTTCTGTTTTATTTTAGTAGAAGTAATAAGAAATGTGCTCAAGATTACACTTAGGAAAATTTAACAAGGATAGTCCTGTGATCCTGTGCAGTACATGTGTCATAGAATTGTAATCATAATTTGAGAGCTGTATGATAATAGTTGCATAAACGTATAGGATGCTGGGGGAGGATGGTTTTGCTTATTTCCTTTCTTGAAATGCCCCAGTGATTTTTCATAACAGGTTTATGTTTAAATCACCGAATAACTTATCCACTATTTGCCATGTGAACCAGCCTCTTAGCTTTCTGTCATTGGTAATATCTTCTTATTACTCTTAAGAATAAAGGTCAGTTTCTTAGTCTTTCCTCATATCAAATAAAAACTCCAGTTGATTCATTATAAGGAAAAAAAATCACATTAATGAAAGTTTGTGTTGACCCTCAAATTTCATATATATTATGGAAATTACACTTTAAAACTTTCCCAATTATCATGCTATTCAGTTCAGTTCAGTCACTCAGTCATGTCCGACTCTTTGCAACCCCATAAATCGCAGCACGCCAGGCCTCCCTGTCCATCACCAACTCCCAGAGTTCACTCAGATTCACGTCCATCGAGTCAGTGATGCCATCCCGCCATCTCATTCTCTGTCATCCCCTTCTCCTCCTGCCCCCAATCCCTCCCACCATCAAAGTCTTTTCCAATGAGTCAGCTCTTCACATCAGGTGGCCAAAGTACTGGAGTTTCAGCTTTAGCATCATACCTCCCAAAGAAATCCCAGGGCTGATCTCCTTCAGAATGGACTGGTTGGATTTCCTTGCAGTCCAAGGGACTCTCAAGAGTGTTCTCCAACACCACAGTTCAAAAGCATCAATTCTTCGGCACTCAGCCTTCTTCAAGCCCCCAAATTAGAATTCTCCTGGAGAGTTCTTTGCTTCATTCAGTGTGAGATGAAGTTCTCTTTTCTCCTGTCCCCATGGTTTATCTTCTCATACCACACACAGAAGGGCACTGAGCCACAGGCTGCAACTACAGCTATATGCTCTGGGTCTTTTTGTTTTCATTGAAAATTTTGCTCACTTTGAAAAGTTTCTAAAGTAAAGATATAAAATGTAATACACTGGCCTGGACATCTGAATTCTTTTTACTGCACGATATAGTCACACCAAACATAAGCACCAATCACTAAAAATTCATTTTCATATTAAGCATCTGATACAATGTTCTAGGTATGTATGTATACATACTTATTATTTATAAAAACATATAAGCACCTTTTTAACATTTGACAATGGAAAAAAGCTTTTACATGTACATGTAGCCTTGCACCAAAGAAAACACCCAATAAGATATGATATGGGTTATACAGGGCCCATTATTTTTGGCAAATATTTGCTTAAAATCTCACAGTTATAAAAATTCATTTGATATTCACATTACTTATTTTCCAACATCTCTTCAATTCTCACACTACATAAAAGCAAAGAAAAATGTTTCAAAATTCTCATTTAAAATCATTTTCTTGTAAGTTTGGCTTGGCAGAGTGAAAATTCTTGTAAGTGAAATATGTTGTTAGAAAATGAAAACCACCTTTCCTGAGGGTACACATTCTTCTCTGCATCTGGGGGAATATTTGAAATGCTCTAGCAGAGGAAAATCCCCCTTCAGGGCCATTCCATAACTCTGAACTTAGGATGGATTAGCATCTCTAAGAGGCAAGACCTTACTTTGTCATATGCTCTGCTACTGCTGCTGCTGCTAAGTCACATCAGTCGTGTCCAATTCTGTGGGATCCCAGAGATGGTAGCCCACCAGGCTCCTCTGTCCCTGGGATTCTCCAGGCAAGAATACTGGAGTGGGTTGCCATTTCCTTCTCCAATGCATGAAAGTGAAAAGTGAAAGTGAAGTCGTTCAATCGTGTCCAACTCTTTGCAACCCCATGGACTGTAGCCCACCAGGCTCCTCCATCCATGGGATTTTCCAGGCAAGAGTGGAGTGGGTTGCCATTGCCTTCTCCTGTCATATGCTCAGCACCAGCCAAATGGTGAAACCTGGTGACTGTTCTGAACTTGAGTAAATCCTGACCTTGTCTCTTCAGAGTTCCACCATCAGAGCTCTGCACATGCTGGGCCACACAGCTGAGCAGGCCTGCATATCCAAGAAGAGCACATCTACAGTGATGCCCAAAATTATGAAAGGAAAGTTTGGAAGACATACCCTCTTCTGCGCCGACTGCTCCTACAGGCATGTAAGGAAATCCAATGTGGAACAGGAGTCCTCAGTCTTATAAAAGTCTAACCTTTTGATTCTTACATAAAACCTCTATTTTTCATAACATGATATTTTTTCATGAGAAACTAAAAGATAAGGGGAAATTTGCTGGATCCTAATATATAATTGATTATATCCCAGCACTGTAATAAAGATCATTACCTATGCATCAGAAAAACCCTTGATTTAGGAATAAGCTCATCATAAATTAGGCCATCAAAAAGTTCTGGAAGAATTCCTTTAGTGCAGTTACTGCTGGCATCACAAATCCATGAGAAAAATAAGTATCATATAGTCTTTCAAAGTATATGGTATTATTCACTTCTCAACTTGGCATGTGGGATATTTTAAGTAACTTCCTTTTTTTTCCATTCTTCATGCCATTAATCATTCATTTTTTAATTCATTAACTCAACAAAAATTAATACTTATTATGTGCTATACATATACATACTACTGTATGACAAGATACAGCAGTAATAATAAAAACAGCAACCCTACCCATTGGTTCAGCTGGTAAAGAAACCGCCTGTAATGAGGGAGACGTGGGTTTGATCCCTGGGTTGGGAAGATCCCCTGGAGAAGGGAAAGGCTACCCACTCCAGTATACTGGCCTAGAGAATTCCATGGACTACAGTCCATGGGGTCGCAAGGAGTCGGACACAGCTGAGCGACTTTCACTTTCACTATATACTAAACACTGTTCTCCTATACACCTTGGCTTATTTAATCCTTGCAGCAATCTCCTGAGGTAAGTACAATTATATGCTCACCTTGCAGATGAGCAACTGAAGTACAGAAAGATTAATTAACCCCACCTTTACCAGAGCAAGGGTTCACATCCACCTCTTTTTACTCCAGTGTCCATGATCTTGACCACTATGATATATGAGAAAAGGACATGGGTTTGTAGAACTGTCAATGTACTGGAAAAGACAGACATTAAACAAATGAACACATTTGTAATCCCAAATGCTGATAAGATATATAAGAAAAGAGCACAGTGCCTTGAGATAGGATGGTATAACAATGCCAAGGCTCTTCCTGCTGCCTAAGAAGTATGATAATTACCTATGGTGATTCTCAACTCACCAAAATGGCAAAGGTATAAAACTGAAGAACGCAAGCTGATAAAAAGAGCTGGGGAAAACTAAGGCTGGGAAGCTGGGGAAGGTAAGTAAGCAATTTAGTCTTCAATTCTTACCATACTTGCCATACAATCAAGGCTCACTATATTGGAGGCCCTGCTTTTTGGTACAACTCAGAATGACTAGTGACAGGGATCTGGTGAATGCAAACCCCCTCTTCCCATCTTACCCCTCCCAAATACTGAAATCCAATCAGGATTAGGTGCTCCTTCTTCCCAGGTGAAACCAAGACCCTCCTCATCTGCTATATTCCACCAAAGTTTATGGTAGATGTCTAAAAATTTCAAATTCTGTCTCAATGCTTTAGCTTATTAAAAAGAAAAAAAAAAAAAAGATGGAGAAGAAAGGAAATAGCAACCCACTCCAGTATTCTTGCCTGTAAAATTCCATGGACAGAAGAGCCTGAGGGCAGGCTGCAGTCCATGGGGTCACACATGCAGGAGAGGGAGTGGAGGGAGATGGGTTGGGAGCAATAAACAGAGGAAGAACTAAAAAGGAAAAGAAAAAGAAAGATCTCATTGGCTTTTAATTGGTAAAACTTGCATTTCTGAAAATAAGATAATGGCTTATAGTCAACAAAACAAAAAAACTCCACCTTTACGAGACTTGGCTATTAACAGACTTGGAAACAGAGATTGAAATACTGATTTGAAAACAAAAACATGAAATCAGAGAATCACACTCCCAGGAAGACAAAATCCCCTTTCCATTCAGATTTTTTAAAAAAGATCTGGACTTTATTGCCCTACTTGCCAATTACAGATCTACCTCTTTTCAAACAAAAAAGAAACATCTCTCTTCTCAAGAAATTATTTCCTTGTGGATTTGGGAAATTTTATATCTCTAATTGTTATTATTTATTTTACACAGTATTTTTGTGTCTTCACTCTTTATGTTAGGCACAGTCCCTACGTATAGGATTACATCTTGAAGAAGTGTGACATATTAGCTCCTAAGTCTGTAGTTTCATTCCACTGAGGTTAATAATGATTCAGAGGGGAGAGGAAGAGGGAGAGGGCAGGTGTTCATAATAGCACTGTTAATTATGGTCATTTCGCATATCTAGGTAGAAAGCAACATCATTTTCAGATCCAATAAATTAAGTTCATTTCCTAGTTCATTGTTCAGAATCATAAAAGAATAATTCTTGATGCTGTATTGCCACAAGAAAGTCTTCTGCTTTCATCTTAGTGTACTATTTAATATGGGATTTTATAGTCTACCTGGCTCTGATTTATGAGGTTACTATATTAAAATGCTTAGATAACTAAATACACAACTTAATAATTTGACTTCCAATGAAGGTTAAACAGTCTCTGATAAGCAAATGGCACATTAAGTCTCATCTTTAATAGTTAGCAAATTACACTTGAGAGACCTAGGTAAATTATAAGAATTTATTCTTAATATTAAAAAGAAATAGTCTAAAGGTTAGAAACTAAACTTTGACAGTAATTTACAGTTATGTCAAATATATTGTTAGTATTAAGACTTTTGTAAAAAACCTGAAAAGCACATTAAATGTGACTTTCTTCAGAAATACCTTCTTTATCCCATCTTTTTAAAAATCTGTGAATACAACTAACTTTAACTCTTAATATAATTGACTTTGAGTCATAATCAATTCTTTAATTAATATATTTCATTAATAAATAAAATTATGTCCTTTGGTGGTTTACCTAGAAATAAAATACCATATAAATGGCAAATAAGTGCCAAAAACTTAAGGATCTGGACTTATATGAAAATGAAGTAAACATCCTTATAGCTTCATCAGTACAAGTTATCATCACATTTTACACTGATATATGGGAAACAGGATAGCATACTAATGTCAAATTTCTGAAAACATGACATCATGTTTCACTACTGAAGAATAAATGATTTTTTTGGTACTCTCTTCCAGGAAGAGAAAAGAAAAAAAGATCGTAGTAGTTGCAATTTGTATTAGCTTCAAAGCTGGGAATTCTTTCCCAAAGATAGTTACTTTCTTTCCTTTTTAAAACAACAATGTCAGTTTAGACACAAAATCTCATAAAACACCTTGTAATATGTTGAGAAATCACCCACAATCACTTTCAGACCTTTGAAAAAAACAATTTAATTTGAATCACCAGTCTAAATAGGTCATTTAACTTGGAAAAATTAAAATTAGAAAAAGAATTGACCCTGTATAGCTAAAGCATCTGCATCCTCAATGTCCTGCTGTCTTCAAAGTCAAACCAGAGCTAATGTCAAGAACAACAATAATATATTAATTTATTCCAAATCTCAAAGTTAGTCTGCTCTTGAGATGGCCATAAAAGACAACATTATATAGAAAAATCAGGAGGGATGCTTGAAGAAGCTGAGAGTGGAAGTACAGAAGGAAAAGCAGAAAACTGTATTTAAGAAGAATAATGGTATATACGTATATGCAGGGGACAGGTCTCTACTAGCAAGATCCCCTTTCACATGCATATGGCAAATGGAAATCAGCTGCAGCACAATTAACACAAAGCAAGTAACTGCCAAACAAGTTTATTCTCCCACAAGCTTCTCCTATAGTTAACTAGCAGCATAAGATCATGAACCTTAATGCTCTTGTCTGGCACCCTTCAGAACTTAGTCAGCCTGTAACATTCTGGTAAACACAGGGATCAAAGCCCAACTCCCTAGAAAACCTTCCCAGGCATAGGAAAAACTACAAAAGCTTAAAGGTAACACCTTTAAAGAAGGAGAACAATAAACTAAAACACAAATGAGAATGTGGCTATCCTCTACTTTTCCAACCAGATCATCCATAACATCAAAAGGACCCCCACCATGTTACAACAAGAAGGTGTCAAGTGTTGGAGAATAGAGTCTACCTTTAGAAGGCAGGGCATCGAAGGTGGCTAGCAGAAAGGGAATCAGCACCGCTGGAGGCAGAGAAAGGAGTCAGTTTCAGGACTCTCCAGAGCCACCAGGAAATGCACCCTCCTTTTTGGGTTAAAAGTAACTCGGATGCTCAGAAAAAGTACTTTCACATTCTCCAGCTAGCAACAATCTATCATCCATAGGCAAAGAGTGATCAGAGACACCAAAGAAACAAGCTTTCCTCTGTGTCCATCTTCCTAAAGTCACTTCCCCAAAACTGAGATCTTGAGAAATCTTGATTCCCTCAAGATTTCTGTTTAAAGATGGAATGGAAGGACCTTTGCTCTGACAAGGAAGCAAACAGAAGTCCTGACACTGGGGAATTACAAAGGAACATCCTACGGTACAGTTTTCTTAAACGGGTAAATCCCAAAACAGAATTCGGGTTTATTCACCTCCAGACTGATGATAATTTTATAACTTCCTGGGACAGAGAGAAACAAGTTCACTCCAGCCCCCAACCCCAATCACGTTCAGAAAGCAATGACTGAAACAGTCCCAGAGAGGGACTGAGCAGGCTGACCCTCCTTCCACTACAACCGCTCCAAATCCGCTTTTCGCCTCGCTGTCAGCCCCTCCTTTAGTTTCTCTGCTCGCGCCTTAAGCGGCCGCTTTCTCTCCCCACCTCGAGTTCTTAGCGGACTCGGCCCAGCAACTGCCCTGCCCCTGACGTGTCCCTCTGGGTGGCGTCCCCCGTACTTGGGAGGTTCTCGAAAGCCCCAGTCTAGGCGCTGAGGCTGAGGCTGAGAAACCTTGGGGGTTCCGGCCTCCCAGGGCTCCCGCCAGAGCGGATTAAGTTGCTCGGCCCCCAGAGGCGCGCACTGCCCGCGTCCCTCCCACTCCCGCCCCTCCCGGGCTCCCGCTCCCCGGGTCCCCCAGCCTCCGCTGAGGTGAGCGCGCACTCACCGGAGGTGAGCTGCATCCAGGCACAGATCTTGTACACCGTAGCCGTGTTGCAGAAGAAGAAGAGGGTAAAGCAAACGATGCAGGCGATGATGAGCATCATGGAGAGGCCGATGAAAAAGGAGGCGGCTTTGAAGGCGCCCGAGGGCAGCGTGGAGAAGTCCGTGAAGCTGCCCCTGCAGGTCAGCTCCCGGGAGAAGCCGTTGCCGATGCAGTAGTGGAAGAGCCCGAAATAGCCAGCTTGCGGGGTGTCCACGCCGTCGCCGATCCAGTAGGGCTGGATGAAGCACACCACGTTGACGATGGCAAAGCAGATGGTGAAGATGGCCCACAGCACGCCGATGGCCCGCGAGTTCCGTACATAGTTGGTGTGGTACAGCTTGGCAGCCTCCTGAGCCGGGAGCATCGCGGCGGCGGCGGCAGCGGCGGCGGCTCCGGGCATTCTCCCCCTCCTCCTCCTCCTCCTCCTCCTCCTCGTCCTCCGCCTCCCCCCCGCCTCTCCGCGCTCAGGAGACACACTCACCGAGCCGCGCGAGCTGCAACTCCCCTGCCTCCTCCTCAGCCCAGTAGCGCCAGTTTCAGAGTCTGCATCCTCGCTCCCGGAAGGAGGGCGGGGGAGCGCCGAGCACCCCTCCGGCTCGCCTGGCACAGCCTCCCGGCCCCCTCCCTCCCTCCCTCCTGGCCGGGGCTCCAGCCCTCCTCACCGCCCTCCGCCCCTCTTCCCGCCGCCGCCGATGCAGCTGCAGCAGCCGAAGGCGGCAAATCCAGCGCGCGGCGTCGCGGCGCGCGAGCTCGGGCGCACCTCCAGCCTTCGGCCCCCCGGCGACCCTGGGACGCCCCTCGAGTGCCGGGCGTGGGCCAGGGAAGCTGGCCTTGAGTTGCGGATGGGGCAACCTTGGAAGGGGGTGGGAGCACCCATAGGGATCCCCAAGGCGATCCCAGGATCCCAGGTGGGGTTAGGGGCCGGGCGCCGAAGACTGATTCTGGAAGCCTTTCAAGCACCGCACAGCAACGTGCTTCGACCTCTGCATCTTTGCAGGCATAAGAGGGGCAACGCGGCAGGTGAAGGCGAGAGAGGCCGAAGGAAAAGAGACGTGCTACCCCAAGAGAATCCCCGGACAACCACAGAAAGACTGCCCCTGGCTAACTCCTCGACGGGGTGGAGACAAGTTGGGCAGGAGCCTGGCAGACAATAACGTAAAAGACACACCTCACGAATAGTCTCATACCAGCTAAGCTGGACTTATTTCTTCTTGGCATTCCCATTCCCTCCGCCCCCATTGGGTCAGACAAACCACGCTTATACTTTACTTTAAGTAAGGTCGCTTCCCCCATAAATTCTGCCATAAATGGGGCCTGTGGGGCATAGAAGTGACTGTGTCACCGAAATGTATAGTTTTTCTCAAAACACTGCTTATTTTAGCCAGTGTTCTATTTCTTATACAAATATTCATTGGCAGATATTTTGTGCCCAGGCACTAGGCTGAGTGCTAAGGATACAAAGCCACAGCAGATGGTTGTCTTCTTTCCCTGTCCAGGTATTTCTTCCTCCCCCACAACTAATCAGAAAGTTGTTTTCAGAGTAATTTCCTCTGAATTATCTATATATAATCCCTTACATTTTCATGTGGCATTACTGTTATACACCCCTACTTGGTGCTGTTTCCTTAGCTTAACGTTTTTCCTTTCCAGGCTTTCTATTGCTCTTTTAACAGTCCCTGCCTTTCAAACTCCTTTATTTCCATTTGTTACTTTTTTGGTTCCTTCTGACTATGAGATGAAACCTGTGACCCCTACACAAAACAATGAAACCAGAATGTTCAGTAGCAGCCTCAGATATGGGTAACAAATCATTTTGAACCCTATGATCACTGAATCCTCTGAGCAGAAAGGAGGGAATTCTGTTAGAATTTGACCCTTAAATCTACACTTAATTCCACACCTTATTATAACCCAAAAACAATATGTAAGCTCCTTGACACTGTCTTGCCATTATGTCCAATCTGCCCAGCTTCTTAGAACAGTGAAAGATGTGAGATGCAAGGTGGAAAGTGAGGTTAGCAGGAAGAGGTAAGAACACTTACTGATACAGTGGTTCAGTTTGGAGGGGTGGCTGTTCAGCAAGGAAGAAGGAAAGCTCCAAACGGTATTCAGCTACAAAGATAGCAGTTATGTGGAAGAGGGGTCATACCCTAAGTGGTGAAGGGCAACGATGCCCCTCATCTATTAACCTGAAGATTTGAGATTTTATGGGGAGAGAAAAGGGAGTTTGAGGAAATAAGGATATGGGACACAAAAGCTAATGAAAGGATTGAAACTGATTTAAAAGTGTGAGTATTGAGTATTGGAATTTTGGACTTCCCTGGTGGCTCAGATAGTAAAGAACCTGCCTGCCAATGCAGGAAACATGAGAGATGTGAGTTTAACCCCTGGGTTGGGAAGATCCCCTGGAGGAGGGCATGGCAACCCACTTCAGTATTCTTACCTGGAGAACCCCATGGACAGAGGAGCCTGGCAAGCTACAGTCCATAGATTCACAAAGAGTCAGACACGACTGAAGTGACTTAGCACGCACACAGGCAAGAGCTTCTTACAAGTATGCTTGCAGACTCTCAGAAGGTCTTTTAAAAATCAGAAGGATTGGGGTGCGGGGTCGGGGTGTGGGGAGGAAGGAGGATGACCTAAATATAAGCCAGCCCAATATAACACTTGCAAGTCTCTAAAAATATAATTTGTGATGATATATCATCAGTGCATTGGTGGCAATGGAGGGTCAGAACGTCTGTTAGGTTTCATTTGTTTTAACTTCCCTGAAATTGCTGTTAAATCAGAAAAGCAGAAGAATTTTAACATGGAAGGATGAAGAGGAAAGGTGAGGGTAATCGGATTTATGGGGCCATCTGGCAGGCCACGTGTCCTAGGGGCAGTGATAGCTTTATAGCAAGAACTATGGTAATTTCTAGTGACTCTTTCAAGCCTTCAAATCCCCCCAAACCTGCTTGTATAAAGTGGTCTTTCTTTAAAATCAATGCCTAAAAGAGATCTTACTGTTCCCCTGGGGTAGTTGAGATGGAAGGTTGCTGAGAGGGGAAAGGCTGAGAATCAAAAAGCCTGGTTTAGATCTCAGTGCTTAAATTGCCTTTACAGGACCAAGAAAAGACTGGCGAGTGACTCAGATTCAAATGTTGTGATTCAAAGAGCTTTTCTATTTGAGTCATGCTGAAGGAGAGCCTTATTCTTATTCCCGTTTTGGAAATGCCTCTGTGTTCAAGCTCAGAATCACTATGCCAAGGGGCATACTCAAGGTGTCCCCTCGTCCCCTCTTATCAATAGCATCTAGGGACAGACCAGTGTTTGTGTACTGTGACCTAAAGTGATCCCTTCCCCCTGAGAATCTGAGCTGTTGCTCCTTGAGGTGAGGGGTCAATCACAGATGTATTGAACACTTCCAATGGTCTTTCTCCTCACTTTTATCCTTCCCTGAAGATTTCCAAGATGAAGAAGGATCTCTCAAGACTATTGGAAATGGATAACCTGTAGACTTTTCAGTTACCATCAATGAATGCAGATTGTCCATCTACATCTTTCCAAATCCACCCCCTCCCCTGTTGCACATCTCCAAACTCACCCTTGGCAACCAGAAATCCCAGAGGTAAGGCTGTCCCTATCTTTAATCTGTCCCTATCTGTCCTATAGGCTGTCCCTATCTTTAATCTAAAGCTTTAGTCTCACATGGAGACTTTAGGAGTTCAGACAGTCAAGCATCTGGACAACTAATTACATTCATCAAATGTTGTATGACCAAGGAAATTGTTTTGGGGAGGAGGAAATAATACTAGCCTGGTTCATGCTAAGAAGTTACTATTGATAGAAAAGTATTTTGAAACTAAAGCGTGATTCATATGTGCTAATAACTAGTAGAAGTCAGTGTCATTGACAGCATCAAATTAGAAACACTGAATACTCAAGTCTCAAACTTCACTATTTAAAATGTTTTTCTCTTACTGCCACAAAGGGTCAGTAGTGAGATCCAGTTATTCCCCAAACTGTTTTAATGTTAGGGCTATAAAAGAAAAACAACCGAAGAATAGTTGGACTATATAACACTACTAAAAAGATTCTGGTGAGTTAAAGGACTGACTGTTTTGATTCCAGACTAGTCTGTGATGGCTTGGGAGAGTGTAAAAGCTTTGCAGGGCAAGGAACTTGGGATCCAGACCTAGTACTATTTTCACCTAATAAGAGATCAAGGCTCTTGAAGTTCTTTTCCTCATTTCAATAATTACAATGAGGAAGAGGGGACATAAGAGGAATTCTAAGGCCCCTTCTGCAGTAAAATTCTATTTTGTTCTACAAAGACTATTTCTGGATGACTTTGCAAAATAGATAAAATGCAGAATTTGGGAAAAAAATGGGGTGAGACCTAACAAGAGATATCAGACTCTGACAATGCAGACATTTTATTTAAAATTGAGAATCCTTTCTGAAATCCAATTGTTATATTAATAATTTTTCAGGCAATGGGTACTTAGTATTTTCAAGTGAGTCATTGCTATGACCTTGGGAAATGCAGAAAAAGATGATTTCTAAAAATTGTTACTTAATCAGTGACTAGGACTATTACCAAGGCAAATATCAGAACCCACTCCAGAACATGAAGATTCTAGGAATAAGGCTCTTTTCACTCAGCAAGGGTTTCCCTCTGCTCCTCTCCCATCTTTTTCTCCTTTCTTTTTTCTTTCTTACTTTTTTTTAGGGCTTTGCAGAAATTGTGAGACATCTCTTAGTTAAGCAGTCACTAGGTTAGCAGTGGCAATCAGATGGATGGAGTGTTTCAACACCCCATACAAATGAAGATCAGATGATCACAAAGCTCCAGTTTCATTGCACTTATACCCTTTGCAATGACATGTGGAATTCCACATACAGAGAGAAATGGGAAATAGAAATATCAGTCATTCTCTTTCTTAAACTTTTCCTCTAGTTTGATCTGCATTCTGTGTAAAAGTTAACCCTTTTATAAGTACTCTTCACTTTTCCAGAACCTAGCTAAAACCATAACTTATTTTCTTGTAAGACTGAACATATCCTATGTTAGAAGAACTATCTCTCTGGTAACCCTTTTAAGCCCTTGATAATTTAAGAACAATTCTGTCTGAAGGTAAGTAGTAACCTGTATTGACTAAAATACTATGGAAACATGACCATCACTTGAAGGATGATTTTTTAAGTCTGTCATGCAGTGATACTATATTAAAGTTTTAAGTTCAATATATAGGTTCATTTCTCTTTCAATCTAGTGCTGATTCATCTTCCTGATCTTTTAAAAAAATGAATTCTATCTGCTATTCACTCTGACCCTACTTCATGGAGTTTCCCATTCAATATGCACCTTGATTGAAAATCATTTTCATTTTGAAAATCTATACTTATATTTTTAGTATTGGGCTCATATTTGAAACCACTACTTGAATTCTCTGCTAAAGGCATATTTATCCACAAAACTTGTCTCTCCTACTTGGCAATCACTTGAGTCTCTCAAATCTTAGGTTTGGCCTTGGTGAGGATCTTCCCCAAGACACATGGTCTTATAGTCCCAAACACCCTCTAAATGTGAAGAAAAAACCCACTCAGATGCTTTCTTTTACTGCTGTAGAGACACAAAAATATTGATTTTTATAATTTAGTGCTTTCATTGAAGGGTCACATTTTCATGTTGATATAGTCAGGTTTTGCTAAAGAAGCAACCCAAACTCTCAGTTGCTTAAAACAACAAGCATTTTCTTCTAACCCACATCACATGATGGTTGTTGGCTGGCTAACCAAAGACCAAGCAGCAGACCTGAGTGCAGGTCTGCTTCTATTCTTATTCTGAGATCCAAGTTGAAGAAGCAGCTCCTCTCTGGGACATGTTGGCAGAAGTATAAGAGGCAGAGGCAAATATAAAACTATCTAAAACTTCTGCTCAAATATAGCATGCAGCATGTCAACTCATATCCCATTGGCCAAAGCATATCATAAGAAAAATCTGAGAGTCAGTGTGCTAGGGATATATAATCCTCCACAAAAACAGGATCAGGAGCTGACTGTGGCTCAGATCATGAGCTCCTTATTGCCAAATTCAGACTCAAATTGAAGAAAGTAGGGAAAACCACTAGACCATTCAGGTATGACCTAAATCAAATCCCTTATGATTATACACTGGAATTGAGAAATAGATTTAAGGGACTAGATCTAATAGAGTGCCTGATGAACTATGGACGGAGGTTTGTGACACTGTATAGGAGACAGGGATCAAGACAATCCCCATGGAAAAGAAATGCAAAAAAGCAAAATGGCTGTGAAAAGAAGAGAAGTGAAAAGCAAAGGAGAAAAGGCATGATATAAGGATCTGAATGCAGAGTTCCAAAGAAGCAAGAAGAGATAAGAAAGCCTTCCTCAGCAATCAATGCAAAGAAATAGAGGAAATCAATAGAATGAGAAAGACTAGAGATCTCTTCAAGAAAATTAGAGATACCAAGGGAACATTTCATGCAAAGATGGGCTCGAGAAACGACAGAAATGGTATGGACCTAACAGAAGCAGAGATATTAAGAAGAGGTGGCAAGAATACACAGAAGAACTGTACAAAAAAGATCTTCAAGACCAAGATAATCAAGATGGTGTGATTACTCATCTAGAGCCAGACATCCTGGAATGTGAAGTCAAGTGGGCCTTAGAAAGCATCACTACGAACAAAGCTAGTGGAGGTGATGGAATTCCAGTTGAGCTATTTCAAATCCTGAAAGATGATGCTGTGAAAGTGCTACACTCAATATGCCAGCAAATTTGGAAAACTCAGCAGTGGCCACAGGACTGGAAAAGGTCAATTTTCATTCCAATTCCAAAGAAAGGCAATGCCAACAATGCTCAAACTACTGCACAATTGCACTCATCTCACACGCTAGTAAAGAAATGCTCAAAATTCTCCAAGCCAGGCTTCAGCAATACATGAACGGTGAAATTCCAGATGTTCAAGCTGGTTTTAGAAAAGGCAGGGGAACCAGAGATCAAATTGCCAACATCCTCTGGATCATGAGAGTTTTATCATGGATCAAAAGCAAGAGAGTTCCAGAAAAACATCTATTTCTGCTTTATTGACTATGTCAAAGATGTTGACTGTGTGGATAACAATAAACTGTGGAAAATTCTGAAAGAGATGGGAATACCAGACCACCTGACCTGCCTCTTGAGAAACCTATATGCACGTCAGGAAGCAACAGTTAGAACTGGACATGGAACAGCAGACTGGATCCAAATAGGAAAAGGAGTACGTCAAGGCTATATATCGTCACCCTGCTTATTTAACTTCTATGCAGAGTACATCATGAGAAACGCTGGGCTGGAAGAAGCAGAAGCTGGAATCAAGATTGCTGGGAGAAATATCAATTACCTCAGATATGCAGATGACTCCATCCTTATGGGCAGAAAGTGAAGAAGAACTAAAAAGCCTCTCAGTGAAAGTGAAAGAGGAGAGTGAAAAAGTCGGCTTAAAGCTCAACATTAAGAAAACTAAGAGCACGGCATCTGGTCCCATCACTTCATGGCAAATAGATGGAGAAACAGTGGAAACAATGTCAGATTTTATTTTGGGGGGGGGGCTCCAAAATCACTGCAGATGGTGATTGCAGCCATGAAATTAAAAGATGCTTACTCCTTGGAAGGAAAGTTATGACCACCTAGATAGCATATTCAAAAGCAGAGACATTACTTTGCCATCAAAGGTCTGTCTAGTCAAGGCTATGGTTTTTCCAGTAGTTATGTGTGGATGTGAGAGTTGGACTGTGAAGAAATCTGAGTGCCGAAGAACTGATGCTTTTGAACTGTGGTGTTGGAGAAGACTCTTGAGAGTCCCTTGGACTGCAAGGAGATCCAACCAGTCCATTCTAAAGGAGATCAGTCCTGGGTGTTCTTTGGAAGGACTGATGCTAAAGCTGAAACTCCAGTACTTTGGCCACCTCATGTGAAGAGTTGACTCATTGGAAAAAGACTCTGATGCTGGGAGGGATTGGGGGCAGGAGGAGAAGAGGATGACAGAGGATGAGATGGCTGGATGGCATCACCGACTCAATGGATGTGAGTTTGAGTGAACTCCGGCAGATGGTGATGGACAGGAAGGCCTGGCGTGCTGCAATTCATGGGGTTGCAAAGAGTTGGACATGACTGAGCGACTGAACTGAACTGAACTACAAGAAATAAATGAGTGAGAAATCAAGAACTTTAATCAAATCCATCATATCCATCCTCTGATAAAATATTAATACCAACTTACTTTTCAAACAGATTTGGTTCCTAGAAAAATTTTATATGCATATATGATTTTTAAGACCATCAGTCCCTCTGTTCAGTTGCACAGTTATGTCCAACTCTTTGCAACCCCACAGACTGCAGCACACCAGGCTTCCCTGTCCATCACCAACTCTCAGACTTTGCTCAAACTCATGTGCACTGAGTTGGTGATGCCATCCAACCATCTTATCCTCTGTCATCCCCTTCTCCTCCTATCTTCAATCTTTCCTAGCATCAGAGTCTTTTCTAATGGATCAGTTTTTCATATCAGGTGGCCAAAGTATTTGAGCTTCAGTTTCAGCATCAGTCCTTCCATTGACTATTCAGGACTGATTTCCTTTAAGATTGACTAGTTTGATCTCCTTGCAGTTCAAGGGATTCTCAGGAGTCTTCTCCAACACCACAGTTCAAAAGCATCAGTTCTTTAGTCACAGACTGTTTCATTTTGAATAAACACTTCATTGGAATGAAAATACTCTTTTTTAATTTATTTTTTATTTTTTGCTGCGCTGTGCAGCTTATGGGGATCTTAGTTCCACAATATGGGATTGAACTCAGGCCATGGTGGTGAAAATGCCAAGTTCTAACCACTGGATCACCAGGGAATTCTTCCACTCATTATTGAATTATCTGCCCTTACTTGCTTTTTTTATGGAATGAATTAATAAACTGAAAAAGTTCCCATGAGAAGCTAAATTCATCATTGGTTTCATCATTTTACAAAATTTAGAAATGCTATATGATTCTCCCTTTTAAAATGTGTATCTTCAGAAATGGCATTTAGTTTCAAAGTAGATTTTACTTCGTGAATTCTCACGCACCTACAGTGTTTTCCAAACTTGATTATGAATTCTTTCAAGCAAACAAAAAAACACTAGTGTAACCACAGTAATGACTTACAAGATTATTATTGTAATGTTACTTCAACAAAGAAAGTATAAAACTCAACAAAATTGTCAAAACAGCCATTGGAAGGTTTGAAAATGATCAAAAAAGCCAATTCATGAAGAACTGCTGAGATCTGGGTAAGAAAAGTAGAGTCTGTGGTCTTTTGCCTGGGGTGGCTCCCTTCCTACTTACCCTTAGCTCAATGAGCATTGTTTTAGCAGATCAGGGCTGGCAGTGAACTCCAACAGCTTCTGCCAGAAGGAGAAGACTTCATTTGGAGTAAAGGACAAGAGTCCATGCCAAGCAACATTATCACTGAAGTTAGCTAGTTCAATAAGAAATGAGTATGGAAAACCCATGTCTCTGCCAGCCTGAGGTCCCACTTAGGGCAAGTTGTGGACTGGTCAGAAATTTAATGGGGATACCATGGAAATGAGAAAGCCACAGAAAAGCTAAATAAGCTCTACACACATCTCTGGCTAACTGAGAAATGACATGTACATTTAGAAGAGACAAAAAATGATTTGAAAGTAAAAGCTAAGGAAGACTTGAGACATGCTGGAGAAATTCACTGTCAGAGGATTGAAGCCTTACTGGTTTGATGTATTTGAGCACCGTCTCTACCTGTGGCTCAGCTGGTAAAGAATCCTCCTGCAATGAAGGAGATCAGGGTTCGATCCCTGGGTTGGGAAGATCCCCTGGAGAAGGGAAAGGCCACCCCACTCCAGTATACTGGCCTGGAGAATTCCATGTTCGCAAAGAGTCGGACATGACTGAACAACTTTCACTTCACTTCACTTCTACCCAAACCATTGCCTGACCACAAAGTTATGCACATCTATAGGAAAACTCTAGAAAGCCAGGCTAAAAAATGTAATAATAATAATAATAATAATATCTGAGCAGAGATATCAGGGGCTATGAATCATGAGGGAAACAGGTTATACAAGCTAAGTCCAGGCAAATTACTAAAAAAATATATTCTTCAGGAGGAGAAATGAGAATCTTTGTAGCAATGAGAGTTGCTATAATTTATTATTTAAAATGTTCAGTTTTCAACAACAACAAAAAAAGAGACATGCAAAGAAATATTAAAGTCTAACCCTAAGGAGAAAAATCAGTCAATAGAAGGTGACTTTTAAGTAGGCCCAAAGGTTAGCTTTAGCACACAAAAACTTCAAGGCAGCTATTTAAAAAAACTTAATGATACAACTGACAAGAGGTTAAAATCCAAAATATACAGACAGGTCATACAACTCAATTTTAAAAAATGTTAATCAAAACCACAATGAGGTATCATACTGGTCAGAATGACTTTTATCAAAAAGTCTACAAATAGTGACTACTAGAGAGGTTGTGTTGAAAAGATAACCCTCCTCCACTGTTGGGAGGAATGTAAATTCCTGTAGCCACTATGGACAACAGTATGGACGTTCCTTAAAAAAAATAAATATAGAGTTACTATATGATCCTGCAATCTCTTTCTAGGGTATATATCTAGAAAAGATGAAAACTAATCCAAAAAGATATATGCACGCCAGTGTTCATAGCAGCATTATTTATAATGGCCAATATGTGGAAGCAAAGTAAACATCCATCAGCAGATGACTGGCTTAAGAAGATGTGGGGTGTGTGTGTGTGTATATACAGTGGAATATTAGTCATACAAAAGAATGAACTACTATACATAAAATTCATAAGTGACAAGGATTTACCATATAGCACAGGGAACCATGAAAGTGAAAGTGTTAGTTGCTCAACTGTGTCCAACTCTTTGTGTAGAGTTGGACTGTAGCCCTGTAGGCTCCTCTGTCTATGGAATTCTCCAGGCAAGAATACTGGAGTCAGGAGCCATTTTCTTCTTCAGGGGATCTTCACAGGGATCAAAACTGGATCTCCCACATTGCAGGAAGATTCTTTACCATCTGTGCCACCAGAGTACAATAATCTATAACAGAAAATAATTTGATATATATATATAGCAATACAATATTTAAATTAATATAGTTCACTAATAACTATATTATTAATTATATTTATAATAAAATAATGTTTTTAAAACTAATATAATATTGTAAATCAACTATAGTTCACTAAAAATTTTTAAAATATGTTTTAATAAAGAAAAGAAATCATGTTTAGAGACCTAAAAGTATAATAACAATTACACAACAAATAGAGAATATCAATAGAGAAATAGAAACCACAAAAGAGAACCAAATGGTGATTCTCGAGTTGCAAAGTTCAATAACTGAAATGACAAATTCATTAAACAGGTTCAACAGCAGATATGATATGATACCAGAAAGCATCAGTAAATTTGAATATAAGTCAAGAGAAAATATACAATCTGAAGAACATAGAGAAAAATGAAAAAAGATTGGGGAAAAAAAAGCATAGCTTCAGAGATCTGTGGTGCAATATCAAGTGTACCAAAGATGTGTAATGAGAATCCCCTATAGGGACAAAAAGCTTATCTGAAGAAATAGTGGCAGAAAACTGTCTGCATTTGATGAAAAACATTACAGACCAGGAAGTCAATAAATTCCAAGTTGGATAAACACAAAGATTCATATCAAGGCATATCATAGTTAAACTGCTGAAGCTAAAAAGGAGGAAATATTGAAAACAACAAGAGAAAAAAAAACTTCATAGGAACACTGGAACTATATAATTTATAGCTGATTTCTCATCTGAAAAAATGGAGGCCAATGGCATTGGGATGACATTCAATAGCCGAAAGAAAAAAAAAAAACAACTAAACCAAGAATTCTATATCCAGGAAAACTGTCCTTCAAAACTGAGTATCACCCAGCAATTTCAAAAAAGAAACAAATTATTGATACATGGAATAGCCTGGGTAAATCCACAGTGAATTAAGCTGAGTGAAGAAAGCCAATCCCAGAAGATTATATACTTTGTCATTGTATATAACATTGTTAAATAAAAATTATAGAAGTAGAGAACAAATTAACAGCTGTTAGGGGTTAAGGAGGGAGTGGATATCTGAGGGAAGTAGGTCCACTATAAAAAGATAACTGGGGTTGGAGGAGATTCTTGTATTGATGGTAATGTTTTGTATCTTGATCTGTATCAATGTTAATATCTTAGTTGTGCTGTAGTACTATAGTTTTGCAAAATGTTACCAACTGGGGGGAAATGAGTGCAGGATACATAGAATATTTCTGCATTATTTCTTATAATTCCATGGGAATCTACAATTATCTCAAAATAAAAAGCTTAGTTTTAAAAATTACATGTAAAGATAAACATTATATTTTTTAAACTTCAGAAAACAAAGTGAATGGACCAAACACTCCAATTAAAAGACAGAGATTGTCACAATGGCAATAAAACAATCTAAATGTCTGTGAACTGATAATCGATAAACAAAATGTGTTTTATCCATACAACACAATTTATTCAAACACAAACATAGAAAAACTAATACATACTTCAGGATGGATGAAGCTTAAAAGCATTACATGAAGAGAAAGATGCAAACAACTCCATTTATAATAAATTTCCAGAAAAGGAAAATATCTAGAGACAGTAGATTAGTGATAGTCTGCCACTGGAGGTGGGAGAGGGACTGATTCAAAGGGGTACAAAAGAGCTTTGGGGGGAAACTTAAATGTTCTAAAATTGGATTATGATCATTATTGCACAACTATAGACACTTACTTAAAAAGAAATCCTTGAACTGCATACTTAAAATACTTGAATTTTAAAGCATGTAAATTACACTTCTATAAAACTATTTACCAAGTTATGTTTAATTAAGTCTTCATTCTCATACTTCTTTTGAACGTACTCATACAATTATCAATCCAAAAGTCTTTTACAAATTAAATATAATCAAATCACCAAACTAGTAAAATTCAAATTAACATTTCTAGGACACAACTGAGAAACTTAAAGATACCACCTTTTCCTTAAATAAGAAGTCCTCTCACTCTCACTGTGAATATCGCCATGGTTAATCTAGTGCAGGTTTTTAGAGGCTGAAGTGTGCCTTATGGTAAATCAATTATCTTACCAATTTTCCCTCCAAACTACTGCAAAATTCTCCCTTGCATAGTTGGACCAGAATGTGCTTTGGCTTTACTTGGTGCTTAGACATTATTCACTAGAGTGTAAGCCCCACAGGACCGGAAAAATTTTTTAATTCACTGCTGTGTCCCCAAAGCATAGAACAGTAGTACATGGGATACTGCAGATATCAAAAGAATAAATGAGTGACTTCACACATGAAGACCACTTCTATTATGTGTTATAACTTCACAATATTATTCCAGTTTACTGTATCATTTTCACATGATATTATCATAGTCACTAAATAAGAAATGAACATCTTACTCTAAGAAAATGATTTTCAATTGCAAATTATCACTGTAAAAAAAGAAGAGCGAAATTTTTTCCCTGTATTTGAAACTAGTAAGAGTTGTCTATTAGCTGGTAGCTCAGTGGTAAAGAATCCCCTGCCAGTGCAGAAGACAGGGGTTTGATCCCTGGGTTGGAAAGATCCCCTGGAGAAAGAAATGGCAATCCATTCCTGTATTCTTGCCTGGGAAATCCATGGACAGAGAAGTCCGGTGGGCTACAGTTCATGGGGTTGCAAAAGAGTCGGACATGACCTAGCAACTAAACAGCAACAATAGTAGTTGTGGGATGAGCGTTATCATTTTGACATCAGGATGTATAGTAGGACTGGACATTCTTACCAACACATTCAAAATTAAACTCTGGTTCATGTTTGGGAATGCATGTACACCCGTGGTGGATTCATGTCAATGTATGGCAAAACCAATACAGAATTGTAAAGTTAAAAAAAATAATAATAATAAATAAATTTCTGAAACTTAAAAAAAAATAAATAAACTCTGGCAGATCACTCAGTATCAGTGCAGTCATAAATATGTAGCCCTCCTCTGATCTAAAACTGTTTGTCATTTCAGTTTTTCAGCCTGTTTCCTCAGTAGACAGTAAGTGTTTTTGATAATTTGAAATAAGATCATGGCATCTGGTCCCATCACTTCATGGCAAATAGATGGGGAAACGAAACAGTGTCAGACTTTATTGTGGGGGGATCCAAAACCACTGCAGATGGTGACTGCAGCCATGAAATTAAAAGACACTTACTCCTTGGAAGGAAAGTTATGACCAACCCAGGTAGCATATTCAAAAGCAGAGACATTACTTTGCCAACAAAGGTCCGTCTAGTCAAGGCTATGGTTTTTCCAGTGGTCATGTATGGATGTGAGAGTTGGACTGTCAAGAAAGCTGAGCACTGAAGAATTGATGCTTTTGAACTGTGGTGTTGGAGAAAACTCTTGAGAGTCCCTGTGACTGCAAGGAGATCCAACCAGTCCATTCTGAAGGAGATCAGTCCTGGGTGTTCTTTGGAAGGACTGATGCTAAAACTGAAACTTCAATACTTTGGCCACCTCATGCGAAAAGTTGACTCATTGGGAAAGACTCTGATGCTGGGAGGGATTGGGGGCAGGAGAAGAAGAGGACGACAGAGGATGAGACAGCTGGATGGCATCACTGACTCAATGGATGTGAGTTTGAGTGAACTCCGGGAGTCGGTGATGGACAGGGAGGCCTGGCGTGCTGCAATTCATGGGGTTGCAAAGAGTTGGACACGACTGAACGACTGAACTGAACTGAAGTATATTAATTTTTAAATAGCATCTAACTAAAAACTAAAATGAAAAATTCTCCTAGAAAACTCATAAATGCTCTAGAATGTGTTGTGTGGATCTCAGTTTAGGAAGCACTGGCCTAAATCATTACGTTTGACCTGATGTTGTTTCTCATTTGATGAGCATTTATATTTCATTACTGTCCTCTCTAAAAGCATGAAATGCTCCAACTACTTATTCTGTTGGGGGGTGTATTCTACTTAATACCTTTTAAAATTGAAAACATCAGCTTTTAAGTATTTTTCAGGCTCAATTCATTCCTACAATGTTTTATTATGGAGGATTCTGAAATCTCAACTATTTCTTTAAAAGCTGAAGCAGTTCTTGGCCAAGGGTAGAGGAGTGGCTGCACACTGGAGAGGGAGAAAGGAGAGCAAAGACAGTTTACAGGGGAATTCCCTGGTTGTCCAATGGTTGCGACTCCATGCCTTCACTGCTAAGAGCACAGGTTCAGTCCCTAGTCAAGGAACTAAGACCTTAGCAAGCCAGTCAAAAAGGAATTCTTTTTTTTTTTTTTAAGTGAAGATCAAAAAAAAAAAAAAAAAGAACGTGGTCGTAACAACAACAAAAGATAACTCACTGGCAACCTTCCAGTCGTTCCCTTGCAGAGGCAATGGCAACCCTTTGGGAAAGAAAACTAGTTTCACTGCTAATCTTCCCCCACAGAATATCAGCTCAGACACCTTTGCATTTGGGAGTCTTATACACAGAAAATTAATTCCCTTCCTTCATTGACATGAACAAATATTAGTGCCTACTGTGGTTGTACGATATGCTAACTGTTGGGGCTATGGATGTAAATGAGACACAGTCCCTGCCTGAAAAGGCACATGCTACCAGGTAAAAGAGAGACAAACTGAGTATTACATACAATGCATTGTGTAAAGTTCTGGCATCAATAGAAGTGCCTTCTGAAGGCATAGAAGGGAAGCACCTGATTAGCCTTAAATCCAAGAAAGCTCCCTTGATGAGGAATGGATTGATGAAGGGGTAGAGAGAAGTAAGAACAAGCAGCAGGATGTTACAAAAAGAGGTAGCAAAAACACTAAAGGCACTTAGGCAGGAAAGAACAAAGGAACTTGGAATTGAAGAGAGTTGTATCCATTTTCTTATTCATCCCTCTACCCACTCATCCACCATCCATTCAACCAACAAATACTCAAGGTTAAATTATCTCTTAAATTCCAGATGCTGGGCTAAGTGATATGAAATCAAAAATTATTAAGATTTGACCCCCATTACTCTAAAGGAACTGGAGTCAAATGGTTCAGGAGAGACCTAAATAACTGCAGGATCTCCTAATCTATTTCCTGAAGCTGTTCAGTTCTCTCCTTCTTTACTGAGAAACTAATCTATTAGGTTGGTGCAAATGTAATTGCAGTTTTGGACTATGAATTTAAATCTTTATAACTAGTCTCCAACACATTTTAATTTATTTTTTAATAAATTTGTTTTATTTTATTAATCAAAACAGGAACCATTACAATTAACACATTCTTTTCCAACAAGAAGTTTGTTTTTTCCTATAATGTGAAAATCCATGCTTCAGGATTCAACAGACTCTTGGAAAGGATTTTGTTTCTTGCTAGTTGTGGAAGCATTTCCCCTGAAAAAAAGTTGTTAAGATGCTTGAAGAACTGGTAGTTGGTTGGTGAGAGGTCAGGTGAATATGGGGGATGAGGCAAACTTTCATAGCCCAATTTGTTCGACTTTTGAAGCGTTAGTTGTGCATCCTACACTCGGGTGTTGTCCTGCAGAAGAATTGGGCCCTTTCTGTTGACCAATATGGGCTGCAGGTGTTGCAGTTTCTGGTGCATCTCATTCATTTGCTGAGCATACTTCTCAGATATGATGGTTTTGCTGGGATGTAGAAAGCTGTAGTGGATCAGATGGACAGGAGACCACCGAACAGTGACAATGACCTTCTTCTGGTGCAAGATTGACTTTGGGAAGTGCTTTGGAGCTTCTTCTTGGTCAAACCACTGAGCTGCCTGTCATATAAGATCCACTTTTCCTCACACATCACAACCCAATTGAGAAATGGTTCACTGTTGTTGCGTAGAATAAGTGAAGACAATCGTGCAAATCAACGATTGTTTTTTTTTTGGTCAGCTCACGAGGCACCCACTTACCCAGTTTTTTCACCTGTCCAATTTGTTTCAAATGCAGAATGACCATAAAATGACTGATGTTGAGTTCTTTGGCAACTTCTCATGTAGTTATAAGAGGATCAGCTTCAGTGATTGCTCTCAATTGGTCTCTGTAGACTTCCGATGGATGGCCACCAGGCTCCTCATCTTCAAGGCTCTTGTCTCCTTTGCATAACTTCTTGAAAAACCATAGCACTGTATGTTCGTTAACAATTCTTGGGCCAAATGCACTGTAGATATTGTGAGTTGTCTCCACTGTTTTATGGCCCATTTTGAACTTGAATAAGAAAATTGCTGGAATTTGCTTTTTGTCTAACAACTCTTATTTATCCTTCACACTGAGGACAGCATACTTTTTGAAATGCAAATCTGATTAGGCCAGTGCCTCTGTTTAAAAACACTTAGTGAATTCTCACTGCTATGAGATGAAATGAAAAATGTCTCAGCATGCTCCTGCCTGGTCTGGATGCTTCTCTCAATCTTGTCCGTCTCACTCACTTCTCTAGCCATACAGGCCTTTGTGTCTTTGTTCTTACCATGGTCCTGTCCCTCTGCGACAGGACCTTTCCTCATGCTGTCCTGTGTGTATGGAATACTCTTGAAGAAATGTATCCTTCCTCATCCTTAAGACTTCAGCCTAACTCTTATTTGTTCTTCAGGAAAGAAGCCTTTACCAACCTCTTAGACCTGATAGTCCCTTATGATTTCTCATTTGCACTATTCACCACCCTTATAATCCTGTATCTATTTATGTGATGTTCAAATAAGGCCTATTTCTCTCACTAGATATAATAGCAAATGTATATTTTTCCTTACCTAATCCAGTGCTCAATAAAATATTCATTGATTGAATGAATGAATATATATAGTGTGTCATTCCCAGGTGGTGTTAGTGGTAAAGAACACGCCTGCCAATGCAGGAGATGCAAGAGACGCAGGTTCAATTCCTGGGTCTGGAAGAATCCCTGGAGGAGGGAATGCCAACCCACTCCAGTATTATTGGCTGGAGAATCCAATGGACAGACAAGCCTAGTGGGCTACAGTCCATGGGGTCGCAAAGAGTCAAGACACTACTGAAGCAAGTTAGCGTGCATGCATGCACATATAGTATGCTAGGTTGCACTCTCCAAAACTGGCCACGACAACATGTCCTATTGCACGTGCTTTTCTTAATGTGTAGCTTTAATGTACCTCCTATTGAGAGGTGGTAACTGTGTTCTCTTCCCTTGAGTCTAGGCAGGTGTGTGATTACAGAAGTGATGCTATGTGACTTCTGAGGCTAGACTATAAAAGGCAACAGCTCCTGCCTGCTTCTTTTGAGACTTTCAGACTAGGAACTCAGCCACAGGGAAGTCTGAGATGAAGAACTGAGACCCTTCCCTCTGTTCCACAGCCATGTCTGTACTCCCAGCTGATATCCAGCACCATCTGTTTTTTTCTCTTTAAGATTTGATTAATTTATTTATTTTTGGCTGTGGTGGGCCTTCATTAATGCATATGGGCTTTCTCTAGTTGCAATGAGCTCAGGCTTCTCTTGTTGCAGAGCATAGGCTCTAGGGCTCTCGTCTTTAGCTGTTGTAGCACATGGGCTCAGCTGCTCCCCCTCATGTGGAATCCTCCTGGGGTGGGGACTGGACCTGTGTCCCTACCTTGGCAGGCAGACTCCCAGCCACTGGACCACCAGGGGAGCTCAGCTAGCACCATCTTACATCACATGTGAGAGCTATCTTGAAAACAGGTCCCAACCTCCAGTTGAGCCACACCAGCTAGTACTATGTGCAGCAGTGATGAGCCATGTCTGCAAAGCCCTGCACTGTTTTAAGGCAGAAAATGTTGGGGTAGTTTGTTTCATAGCAAGAGATAACTGGAATATATATAGTAAAAGAGATTCATACTTAACTGACAAAATATCCAGATTAGGTTGTCAAGATCAGTAAATTGGATTGATTTTTGGTCACTCACAAAGTGCTTTTTTCAGTCGACTATTTAAATAATGGAACAGAGCAAAGCAATCATCAAAACAGTGCATCAAAGATTCAAAGAGGACTTCCCTGGTCATTCAGTGCTTAAAATTTGCTTGCCAGTGCAAGGGACACAGGTTCAATCCCTGATCCGGAAATATTCTACATGCTGCAGGGTAACTAAGCCCATGAGTAGCAACTACTAAGCCCAGGCACCGGAACTACTGAAGCCTGAGCATCCTACAGCCCATTCTCTGCAACAAGAGAAGCCACCGCAATGAGAAGACCGCACCACAACAAAGAGTAGCCCCTGCTGGCTGCAACTAGAGAAAACCTGCATGTAGCAAGGAAGCCAGAAATAAATAAAACTGTAAAGAAGGTTCCGAGAGTACAACATTGTAATTCAACTATACTTCAACAAAAAATAGTCACAAATTAATCATAGTAATATAAAAGATCTGTGCCCTTTCATCCACTCTAGACCCCAGCTCTATACTTTATTTCTGCCCATTCTTTAGTCTTTCCTATCTTCATTTTCCATTCTTATGCTATTTAAATCTACTAAATTGCCTTGTTCTAATCTTTGTGATACAGGGTTTAAGCCAATGAGAATTTTGTGATTGGTAGAGAACAAACTTAAGAGTATGACAAGGATAATAGAAATACCTGATCAAAGGAATTTGCAGTGACATTTGTTCTGAACAAAAATGTCTAAAATTGTTTAGGTTCTTGATTTTCCTTATGCATGTTTGTAGCATTTGTCTTACTGGATAAACAAAAGTTGAGGAACTTTGTGGATTCTCTATAGCATGGCTACTGATTAAGCTGATAAGTTTATCATGTTTGTGATAGAGGGCATTTAACTAATTTCTCTCTGGAGTGCACCTTAAGAAACCCTGCTCCAGTATCCCCTCAAAAGTTAAATGTCTACTGACAGGATGCAAAGACAGCATAGTACACTGTGAATAAAGAGCACTAGATCTTTAGTCTGGCGACCTGGGTTTGAATCCTGGCTTATCATTTATTAATTATGTAGCTGTAGCCAAATCACTTATTCTTTCCAAGGCTCAGTTTC
Organism: Oryx dammah; assembly: GCF_014754425.2. Classification (NCBI taxonomy): domain Eukaryota; kingdom Metazoa; phylum Chordata; class Mammalia; order Artiodactyla; family Bovidae; genus Oryx; species Oryx dammah. The sequence goes on along the minus strand of NW_024070202.1, from coordinate 45,967,595 downwards.
TTTGGCTAAACAATGGGTACAAATCGGTTCCGGAGGGTTGTTGGGAAGGTTGAAAGAGATAATCCTTGACGCATTAAAGAGGTGCTTGGCCATAAAAAGTGCTCAGTAAATCCAACTGTTGCATTGTCTCCATCATGACTGATTGTTTCTGATTTTATTCTACATGGCCAATTTTTGCATGATCTTTAGAGAAAAATGGTGTGTGTGAAATAATCTTCAAAGAAATTAGTCAGTTTATGATTTTTAAGATTACTTATCATATCAAATCATTCCCCTACCAGAGGCAGAGATCAAGATGGTGAAGGAAAAGAACACAGAGCTCACCTTCTCAACAAACATACATGTGGGACAAGTTTCACCAAAAAATGACAGAAAACTAGAGGAAGATCTCTTACACAACCAAAGCTGCAAGAAAGATCTCCATGTAACCAGGTAGGATGAAAAAAGAAAATTCCTCTTCCCTCTTCTGTTGTTTTCCTTTTATTGCAGTTTTATTACAAGTTCACTTGGTGAAGAACAACCCTGCTTAGTGTGCTAATGAATCTATATACAAAATAGAAACAGACTCACAGACATAGAAAACAAACTCATGGTTACCAAAAGGGAAAAGGAGGAGAAGAGGGATAAATTAGGAGTTTGGGATTAACAGATACAAACTACTATATGTAACACAGATAAGCAACAGAATTTACTATATAGCACAAGGAAACATATTCAATATCTTGTAATAACCAACCTATAATGGAAAAGAATCTGAAAAAATATATATATAACTGAATCACTTTGCTGTACAGCTGAAACTAACACAATATTGTAAATCAAGGATACTTCAATAAAAATAAATAAAACAGGTAATGTTAGAAAAAGATAATGAAAGTCAAAACCATAATGAAATACCACTGCATTGAAATACCACTGCATATCCACCAGTAAAGCTAAAATTAAAAAGACAGACACACTAAGTGTTAGTGAGGATGAAAAGCATCTGGACATCTCCTGTTATGCTGGCAAGAGTGCAATTTGGCAAAGCCACCTTGTTGAAGTAAAGATATTGATTTGCAAAAAAAAAAAAAAGATATTGATTTGCCAGTATCTGCTAAAGCTAAACACTTGCATACTCTTGTGATCCAGCATTTCCACTCTTAGGTATGTCCCCTAACAAAAATGCAAGGGATTCTGTGTAAGTTCTTGTACACCAAAAGACATATACAAGAATGTTTAGCGTACTACCCTTTGTAAAACTCCCCAGGTGGAAATAACCCAAACACCCACCAAAAGTAAATAGATTTTCAAAAATTTATTTTGTATTAATACAATGGAATACTGTATAGCAATGAGAATAAACAAACCACAAGTGCACACAAGTGTGAATCTTTAAAGGTTCTAGTCACCAATTCCAATGTGTGTTGTGAAAAGGGCATTTCCACACAACAAGAAGAAACCTGAAACTACAATTTAACTCAATTCTGACACTATGCTGAAATAGCATCAGAACCCAGAGGTTAAGGGGTCACCCCTACAAGACTGCCTCCTCCCAACTTCAGATGCCATTTGCAAGTCCAAATTGTCACCTGTGCTTCTGATCTACCTGCTACAGATTGGAAGTTCCAATGAATCCTTCTTTGGGTTTGATTTGCTAAAAGTAGCTCACAGAATTCAAAGAAACATTTTACTTAGAAGATCACGGGTTTATTATAAAAGGTTATAACTCAGGAATAGCCAGATGGAAGAGGTACACAGGGCGAGGTACAGGAAAAGAGTGCAGTTTCCCTGCCTTTTCCAGGGGCATTACTCTCCCAGAACCTCGGTGTGTTTACCAACCAAAAACTGTATGAACTCTGTCTTTTGAGGGTTTTATGGAAGCTTCATGACATAGTCCTGACTTATTAAATAATTGGCCACTGGCAGTTGAGTCAACCTCCTGCCCCTCTCTTCTCCCTTGAGATTAGGGATGTGGGACTGAAAGTTCCAACCCTTTAATCATGTGGTTGGTTCCCCTGGCAACCAGCTCCCATTTTTAGATTACCTATGGGCTTTCTGAAAGTCACCTCATTAACATAACAAAAGACACCTTTGGGGCAATTCCAAGAATATTAAGAGCTCTGTGCCAGGAATGGGTTGAAAACCAAATACATATATTTCTTATTGTAAATCCCAATATCACAGTCTCATAAGAATATTGTTGATGAAAAGAAATCAAGCGCAAAAATACATATTGTTGGGTTCTGTCTACAGACTTAAAAGATAGGCAGATCCAATTGACAAAGATAAGAAAATGGTTACTATTGAAAGCAGTAATGACTAGGAAGGGCCTAAGACAGATAATGTTTTATTTCTTCCCTTGATTACAGGAGTGTGTTCATTTTGTGAAAATTCATTCAGTTCAGTTCAGTCGCTCAAAAATTCATTAAGTTGTACAAAAAATGCTTTGGTGTATACATTTAGTTCAATTCACTCACTCAGTCGTGTCTGACTCTATGAGACCCCATGAACTCCAGCATACCAGGCCTCCCTGTTCATCACCAACTCCTGCAGTTCACTCAAACTCACGTCCATCGAGTCGCTGATGCCATCCAGCCATCTCATCCTCTGTTGTCCCCTTCTCCTCCTGCCCCCAATCCCTCCCAGCATCAGAGTCTTTTCCAATGAGTCAACTCTTTGCATGAGGTGGCCACAGTATTGAAGTTTGTTTTAGCATCAATCCTTCCAAAGAACACCCAGGGCTGATTTCCTTTAGAATGGACTAGTTGGATCTTCTTGCAGTCCAAGGGACTCTCAAGAGTCTTCTCCAACACCACAGTTCAAAAGCATCAATTCTTCGGTGCTCAGCTTTCTTCACAGTCCAACTCTCATATCCATACATGACCACTGGAAAAACCACAGCTTTGACTAGACGGACCTTTGTTGGCAAAGTAATGTCTCTGCTTTTGAATATGCTATCTAGGTCATAACTTTTCCTCCAAGGAGTAAGCATCTTTTAATTTCATGGCTGCAGTCACTATCTACAGTGATTTTGGAGCCCAAAAAAGTAAAGTCTGATACTGTTTCCACTGTTTCCCCATCTGTTTGCCATGAAGTGATGGGACCAGATGCCATGATCTTCGTTTTCTAAATGTTGAGCTTTAAGCCAACTTTTTCGCTCTCCTCTTTCACTTTCACTGAGAGGCTTTTTAGTTCCTTTTCACTTTCTGCCATAAGGGTGGTGTCATCTGCATATCTGAGGTTATTGATATTTCTCCCGGCAATCTTGATTCCAGCTTGTGCTTCTTCCAGCCCAGCATTTCTCATGATGTACTCTGCATAGAAGTTAAATAAGCAGGGTGACAATATATAGCCTTGACGTACTCCTTTTCCTATTTGGAACCAGTCTGTTGTTCCATGTCCAGTTCTAACTGTTGCTTCCTGACCTGCATACAGGATTCTCAAGAGGCAAGTCAGGTGGTCTGGGATTCCCATCTCTTTCAGAATTTTCCACAGTTTATTGGGATCCACACAGTCAAAGGCTTTGGCATAGTCAATAAGGCAGAAATATAAGTTTTTCTGGAACTCTCTTGCTTTTTAGCGGATGCTATCGTTTTGAGATTTTTTTGCCAGCTGTTGCATGTTCTTTTTAATAATACTCATAGACATGACATGCCTATACCCTGGTTCCTCTGCCTTTTCTAAATCCAGCTTGAACATCTGGAAGTTCATGGTTCACGTATTGCTGAAGCCTGGCTTGGGGAATTTTGAGCATTACTTTACTAGCATGTGAGATGAGTGCAATTGTGCAGTAGTTTGATCATTCTTTGGCATTGCCTTTCTTTGGGATTGGAATGAAAACTGACCTTTTCCAGTCTTGTGGCCACTGCTGACTTTTCCAAATTTGCTGGCATATTGAGTGTAGCACTTTCACAGCATCATCTTTCAGGATTTAAAATAGCTCAACAGTAATTCCATCACTTCCACTAGCTTTGTTCATACTGATGCTTCCTAAGGCCCACTTGACTTGACATTCCAGGATGTCTGGCTCTAGGTGAGTGATCACACCATCATGATTATCTGGGTTGTGAGGATCTTTTTTGTACAGTTCTTCTGTGTATTCTTGCCACCTCTTCTTAATATCTTCTGCTTCTGTCAGGTCCATACCATTTCTGTCCTTTATTGAGCCCATCTTTGCATGAAATGTTCCCTTGGTATTTCTAATTTTCTTGAAGAAAATTACATTATACTTCAGTTTTTTTAAGTGCGTACATTATACTGTGAACATTATACTTCAGTTTTCTTAAGGCAAGCCCCCTGGCTCAAGTTTATACTCCAAATTCATAGCTATTAGCTAAAGGTTTTATTTTGGGGCCAAGACAGTCACTGTTTGTTCTTCAAATCCTGTTTTACTTTCAAAATCTCTGGAACCAAATGACTAGGATCTTAGTTGGCTGGTTATGACGTTTCTTAGGCCTTCTAGAATGACATCTGATGACATAATCATTAGACCTTACCAAGCCTTTCTGCACATTTTTGACTAGTTTTTGCAGGATTATCATCACATATTATTGCTATCATTTTGAGATTTTTTTGCCAGCTGTGGCATGTTCTTTTTAATACTCATAGACATGACATGCCTATACCCTCTGTTTACCTCACTTGCAAAACTACAGCCAAAACAGGAGTTAAACTAAACCTTGTCTCTCAGAACTTGCCACTCTTAATTGTGATTGAAATCAGGCTCAAGCAGAAGCATCATAAAGCAGTAAGAGCTACAGGGAAAGGCTGGTTGGCCCAAATAGTAACCAAGAAATAAATCATACTAAATCAGGAATAGAAACAGAAGTAGAAGAAAGTGGCTGAAATTTTTTTCTGTGACTTTCAAAAATTTCTTGAAATATCCATGATTATAGGCCACAGACAGTAGTATTTCATATATAATAATAAAAAAATTAGTATTTACAGTGCTTAATATGTGTCAGATTTTGCACTGTTTTTACATATATTGTCTCTGTTAAGTCTCACAGCTACCTATAAGAGGGATTATAATTATAATTACAGTTATCTCCATTTTACAGATGGGGAATTGGAAATTTAGAAATATTATGTAACTCACCCCAGACCGTCCAATAAATGAGTGGCAATGTTGGAATTTGATCTTAGGTTTTTCTGGTCCCAAACTCCACTATCTTAACCAGTATCCTCTACTATTTATTGTACAATAGTGTATGCCGAATGGAGATCAGGGATGAAAGTTTATATAGGAGAGCTGAAATGACATAGGTTACAGTAAAGTGTCATAAACATAGATCAAAATTCAAATATTGAAAGTATACGTCATGCTACTCACACCCGGAATAGACAGGCCACCAGTAAACCCAACCATATGCCATATTATTTTATTTTATGGGACCTGGATGCATTGTATATTCACCAAAGACGTCTCTTACTCTCTCAACATTCATCAGCATGTTATTTGTTTAGAAACTCAAGGTTGTTGGATCTGTTAACTGAGATTAATTTATAAACACTATGGGTTTTACGCATCATCCGGGACCATTCTTTATTATTTTGTGCCTGTACAAGGAAAAAGAAAAAGAAGACTTGGGGACTAGAGGTTCAGTTTCCTGTATTACCGTTGCCATGACAACTCCCAGGCTCTTCTCTGATGAGCTGTTGCTATCACTCAAAAAAAAATTAATAAGTTTTGTGTTTTTATTTTCTACCATTGACTTTTTCTGAAGTATTTTATTTCTTATGTCTTATGACTCATGACCAGACAAACTACAAGGCATGAATAATCATCTTAGTTGATTTGGGATCATGTTCAGTGTAATTCAAAATTTTTTTTAAATCATGAAACTAATTATTGTGCTTTCTACTTAAATTTATGATGTATTATGGTTGAGCTAACCATAAAACATAACATCATAAAACAACAGGTTTGGCTGTTGCTGAAAGATTATGGCAAAATCAATGGACCAGGCTTTCCAGGCTAGTGTGGTAGATTGTGGAGGACAAGACTGTCTATCTGAACAGCAGAATAGATAAACTGGGTGTCTAATGTGGTTGAAGGGACCATTAGGTTGCTACTTTACCCCAAAATATCTCTTCTGATACTCATCAGACATGGTGCCTGAAATGCCACTATTAGAGCTTTATTTCTGTGAGTCTTCAAAAGTTTTCTTAGAAAAAAAATCTTGCATGAAATAAAAGATACATATTTAGAAATGCATAAACCATAAATCAATTTAACAACTACAGTAATTACTAAGTAAACACCTAAGAAACCATCACTGAAATCAAGAAATAAAACACTGACAGCACTCCCCAAATTCTCCATGTATCTTATCCAATTAACAGCTCCTTTTCTCTTTCCCAGAGATAACAGCATTCTTGATATTTACAGTTACAATTCTTTTCTTTATAGTTTTACCAGCTGGCTATGCATTCCTAAACAATATAATTACATGTTTTCTGTTTTTAAAGACTTTCCATAAATGGAATTATGCTATAGGTATTTAATGTTTTCCTTCTCTTGCTAACATTATATGTAAGATTCATTTAGGCTGTGATAATTAACTACAGTTAACTCATTACCATTAGTGTATAGTATTCCATTGTACTCTACCGTTGATGAACATTTGGGCTATCTTTTCTTCATCTTTTGGGTTGTTCATATGATTTTTCTACTTCAGTCTTTTACTGTGATGAATTACATTGATTGATTTAACATTAACCCAATCACACATTCCTGGGGTTTTAGTTCCTGAGCAACTATTCTCATATATTGAGATTGTGGTTGTGCTGTGCTCAGCCATGTCTGACTCTTTGCAATCCCATGAACTGTAGCCTTCCAGGCTCCCCTATCCATGAAATTTTTCAGGCAAGAACACTTGAGTGGGTTACCATTTCTTACTCCAGGTGATCTTCCCGACCCAGGGATCGAACCTTCGTCTCTTGTGTCTCCTGCACTGGCAGGCACCTGGGAAGCCTTAATGTTGAAATTAACTTCTATTTTTCCTTTTGCTTAAAACCCTTGCTGAGTTTTGGAATCAGGATATATGAACCTCACAACAGGAATTGGAAAATATTCCCTTTCTATTTTCTGGAAGAATTTGTATCTGTTTGATTTCAGCATTGACATATTTCATTATTGAACATTTGGTAGAATTTTCTGGTAAAGAACTTGATTTCTGTCCCATTACCCCTGAGGGTGCTGAATCAAAGCTCAAGCTTCCTATAAATGTTTTTTAACATTGGCAGATGCTCTTAAGCAGTATTGGTGCTCAGTGACTCTACTAACCTCTTTGGGATCAGGTTATCTCTCAGAATTTGTCTGACATTTCCCTCAGAATTTGTCTGACATTTCCCCACAATTTTATTTATTTTAAATTAGGTTTTTATTTATTTTTGGCTGTGCTGGATCTTTGTTGCTTTGCACAGTTTTCTCTAGTTGCAGCGAGCACAAGCTACTCTCTAGTTATGATGCACGGGCTTCTCATTGTGGTGGCTTCTCTTGTCACAGAGCACAGGCTCTAGGTACATGTGAGCTTCAATAGTTGCAGCACACTGGCTCACTAGCTGCAGCATATGGGCTCTAGAGCTCGGGCTCAGTAGTTGTGGTTCACATACTTAATTGCTCTACAGCATGTGGAATCTTTCTAGACCAGGGATCAGACCCATGTCCCCTGCATTGGCAGGCAGATTTTTATCCACTGAGTCACCAGGGAAGTCCTCCCCACAATTTAAAATTCTTTAACATTTAAAAGTAAATTTATTTTTTTTTTTTTATTTTTTTTATTTTTAATTAATTTATTTATTTTTAATTTTTACTTTACAATTCTGTATTGGTTTTGGCATAGATTGACATGAATCCACCACAGGTGTACATGCGTTCCCAAACATGAACCCCCCTCCCACCCCCCTCCCCACAACATCTCTCTGGGTCATCCCCGCGCGTCAGCCCCTTAAAAGTTTTTATTTGCTTTTGCTTCAAGTCTGCATTTTTATTTGTTTTAGAGTCCAGAGAAAGTAGATCTGAATTAATGTTTAAAACGGAATCCTCTATAAAATGCAAATGTACTTGGGAGAGTAAACTCTTTGACTACTTCATTGATTCAGTTAAGTTCATTGTTTCCTGGTATATTTCAGAACTGAACTAGGAAAAATGATGAGACAAAAGTGAAGGAAAAAGTCTTTTGTCCTAGTAAAGACAGATCATAGGAGTGGTTTACCACCCATGTCACATAAGCTCCAACTTCTACTGGAAAAAGTAGTAAGAACTGCTATTGTACTCTGAGCCACTTGCTTCACCATTTATGTTCTGTTGACTTCACTCCTGGCTCCACATCTGCTCTGGTCCCAGCACCACTAACCAGCTCTGCTCCCATCTTTTCCCCACCTTTGGTCTCTAGTGTGTCATGGTTCATTAGTCTCTGGAAACCAAGAGGCAACAAACCTTCAAATGTTCACTTCAAAAGAAGTAGGTCCTTGAAAAGTTTCAGGGGACACAGTTTGACAAGTAATCACATGGTGCCCTGGGTATAGTAAACCACCCTTAGAAAGTACTTTGTTCTTTGAAAGAGGTCACAGGCTGTCTGGATGAGATGAATTTCCTGCATTATTGAGGGAATAATAATCTCTCCTCCTCAGGGAAGTGTTAGATGTTCAGTCATGTGTGACTCTTTGCACCCTCATGGACTGTAGCCCACTAGGCTTTTCTGTCCATGAGATTTTCCAGGCAAGAATACTGGAGTGAGTTGCCATTCCCTTCTCCAGGGGATCTTCCTGACCAAGGGATTGAATCTGGGTTTCCTGCACTACAGGCAGATTCTTTACCATCTGAGCCACCAGGAAAAGGATGCTTTATTCACTTATCTACCTGAGATCTGAGCAGTCTACCTGAGATCTGAGAGGTCTACCTAAAATCAGAAAACTAACTAAACTGATCACATGGACCACAGCCTGTCTAACTCAATGAAGCTATAAGCTATGCCATGTAGGGCCACCCAAGACAGATGAGTCATGGTGGAGAGTTCTGACAAAACGTGGTCCACTGGGGAAGGGAATGGAAAACCACTTATTATTCTTGCCTTGAGAACCCCATGAACAGTATGAGAAGGCAAAAAGGACGCTGAAAGATTAATTTCCCAGGTCAGTAGATGACCAACATGCTGCTGAAGAAGAGTGGAGTATAGCTCCAGAAAAAATGAAGAGGCTGAACCAAAGCAAAGACAATGCCCAGTTGTGGATGTGATAGATGATTGAAGTAAAGTCCGATGCTATAAAGAACAATACTGCACAGGAACCTGGAATGTTAGGTCCATGGGTCAAGGTAAATTGGAAGTGGTCAAACAGGAGATAGCAAGAGTGAACATCAATATTTTAGGATTCAGTGAACTAAAATGGACTGGAATGGGTGAATTTAATTCAGATAACCATTATATCTATTACTCTGGGCAAGAATCCCTTAGAGGAAATGGAGTAGCCCTCATAGTCAACAAAATAGTCTGAAATATAGTACTAGGTGCAATCTCAAAAATGACAAAACGATCTCTGTTCATTTCCAAGGCAAACCATTCAATATCACAGTAATCCAAGTCTATGCCCCAACCACTAATGCTGAAGAAGCTGAAGATGAATGGTTCTATGAAGACCTACAAGACCTTCTAGAACTAACAACAAAAAAAGAGGTCCTTTTCATCATAGGGGACTGGAATGAAAAAGTAGGAACTCAAGAGATACCTGAAGTTACAGGCAACTTTGGCCTTGGAGTATAAAATGAAACACGGCAAAGACTAACAGAGTTTTGCCAAGAGAACACTCTGGTCATAGCAAATACACTCTTCCAACAACACAAGAGAAGACTCTACACATGGACATCATCAGATGGTCAATATCGAAATCAGATTGATTATATTCTTTGCAGCCAAAGATGGAGAAGCTCTATACAGTCAACAAAAAACAGACCAGGAGCTGACTGTGGCTCAGATCATGAACTCCTTATTGCCAAATTCAGACTTAAAGAAAGTAAGGAAAACCACTAGACCATTTAGGTATGATCTAAATCAAATCCCTTAACTATACAGTGCAAGTGAGAAATAGATTCAAGGGATTAGATCTGATAGACAAGAGTGGCAGAAGAACTACGGACAGAGGTTCATGACATTGTATAGGAGGCAGTGATCAAGACCATCCCCAAGAAAAAGAAATGCGAAAAGGCAGATGGTTGTCTGAGGAGGGCTTAGAAATAGCTGAAGAAAGAAGAGAAGATAAAGGCAAAGGAGAAAAGGAAAGATATACACATCTGACTGCAGAGTTCCAAAGAATAGCAAGCAGTGATTAATGCAAAGAAACAGAGGAAAATAGAATGGGAAAGACTAGAGATCTCTTCAAAAAAATTAGAGATACCAAGGGAACATTTCATGCAAAGATGGGCACAATAAAGGACAGAAATGGTATGAGGACCTAACAGAAGCAGAAGATATTAAGAAGAGGTGGCAAGAATACACAGAAGAACTATACAAAAAGGTCTTAATAACCCAGATAATCATGGTGGTGTGATGACTCACCTAGAGCCAGACATCCTGGAATAGGAAGTCAAATGGGCCTTAGGCAGCATCACAACAAACAAGGCTAATGGAGGTGATGCACTTCCAGTTGAGCTATTTCAAATCCTAAAAGACGATGCTGTGAAAGTGCTGCACTCAATATGCCAGCAAATTTGGAAAAGTCAGCAGTGGCCACAGAACTGGAAAAGGTCAGTTTTCATTCCACTCCAAAAGAAAGGCAATGCCAAAGAATGCTCAAACTACTGCACAATTGCTCTCATCTCACATGCTAGCAAAGTAATGCTCAAAATTCTCCAAGCAAGGCTTCAACAGTACATGAACTGAGGACTTCCAGATGTTCAAGAAAAGGCAGGGGAACCAGAGATCAAATTGCCAACATCCACTGGCATCATCAAAAAAGCAAGAGTCCCAGAAAAACATCTACTTCTGTTTTATTGACTACGCCAAAGATCACAACTGTGTGGATCACAACAAACTGTGGAACATTCTTAAAGAAATGGGAATACCAGACCACCCGACCTGCCTCCTGAGAAATCTGTATGCAGGTCAAGAAGCAACAGTTAGAAGCGGACCTGGAATAATGGCTGGTTCCAAATTTGGAAAGGAATATATCAAGGCTGTATACTGTCACCCTGTTTATTAAACTTATATGCAGAGTACATTATGTGAAATGCAGGACTGGATGAAGCACTAGCTGGAATCAAGATTGCCAGGAGAAATATCAATAACCTCAGAAATGCAGATGACACCACCCTTATGGCAGAAAGCAGAAAGGAACTGAAGAGCTTCTTGATGAAAGTGAAAGAGGAGAGTGGAAAAATTGGCTTAAAACTCAACATTCAGAAAACTAAGATCATGGCATCTGGTCCCATCACTTCATGGCAAATAGAATGGGAAACAATGGAAACAGTGACAGACTTTATTTTGGGGGGCTCCAAAATCACTGCAGATGGTGACTGCAGCCATGAAATTAAAAGATACTTGCTCCTTGGAAGAAAAGCTTTGACCAACCTGGACATCATATTAAAAAGCAGAGACATTACTTTGCCGACAAAGGTCCATATAGTCAAAGCTATGGTTTTTCCAGTAGTTAGGTATAGATGTGAGAGTTGGACCATTAAGAATGCTAAGCACTGAAGCATTGATGCTATTGAACTGTGGTGCAGGAGAAGACTCTTGGATGGCAAGGAGATCAAACCAGTCACTCCTAAAGGAAATCAGACCTGAATATGCCTTGGAAGGACTGATGCTGAAGCTGAAGCTCCAATACTTTGGCCACCTGATGTGAAGAACTGACTCACTGGAAAAGACCTCGATGCTGGGAAAGATTGAAGGCAGGAGGGAGGAGGAGGGGGCATCAGAGGATGAGATGGTTGGATTTCATCACTAACTCAATAGACATGAATTTGAGCAAGTTCCAGGAGTTGGTGATGGACAGGGAAGCCTGGCATGCTGCAGTCCATGGGGTCACAAAGACTTGGACATGACTGAGCAATTGAACTGACTAACTGACCTAAAATAACTGATTTTCCAGGTAACAAGAGGGTTTGGAAGGCCCCTAAGACATGCTAGGTTGCTCTAGCTGCTGAAGATGCCCCCAACATCTTTATTTTCCAGCAGTTATTTTACAATGTCATTAATATATCTTCTGAATAAGTTCATACATCTCCTGTGGACTTTTAAGCTAGTCATTGCAACAACTCTGCTTCCATCTTAGCCACTTGCTCTGGCTTTCCAGTCAACTGCAGAATTTTCATGGAGATGCATACATAATAGAGCTTTGTGTGATTTATTTTTGATAACTAACAGGGCAGTATGATATGAACTTGTGTAAGACATGAAATCAGGTCACAAACTCAGGTACACGAGAAATATTATTCTTCCCTTTTTCTTTTAATATTTCATTTTTAATTCTATCCCTCAGACCACCAAGTTGGGAGGAAATTTCACTATATTAGTAGTTACTTTGGTGTTCTATTTCCAGTCCCCCTTCCTCCATCCCTCCCTCTAAGTTCGGAGGATACTTGTTCATCAGTCATTGGTTTGCAATGCTCATGTCTTCACTTACCTCCTCTGAGTTGGCCGCCATCTTCTCCAGATCCATAAGCTCTTTGCACTTGCACATCTCTCATGAGCAAGGCCAGGAGACTCAAAGCTTATGGTTTTCCTAAACCAGTGGTTCTCAACTAGGGCAACTTTGTCCCCAAGGAACATTTGGCAATATCCATAAACCTTTTTTATTGTCACAACCTAGAATAGGCGGGTGTTACTTAACACTAGTTAGTAGAGGCCAGGGCTGCTGCTGCTGTTGCACATCCTGCAATCAAGGACAGCCCCCCTATCCCACACACCACCTAAGAATTATCGGTCCAAATGTTAATAGGGCTGAGATTGAGAAACTGTGCTCTAGACCAGCAACTTTGACCACTCGTTAAAATTGGAGAGATTTTGAAAAATAGCTATTCCTGGGGCCAAAGTAGACTATTTAAATTGGAGTCTTTAGAGGTAGACTTTGGTACTGGCATAAAAAATATAAAACAAAAAAATATCTCCAGATAACCTGATATGTAGTCATGGTTAAGTACCACTGTCTTGGATGATTCATCCACTTATTTCTCTCTGGGGTCCAGCACTCCCTGTGTGCTATCAGGAAATGAAGCATTAAGAAACTTATAGACCTCTCAACTCACCATCCCAAGAGAGTCTTCTTTTAATCTAAGGGAGATCCTCTCTCCCTTCTGTTTCTTTCAGCCCACTTTTCTTGCTTATGTCACTTACAGATTTATGCTTTTAGATTACTAGGTCCCATAAATCACTTATGTACTTTCTACCTGCCCCTTACTTTCCCTTAAGCAATGAAGCACTGCTGAATTAATGGGAAATGAACAGGAAAATGCTGTGTGTGTGTGTGTTTGGAGTAGGTACCAGTGTTTAGGGGGACATGAAATAATGTCTCCAAATATTATCCAGGTGTAAACTTCACAAACATTCTATAACTTCTTAAAATCTACCACTATCATTCCTCACTGAAGCACCTGAATATGTCCTAGATGATCTCAGTAAAAGAGTTCCTTTATAGTCTAAACGTTTCTAGTTTTGTTGAATAGTTATCTGAATCTATTACTTCACATTAACAATTGTTAAGGGACGATTCTAATTGGATATTTTACCATCAACTCACACTCAGCCTTTCCAAAGCAAACGCATCATCTGTTTTAAATGTCCCCTTTTTCTACTCCATCCTCTCCTTCATTTCTGAATTACCTTAAAGAGAACAGCATCCCTTCATCACTCAAGGGTGAAAAGGTAGAATCACTTTTGATAACTATCTTTCTTCTATCCCTTGATCCTATTACATTATCAAGATCTTTTTAAAATATTTTTTGAATGTATCTTATTGCAATTTCATTCTTACAGTTTCCACAGCTACCACCTTAGTTCATGACCTTATCATTTCATGCCTGCTTTACTGTAATATTTTCCATCATACTTGGCTCCATTGATTGCCACACTCCATTCATTCTGTAGCCAGGATATTGATGTCATTGAGTCCTGCCTTCACAAACTCATTGTTCTGTGTAAGAAATTGCAAACGTTTCCTCATTGTGAGTTGAATCAATTGTAAGTTCCTCTATGTTGCCTTCAAGTCCTCCACAGGCTGACTCTTTCATCTGCCTACCCTCTCTAAATCCATAAATCTTCTAACCTATCCAGGCTATGACCTAAAAATCACATACCCACAATGGCCAGTTCTAAAATTGATGTTACAGACAATCTGGTGTACAGCTGGGACCACAATTCCTGCCACTTCACTGGGCTGCCTGCCTCTCTGGAGACAAAATTTTCAATCAATCCTCCACACAGAGATCAGAGGTGTGTTTTCTGAAGGTAAAAGCATTCAATAGTAACAGTAGAACTAAGCCTTCAGGAGTCCTTCTCCCCCAGCCAAGAGAATAAATAAAAAATACTATCCCTCCTGGATGGAATGGCCAAGATTACTCCTATCCTTAAAAACATAAAGGACGCAGGGGCAGAGGTTCCCATCGTATTCTCATGCCATTCAGCAGTTTGGTCCCTACAAAATCAAATATTGATATATTGTGGTGGATGAAGGAAGACTACTGCAAACTCAGACACATAGGACTTGTAGCATTAGATGCTGCATCCTTGCTGGAGCAAATTAATGCAGCCTACGTATATGGTATGTAGCCATTGATCTGGTGAATGCATTCTTTTTCATCCCCTGTCAGAAAGAAGAATCAGGAGTGGTTTGTATAAACGTGGCCTAGACCACAGTACAATTTATGTCTTCATCTAGGGCTATATTAGCTCTCTTTTTCTCTGTCATAGTCTGAAGGACCTAGAACATCTGGACATTCTTTAGAATATCACATAGGTCCACTGTTTCCATCTATCAATGAGATCATGTTCATCACACTGCTTGAACAAGAAATGCTAAGTGTATTGGGGGCCTTGGTAAGACACAGAAACTCCAGAGTGAGAGTGATGATGAAGTACAAAGTCCTGCCACCTTCCATTAACTGGGGAAAACTCTGAAAGAACTTCTCAACTCCAGTGCTTCTCTTGGAATGAGCTGAAGCCTCTCTTGAAGCTATACCATAGATCAATTTCTCCTCAGTGAATTCCACTTTCTTCACTGCTTTATAAGGATTGTTTCATAGTGCAGTTCCCAGTAGGTCTCCTGTGTACAAATATCCCACTGAGAGTCTGTTTCATGGGCAACCTGAGCCTTAGATAAAGCCTGAGGTAAAGTTTTAAATAATGTGGGGGAGTTGGTAGGTGATATCAGCCACCAAGGTAGTGAGTAGTAGATTCTGATGGCAAAGTTCTAACCTGGTTTTTGGTGGGAGGAAGAAAAGAGGAAGAATGGCCTACCATCTACAAGAGACTGTGAGAAGCTAAGACCACCTCCAATTCCAGCTGCATAGGAGTGTGGGAGAGAAAATAGCCTTCATTTCAGAGGACCACAGCAGAAGCAGAGACCTGAGAGGATTATTGCCTTCTGATGAGCTCTAGAAGGTGAAGAAAATGTTCAGAGCAGAGTGAGGGGATTTTCTGATAATAGAACATGAGTTTCAGATTGCTGGTGTAAAGGGAAGGAGTAAGATAGAATCTAAAAGGGGGATGCAAAGAATTGCTTGCTGATTAGAGTGGGTGGGAGGAGAGGCATCTTGGGTTATTACCAGTAATTAAAGTAAACAGAGATGAACATAATGAAATCAGCCTTGGGATTGTTAAAACTGAGCGGGGCAGGAGAGGCTATACCTGAGGATGAAGAGGACAGGTGAGGGCATTGTTGGGAATTCAAAGTGTCAGGATCCCCTTTCCACTGGAGTTTATGTGAAGGCTGGGAGGAGTGGCTAATGTTGAGCATTAGACTCTCTGAGCCTTTCCCTTCAATCCTTGCATAGAGGAGACTCTATCTTTGCCTAAAGTAAAACTCCCAACACATTTGTGAAATCAGGTCAATTATTTTTTCTCTTTCTCACAATAGCAACTATGAGACATATACTCCCCAATCATAAAATCTTTCCCTTCCTAATCACTGATATAGCATTAAGTTAAAGATGTTTGGTTATAATAAAAGGGTTCAGAAATTGAAGCTGTCAAGCAAAAATATCTGTGTTAATCTCAGCACCATTAAACATACACACATAAAGAAAAAAAATGATTATCTGACAGGTGGGAAGAATAAAATCATCAAGAAATGAAAACATGTTCTGTTTATAAAAAGCTGAGGTGAAGAATAAACAGGAAAAAAATAAAGAGTGAATTTCAATAACTGCTGAACAAAGCTTTCTCATTTTGTCCAAAAAACTGATTAAATGCCTGTGGAAGAAAGACTCTAATTCTAAGCCCATCTTTAACCTGAAAACTTTGGGGAAAAGTCATTGATTTATTCATAAAACAAATATGTATGTGCTTGGCACCTACTATGTGTCAGGCTCCAAACTTAATCTTGAAGATAAAGCCATGCAGAAGATGAAGAGGATCCTTTCATTTATAGAAGTGAGGTTCATAGCCACAGACAGCAACAGTAGGATAGTGTGGTAAGGGCTGATGGAGAAAGTATAGGCATTTTCTGGGAGCACTTAGTGGGGGTCCCACCTTAACTTCAGTAGGAGTCAGAATAGTGAGATGACTAGAAGGGAAACACCTCAAACAGAGGCAAAAGCAACAGCTCCTTAGAGGCCTAAGGTAGAGGAGATCTTGGCAAAACCGGCTGGAATTGTTGATGAGTGATAGGCGGAGAGCAAGGGAGCAGCTAGAGTGTTAAACAAGGTAAAACAATTTAGTCTTTACCCTGGGGAGGGTGAGTCATTGATCACATCTGCATTTTAGAAAGATCACTCTGGGTACTGTGTGAAAAAAAAAAAAAAAGGATTGTTGAGAGGTTTGAAGCTATTAGCCCAGGTGATTGTTAAGATTTTTTCCCACCACAAACATTCTATGATTTGTTTACGGAAATTGTATATAACTTCTGTGTGTAATCACTAGATAGTTCAGAATAGCCACAGGTTATAATAAGGGCTAATATTTACTACAGCCCTTCTGAAAATCAGGATCTATTTAAGCATTTTATATCAATCAGTAAATTAAAATCCCACAACAATGCTAGGATATATGTTCTATTATTATTTTCATTGTCCTACTTTATAGAAAAGGAAACTGGGATGCAGTGAGGATCATTGGTTAAGTGGCAAATCTAGATTTGCATTAGATTTCAGTGCCCAGACTTTACCTTGGGATGCACATATACTAACTACTCCACTTCCCATTATTCAGAAATCTCACGTCCTGGGAATTTCCTGGTAGTCAAGTGGTTAGGACTGCTGCTGCTGCTGCTGCTGCTAAGTTGTTTCAGTTGTGTCTGACTCTGTGCGACCCCAGAGACGGCAGCCCACCAGGCTCCCCCGTCCCTGGGATTCTCCAGGCAAGAACACTGGAGTGGGTTGCCATTTCCTTCTCCAATGCGTGAAAGTGAAGTCGCTCAGTGGTGTCTGACTCTTCGAGACCCCATGGACTGCAGCCCACCAGGCTCCTCCATCCATGGGATTTTCCAGGCAAGAGTACTGGAGTGGGGTGCCATTGCCTTCTCCGAAGTGGTTAGGACACTGCACTCTTATTGAGAAGGGCCCAGGGTTGATCACACCTGTTCAGAGAACTAAAATCCCACCTGTCTTGTGGTGCGGCCAAAAAGAGGAAAAGAAAGAAAGAATTCTCATTTCCTACAGGAAGCGTTTCTCAGGTGAAATGAGAAGGAATCTCTCTTTGTGAGCAGGAGTGACAAATCTATAATCTGTACCTAAAGTTGGAATGCACTCAAAAGAGAAAGCAGGAAGGTAACCAAGCTGACTTTCTCAACGTCTGGGCTCAGAGATCAACTTTGTGTTGTCATAAATAAAAAGGTTTCTAACTTTCATAAAATCTTTTCCCCAATCCCACCATCATCACACTTAAACTGGTTAATCAAATGCCTTCTCTTTTTTAAGCAATAAATTGGAGGAAAAATTTGTAAGAAACAGTATAAGCCTATGAGCATATCCTTTAAAAATCATTAAAGACATTCTTTTCTCTTTAGCTAGAGTAATTATTCCTGTTTTTCAACTGAATTAAAAGTGGCTTGAGTTAAAAAAATGAATTAAATGCACAACAGATGGGAAATCACTTTGATATCCAGGTTTGGTAGCTAAAAGTGTTGCAGATCTTGTCTAAAATTACTATTAATAACAGTTTAAGGAAACTGGTAGTTTTTAAACAGCTTAGTGGTTGAAGAAAATAAACTTTTCATTTTGTGATTTCCAGAGAAGATGGTCCCTTCAAAATGGGAGTGACTAATATACTAATATTGTTATTATTGTTCAGTTGCTAATATTCTAACATTGTTGTTGTTCAGTTGCTCAGTCATGTCCCACTCTTTGCAACTCCATGGACTGCACCATGTCAGACTTCCCTGTCTATCATTATCTCCTGAGGTTTGCTCAAGCTCATGTCCACTGAGTCACTAATGCGATCCACCTATCTCATCCTCTGCCACCCTTTCTTCTGTCTTCAATCTTTCCTAGCATCAAGGTCTTTTCCATTGAATCAGCTGTTTGCATCAGGTGGCCAAAAGACTGGAGCTTCAGCTTCAGTATCAGTCCTTCCAATGAATATTCAGGGTTGATTTCCTTTGGGGTTGACTGGTTTGACCTCTTGCAGTCCAAGGGACTCTCAGGAGTCTTGTCCAGCACCACAGTTAGAAAGCACCAGTTCTTTGGTGCTCAGTCTTCTTTATGGTCCAGCTCTCACATCCATACATGACTACTGGAAAAACCATAGTTTTGACTATATAGACCTTTGTTGGCAAAGTAATGTCTCTGCTTTTTAATACTCAGTCTAGGTTTATCATAGTTTTCCTTCCAAGGTACAAGTGTCTTTCAGTTTCATGGCTGAAGTTACTGTTTGCAGTGATTCTGATGCTCAAGAAAATGAAGTGTCATTATTTCTATTTTTCCCCATTTATTTGCCATGAAGTGATGGAACTGAAAGGCATGATCTTAGATTTTTGAACGTTGAGTTATACGTCAGCTTTTTCACTCTCCTCTTTTACTTTCATCAAGAGGCTCTTTAGTTCCTCTTCACTTTCTGCCATTAGGGTGCTATCATCTGCATATCTATTGACATTAATCCCAGTAATCTTGATTCCAGGTTATGATTCATCCACCCTGGCATTTTGCATGATTATTCTGCATAGAATTTATATAAGCAGGGTGACAATAAACAGCCCTGATGTACTCCTTTCCCAATTTTGAACCAGACTGTTGTTCCATATTGGGTCTAACTGTTGCTTCTTCACCTGCATATAGGTTTCTCAAAAGGCAGGTAAGGTGGTCTGGTATTCACATCTCTTTAAGAATTTTCCACAGTTCATTGTGATCCCCAGAGTTAAAGGCTTTAGCAAAGTCAATGAAGCAGAAGTAGATGTTTTTCTAGAATTCTCTTGCTTTTTCTATGATCCAAAGGGTGTTGGCAATTTGATCTCTGGTTCCTTTGCCTTTTCTAACTCCAGCTTGTACATCTGGAAGTATTTGCATGTACCATTGAAACCTAGCTTGAAGGACTTTGAGCATTACCTTGCTAGCATGTGAAATGAGAGCAATTGTGTGGTAGTTTAACATTACAGAGAAGCTCTATACAGTCAGCAAAAACAAGACTGGGAGCTGACGGTGGCTCAGATCATGAACTCCTTATTTAAAAATTCAGACTTAAGTTGAAGAAAGTAGGGAGAAGGCAATGGCACCCCACTGCAGTGCTCTTGCCTGGGAAATCCCATGGATGGAGGAGCCTGGTGAGCTGCAGTCCATGGGGTTGCGAAGAGTCAGACATGACTGAGCGGCTTCACTTTCACTTTTCACTTTCATGCATTGGAGAAGGAAATGGCAACCCACTCCAGTGTTCTTGCCTGGAGAATCCCAGGGACAGGGGAGCCTGGTGGGCTACCGTCTATGAGGTTGCACAGAGTCAGACACGACTGAAGCGACTTAGCAGCAGCAGCAGGGAAAACCACTGGACCATTCAGGTATGACCTAAATCAAATCCCTTATGACTATACAGTGAAAGTGAAAAATAGATTCAAGGGATTAGATCTGATAGACAGAGTGCCTGAAGAACTATGGATGGAGGTTCATGACATTGTACAGGAGGCAGGGATCAAGACCATCCCCAAGAAAAAGAAATGCAAAAAGGCTGAATGGTTGTCTGAGGAGGCCTTCCAAACAGCTATGAAAAGAAGAGATGAGAAAGGCAAAGGAGGAAAAGAAATCTATGCCCATTTGAACGCAGAGTTCCAAAGAATAGCAACGAGAGATAAGAAAGCCTTCCTCAGTGATCAATGCAAAGAAATAGAGGAAAATAATACAATAGGAAAGATTAGAGATCACCTCAAGAAAATTAGACATAACAAGGGAACATTTTATGTAAGGATGAAGGGCAGAAATGGTATGGACCTAACAGAAGTGGAAGACATTAAGAAGAGGTGGCAAGAATACACAGAAGAACTATACAAAAAAAGATCTTCATGACCCAGATAATCATGATGGTGTGATCCCTCACCTAGAGCCAGACATCTTGGAATGGGAAGTCAAATGGAGCTTAGGAAGCATCACAACGAACAAAGCTAGTGGAGGTGATACACTTCCAGTTGAGCTATTTCAAATCCTGAAAGATGATGCTGCGAAAGTGCTGCACTCAATATGTCAGCAAATTTGGAAAAGTCAGCAGTGGCCACAGGACTGGAAAAGGTCAGTTTTCATTCTGATCCCAAAGAAAGGCAATGCCAAAGAATGCTCAAACTATTGCACAATTGCTCTCATCTCACATGCTAGCAAAGTAATGCTCAAAATTCTCCAAGCCAGGCTTCAATAGTATGAGAACCATGAACTTCCAGATGTTCAAGCTGGATTTAGAAGAGGCAGAGGAAATGTTGGCAGATCAAATTGCCAATATACACTGGATCATCGAAAAAGCAAGAGAGTTCCAGACAAACATCTACTTCTGCTTTATTGACCATGCCAAAGCCTTTGATATGTGGAGCACAACAAATTGTGGAACATTCTTAAAGCAATGGGAATACCAGACCACCTGATTTGCCTCCTGAGAAATCTGTATGCAGGTCAAGAACCAACAGTTAAAACTGGACATGGAACAACAGACTGGTTCCAAATTGGGAAAGGAGTACATCAAGGCTATATATTGTCTCCCTGCTTATTTAACTTACATGCAGAGTACATCATGAGAAATGCTGGACTGGATGAAGCACAAGCTGGAATCAAGATTGCCAGGAGAAATATCAATAACCTCAGATATGCAGATGACACCACCCTTTTGGCAGAAAGTGAAAAGAACTAAAGAGCCTCTTTAACTAAAGAGAATGAAAATTTTGTCTTAAAATTTAACATTCAGAAAACTAAGATCATGGCATCTGGTCCCATTACTTCATGGCAAACAGACGGGGAAACAGTGACAGACTTTATTTTGGGGGGTTCCAAAATCACTGCAGATGGTGAATGCAGCCATGAAGTTAAAAGATGTTTGCTCCTTGGAAGAAAAATTGTGACAAACCTACACAGCTTATTAAAAAGCACAGACATTACTTTGCCAACAAAGATCCAACTAGTCAAAGCTATGGTTTTTCCAGTAGTCATGTATGGATGTGAGAGTTGGAGTATAAAGAATGCTGAGTGCCATAAAATTGATGCTTTTGAACTGTGGTGTTGGAGAAGACTCTTGAGAATCCCTTGGACTGCAAGGAGATCCAACCAGTCCATCCTAAAGGAAATCATTTCTGAATATTCATTGGAAGAACCGATGCTGAAGCTGAAACTCTAATACTTTGGCCACCTGATGTGAAGAGTTGATTCATTTGAAAAGACCCTGAAGCTGGGAAAGATTGAAGGGAGGAGAAGGGGACAACAGAGGATGAGATGGTTGGATGGCATTATCGACTTGATGGACATGAGTTTGAGTAAACTCTGGGAGTTGGTGATGGACAGGGAGGTCTGGCGTGCTGCAGTCCATGGGACCGCAAAGAGTTGGATACGACTGAGGGACTGAACTGAACTCGAATATTCTTTGGCATTGCTGTTCTTTGCAATTGGAATAAAAACCTACCTTTTCCAGTCATGTGCTCATTCCTGAGTTTTCCTAATTTGCTAGCATATTAAGTGCATTTTACAGATGAGAAGACTAAGATACAGATCAATCAGGTAACATGAACAAAGTCAAGTGACTTGTAAATGGCTGAGGTAGGATTTGAATCTAGTGAGTCTGGCTCCAGAATTGTGACACTTCATTGCCTCCAACGAAAAATCTCCTGAGGACAGCATCCTTCCCAAATACAAATACAAAGCCCCAAGAGGAGAAAGTCTAATGCTTCATATCTTTCTTCTTGCTTTAAAACTAGACATGATACCTGGAGGTGCAGTAGTCATTATGGCATCATGAGGAGTCAAGAAAAGCATGAATTAATGATGGAGAGAATTCAATGATCTAGACCTTTCCACTGAGCACCACTGAACCAATGGCCGTAATAACTTGCCTCTGGATTTTATATGTGAGAAAACAAAAATCCTGTATGTTTAAGCCACTGTAATTGGACTTGCTATATATTGCAGCCAAGCACCTTTCTAATCAATGCACTTGTGTACTATTCTATGACAGCACTTTTCAAACGCCTGCAACCATTTGGGCCCTCATCTCCCTCCCTTATAAGACTGCGTATTCCTTAACGGCAGGAGAAATCCAGTCTAATAATTAGTTCTTCTCAGGGATGGCTGCCAGTGACCACTCTGCCCCACCACTCTTGGATTAAATGCCCTCAGTCCTACAGCTCTCCATGAACTCAAGAACAAGTGAGCCTGAAAGCTAATCCTTCACCAGTTCAATGTTAAAATGACTGCAACACTAGATGACATCTTAACTAAGGCCTTGTGAGAGATGCTGACAGCCAGAGAACCCAGCTAAGCTGTGCCTAAACTCCTGACCTGCAGGAACTATTGTTTAATAAATATTGTTTATACTACTAAATTTGGGAGTAATTTGCTATAAAGTGATAGGTAACTAATGCAGTGTCCAATAAATATTCAATTAATAAAGCAATAAGCATTCGTTGAGCTGGAAAACAAATGGGTAAAGAGTGGAAATACAGGAAATATTAGGGAAGAATTCTTCCACAGAGAAGGTGATAACTGAGCTGAAGTTTGAAGGGTAAACAAAGGGGAATGGAATATATCTAACAGAGGGATTGGTGTGTAAAGGGCAGAGAGAATATAAGGAGATTTGAGTTAGGAAACTTTCTAGTAGAGCCTTAAGAATGGAGGGCAGGATGTCTGTGGGAAAGAGCTGGAGATAGAGGTGAAAGCTTTAGTAAGAGGAACACTCAGAGGCTTTGTATGCTGTGCAAAGATGAGAGCTTTGTTTTCTAGACAATGGGAAGCCAGTGAAGGCTTTCCAATAGGGAAGATGCTTTAGATGGTAGTTATGGAGGGTGATGGAGTGGGAGTAGTGGTGGGGATGATTGGAAGGAAGCTGGCTGGAATACTAGTGGGGTGATGTGAGGATAGTTGATTCAATACCTTTCAGAGCAATGCCACTCCATTTGAGAGAGGGGTATAGAGGATAAGATCTAAGGTGACTTGCAGGTCCTGTAGGTATACTTCACTGAGAGAGGTCTCTGCTAAGCTGCAGACATAAATGAAGGCATTATCAACACAGAGGTGGTAGGTGAGGGATGATGGACATTTAACATGCACACACTGTGTGGCAGATCTGAGCTTCTCTTATGGTTTCATATTTATTTCTTACAAGGACTTGGTGAGTTGTGCATGATTCACTCCATTTTACAGAGGACAAGGAAACTGAAGTTCAGAGAAGTCAAATAACTTGCTCAAGAAAGTGAAAAAAAAGTGAAAGTGTTAAGTCACTCAGTTGTGTCTGATTCTTTGCAACCCCATGGACTATAGCCCACCAGGCCTTCTGTCCATGGGATTTTCCAGGCAAGAATACTGGAGTGGGTAGTCTCTCCCTTCTCCAGGAGATCTTTCTGACCCAGGGATTGAACTCAAGTCTTCTGCATTTCAGCAGATTCTTTATCATCTGAGCCACCAAGGAAGCCCAGCTAATAAGTGAAAGAATCAATGTTCCCACTCACATGACTGTCTCAGAGGCCCAGATTATTTCCACTTCCCATAGTGCTCTAGGAGACTGACAAAGTGACAGGACCAAGAGGGGAATTTGGGGAAAGAATGGTATTGAAGAGGTGGATGAAGAAGAGGAAACTGTTAAGTGGACCACAAATAGTCTGAAGCAGGGGAGAAGATTTGAAAGGCGGTGCCATGGAGGCAGCGGTGAGAGAGAGATTCAAGATGAGGACACTGTCACCAGGATCAATGCAGCACTGAGATGAACGACAGGAAAGCAATTATTATCGGTCTTAAAAGGGCAATCTCAATAGCTTGGTGCCAGATTGCTCGTGCCTGAGGAAAGACTTAGATAAACAATCAGGGGCAATAAATGCAGACAAAAGTCTGGCTGTGAAGAAAAGGAGAAATATTAAAAAATGTGGACATGGAACTCAGGATTCAGGTAATATTTTGCTTGTTTACAGGAAGAGTTCAGACATCGGGAGTTGATCATATTCTGTGCTCAAAAAGACCTAGTGGTTAGGAAGAGGACTGGTGGTTACAGGAGAGGGAGATTATTGATAGAATCAAGTTTATCAGCTGACACAAGAAATCTCAGTCCGGAGAGAGATGACAGCCTCCACCTTGGTCTCCAAATTTAGTCTCCCCTTCATATGACCTGGAATGATTCTTCCTCTGCCATCTTGAAGTGATCTACTTGGTTCCATTATTTTTTATGTCTGCTCTTGAAAACAATTTGAGATCTTCAAGAACAAATTCAAAATTCTGCCCCTGAGGGGCAGCACCAGACTATAAAAATAAGTTCTAACAAGATTTCTGGGTCTACCATAAATGTTCTGTGTGACCCTTGTTTCTTAGTTTTTGCTCTGTCTTATCTCCTTAGATCCCTAAAATATTGTAAGGATTCAAGAGATCACTCTGATCTATCTGCCTAGTACTGAACAGTTTTGTGTACACAATGGGTGTGTAATAAACACGTTGATTTGCATCTGCTTGATTCTGAGAAAATCAGGTCCCTATAAATCTTTTAAGGAAGACCCCTGCAGTCCATAGGCTAGAGGTGAGGTCATAAATTTATACCTAAGCAGCCTTTGTTATTTTTCTTATTAGGTAAAACTGTTATAGCAACAGCTAAATAGACTGATTTAGAGGTTAAACCAGAAACTGCTGGCTCCCTTCTTCAGACCATCAAGATGCCCTTTCCTTAGCACGTAGGGGCAGAGTAATTGTGAATTCTATATGTATCTGTAAGTTGCTTGCAAGCAGCCATTACCAAAATGAACGAATTGAATAATAACATTACAATGGCTAGTTGATGTAGAAATTTGACCCAGAGACAAACCCACTAACATGTTTCTGCTTGTTTCTAATTTTAGAATTCTATCAGATTAAGGCAAAACTGAGTCAAATTATCATTCAGTTCCACATAAACTGACGTTAAGAAGCTGTTCTTTTTCATTTCTACCTGGAAACCTATTTCATCCCGCATTTAAATTAAATGCAATATAATAGGCATATGGTTGCCATGCAGGCAACCATAAGAAGATAAGCTAGTTTGTGGATGCAGAACAAGTTTACATCTAGAAGAAAGGGAGACATATTCAGTTCTCCATCCAGGCATGTTTCAGTGTCATGGTTGATATGTTTTACTCTACATAAGGTTGCTTTGATATTGTGTAGTCACTCTCCGAATTACATCTCTACACGTGGATGAAATCCCAGCTCACCTCAGTATCTCTGCGGTCTTCAGTCGCAGGGAACATGAACATCACAGCATGAAGAGGTCAGAACGTTTCCCATTCCACTCAGACTCAGAATCGAGTTAAACAGCAGTGACATCCCTGTTGCACTGGCTATGAATATACACTATGGCTGCATCACTAACACTGTATTTTGCTTGTGTCATTCAGTAGACAGGCTGGTGGTCCAGTCTGATTTTGAGCCCAAGAACAGGAGAATCAGGAGTGAAGGACTGTGTTTTTGAAGTCCTGAAGCACTCCCTAGCTTTGTCGTGAATTTTCATCACTAGAGCATTTGGAGGCCATGTGCCTGAGGGGGCTGTCTGTCAGCAGAGGCATAAAGCAGTGTTCTTGGCTGCATGTGATCAATAAATATCCATTGGCCCTTCTGTGAATAGCAGAGTTGGTGACCTCAGTGTCACAGAAAATTTCTAATTTGGATAATTACATTCTGCTTCTCTCTATTGCTCCTGTAGCCTAAATAGAAAATGAAATTCTTCATTTTCGTTCGTCAACTGCTGCTTAACTCACACTGCTGTGAGGTGTCGCTGTGAGCTGTTAAACATCTGCTGTGCCCTACTTCGGAGGTGGTTGCATTTTAATTGAATTTCACTTTAATTGACTTGAACACACTATATAGGTAATAAATCTGTTTGCAAAATGCTTTCAAGTCTACTCAGATAGAAAGATTCCCATGAATATTAAAACACAATAATTAGCTTCATGAAAGATATTTGGAGATTCATTTTTCTTAAAAGATATTTTGTGAAGGAAAGTCTATCATTGAGTATTTTTCATGAATGTATAATAAAATAAAAATTATTTTTTTTTATAAAGCTAAGACTGTTCTATTAAAAATTTAATCAGTGGTTACCTCCTCAATACCTGCTTAGCACAGTGCTAGGATCTGGTTCTTGTGAAGAAGTGCTAAACAGATCCAAGAATAAGTAGTTTCCACTAGAGGTCAGGCCTATCTCACTAAAGTAAGCACTGGGAATCCCAAAATACGGAGGAAGGGGAGGAGAGCAGAGACTATATGCTCTGCCCCCACCACTAACCACCTCTCCTTCCAATCTCCCATCAATAACAAAACCCTCAGTTTTAAAGCTCTATGGAAGATCCCTTGAAATGAGAATTTATGTCTTGAAAGGACTACTAAACAATCAAATATTCTTACAAGTTTTTTTTTTTTTCTCTTCAGCATTTAATGAGAGCCCACTATGTACCAGAAACCTTACCTACAGTATTGTGATCACCATTGGGTGGGTGAAAATATTCTGAGAGGTGTGTTAAATGGCCAAAGTTGCATGGTTAATAAATAACAGAAATAGCATTCAACTCCTTTGGCAAGTTGTTGCTGTTTCTACCTCCCCAGCTGGCCTTCCTGCTGATGCACTAGATGTGGCCCTTGTCCCACAGGCTGAGGGAAAAGCAGACCTGTGCATAACTACCATACAATGTCATGGGAACTACCACAGAAGCATACATTCTGGTACCTGAACTCAGCGGAGGGAATTACTAACACTGCCTTGGAGGGGGAAGGGGGGAGCGGGGCCAGAAAATGTTTTCATAGAAGAGGTAAAATTTTAGACTGGGTCTTGAAGGACAAAAAGGGGGTGAGTTCCAGAGCACAGCTTGATTAAGTGAAAAGTACTTGGGCTTTAGAATTAAGAAGACTAGAATCTGAATCCTGGTTCTAGCTCAAATGTTCCATGAACTCGAACAAGCTTTTTAAATTTTTTCTAAACCTGATCTTTCTCATTTTAAAAATTGGAAAAACAGCTAAATTCTAGGAGTACAGGAGAAAGAAATAGATAGTACAATGCCTAGAACGTAGTGGACATGTGGTGATAACCATTTATCTTCCTCTTTCTCGTGCAGAGAGAGTGACATACACCAAAACAGGCTGATGTGAGAACCAGAAATTTGGTGTGGTGCCAGCAGAAAAAGGGTGACGTATCTTGGTGGGAAACAAGGTTTATACAGATTCTGAAAGACCTTAGGTATCCTTTAAGGAGTTTGGATTTTATCCTATAGGAAGTCGTGAGCCATCAGTCATTCTGAAGCCAAAAAATGTCATGATCAGATTTCTGTCTCAAAAAAACCCTGATTTTCAGTGTGAAAATTGAACACTAGAGTGATAAGGAGGCCAGTTAGGAGTCTGTTACAATGGAACAACTTACAAGATTTGAGACCCAGAATCCTTATACTGAAAGTAAAGATAGAGAGTGACAGTAAATGCAATTGATGGAAATTTTTGACTGAAAAACATTAAAGCTAACTTGGAAATTTTAATTAATGGGTTTCTGTAGACAGTTGCTACTAACCAGTTGAGGGGAGTGAACATATTTTTGGAGAAAGGATTATTAATATTATTTATATAACAGAATTTGAGACATGTAGGACATACCAGTATACATTTCCAATGTAGTTAGATGTTTTGCCTGATGCTCAGGATAGCAGTATGAACATGATTGTTAATGTTATGCACGTGGCAGCTGAAGTCATGATATCAGGCAAAATCATCCTGGGGGAGCAGACAAAGCTCTTAGTAGGAGATCCATGGGAGGAACCAGGGGAGAACGTATGTCTTATGGACGCAGGTTATTACTGCCATTGGTTCAGTGACCTCTTATTGAGGTAAGAAAAAAGCTTGCCTGATAAATTTTAGGAAGCCTTGAGGGTTGGGTAAGGGGTTAGGGAAAAAGAGTGAAGGTTAGCTAAGGGGAATCATCAAGGCAGGAAACCTAAAATGAGTTTAGCATAGATTAACTGATCCCATTATCTGTCAGGGCCTTGGAAAGCAGAGATCATTCATGCACAGAGAGAAAGTTATTTAGAACAATTTTCTCAAAAAGCAGTAGATAAGACATTGGCCAACAGAAAGAAACCTCAGCTGAACCCTAAAAGGACACTTGGCCCTTGGGAAGGTGAAGAGGGAGGGCGATAGGAAGAAGATTTCAAAGAGGAAATGATACAAATGTTCTTAGAATGAGTGAATCTTAAGTTCAATAGGAACTTGGAGGCCATCAAGTCATTCAGAGAAGCATGGAAACACTTATTATGAGCTTAGTATGTACAACCTAACAATAATTCTCAAGTGAATGTGTTTTTTTTCTTTTGCTTTCCTAGATATTTAACCTTCATTTCTTTGAGCCTGGGTATCCCAATGTGGGTAAAAGAATATATCTGAGAAATTAGGAACTTTGAAGAAAGAATGCAGAGTAAGGATATTGTGAGATTCAGCTTCTGACATGCAAAATAGGATCAGACAATAAAACTATAGCTTTGCTAACCCAATTTTTGTCTTGAAAGAGAATTTCCTAAATCCCCTCATTCCCTATATTGGCAAATTTACTACTGAGCTTGGAGGACAAACTTCAAGATGGTGTTGTACTATCTTGTAAGTGAATACCAGACCACCTGACCTGCCTCTTGAGAAACCTATATGCAGGTCAGGAAGCAACAGTTAGAACTGGACTTGGAACAACAGACTGGTTCCAAATAGGAAAAGGAGTACGTCAAGGCTGTATATTGTCACCCTGCTTATTTAACTTCTATGCAGAGTACATCATGAGAAACGCTGGGCTAGAAGAAGCACAAGCTGTAATCAAGATTGCTGGGAGAAATATCAATAACCTCAGATAAGCAGATGACACCACTCTTATAGCAGAAAGTGAAGAGGAACTAAAAAGCCTCTTGATGAAAGTGAAAGAGGAGAGTGAAAACGTTGGCTTAAAGTGCAACATTCAGAAAACAAAGATCATGGCATCTGGTCCCATCACTTCATGGCAAACAGATGGGGAAACAGTGTCAGACTTTATTTTTTGGGGGCTCCAAAATCACTGCAGATGGTGACTGCAGCCATGAAATTAAAAGACGCTTACTCCTTGGAGAAAAGTTATGACCAACCTAGATAGCATATTGAAAAGCAGAGACATTACTTTGCCAACAAAGGTCCGTCTAGTCAAGGCTATGGTTTTCCCTGTGGTCATGTATAGATGTGAGAGTTGTTTTTTTTTTTTTTTAAAGACAATATACAAAACCATTTATTTGAACATCATTCATATTTTAAAACGTTGAGTCATTTAAACGTCCATCAATAGGAGCGTCATTGAGCATATTTACAAATAGCTTTTTTTTTATGTTTTCTTTTCTTTTTTTAATTTTTATTTTTACTTTATTTTGCTTTACAATACTGTATTGGTTTTGCTATACATTGACATGAATCAGCCACGGATGTACATGAGTTCCCCATCCTGAATCGCCCTCCCACCTCCCACCCCATATCATCTCTCTGGATCATCCCCATGCACCAGCCCCAAGCATCCTGTATCCTGTATTGAACATAGACTGGCGATTCGTTTCTTACATGATAGTATACATGTTTCAATGCCATTCTCCCAAATCACCCCACCCTCTCCCTCTCCCACAGAGTCCAAAAGTCCATTCTAAACATCTGTGTCTCTTTTGCTGTCTCGCATACAGGGTTATCATTACCATCTTTCTAAATTCCATATATATGTGTTAGTATACTGTATTGGTGTTTTTCTTTCTGGCTTACTTCACTCTGTATAATAGGCTCCAGTTTCATCCACCTCATTAGAACTGATTCAAATGTATTTTTTTTAATGGCTGAGTAATACTCCATTGTGTATATGTACCACAGCTTTCTTATCCATTCATCTGCTGATGGACATCTAGGTTGCTTCCATGTCCTGGCAATTATAAACAGTGCTGCGATGAACACTGGGGTACATGTGTCTCTTTCAGTTCTGGTTTCCTTGGTGTGTATGCCCAGCAGTGGGATTGCTGGGTCATAAGGCAGTTCTATTTCCAGTTTTTTAAGGAATCTCCACACTGTTCTCCATAGTGGCTGTACTAGTTTGCATTCCCAGCAACAGTGTAAGAGGGTTCCCTTTTCTCCACACCCTCTCCAGCATTTATTCCTTGTAGACTTTTGGATCTCTGATATTCTGACTGGTGTGAAATGGTACCTCACTGTGGTCTTGATTTGCATTTCTCTGATAATGAGTGATGTTGAGCATCTTAAAGCTAAGTGCCAAAGAATTGATGCTTTTGAACTGTGGTGTGGGAGAAGACTCTTGAGAGTCCCTTGGACTGCAGGGAGATCCAACCAGTCCATTCTGAAGGAGATCAGCCCTGGGTGTTCTTTGAAAGGAATGATGCTAAAACTGAAACTCCAGTACTTTGGCCACCTCATGCGAAGAGTTGACTCATTGGAAAAAGACTCTGATGCTGGGAGGGATTGGGGGCAGGAGGAAAAGGGGACAAAAGAGGATGAGATGGCTGGATGGCATCAGTGACTCAATGGACATGAGTTTGAGTGAACTCCGGGAGATGGTGATGGACAGGGAGGGCTGGCGTGCTGCAATTCATGGGGTCGCACAGAGTCAGACATGACTGAGCTACTGAACTGAAGTGACATACTGTATCCTCCAACAGACCACAAGGTAAGGTGAAGGATGTGGCAGAGATACTGGTCTTCTCAAAAAGTGAAAGAAGAGACAAGATAGTGTCTATCAGGCATCCCTGTTGAGTCCTGACCTACTATGAATTATACATTGTGGAAATAAAACTTTTGTTTAAAAAAGCATTATTATGAGTGAAGTACAGTGATATTTTCTGTTCAGTTCAGTTGCTCAGTTGTGCCTGACTCTTTGAGAGCCCATGGACTGCAGCACATCAGCACATCCCTGTCCAACACCAACTCCCAGAGCTTGCTGTTCAGTTCTACTTTATATGATTTTATTTTTTAAAAATCTTGGACATAATCTATTAAATTGATTTTGCAACCTAAAAATGGATTTTGATCAATAGTTTCAAAAATATTTAAGATTTGCAATGAAAAATTATATATTCTTTATTTTTTTTCTTTGGAAAACACTGAAATGTCAAAGAAGTTGATGAGGAAGACAAAGAAGAAGTGAACTTAGAAATTAATGGAAAACAATGTCTTTGGATAAAGAGCCTCCAAGAGCCCTCTGTATCCTAAACTAGAAGTCTTTTTTCTTAATATTTATTTGTATTTATTTATTTAGCTGTGCTAGGTCTTAGTTGTGGCATGCAGGATCTTCAGTCTTCCTTGAGGCATATGGGATCTTTATTTGAGGCATGCAAACTTTTAGTTTTGACATATGAGATCTAGTTCTTAAGCCAGGGATAGAAACTGGGTCCCTGTATTGGGAACATGGAGTCTTATTCACTGGATACCAGGGAAGTCCCTAAACCAAAAGTTTTGATGTTAATAATATAGGGTTGGAGCTGGAAGATTTTGAAGGACAAGTAAGTAAGTACAGGACAAAAGAGGGAGAAAGAGAAGGTTGAGGGGCCACAGTTGGCTCTCATCAAGGTGGTTTCCAGGAAATCCCTGGAGGAAGTCTCCCACCTAAGCCTGCCTATGCACAATTTTCTAGAGAGAAAGAAGCAGGAGCCATTCCTGAGAACAGTAGGATATGCAGAGTTCTCTGGAGGGGTGCCAGGTGCTTATTTGAATTGCTGATGGTCGATGATCAACATCTTTATTTGAATTGCTGATGAAGTAGGATCCAATTTTGGTATATCAGGGGTTCAGATGTGTAAGGAAGTACCTCCAGTCTTAGAAAAAAAGGGATGTGACATCTAAAATACTAAATATTTATAACTAAAATTATTTTTCATCTCATTTCCTGCCCTTACTATATTTTCCCGAAGAATCTCCACTTAACAGTCCCCAGGTCACTCACCATGTGTCCATTAGAGACTGTGAGGAGAAAAGAGTAAACGGAGATTGGCCTTGGGGACAGATATTCTGAAGAGAAAATTTTTACAAGGTGAGAGGCATAGCTAAGTGAGTAGGGGTCTTTGTTTGCAAGCAGGAGAACAAAACCCCAAAACCAATTTAAGCAAGCAAGAAAAAAGAAACAGTGTTGTTGGGGTTACTTACAAATTCAAGTCAGCAAGTATGCAGTGAGGACAGGGCCAGAGCAGTCTGGGGACCTCAATAACAAGAACCAATATGTATTCTCTTGAAAGCGCCATCACTGGAATGGGCCAGCTCTTTGTATCAGTCTCAATTCCAGAGTCAAATTCCCAGAAGACAGTCTCTAATGACCTAATTTGGGTCACAGTCTTATCCCTTAACTAGGGAATGACAGCACATCTTGATTGTTATACTCATCAAGTCTGTTTCCAGTGAAGGTGAGAAGAATAATTATACAGGGCAAAATTGGGACAAATAACAGAAGAGGGATTGAATGTTGGACTGTGGAAAATCACAGAGTCCACACCATGCAGGTATCATGCTGATAAAGAAAGCAGCTTCAGGAGACCTACTGGGCCCAGAGGGGACAGAGCAGCTGACATCCCTTCTGAGAGGCCTGGGATCTGTGCATGGCTCAGGTCCAAAGCAAATGCATTTGACTGCCTGCATTCCTTTCCAGGACTGAATTTGGAATTCAAATCAAACGCTATTTGGATGGAAGAGATATGACTTTACTGGACTGTTTCAAAGAGCACATCAAAGGAGCTCTTTGTAAATAAATCATACTGCTGTGTTATATAAATCTTGAAGGGCTGTAACTGCTCTTAAATATGCAACTGGGTTAAGTTACAATTAATGGCAAATGCCAGGACATTGTTGAATATATTTTTCTCCTTTTCTTTTTATCCTTTCAAGAGGTGAAAATGTTGATTCCATGCCTATGGGAATTATGGATCAATCTTGTCTTTTCTTTTGCTCATCATTTGCCATGAACACTTACCAAATGCAAAGTGGGCTTTTTCCCATGCAAATACAGGTTTTACTGAGACCATTAGGTTGCTTTTAAATCGGGGGAGAGCACAGATTATTGAAGATAAAATACTCTCCTATGATGCCACTTTCTTAAATGAATAAACTTCACATACAACTTGAGATGTATCTCTTTAGTAAATTTAAGTAACATACTACACATACACAAGCATTCAAATCCACACACGCATGTTACTGCTGCTGCTACTGCTTCTGCTACTGTTACTTCCTAAGTACATGAGCCAAAACGTCCATTTGTGACCAGCTCTTCTTTCTTCAGAGACAAGAATACCCGAGGGAAGACTGCCATTTGTAGAGCTTGAAATATATAAATTATGTGCTTCTTGCTTCATTGTCTTCCTTTACTTTCAAAAAAACTTTCAACAGTCTTCTGGTCACCACTCGATCTGTGGTCCCTGCTGCTATTACCCAATAAGCAACAGCTTTGGCTGGAAGACAGTGCAAATTCTTAAGTAAGATCAGCAGTTCAGTTCAGTCGCTCAGTCATGTCCGACTCTTGCGACCCCATGAATTGCAGCACGCCAGGCCTCCCTGTCCATCACTATCTCCCGGAGTTCACTCAGACTCACGTCCATCGAGTCCGTGATGCCATCCAGCCATCTCATCCTCTTTTGTCCCCTTTTTCTCCTGCCCCCAATCCCTCCTAGCATCACAGTCTTTTCCAATGAGTCAACTCTTTGCATGAGGTGGCCAAAGTACTGGAGTTTCAGCTTTAGCATCATTCCTTCCAAAGTAATCCCAGGGTTGATCTTCAGAATGGACTGGTTGGATCTCCTTGCAGTCCAAGGGACTCTCAAAAGAGTCTTCTCCAACACCACAGTTCAAAAGCATCAATTCTTCGGCGCTCAGCCTTCTTCACAGTCCAAAGCTCACATCCATACATGACCACAGGAAAAACCATAGCCTTGACTAGATGGACCTTAGTCGACAAAGTAATGTCTCTGCTTTTGAATATACTATATAGGTTGGTCATAAGTTTTCTTCCAAGGAGTAAGCATCTTTTAATTTCATGGCTGCAGTCATCATCTGCAGTGATTTCGGAGCCCCCCAAATAAAGTCTGTCACTGTTTCCCCATCTATTTCCCATGAAGTGATGGGACCGGATGCCATGATCTTCGTTTTCTGAATGTTGAGCTTTAAGGCAACTTTTTCGCTCTCCTCTTTCACTTTCATCAAGAGGCTTTGAGTTCTTCTTCACTTTCTGCCATAAGGGTGGTGTCATCTGCATATCTGAGGTTATTGATATTTCTCCTGGCAATCTTGATTCCAGCTTGTGCTTCTTCCAGCCCAGCGTTTCTCATGATGTATTCTGCATAGAAGTTAAATAAGCAGGGTGACGATATATAGCCTTGACGTACTCCTTTTCCTATTTGGAACCAGTCTGTTGTTCCATGTCCAGTTCTAACTGTTGCTTCCTGACCTGCAGATTTCTCAAGACGCAGGTTAGGTGGTCTGGTACTCCTACCTCTTTCAGAATTTTCCACAGTTTATTGGGATCCACACAGTCAAAGCCTTTGGCATAGTCAATAAAGCAGAAATAGATGTTTTTCGGGAACTCTCTTGCTTTTTCCATGATCCAGCGGATGTTGGCAATTTGATCTCTGGTTCCTCTGCCTTTTCTAAAAGCAGCTTGAACATCAGGGAGTTCACGGTTCATGTATTGCTGAAGCCTGGCTTGGAGAATTTTGAGCATTACTTTACTAGCATGTGAGATGAGTGCAATTGTGCAGTAGTTTGAGCATTCTTTGGCATTGCCTTTATTTGGGATTCGAATGAAAACTGACTTTTTCCAGTCCTGTGTGCACTGCTGAGTTTTCCAAATTTGCTGACATATTGAGTGTAGCACTTTCACAGCATCATCTTTCAGGATTTGAAATAGCTCAGTTGGAATTCCATCACCTCCACTAGCTTTGTTCATAGTGATGCTTTCTAAGGCCCATTTGACTTCACATTCCAGGATGTCTGGCTCTAGGTGAGTGATCACACCATCATGATTATCTGGGTCATGAAGATCTTTTTTGTACAGTTCTTCTGTATATTCTTGCCACCTCTTCTTAATATCTTCTGCTTCTGTTAGGTCCATACCATTTCTGTCCTTTATCGAGCCCATCTTTGCATGAAATGTTCCTTTGGTATCTCTAATTTTCTTGAAGAGATCTCTAGTCTTTCCCATTCTGTTCTTTTCCTCTATTTCTTTGCATTGATCTCTGAGGAAGGCTTTCTTATCTCTTCTTGCTATTCTTTGGAACTCTGCATTCAGATGCTTATATCTTTCCTGTTCTCCTTTGCTTTTCACTTCTCTTCTTTTCACAGCTATTTGTAAGGCCTCCCCAGACAGCCATTTTGCTTTTTTGCATTTCTTTTCCATGGGGATGGTCTTGATCCCTGTCTCCTGTACAATGTCACGAACCTCAGTCCATAGTTCATCAGGCACTCTATCTATCAGATCTAGGCCCTTAAATCTATTTCTCACTTCCACTGTATAATCATAAGGGATTTGATTTAGGTCATACCTGAATGGTCTAGCGGTTTTCCCTACTTTCTTCAATTTAAGTCTGAATTTGGTAATAAGGAGTTCATGATCTGAGCCACAGTCAGCTCCTGGTCTTGTTTTTGTTGACTGTATAGAGCTTCTCCATCTTTGGCTGCAAAGAATATAATCAATCTGATTTCGGTGTTGACCATGTGGTGATGTCCATGTGTAGAGTCTTCTCTTGTGTTGTTGGAAGAGGGGTGTTTGCTATGGCCAGTGCATTTTCTTGGCAAAACTATTAGTCTTTGCCCTGCTTCATTCCGCATTCCAAGGCCAAATTTGCCTGTTACTCCAGGTGTTTCTTGACTTCCTACTTTTGCATTCCAGTCCGCTATAATGAAAAGGACATCTTTTTTGGGTGTTAGTTCTAAAAGGTCTTGTAGGTCTTCATAAAACCGTTCAACTTCAGCTTCTTCAGCATTACTCATTGGGGCATAGACTTGGATTACTGTGATATTGGATGGTTTGCCTTGGAAATGGACAGAGATCATTCTGTTGTTTTTGAGATTGCATCCAAGTACTGCATTTTGGACTCTTTTCTTGATCATGATGGCTACTCCATTTCTTCTGAGGGATTCCTGCCCGCAGTAATAGATACAATGGTCATCTGAGTTAAATTCACCCATTCCAGTCCATTTTAGTTCTCTGATTCCTAGAATGTTGACGTTTACCCTTACCATCTCTTGTTTGACCATTTTCAATTTGCCTTGATTCATGGACCTGACATTCCAGGTTCCTATGCAATATTGCTCTTTATAGCATCGGATCTTGCTACTATCACCAGTCACATCCACAACTGGGTATTGTTTCTGCTTTGGCTCCATCCCTTCATTCTTTCTGGAGTTATTTCTCCACTGATCTCCAGTAACATATTGGGCACCTAATGACCTGGGGAGTTCCTCTTTCGGTATCCTATCATTTTGCCTTTTCATACTGTTCATGGGGATTTCAAGGCAAGAATACTGAAGTGGCTTGCCATTCCCTTCTCCAGTGGACCACATTCTGTCAGACCTCTCCACCATGACCGGCCCATCTTGGGTTGCCTCGTGGGCATGGCTTGGTTTCATTGAGTTAGAGAAGGCTTTGGTCCTAGTGTGATTAGATTGACTAGTTTTCTGTGAGTATGGTTTCAGTGTGTCTGCCCTCTGATGCCCTCTTGCAACACCTACCATCTTACTTGGGTTTCTCTCACCTTGGGCGTGGGGTATCTCTTCACGGCTGCTCCAGCAAAGCACAGCCACTGCTCCAGCAGTATCTGATCTTAATGCTAGGTTGGAGATGGTAAACTACTTATCCAGAAGTTCCAAAGACGTTTCAAACTAAAGAAACTTTATAGTCCAATTCCTGGACCACTTTTGAGAAAGTACAAATGCTAATACCATAGCAACAGAAACCATTTAAGTAGGTCATCACCTTTTTAAATCTATGGATGCCAAACCTAGCTGGGAAAGAGAAAAATCCTGAGGGATAGTGAGGGATCTGAGAAGGTCATCTGCTTTAAGTGGAATTAGACATGTCAACAAATCACTTGTTCATTCCAATTTGATCACTAGGCAATTCCTGCCTTCTGACAGAATTTCAATTTCACCAAAACTGGACTTGTGTATTTATATAATGGATTTCATGTTTTTAGTTGCAATTTCCTTGAAAATATGCCAATATAAAAGAATGAAAATAAATACATCTATGGATGTAGCTCATCACTACCATTCTAGGGAAGGATATTTCTAGAGATATTTGCTAAAAATGTCTAAGCAGAAGGATTTTGTGAGATCTAGAAAAATTCTAGCAAAGTTTTATTTCATTTTCCAAAAATGAATTAACCAAATATGAAGTTCCTAGTTATCCCTATATCGAAATAGTGTAGTGCACTTCAAGTTACTAGCCTTCCCCAAACATTATATGTAATAATCATGGATCCTCACTGTGCCTACAAAAATCTTTCTTAATACTTTATATGGATTTATCTCCTTAGTTTTATATCTGAACAACCAACTAATTCTGCTTTCACTAATGTCAGCCTGACTAATGTACCACCTCTTTAAAATGCTGTAAGTTCAGATTTGATTTTCCCAGATGAGATACTGCATTTTTCATGATGAATCAGTTTGAGGGCTTGACTAATTTTTTATAAAGGAAAGACTGTTTTCATAGTTTCTGGTCTTTCCCTTTCCTGAATAAGGTTGAACTTGTATGGAGAATCACAATGGTTTCTCATTATGTAGACAGCTAGAATAGAACCCTAGGTTATGGTTGGAAGGATCATCTTTTGATCTTCAACTTGGCTACCTGTTGAAGCCATGGTCATTGTTCAGTCCTGTCCAGCTCTTGTGACCCCATGGACTGCAGCACGCCAGGCTTCTCTGTCCTTCACTGTCTCCCAGAGGTTGCTCAAACTCTGGGAGTCAGCGATGCCATCCAACCATCTCATCCTCTGTCATCCCCTTCTCTTCCTGCCTTCAATCTTTCCCAGCATTGGAGTCTTTTTTAAGGAGTTGGCTCTTTGCATCAGATGGCCAAAGTATTAGAGCTTCAGCTTCAGCTTCAGCATCAATCAATGAATATTCAGGGTTGATTTTCTTTAGGATGGACTGGTTTGATCTCCTTGCTGTCCAAGGGACTCTCAAGAGTCTTCTCCAACACCACAGTTCAAAAGCATCAATTCTTTGGTGTTTAGCCTTCCTTATGGTCCATCCATACATGACTACAGGAAAAACCATAGATTTGACTATACAGATCTTTGTCAGCAAAGTAATGTCTCTGCTTTTTAATATGCTGTCTAGGTTGGTCATAGCTTTTCTTCCAACGAGCAAGGGTCTTTTTAATTTCATGGCTGCAGTCACCATCTGCAGTGATTTTGGAGCCCCCAAAAATAAAGTCTGTCACTGTTTCCATTGTCTCTCCATCTATTTCCCATGAAGTGATGGGACCGGATGCCATGATCTTCGTTTTCTGAATGTTGAGCTTTAAGGCAACTTTTTCGCTCTCCTCTTTCACTTTTCATCAAGAGGATTTTTAGCTCCTCTTTGCTTTCTGCCATAAGGGTGGTGTCATCTGCATATCTGAGGTTATTGATATTTCTCCTGGCAATCTTGGTTCTAGCTTGTGCTTCATCCAGCCAGCATTTCTCATGATGTACCCTGCGTATAAGTTAAACAAGCAGGGTGACAATATACAGCCTTGATATACTCTTTTCCCAATTTTTAACGAGTATGTTGTTCCCTGTCCAGTTCTAACTGCTGCTGTTTGACCTGCATACTGGTTTCTCAGGAGGCAGTTAAGGTGGTCTAGTATTCCCTTCTCTTGAAGAATTTTCCACAGTTCGTTGTGATCCACACAGTCAAAGTCTTCAGTGTAGTCAATGAAGCAGAAATAGATGTTTTGCTGGAATTCTCTTGCTTTTTCTTTGATCCAGCGAATGTTGGCAATTTGATCTCTGGTTCCTCTGCCTTTTCTAAATCCAGCTTGAACATCTGGGAGTTCTCGGTTCACGTACTGTTGAAGGCTAGCTTGGAGAATTTTGAGCATTACTTTGCTGGCATGTACCTGTCAGAGGGACCAATATTTTTCTGTCTCAGCCTATCTTGCTGAGAGTCATGAATTAATCATTTCATCAGAAATTACCACTGACCTTCTGTGGGACTTGTTTTTCCATAAGATGTACAGAATCAACTGTAGTCAAGTGTTGCCCACTATGCTATTGAATAACTTGTAACTTCTGAGGTTTGTGAAACAAATGTATGATTCAATACAGTTAATTGTGTTCTTAAGGGACTTACAGTCTCCCGAATTATAAAAGAAGTATGTGTTGTATGATTCCCTTTGGGATTTTCTAAAGCTTGAATGGTAACTTCAGATTTTTCTTGGCCCTAGAGACCTTTTGTGTTGGACCTCTCTTTAGATTAAAGTAACTATCAATCTAAAAATTATATAATTGGTCAAATTAATTGCTACATATGACCAAATTTGGGGATGGGGGATACTGTGTTTATTTTTCTTCCCTAAACTTTGCCTTATAGCTTTCTTGAAATTGTTGTCTTAAGGGATTGCTGCCCATTCTGACAAAGCTCTCCTTTATCTCAGGTACCCTAAATAAATGACTTTGGGGCCAACCTTGGATAATCTGATTCAGAAGCAGAAGAAAATAACTCCTCCATCCAAAGTAAAATCTACTTTTTCCTGCTGAGTATGACCTGAAACTCTTTTCACAGGAATGAAAGTGTCTCATTTCACAGCTAGAAATCAAGGACAAACACCCAGAAGATTTAAACTTTGGTGTAGATGAGGTTCAATCTAACTGCAAATGCTGCTTATGAGGGTTGATTATGTAGGCCTGGGAAGGTAAAAGATGGACCAGCAACAGTGAGGATGGGAGGTTGTCAGTGAGGAGTGAGGGACGGTAAAAGAGAAACTCCAGAGGAAATGCCACCTGCTAGTAGGTGTTCAGAAGCCTGAGAGAGAGTGACTAGCATAGTTTTGCCCTAGTGCGTAAGGTCTTAATGACAAACAGATCAAGGGAAGTCAAGAAGAGGTAAAACAGAAAGATGATAACTTATACATGTGCATATGCTTGGGTAAGATGTTTCTGGAGAGCTATGACAATTGAGAGGAATGACTCCTCAACCATCAATTTTGAGGCAATATTTTAGAATGTGGAAAAATCTTGAGGCTAAGCATTTATACTCCAATCCAAGTGTTTGGAATGTTTGTAACAGAGTGTGAAATAAACCCATGATATAGCTAATGAGAGTTTCCTAAAATATGCTATATTCATGTGTCTGGGATTAAAATACTGAATGAAAATCACACTTTGAATCTCACTAACATACTTGGGAGACTCTGATATGCAAGGGATGATATAAAAGCATAGTTTTTATATTTTCAGAGACTTTCCAGTGACACAATGGGAAATCTATATATTTTTTTAGACTATAGTTTCTCATCACTATAATGAACCATGCTGAGAAATGTGTCAGGAAAATACTCAGAACAATGAAGCAGTTTCTACCAGAAGACTTCTCTCCGGCCAGTGCCCTGTCTTGACTAAGCAAGGCAAGTATACAAAGGGAAAAGGAAAGGTAGATTAAATTTTATCTGAAATTTGAAATAAAAATCAAGATAAAGTTTTGGATTTTCTCTATGATAAAGCAGAGTTCAATGAGACAATAAGGTTAATCTTTTCCTTTTTACTTAAGACCTATGGCTTGGTGGAAAACAGAAACAATGTAGACATTTAACGTATCTTGATTTTCAATGCATATTTGATGAAGATTTCCACAACAGCCTCGTGGATGGATTGTTGACATGACAGCATCATTGGTGAGTTATGGAGGTTTGCACAAACACAACTGCTGCTTGTGAATGACAGGGTGTGGGTCAGTCTTCTTTCAGAGCAAATTCTGAGTGAAGCACACAATGCTACCAGTGAGATAGCATCTTCAAAAAACGTGCTAGAAGCTCTCCTTGACTTCATCGGTTCATCAATCTCAGTGACCTGAATAAATTCCCAGAAAGCAAGATCATTCCAAATTTCAGAGTGCAAAATTAGGAATGATGATTTATTGAATAGAGTAAACACAGCA
Organism: Oryx dammah; assembly: GCF_014754425.2. Lineage (NCBI taxonomy): Eukaryota > Metazoa > Chordata > Mammalia > Artiodactyla > Bovidae > Oryx > Oryx dammah. Next base: position 45,925,687 of record NW_024070202.1, on the reverse strand, counting down.
GATTCCATATTACCATTTATTCTTTACAGCAGCTAGAATACTGAATTAAAACCTAAAGAAAATTTAATAGAAATAAATGATAATTCATGTATTTTTCATCAAAAAAAGTGTGGTTTGGAGACAGGTTGTTTTTCATGAAAACATCTCATAGAATATCATTCTATCTTAAAAAAGTGTCAAGACCATTAGACTAGTGATTTCTTAACTTACGGAGTATTTTTTACTGGCACATTTTAAGAAAGACATTGAAAAATAGTGAAGGATCCAGACGTGACCGAAGCATCCTGGAGACCATACCTACTGGGGAACAATGGAAGGTAATATGCTTCTTAGTGTTGATAAGTGAAAAGTAAGAGGTTCACTATAAAACTTTAAAAATATATTTTAAGAGTTTTCCTGGACAAGTAAAAGGATACATTTGTTTTATACTGCCACAACAACAACAATAACAAAACTCCCCAGAGCTGATAATGAGGTAGATTTTAAGTCCTGAGAAAATATATATTTCATTAACTAGGAAAGTGATGTAGGTTGCCTGGCAAGGCAAGGAACTCGTTTTGCATCATGGCCAAGAGGTCCTCAGGAGACTGCCCACAGCACAGAGGCAGTAATTAAGACATGGGAGTAGGTAGCAGGAGAGGTACAGATCGTGAAGGGAAGAACACCAAGGATGGAACCCTACATCGAGAGTCCCTGAGGAAGGGAATCCAGAGGAGACTGAGTAGGAGAGACTCAAGACTTAGGAGACAGAAAACAGCACCATTTTTCAGAAACCAGAGGAGGAAACCAAGAAGAAATAAATGATCACCAGCATCGAACAACTCAAGAGAAATCAAGTAAGATAAGAACTGAAGGGTAAACTCCGGATTTAACAGACAGGTCTCTGTTGATCTTAGTGATTTCAGCCACCATAAGAGGACAGAAGCCAAACTGTGGAGAGTTGTGGGAACATGAATGGTGATGAAGGGGAGCAGACATTAATAGCTGCTCTTTCCAAAATGTTCCTTGAAAAATTCCAAAGGAAGAACAATGGGGCAATGTTATGGACCAAATGTTTTGTTTCCCCCACACCCAAATCATATGCTAAAGCCACAGACCTCAATGTGATGGTCTTTGGAGTTGAGGTGTTGGGAAGTAACAGGGTTAGATGAGGCCATGAGAGTAGAGCCTTGTCATGGGATTAATGGCCTTATAAGAAGAGAAAGATAGAGAAAGATCCCCTTCTCTCTGTCATGTGAAGACACAGAGAGAAGGCAGCCATTTCAAGTTACCAGAAAGAAAGCTCTCATCAGAATCTGACCATGCTAGCATCTTGATCCTGGACTTCTAGCTTCCAGAATTGTGAGAAAATACACTTTTGTTGCTTAAGCCACACAGTTTATGGTATTGTGTTACAGCAGCCTGAGCTGACTAATACAAGCAATATCCAAAATGAGGTTCTGGATCAAGGGACTGCTAATTTATTTTTTTAGGATGGGCAAGATTGAATGTATTTCCAGGCTTAGGTGAGGAAGGCAGTGAAAAAGAAAAGGTTGAGGAGACAGAAAATAAAATGGATAATTAATGGAACAAAACTCCTAAGAAAGCAGTAGGAAGTGGAGCCAAGAGCATGACACAGGGATTGATCTAAAATAGGAAAAATACATAGTAGGTATATATGAAGCAGAGTTTCCAGAATCATGCCCCATAATTGACTGTTGAAGTGTTTAATATTCTGCATTCAGGAAGTGTTGGAAGACAACAGAGTACAAGGTTGAAGAAGAGAATTCCACAAAATGCTTTGTTTATCAGGAGCCTTGTGGATTTACTACTCGCCTTTCAGAAACTATTTTCTCCAAGTATTTTGGGGAATAATGGGGAAATTTTTATTTTCATTGTAGCTATATGGTAAACAGAGTGATTTAAAAAAATAAAAAAACAAAGTTTAAATAACTGCTTCTAGGTGAAGTTTTAAGTCAGAAACATACAAGTCCATATCAGTCAATGAAAATAAATAACAAACATATTACTAATGCTGCACAATACTCAGCCAAAAGCATTTTCTAAAGATTTCCAATGCAAATCTGAGTGTTGGAAATATTTTTCTATGACGAGAATAATTTCACCTCTCCAGGAGTTATTAAATGCCCAATTTTTAAGATATAAACTCTTATTTCACTATTGAGTTCTTTGAAAAACACATTTAAGGTTATCTGGGCTCAAGGAGTCTCCGCTGATGACCTTATTAGCACAATTTAACCCTGATTTTTTTCTGTTCCTGCAGCTCAGGGAATTCCATGCACTCCCCAAGTAACACCTGGCACCTCTCAAGTACAAAATGTTTGTTAATTCAAGTTTCATTGCTTTTTAGCATTTTCCCAGGAAGTAATAAATGTGACAATCAAAGCATGACTGTTTTGCAGAGCCTCATCTATATATAATGTAAATAGCCTGATTAAAGATTTAATCGTCCTGATTTGCAAGTGGAGGGTTTTAAAACACTGCCATCTACTGCACAAGCCACAAATTGCATAGGCATTATTTTTAAGTTTTTTTTTTTTTTTTTTTTTCCTTTTAAAATATTTATTTATTTATCTGACTGTGACAGGTTACAGTCTTAGTTGTAGCATGCAGGATCTTCAATCTTTGTTGCAGCATGTGGAATTTTTAGCTGTGGCATGAGATATCTTTAGTTTGTTATTTAGTTACTCAGTCATGTCTGACTCTTGAGACCCCATGGACTGCAGCACACCAGGCTTCCCTATCCTTTACTATCTCCTGGAGTTTGCTCAAACTCATGTTCACTGAATCGGTGATGCCATCCAACCATCTCATCCTCTGTCATCCCCTTTTCCTCCTATCCTCAATCTTTCCCAGCATCAGGGTCTTTTCTAATGAGCCAGCTCTTCGCATCAGGTATCCAAAGTATTGGAGTTTCAGGATCAGCGTCAGTTCTTCCAATGAATATTCAGGGTTGATTTCGTTTAGGACTGACCGGTTTAGCTGTGGCATTTGGGATCTAACTCCCTGACCAGGTATCTAACCCGGGCCTCCTGCACTGGGAGGGCTGAGTCTTAGCCACTGGACCACTAGGCAAGTCCCCACATAGACATTTTATAAACTGAAAATAGATATAGGAGAACATGTTTGGCTCTGCTGTATCCAGCTCTATCACTAAACTGTTGAAGATGATTTGAAATAGTAAAGTTAAATTTATATTTAAAGATAAATTTATATATGCACTACCATGACACTTTCTAGAATAGTCAGGCTTGTGGAAAAGCAAGATTGGGGAGCATTTGTGGGTTCTGACATGGGAAGCATAGTTTGAAACTAGTTTTTAAGTATACTACTTCTGCTAGTGGCTAAGAACCTCTTGTTGTGAGTCACTAAGTAATAACCATCTTGAACATTTAACACATGCTTGATTTAAAGGGGAGACTTACAAAACCTTCAGTGAAACTAAATAGCTTTTTGTCTCACTCTCAGTGTCCTTGAAATTCTCAGTTCAAGGGAGGTCAAATATTTATATAATAATGTATAGAGTTAATTCATCCTTTTCTGCAGATTTTTATTATAAAAAAGTTGCTTTCAACAGAATAATTCACTGATTCTTTTTATATCTCATTTGAGTGTATATATTTAGTTGAGAAATTTTTATGAGAATATAATCTATAGAGCCTCTATCACCCTAATATCATTAAAAAGTACCCTTGACTGAATTAAGTAAAAAGAATATGCTTTCACTGTTAAGTCTCCCTTCATCAAGGGAAAAAATGTTCTCTAAATCTCAATCATTTTATCTGTTTACTGAAGTGGATGATCTATTCTGTGATTTGCAGTTATTGTCTAGTAATACACATTAAAGTGACATATCTTAGGATTTCGATTGGCAAGGCAAATATAAACAAGCAAGATCAACAGCCTGATGACCCCATGGATCAGAACTTTGGAGTCTTAATGTTTACCCATTATCTTTCACAGGCTTCTATTTAGGTGTGTGGTGTGAATACCAATTTACCTGCTTACAATCTGTGAATAAAGCATATTGACCAAGAAAAAATAATTGAGAATAAGCATGATAGACTGGTGCCCGGCTAATGTGACCATTAATCATTAGAACAAGCCATTTAGAAAAGTGTATAGTAGGGAATTCTGGTGCATTTAAATTCAACATTTTAAACTGGACTCATTAGTTTAACTTAGTTCACTTTTTGGGTTACAGCAATAGAAATAATTCTTGATATATAATGCAGATTCTCAGTAATCTTATGCTATGCTAAGTCACTTCAGTCGTGTCCGACTCTGTGCGACCCCATAGATGGCAGCCCACCAGGCTACCACGTCCCTGGGATTTTCCAGGCAAGAACACTGGAGTGGGTTGCCATTTCCTTCTCCAATGTATGAAAGTGAAAAGTGAAAGTGAAGTGGCTCAGTTGTGTCCGACCCTCAGCGACCCCATGGACTGCAGCCTGCCAGGCTCCTCCATCCATGGGATTTTCCAGGCAAGAGTACTGGAGTGGGGTGCCATTGCCTTCTCTGCAGTAATCTTATAAACAGCTTTATTTTTCTAGTGTGATGGTTAATTTTATGTGTCAGTTTGGCTAGACCATAGTGCCCAGGTATGTGACTAAACATTATTCTGGATATTTCTGTGAGAATGTTTTGGATGAGATGAACAGTTAAATGAGGGAACATTTAAAGCATAGTGGCCTGCATTAGATGCTGCTGCTGCTAAGTCGCTTCAGTCATGTCCGACTCTGTGCTACCCCAGAGATGGCAGCCTACCAGGCTCTTCTGTCCCTGGGATTCTCCAGGCAAGAGCACTGGAGTGGGTTGCCATTTCCTTCTCCAATGCATGAGAGTGAAAAGTGAAAGTGAAGTCGCTCAGTGGTGTCTGACTCTTCGAGACCCCATGGACTACAGCCTACCAGGCTCCTCCATCCATGGGATTTTCCAAGCAAGAGTACTGGAGTGGGGTGCCATTGCCTTCTCCAACATTGGATGGGATCCATCCAATCAATTGAAAGCCTGACTAGCAAGACGGAATTCTGTGGCAGATAGCTTTCGAACTTGAACTGTCAATTTATATTCCCACCAATAGTGCAAGAGGATTCCCTTTTCTCAACACCCTCTCCAGCATTTATTGTTTGTAGATTTTTTGATGATGGCCATTCTGACCAGTGTGAGGTGATACCTCACTGTAGTTTTGATTTGCATTTCTCTAATAATAAGCCATATTAAGCAGCTTTTCCTATGCTTGTTGGCCATCCTTATGTCTTTGGAGAAATGTCTGTTTAGGTCTTCCACCCATTTTTGATTGAGCTGTTTGTTTTTCTGATATTGAGCTGCATGAGCTACTTGCATTTTTTGGAAGTTTGTCCTTTGTAAGTTGCTTCATTTGCAATTATTTTCTCCCATTCTGAAGGTTGTCTTTTCATCTTATTTACAGTTTCCTTTGCTGTACAAAAGGTTTTAAGTTTAATTAGGTCCCATTTGCCTATTTTTGTTTTTATTTCCATTACTCTAGGAGGTGGCTTAAAGAGGATCTTGAGGATTTATGTCAGTGTTCTGCCTATGTTTTCCTCTAAGAGCTTTACAGTGTCTGACCTTTAATCCATTTTGAGTTTATTTTTGTGTATGGTTGTTAGGGATTGTTCTAATTTCATTCTTTCAACATGTAGCTGTCCAGTTTTCCCAGCACCACTTATTGAACAGATTGTCTTTGTTCATTGTATATTCTTGCTGCCTTTGTCAAAGATAAGGTGACCATAGGTGCATGGGTTTATCTCTGGGCTTCCTTCTATCTTGTTCCATTGATCTATATTTCTGTTTTTGTGCTAGTACCATACTGTCTTGATTACTGTAGCTTTGTAGTATAGTCTAAAGTCAGGAAGATTGATTCTTCCATCTCTGTTTTTCTTTCAAAAGCTTTCTTTGGCTATTCAGGGTCTTTTGTGTTTCCATAAAAATTTTAAACTTTTTTTTGTTCTAGTTCTTTGAAAAGTGCCATTGGTAATTTGATAGGGAGTCAGACTCCTCAAGAAAAAAGGAAGATGACTGAAGCCAATAAAATTAGAAGTGAAAAAGGAGAAGTTACAAAAGATGCTGCAGAAATAAAAAGGATCATAAAAGACTACTATAAGCAACTATATGCCAATAAAATGGACAACCTGGAAGAAATGGACAGATTCTTTCAAAAGTACAACTTTCAAAGACTGAGCCAGGAAGAAATAGAATATAAAAACAGACAAATCACAAGTACTGAAATTGAAACTGTGATAAAAAATCTTCCAACAAACAAAAGCATAGGGCCAGATGCCTTCACAGGTGAATTTTATCAAGTGTTTGCCTATCCTTTTCAAACTCTTTCAAAAAACTGCAGAGGGAGGAACACTCCCAAACTGATTCTATGAGGCCATTATCACCCTGATCCAAAATCAGACAAAGATTTCATATAAAAAAGACAAATATCACTGATGAACATAGATGTAAAAAATCCTCAACAAAATACTAGCAAACAGAATCCAACAACACATTAAAAGGATCATACATATCAAGTAGGGTTTATTCTCCACTTGATGCAAGGATTCTGCAATATATGCAAACTGATCAATGTGATATACCATATTAACAAATTGAAAGGTAAAAAAAACACGATAATCTCAATAGATGCAGATAGAGCTTTCATCAAAAATCAACACTGATTTATGATAGAATTTCTACAGAAAGTGGTCATAGAAGGAACCCACCTCAACATAATAAAGGCCATATATGACAAACCCCAGCAAACATTGTTCTCAATGGTGAAAAAATGAAAACATTTCCTCTAAGATCAGGAACAAAACAAGGGTGCCCACTGTCACCACTATTGTTTAATATCACTCTGGGAGTCCTATCCATGGCACTCAGAGAAGAAAAAGAAATAAAAGGAATCCAGATTGGAAAGGAAGAAGTAAAATTCTCACTGTTTGTGGATGACATGATACTGTACAGAGAAAAATCCTAGAAACGCCACCAGGAATATTACTAGAACTGATCAATGAATTTAGTAGAGTCAAAGGATACAAAATTAATACACAGAAATCCCCTGTAATTAATTTTGATAAAAGACCCATGTCTTATAACTATGGACATGTGAGCTTGGAATTTAATAGGCTGAGGCTTTTATTCTCTTTTGTTAAGCTATTCAGTGCAATTAGAAGCAAACAATTATCCTATAGCCCTTAAATCCCTCACAACCTTCTTATTTTCTCTATGGGAGCAGCCACTTGGTTACTCAAAGTGTTGCCTTCAATGGACACTTAATTCCATGTGTCTGCAGGTGTTCACTGTAAGTCAGTCAGTTCAGTTCAGTTAGGTCACTCAGTCGTGTCTGACTCTGCGACCCCATGAATCACAGCACGCCAGGCCTCCCTGTCCATCATCAACTCCCGGAGGTCACTCAAATTCATGTTCATCGAGTCGGTGATGCCATCCAGCCATCTCATCCTCTGTTGTCCCCTGCTCCTCCTCCCCCCAATCCCTCCCAGCATCAGAGTCTTTACCAGTGAGTCAACTCTTCGCATGAGGTGGCCAAAGTACTGGAGTTTCAGCTTTAGCATCCTTCCAAAGAACACCCAGGGCTGATTTCCTTTAGAATGGACTGGTTGGATCTCCTTGCAGTCCAAAGGACTCTCAAGAGTCTTCTCCAACACCACAGTTCAAAAGCATCAATTCTTTGGTGCTCAGCTTTCTTCACAGTCCAACTCTCACATCCATACATGATCACCGGAAAAACCATAACCTTGACTAGACGGACCTTTGTTGGCAAAGTAATGTCTCTGCTTTTGAATATGCTATCAAGGTTGGTCATAACTTTCCTTCCAAGGAGTAAGTGTCTTTTAATTTCATGGCTGCAGTCACCATCTGCAGTGATTTTGGAGCCCCCCAAAATAAAGTCTGACACTGTTTCCACTGTTTCCCCATCTACTTGCCATGAAGTGATGGGACCAGATGCCATGATCTTCGTTTTCTGAATGTTGAGTTTTAAGCCAACTTTTTCACTCTCCTCTTTCACTTTCATCAAGAGGCTTTTGAGTTCCTCTTCACTTTCTGCCATAATAGTCGTGTCATCTGCATATCTGAGGTTATTGATATTTCTCCTGGCAATCTTGATTCCAGCTTGTGCTTCTTCCAGCCCAGCGTTTCTCATGATGTACTCTGCAAAGAAGTTAAATAAGCAGGGTGACAATATATAGCCTTGACATACTCCTTTTCCTATTTGGAACCAGTCTGTTGTTCCGTGTCCAGTTCTAAATGTTGCTTCCTGACCTGCATATAGGTTTTTCAAGAGGCAGGTCAGGTGGTCTGGTATTCCCATCTCTCGAAAAATGTTCCACAGTTTATTGTAATCCACACAGTCAAAGCCTTTGGCATAGTCAATAAAGCAGAAATAGATGTTTTTCGGGAACTCTCTTGCTTTTTCCATAATCCAGAAGATGTTGGCAATTTGAACTCTGGTTCCTCTGCCTTTTCTAAAACCAGCTTGAACATCTGGAAGTTCACGATTCATGTATTGCTGAAGCCTGGCTTGGAGAATTTTGAGCATTACTTTACTAGCATGTGAGATGAGTGCAATTGTGCAGTAGTTTGAGCATTCTTGGCATTGCCTTTATTTGGGATTCGAATGAAAACTGACTTTTTCCAGTCCTGTGTGCACTGCTGAGTTTTCCAAATTTGCTGACATATTGAGTGCAGCACTTTCACAGCATCATCTTTCAGGATTTGAAATAGCTCAGTTGGAATTCCATCACCTCCACTAGCTTTGTTCATAGTGATGCTTTCTAAGGCCCACTTGACTTCATATTCCAAGATGTCTGGCTGTAGGTGAGTGATCACACCATTGTGATTATCTGGGTTGTGAGGATCTTTTTTGTACAGTTCTTCTGTATATTCTTGCCACCTCTTCTTAGTATCTTCTGCTTCTGTTAGGTCCATACCATTTCTGTCCTTTATCGAGCCCATCTTTGCATGAAATGTTTCCCTGGTATCTCTAATTTTCTTGAAGAGATCTCTAGTCTCTCCCATTCTGTTGTTTTCCTCGATTTCTTTGCACTGATCACTGAGGAAGGCTTTCTTATCTCTCCTTGCTATTCTTTGGAACTCTGCATTCAGATGGGTATATCTTTCCTTTTCTCCTTTGCTTTTCACGTCTCTTCTTTTCACAGCTATTTGTAAGGCCTCCTCAGACAGCCATTTTGCTCTTTTGCATCTCTTTTTCTTGGGGATGGTCTAACATGGCAATACGTCTAACTTAATTAGCTCTTTTGCTGCTATGTGTGTTCTGTGTGACACTAGGATCTGTGACACTGCTATTATTAGCTGGATTTTAGGTGCCACCAGGTCCAGCTAGTTCAGATAACCCATTCCAGGTTTCTCCATTTTTTCTGAGGTTGATACGACTGAGCGACTTCACTTTCACTTTTCACTTTCATGCATTGGAGAAGGAAATGGCAACCCACTCCAGTGTTCTTGCCTGGAGAATCCCAGGGACGGGGGAGCCTCATGGGCTGCCGTCTATAGGGTCGCACAGAGACGGACACGACTGAAGCGACTTAGCATCAGCAGCAGCAGCTGTTGCCTATATCCACTTCTATAAATGACTTTTGTATCTTAAGATTTTAGTGGTGGTGGTGGTAGTTTAGTCACTAAGTTGTGTCTGACTCTTGTAACCCCATGGACTGTAGCCTGCCAGGCTCCTCTGTCCATGGGATTCTCCAGGCAAAAATCCTGGAGTGGATTGCCATTTCCTTCTTCAGGTGATCTTCCTGACCCAGAGATCGAACCCAGGCCTCCTGCATTGCAGGCAGATTCTTTACCAGCTGAGCTATGAGGGAAGCTTTTAGTGGTAAGGAGGAAAAACAAAAACATTAATGAAATACTTGAAACTGTGTATACTTTACTCTTTTATTAACATAGGCACAGCTGAAAAGAGCCACTTTTGTGAATATATTTCAGAAAAGAAGTGAGAAAGAGGAAAACAGTGACTAAGAGGAAACAAAGGAGAAACTAGGAGGGCAGAGATGAAGGAGAGAGAAACAAGAGGGAGAAGGAAGAAGTTAAAGGGCATGTTGATAGGAGAGAAGCTAGAAAGAGGGTGGAGATATTGAGGGAATGGAGAAGAACTGGAGGAGAAAGAAATGTAGAAAATTCAAATGCAAGTAATGGCCTCTAGAGCTCACACTTTTAAACACGATAATCCAAGTTTACACAATTAGTAAGTGGCATTTGTATTTGGATCCAAATCTCTTAACTCTTTGTTCTGAGATCCTTTATTTCACCAAAGTGCCCTCTGGACAATTCAAACATAATTTTTTTCATTTGATTTGCTGCATAGAAATCTATAAAATCATGTACAAATGAGGATGGTAATGCATTACTTGAACCATGCGGTTTATTCCATCCAGTCAACCCAAAAGTAGAGGTTAACTAGCTCCTTTGATTCTATATTTTGTTTTAGCCTTGTGAGACCTTGCTCCTGCAGTGCCTTCATCCCAGAAAGTAACCAGATAGTCCCACAGTAGATAATCCTAGTATTTTATATGATAGACTGTATATAGCACCTTAGTTCATGGATCCATTTCTTACTAAGTTTACACTGACAGGACTGTGTGATGCACAATCTAGACGGGAGGCATTTGAGTTAAGTCAAATACAAAATGTAATTAAATGGACGAACTTTTTTCTGAGGCAAAATCTCATTTTATTTAGGCCAATATGATTACAGCTTTATAACATGATTTCAGACTATAATGCCATTACTATGTTAATCCTAAGGAAGTCAACTGGATTTTATATACTAGCTATAACAATAAGTAATATTTTATAGCTATATGATGGTTGTTATGAATATTAATTGCCACTATCAACTGTTCCTGGACTATTACCATTTATTCTCTATTGCTTTGGCTTTACAGTGAAGGCGCTATAGTGAAATTACTATCTGTGCAAATCAATTTTTAAATCCTTTGGATTACTCTAATTCTATCTTCCTATTTTTAATGAATGAAAATTGTAGAAGTAGATTATTCTGGAGTTGGAGGTCTGATTTTACCCTTCTATTACTCACATAATTTCAGCCAGTCTTTATCCTTACACATAGATGATATTATTTGCTAGTTATTTTAAAGGTAGAAAGAAAATTTTTTAATTAGTGAATAGAAGACTTAATACACAAAAGAAATGAATCAGAAAAACCTGAATAATCAGGCAATTTCAGAATAAAATAATTATGTTTAAAGTCAATAGCTATGAGGACTTCCCTAGTGGTACAGTGGTTAAGAATCCGCTTGCTAGTACAGGGAACATGGACTCAATCACTGGTCTGGGAACCAAGATCCCACATGCCTCAGGACAACTAGGCCCATGTGCCACAACTACTGAATTCTATACAGCCTAGAGCCTGCACTCCACAACAAAAGGAGCCACCACAATGAGAACCCCATGCACCACAATTATAGTAGCCTCTGCTCACTGCAACTAAAGAAAGCCGGCACACAGCAACTAGGATGCTGTGGACCCCACTGAAGACCCAGTGCAGCCAAAAAAAGTAATCAATACCTATGAATAATCTGCTTGAACAAGGCTAGTCAAAATAGTTAGTGAGAATTCTTTACAGTATTACTGTCCATGAAAATAATACATCCCAACTATGACTATACTCTTTTTTCAAAAAGAAAAAAGAAAAATTTTGTCAAAAGTGTACTAAGAACTCTTAAAGAATAGAGACATGTTTATGTATAACTGACCACTTCGCTGTATACCTGAAGTCCACATAACATTGGTAATCAACTCTACTCCAACATAAAATTTTTTAAAATGTTAAGTATACTAAGAACTCTTAAAAGTCAACAATAAGAAAACCAACTATCCAATTTAAAAAATTGGGTGAACAATGTAAACAGACTCTTCTAGAATGTATACAGATGGCACATAGGCATATGAAAAGGTGCTCAACATCATCTGTCATTAGAAAATTGCGAATTATAACAGCAATGAAATACCACTACAGAATGGGTAGAATTTTTAAAAATTCTATTAGAATGGTTAGAATTTTTTAAAACTGACAATACTAAACAACACTAAACTAACAAAGAAGTGAAGCAACAGGAACATTCACTCATGGGTGGGAATGAAAAATGATGTAACAACCCTGGAAGACAGTTTGACAATTTCTTACAAAGCTATGATCCAATAATTGTGCTCCTAGGTACTTACCCGATAGAGTTGAAAACATAAATCCACACAAAAACCACACAGGAATATTTACAGCAGCTTTATTCATAATTGCCAAAACCCAGAAGCAACTGAGAAGCCCTTCAATAGATGATGAGTAAACAAACTCTGGTACATCTATGCAATGGAATATCATTCAGCAGTAAAAATAAATGAGCTATCAAGCCACAGAAAGATGTGGAGGAATCTTAAATGCATATTGATAAGTGAAAGAAGTGGGTATGTACAGATGTTATGATTCAAATTATATGACATTCTGCAAAAGGTAAAATTCTAGAGACAACAAAAAAGATAAGTGGTAAACAAATAAACAAACAGTGGTGACTGGAGATTCAGAGCAGAACAGAAGGGAAGGAATGAATAAGTGAAGGACAGGAGAATTTTAGGGTGGTGAAAATATTCTGCATAATACTGTAATAGTGGATACACAACATATGCATGTGTCACAACCCATAGAATTCTATAATAAAAAGTGACTTTTGATGTAGACAAATTAAAAAATAATAATTTAGGAGGTTGGAAGATCCCAGGAAAATGTAGACTGTGACAAGAGAATCTAATTCTATTACAAATGCAAGAAACAATTTCACTGAAGGGAGTCCATGGAAAGGTACTGACCTAAATAACTTTGGAAATGAATGCAAGATGAACGGCAAAAAGACATAAATAATGTACTGTAGTCTATAAAGTTGTTTCCCACAGGAATGTGGGTTAACAATTCCAAGATTACTATACATGTTTATTGGAATTAGACAATTAAGTAAATGAATGCCAGATGGTGGGAGCCAAATTCCTTATTACTGAAGTAGATGTGAGAGTTAGACCATAAAGAAGGCTGAGTGCCAAAGAATTGATGGTTTTGAATTGTGGTGTTGGAGAAGACTCTTATGAGTCCCTTGGACTGCAAGAAAATAAGTCAATCCTAAAGGAAATCAACCCTGAATATTCACTGGAAGGACTGGTACTGAAGCTGATGCTCCAATAATTTGGCCAGCTGATGTGAAGAGCTGACTCATTGGAAAAGACCTGGAAGGTGGGAAAGATTGAGGGCAGGAGGGCAACAGAATGAGATGGCTGGATGGCATCACCAACTCAATGGACATAAATTTGAGAAAACTCTAGGAGATAGCGAAGGACAAGGAAGTTTGGCACGCTACAGTCCATGGGGTCGAGGAGTCAGATATGATATATGACTGAACAACAACAAGGAAAGAAAGCTAGAATGATCCTTGTGGTAATCGAGTAGAATTGGAAACACTAAGAACTCATGTTTAACTTCATATATATATAAAGGGTACTTACAGAAATATTTACACATATGTGTATAGACATGGGTTAGTATACACATATATATTTCCTTGGTCTGTCAGCTGACAGAGACTTTAAGAAATGACACCCCTATAGCAACAGGCACTCCTAACATTCAGTGTGGATTTTTATTTTCTTCTGCTAAGATAGCAAAAGAGACGATTTATTGTACACATGTTATATTCAGCCACAACTGAAAAGAGAACTAGTCCATGATATCACAGATTCAAGGCAAAGGACAAATAGGAACCACTTTGTTACAAGCAAGGTGAGTCTCTCAAAGGTGGTCGAGGGGATCAGAATGGCCATAGATGTTCCAGATCCACTGAGACAAGTTCTAGATAGTAGGCATGCAGCCCAATAATTTGTACCCATGTCCCTGGCTTCTAGCTTCCCTTGTTTCTGCATCTGTGGCTTCCATGGGTGTACAAATTTACTTGGACCTCTGAGTCATCTTTTTTCTTTTGTGCTTCAGCCTATGCATTGCTTCTTCCTCCACTTTGCTCTCATGGCATGGAGGTTTCTCAAAAGATGGTGCTATGGCTGAGAGCTCAATGTGGAATTTTAATACCATTTTCCATTAAAAGGATCCAAGATCCTTGCAGAGATAGCTGATTCTAGGACTGGGGCAGGAAATACACAAGATAAGCCTAAAGCATCTTGTAATGCTAGAAAGTAAGGAACTTCTTAAAACAACCCATATCAATGGGGTTATGTCAAAGGGGCAGAGGATCCAACTAAAAGAGCTCCTAATGGCCAAAGCTGGACCAGTTTGAGCAACAAAACTGTGTTGGATTATACCCCAAAGTTTAAAGGAGTATTTGTGAGTCCATGCTGATAAAAATAAATAATTGCATAAATTAACAAACTGGTAAGAAGCTCCAGTACTTTGGCCACCTCATGCGAAGAGTTGACTCATTGGAAAAGACTTTGATGCTGGGAGGGATTGGGGGCAGGAGGAGAAGGGGACGACTGAGGATGAGATGGCTGGATGGCATCACTGACTCGACAGACGCGAGTCTGAGTGAACTCCGGGAGTTGGTGATGGACAGGGAGGCCTGGCGTGCTGCAATTCATGGGGTTGCAAAGAGTCGGACATGACTGAGCGACTGAACTGAACTGAACTGAAGAAGGGACAAATCCCCCATGCAGGAGAAGTCCAAATTTAAGTTATATAGCTTCTTCACCCCAAAGGAAGGAGGTATAATTCCATTCCTTAAGTGTGGGCATGCTCAGAGACTTTCCTTCTAAAGAGTACAATATGGAAAGTGGTGGGGGGAAAAGGATAACTTTAAAATGACCCACATCAATGTCAACAGTCATAAATCATGTTGATTGCATGTCTCCTTCATATAATATGATGAAAATGGCACTTTACCTCTTGTCATATTCCTCCCTCAAACCCACAACTCCAGTCTAATCATGAGAAAATCATGAGAACAATTCCAATAGCAGGGCATCCTACAGTGTACTTTACCAGGACTCCTGAAAACTCCTTGTCTTTACAACGTTTTGTATGGCTCAGTCACGTCTGACTCTTTGCGACCCCATGGACTATACGGGTCACAATACTTGTGTGGGTAGCTGTTCCCTTCTTCAGGGGATCTTCCCAACCCAGGGACTGAACCCAGGTGTCCCACATTGCAGGCAGATTCTTTACCAGCTGAGCTACTAGGGAAACCCTGTCTTTACAAAGAGCATCTTAGAAATTCCCACAACTAAGGGGAGCCTACAGAGGGAGACATGACGGCCAAATGTAATGTGGTATTTTGGAATGGATCCTGGAATAGAAAAGGGATTTTAAGCAAAAACCATTCTAAAGGAGATCAGCCCTGGGTGTTCTTTGGAAGGAATGATGCTAAAGCTGAAACTCCAGTACTTTGGCCATTTCATTCGAAGAGTTGACTCATTGGAAAAGACTCTGATGCTGGGAGGGATTGGGGGCAGGAGGAAAAGGGGATGACAGAGGATGAGATGGCTGGATGGCATCACCGACTCAATGGACATGAGTTTGAGTGAACTCCGGGAGTTGGTGATGGACAGGGAGGCCTGGCGTGCTGCGATTCATGGGGTCGCAAAGAATGGGACATGACTGAGCAACTGAACTGAACTGAGGGAAACCTGAGTAAATTATAGATTTTAGTTAACACTAATGTATCAATATGGGTTCGTTAGTTATAACAAACATACCATACTAATGTAGTTACTAATAGGATAAATCTGATAGAGAACATATATAGGAACTTTCTGCACAAGCTGCTCTATGTTTCTGTAAATTTAAAACTGTTCTGAAAATTAAATTCTATTCATGAAAAAAGAAGTGTGCTATTTGCCATCACTAAGCTTGGATTAATTCTAATATTTCTTTATTTTACATTCAAAAGCAACCTGCAAGAGATATATAACTAGTAAGCAAAAGAGCAGGAATTTACTAGATCTCAGTTTGGCTGCAAAGTTCTAGTCTTTCCACTAGATCAGCATTTGTCAAAGAGTCTTGGGGGAAAGTGTTTTTTGTAAGAAATTATTTACTTGTTAAATATATTTGGGAAATCTGTTACAGAGCTCCCCTGGGGCCCTTTAGAGACACCCAATAGACATTAGCAAATAAATGATTCTGAGAAATCTTACAATAAAGAAACCTATTTAACTCTAACACAGTGTCTCCCAAACTTCTTTTCTACATAATCTACTTTTCACATAACTTTTACTTCACTGGCCTTGCTCCACCAGGGTGGGAGACTGTGATGTTGTCTTCACGCAGTATGTATTGACAATCTGTGGCAGATACTGCTGACTGCTTCCCAATATCAACTCACCCCTTCTTCTTTAGTAACAAGCTCAAGTTTTAATTTTACACATTGTCCACTAAAGACTACATTTCCTAGCCTCCTTTGCCATGTGTCCTAACCTTGTGATTAAGTTTTGGCAATGAGATGTAAACTGAATTATCTATGGAACTTAAGCAAATATCCTTAAAAGGGAGGCAGGGTTCTCTTTCCAACTCCCTTCCTTCTTCTTGCTAGCCGAAGTGTATATATGAGAGCTGGAACTCTGACAGCTATCTTGAACCATGAAACAGCACACTAAGGATGATACAGGAGCAAAACAGAAGAAACCAAGGCCCCTGACACCCATGAAGCTGCCATATCAACTCTAATCTTCCTACCAACTGCCTTTACAAGAGAAAGAAGTGCAAAGATAAACACATCTATCTTGTTTCAGCCATTTTTACGATTTTTTTAAATTGAAGGATAGTTGATTTACAATGTTGTGTTTATTTCTGCTGTACAGCAAAGTGATTCAGTAAGTCTCCTACATGTGAAATTTCAAATATGCGAACATATTTTAGTTCACGTGTCTGACGTACACTGTCAAGTGTGTGCATCTTCTACAAGTGGTTGTGCTTTTGTGTACTTTACAGTACTGTACCGAGTACAGTACTACAGTAACTTTATTTCAAGCCAGGATGTCTGGAAGAAAGCATAAACGCAGTGGTGATGTAGCTGCTACTGCTGAAAAACCTAACATTCACAACACAGGAAATGGCAAGGGGATTTTCTTTCCTTGATGAGGCACTTGTTGGTTTTTGAGGCATAGGACCTGACTATAAAACTACACAAAGGTTGCAGCAGCTATTCAGAATGCAATTCAGTGCTATTGTGTCATCTATGATGAGAAAAAAGAAAGAGCTACTACCCAGACATTTTTTTTAAGAGGGCAGACATAATTGAATCCAGCAAGGAACCAGAACCTGTGCCATCAGCCTAAGGCATGAGTGAAATTGCAGCTTGCCCTCCGTCTACTATTGCTGATGGTCCTTCAGCTCTACCATCTCCCACCTCCTCTCCCTCCTCTAGTCAGCAGTTTTTCTAGGCTGTTCACTCAGTGCCAGCCCCTGTAAGTGTTGTACTGTACTGCTATATTTTCTAAGGTACTGTACTGTAAGAGTAAAAATGTTTATTCTTTTTTTTTTGCTTTTTATATATTATTTGTGTTTTTAATGTACTATTTATGTGCAGTAGCATATATATATTTATGTGTGTAGGCATGTGCACTAGGTTGCTTCAATCATGTCTGACTCTGTGAGACCCTATGGTCCAGGCTCCTTTGTCCATGGGATTCTCTAGGCAAGAATACTGAAGTGGGTGCAATTACCTTCTCCAGTGGATCTTCCCAACCCAGGGATAGAACCCATGTCTCTTATGTCTCCAGGATTGGCAGGCAGGTTATTTACCATTAACGCCATCTGGGAAGCCCTACACATATATATCTATATATATATTCAGTACTATATAGTTGATTATGTTATTTGGGTACCTAGGCTCACTCTGTTGGACTTAGGAACAAATTGAACTTACAGACGTTCTCTTAGAATAGAACTCATTCCAATGTAGGGGACTTACTATATATATATTCTTTATGCATATATATATATTCTTTTTAATATTCTTTTCCATTATGGTTTATTACAGGATAATGAATATAGTTTCCTTGGCTATACAGTAGGACCTTGTTACTTATCCAATCTATATGTAATAATTTATGTCTACTAATCTCAAACTCCCAATCCAGCCCTCCCCCATATGATTTTTAAAATTTGATATGTGGCTAATTTGGTTTAGTTGCTATATGCAGCTGAAATGACTCCTAAGTGATAAACATTCTTATTTAAAATAAAACAGTCTGAATAAAATAATACATAAGCCAAAAAAAACTCACTAAAGTATTGATTATTGAGGGGTTTGGGAGAGGAAATAGTCCTTTTGTGCTAATAATTGGCACTTAGTTTCAAACAGATAAAGTCCTTGAAAGTCAGTCATGGCAATCTGTTTTCTATTCAAGTATTAGAACAGAAGTATCATCTTCTGAAAAATCTTCCATTATTTCCCAGTCAGACTTAGATGTTCCTCTTATAACTTGCATCAAACCTTGAGATACTCCCTATAAAACAATCACTGCACTGTGAATTGTCAGTCTTTTTATCACCTAAAGAGAAAAATTTAGATTCTCTCTCCTCTTATCTCCCATACCACAGGCAAGGACAGCTGTTACAGTGCAAGAAATAATTGTTGAATGAATGAATGAATAAAGGAATTTGCTTAAACTTTCCAAACACTTAAATGTTCTTTACCCTAATTTTCCAATATCATCAAGTCAACTAGGCTATTTTTTCATGGGATCATCCTTCTAGTTTTTGGTCTTTCTGTTTGAAGTTGTTTTTCCTATGGAAGCCTCCCCTTGCACACTCCACATTTTATGCAGTGGAGAATGACTCGTTCCTTGTAAAGACATGCAAGCCCTTCTCTTTTATCTTGGGTCTGATACACAGAACAATTTGATCAGGATGGAGATTCATCATAGCCCACTGTGACTGACTGCAGCCTGCCAGGTGACACAGGCCCAGGAGAAATGTGGCTCAGGGATGGCCATGTGGAAAATGGATAACATCATGCTCAGTCTTGCTGGCTTCCTGACTAGAAAGTATGCTGGATTTGGGGCAGGGGGTGTCAGATAGGGATGGCAAGTCCCAGAGTTCTGAAGACTCTTCAGTCAGCCTAGGTTCTCAGGTAGAACATTTTTATGACCTTGTAGAGGATAGAATCCTGAGTAGCTTCTTGACTGAGAGTCCAAGAAAATCCCAAATTTCAGTATTTCATTTCGAAATGTATAGCTTTCAGTATAAAATATGCTTAGACATTACCAGTGAGATAAGCCTCTCTCTTCTCATTTTTCACTTGAAAAGAAAAGTGACAAATACAGC
Source organism: Oryx dammah (assembly GCF_014754425.2). Taxonomy (NCBI): domain Eukaryota; kingdom Metazoa; phylum Chordata; class Mammalia; order Artiodactyla; family Bovidae; genus Oryx; species Oryx dammah. The sequence goes on along the minus strand of NW_024070202.1, from coordinate 45,906,363 downwards.
ATTTTGAATTTGAATGTCTTTAGAAAGGACAGGGAGTCTGTGCTTCGCTCCAGACCCACAGTCACAATTACTCTATGTTTTATGTTACCTGCTTATCCCTGCAGGTATGTGCATTTGGGATCTCTAGAAATAAAAGTTTATTTTCAGAAACCTCTGTGTTTTAAACACTACCACTGGTCCCTGTTTCTTAGGCATTCATTTTATAAATGAGCCATCTAATTGGGAAAAGGGAGGATTATTTAATAAATGGTGCTGAGATAGTGAATTAATAATTTAAAACTACAGTTTAGATTCTTATTTCTCAGCCATATATCAAAATAAGTTTAAGGTAGATTTAGAGCTACATATACAAGTTTCAAACCATTAAAGATAAACTAGAACTCGGAATGGGATATTTCTGGAAGGAGAAGGAATACTAAATTTAAAACATGGACGAAAATGGGGATTATTTAACCACATAAAAGTTATTTTGACCTTTAAAATAAGGGTGTTTCCAGACCTATATGCCTGGTAAGAAGGAATGGTTAAGTGAAAGATGGTGCCTTTATATCAGTGGGATATTATGCTGGTATTAAAGTTATAGTTAGGCAGAATTATAATAATGATACTAAACACCAATATAATAATAGTTATGTGTCATATGTTCTACAGGTATATCTTCAGTACCCATAGTAGCTAAAATGTAGTTATCATTATCTTGATTTTATAGGCAATGAAACTCAGGCATGAGAATAAAAAAATAAATAATATTTATTGAATGCCAGGGCATCCCCAGTAGCTCAGCAGTAAAGAATCCACTTGCAGTGCAGGAGCCACAGAAGACATGGGTTCCACCTCTGGGTCTGGAAGATCCTCTGGAGGAGGGCTTGGCAACCCACTCCAATATTCTTGCCTGGAGAATCCCACGGACAGAGGAGCCTGATGGGCTACAGTCCATAGGGTCGCAAAGAGTTGGATATGACCGATGCAACTCAACACGCATGCACACTGAATGCCAACAATGTGCCAGAAATTGTATTTTATCCCTAAACAATGACCATGCAATGTAGATATTATGTGAGGTGATGGATGTGTTAATTAGTTTGTGGTAATCATCTCACAGTGTGTGTGTGTGTGTGTGTGTATGTGTGTATATATATATATATATATATGTAAACCTTAAATATATATGTTTTATTTGTCAATTATGCCTCAGTAAAACTGGAAACAATTTTTAATTGTGAGTAGGATGTGAAAGCTCTACCACATCATGTTTTACTGCTGTGCTGTTTTTCTGAGTTCAATAGATAAATGCTTTGAGTTCTTAAAAATTGAATAAAACTTTTAAAATCACTTAAAAAGTAAAGAAACTAAGGAACAAAGACCACACAACTAACAATTTGCACATATGCTTAGAAAAAGTGCTTTTCTCTTGTTTTTTTTTCTATTTTTCCTTAATTTCTAAGTTGTCTTTAGTGATAATTCACTTTATAAGGAAAAATTGCATTTTTAAAGAATTCCAATAGAAAAAATAGCCAGTGCCATTCATACCCTGTCTGTGGTCTCCTTGCTCAATCATCAAGAGTACTCAGGGAATCAGAACTTGAGTGTTTAGAGTATGTATGGGTTCAGAAGTATAGGCAGGGAAGAAACTGTGAAATCAGGTACAGCTTAGAGAAGAGATTTTTAACCACTCTAGAGTCACTGCTGCTGCTGCTGCTAAGTCGCTTCAGTCGTGTAGACTCTGTGCAACCCTATAGATGGCAGCCTACCAGGCTCCCTCGTCCCTGGGAGTCTCCAGGCAAGAACACTGGAGAGGGTTGCCATTTCCTTCTCCAATACATGAAAGTGGAAAGTGAAAAGTGAAAGTGAAGTCGCTCAGAAAGTGTCCGACTCTTCGTGACCCCATGGACTACAGCCTACCAGGCTCCTCCGTCCATGGGATTTTCCAGGCAAGAGTACTGGAGTGGGGTGCCATTGGCTTCTCCTCTAGAGTCACTAGATATCACTTTTAATATCTGATAAAAACTGAAGACCCTCTCCCCAGAAAAATGTGCCTCCATTTACTCATGTACAATTTCAGGGTATTTCCAGACCTCTTTATGCACAGAAATCCAGATTTAGAAGAAATGACCCCAGCAGCATTCTCCTGGAAAGCAAAGACTACCTTAGCACTAGGGTAAAAAGTAGGGAGATAATTTTAAGAAGTGAAATGGAATGGGGCTTCCCAGGTGGCACTAGTGGTAAAGAACCCGCCTACCAACGCAGGAGCTATGAGAGACATAGATTGGATCCCTGAGTTGGGAAGATCCTCTGGAGCAGGGCATGGCAACCCACTCTAGCATTTTTGCCTACAGAATCCCATGGACAGAGAGGAGCCTGGCAGGCTACAGTCCACAGGGTCACTAAGAGTCAGACACAACTGAAGCAACTTAGTACACCAAAATGGAATGGCTCTTCTTCTCTGCCTGTATTTTAATTTGACTGTTAGAGATTCCTATGGATGATCTAACAGTCCCTTTCAAAAATATTAACAATCTTGGGAGAGTGAAAAAAAAAAAGGTGAGCCATTAACATCGTAGTATAAGTAAATCTGGGGCTTCCTCAGTGGTTCAGCGGTAAAGAATCTGCCTGCAATGCGGGAGATGCATGAGATGCTGGTTCAGTCCCTGGGTTAGGAAGATCCCCTGGAGGAGGGCATGGCAGGCCACCCCAGTATTCTTGCCTGGAAAATCCCATGGACAGAGGTGCCTGGCAGGCTCCGGTCCACAGGGTTGCAAAGAGTCAGACATGACTGAAGCCACTGAGCACACACACATAAGTAAATTCACTCAGAGTACTTTCTTTCTAACACCTGTGCATGATCAGATGAATTACACAAATGAGAATTTTAGTTGTTCTGGAGCTTGGAATACTTTGGGAAATAAGATAGGCCTGGAAAAGGATATACATTACTGATCTCTAGATGGAAGTGACAGTACTGGAGGTGAAAGAGGGGTGCATATGGCAAAAACCACTACAATATTGTAAAGTAATTAGCCTCCAATTAAGATAAATAATTTTTTTTAAAAAGAGGGTGCAGAAAGGAAGGAAAGGTTTCAGGTATATTTTTAAATACTTAATATGTGCCAAGTATTGTGAAAGTCAACTCATGTATATTTTTATGACACACAATTCTCCCCAAAATTTGTATGTTATTTTCCCCCACTTTACAGATTTAAAAGCAAACCCCAGAGGCTCCACAGTGGAGAATAACTTGCCCAAGTCAGCTGATAAGTGACATGACCAAGACTGATTGGACTCAGGATTGTTTTCCTCCAAACAAAGCCTCCTTGCCACAATGATTTCTTTGGACGAGAATCTAGCCGTTCCTTATAAGATTGCTTCTATGAGAAAATATAGGTCAGATTCTTGACTTACAAATGTAATTCTGAAACACAATCTGCTTTTTAAATGGAAGCTGCCAATGTTCATCTTGATCATCATACTGTTATCTGGAGGAGTTTCTTCCGAACACACAGAATTGGCCTGATGGGCTTCATATACCAGTGCTTGCTTTTTAGATGATCTCCCTGCAAAATATGCTGGCATTCTTCAAACAAACATATGCCTGGGTGTTACTTAATTAGCTGCTGAGCTATGAACATTGTGAAATTCAAGTGTACATATGTTTTCAAACAACATATTTTAAATGAAGTTATTTGCAACCGGAAGAGGAAGCTCATTTATCCATCATTCATTTGACTAATATCTGTCGAGCATCTCCTCTGTGCCAAACACTGTAGTAGGAGGGAGACTGCTGCAGTGAACGAAAGAGTCCCTTTCCTCAAAAAGGCTGTGTCTCCTGAAAATTTGTCAACAGGGTTGAGATGCTTCTCCTATGGTGCCCCTGTGGAGTAAAACTTAAAATAATGAATGTATTGAGAAGAAAAAGGAATGGAAATAGCCTTTCTACTACATAAAATATAAATCATCTCTGGATCTTCCTGCTCACCTCATGCACTTGAAATTGTTACTTGGATGAACGCCTGTCATTCAATCAGAAATTCAACTCTTTGCTTGCATGGAGTGTATTACAAGTTGCTGTGGGGGAAACACAGACATGGGCTTAAGCAGGCTGCAGTCTAATGGAGGAGACCAGACAAGCTAAAATTATCAAGAAAACTCAAGGTCAGGTGTCAGCAAACATTCTGTAAAGGACTAGATACTGAATTTTAATTTTGGCCTTGCAGCCATTATGGTCTCTATTACAACTACTCAACTCAGCCATCATAGCATGAAAGCAGCCACGCATGATATATGAAAGAAAGGGTGTAGCTATGTTCCAATAGACTCATTTGCAAGAACAGGCAGCAGGCTGGATTTGACCAACAGGTTCTGGTTTGTTGTCCTTGCTCTCGGTGAGGCAATTTTGCTGCAAGTACCCTCTTATAGAAGGCCAGCATAGGAACACTTTCCCTTCCTCACCATAGGATGTATGTCCTTTTCAATATGACAAGGCCATCTTCCCAGATAAAGACACCATGTGTGGCACAATGACTTTTTCAGGTGATACATTCCTATGCCAGAACTTCCATGAAAACACATGTAGACCCACACTGCAAAAGTAAAGTATTTAAATTAAAACTGCAAATGATTGGTAAAGAAAAGCAGGGAAGCCATTGCAAGTAGGAAACAGAATAAGCCTCAACTCACTAAGAATATGAGGGCATGAGAAACAGCCTGTGGAAGAGAGGGCATGCATAGGCATGAATGAACACACCAGGAAGTTTCCATGGGAAGATAAGCATGAATCTTTGGAGGTGACATTTTAATTCAATTTGAAAAACAAGCAGGGGATCTAAGGGAGAGACAAGCCCCATGTAATAATGAGTTGAAGTAGGAAGAAATTGCAGTCTGAAGGCCAAAATCTATCTAGACCAATGGTCCAGGATATGTTGTGTGGATGGTCTACTCTAGTTGAGGTTGTGCCTTATTACACTACTGAGGGAGGTCAAAGGCCTTGGTGAATTGTTGATGTGAAGCTGAAGGAAGGAGAAAGATTGTAGGTGATAAACCATGACCTGGCCATCTGTGTAGACAGAAGTAGGTGACAAAACTTTCACTTGGGCGCTTTGCATACAGATCAAAGACATATATCTTATGTGGGCAGCAGAGGCAGCTAATATCATAATCCTAAATTGGGTACCCACACATAAGCAGCAAGCCACCTGTGGCCAGGCTAGTATGTACCTATCCAACAAACCCAAATACTGCCCATCAAGCTGAAGCATTCAGAAGATGTGCTTTCCTGCTATGTGACAGACCCAGTTCTGTTTCTTGTCTTTGAAACACATATTCCATTTACTCATCTCTGAGTCGCATCCACTAGAATCTTAAGCTGTCCTGGTTATGTCCCAGTGTCCACTTGGTGCTCAAAATTTACTGTTCTAATATTTTTCTTTTCTCTTAAGGGGGAAAGCCCAATTCTTACAAGACCACTTATTTCCACACTTTCTATACTTCTAGATTATTTTTTTTACATTTTCATATTCTGCTCCACTTGAACATCTACACTCTTTCAATGACCCACTTTTCCTACCATCTGGGTCAACTAAGCCCAATAAATATTAAACGAGCATTTACAATGCCCAGATACTGTCTTAGGTTTTGGAGATAAAATAATGAATAAAATACTGCATTTCTCCTCAGTGAGTTCACAGTCAGATGGGATGAATTTACAGTTGCTATAGAAAGAGATTTATTTATAATTTATTAGACATTGATGAATGCACCATTGTGAGAGTAGAAGTTTTTCTTAAAGCACTGTTGATAGTAATAACTTACATTTGCATATGCACAATTACAAACTCAAAAGCCTTTAGGGTTAAGCAGTTTATGTCAATTAATGTTATATTAGGTGTGAAACCTGTCAGGGACTATCATTCATCTGAAAGCACCCAAATTAGAGAACATAAATTCTTCTACAAAACCAAACATGTCTCTGGGCTACCTGGTTGAGATCATGGGTTTACAGCTTTAGTTTTTGTGAAGTAAACTCATATGTTTTCATTTGACTAGCACAAGAAACTGTAAGGAAGCCTGGACAGGCACTACTGTGTTTATTTTACAGACAAGAAAACTGAGATTATAATTTCCTATCTGCATGGGTGAAGTTGTACTTATTATTCTGGTAAGCTCATCTGTATGTTTATCAGTACAGCAACTGGTCTCCGAGAAAGGCCTCTGTGAAATCTGGCCTTTTAGAAAAGCATATGTGTAATAGTGAATAAAAGTAGTGGCCACAGGACTGGAAAAGGTTAGTTTTCATTCCAACCCTAAAGAAAGACAATGCCAAAGAATGTTCAACTTATCCCACAATTGCACTCATCTCACACACTAGCAAAGTAAAGCTCAAAATTCTTCAAGTGAGGCTTCAATAGCACATGAACCATGAACTTCCAGATGTTCAAGTTGGATTTAGAAAAGGCAGAGGAACCAGAGTTCAAATTGCCAACATCCGCTGGATCATCAAAAAAGCAAGAGAGTTCCAGAAAAACATCTACTTCTGCTTTATAGACTGTGCCAAAGTCTTTAACTGTGTGGATCATAACAATGTGGAAAATTCTTAAAGAGATGGGAATACCAGACCACCTTACCTGCCTCCTGAGAAATCTGTATGCAGGTCAAGAAGCAGCAGTTAGAAATGGACATGGACAACAGACTGGTTCCAAATTGGTAAAGGAGTACGTCAAGGCTGTATATTGTCACTTACATGCAGAGTACATCATGAGAAATGCAGGGCTGGATGAAGCAAAAGATAGAATCAAGATTGCTGGGAGAAATATCAATAACCTCAGATATGCAGATGACAAAAACTTTATGGCAGAAAGTGAAGAGGAACTGAAGAGCCTCTTGATGAAAATGAAAGAGGAGAGTGAAAAAGCTGGCTTAAAATTCAACATTCAAAAAACTAACATCATGGCATCTGGTCTCATCACTTCATGGCAAATAGGTGGGGAAACAATGGAAATAGGGACAGACTTTATATTTTGGGGCTCCAAAATCACTGCAGATGGTGACTGCAGCCATGAAATTAAAAGATGCTTGCTCCTTGGAAGAAACACTATGACCAACCTACACAGCATAGTAAAAAGCAGAGACATACTTTGTTGACAAAGGTCCATCTAGTCAAACCGATGGTTTTTCCAGTAGTCATGTACAGATGTGAAAGTTGGGCCATAAAGAAAGCTGACTGATGAAGAATTGATGCTTGAAGAATTGAATTGTGGTGTTGGAGAAGACTCTTGAGAGTCCCTTGGACTTCAGGGAGATCCAACCAGTGAATCCTAAAGGAAATTAACCCTGAATATTCACTGAAACAACTGATACTGAAGCTGAAGCTCCAATACTTTGGCTACCTGATGCAAAAGAACTGACTCATTGGAAAAGACCCTGATGCTGGGAAAGATTGAAGGCAGGAGGAGAAGGGGACGACAGAGGATGAGATGGTTGGATGGCATCATTGACTTAATTGTTGTGTGTTTGAGCAAGCTCCAGGAGTTGGTAAGACAGGGAAGAACATCTTAAGGCCATTCCTCCTTAAAGAATTGCCTGGCAAGAAAAGTGGGGTTCAATGACTAATACTTGTTCATGAGTATCCTAGTTGATAATAAGTCATTTGGTGTGATAGGTGAGAGGAGCTAGGCTGGAAACCATAAATACACATGTGCCATCTGTATCCTGAAATGTTGCTCTCAAGTGTGTTTTCACCTCAAGTGTGGGAGTAGGAGCCAGATTTTAAAGAAACTTAGCTGAGAGAGATGCTAGTGGATCTCTTGAGCTCTAGTCTGTCCTTCTTCAAACCTAGTACATGAGAAGTGATCAAGTAACATTCTCCACACTTGAGCACTGAGTGCTGGTATCATTGGCTCATGCATGAGATGAAAAATACTCCGTTACACCAAACATTAAATAAGAAGAGGGAAAGTTACACATGTGGGCAGATACTTTCACTCCAGTGTAGTTAGTTGACATTTTAATACTTTGGTTTTCTTTTAGACATGACTTAAAATTATTCTTACATTCAAACTAATATGGTGTTAGTATTTAAAGATCACATCTATTTGTGGCCAATGAAGAAAGGTTTCTTACGTAAAATAAATAAACTTTCCATTTTAGCCTAATTTTCACATAGTTCTCACACTTCACTTAGAGAGATTTCATATCCTAAATATAAAATGTGAAGGAAAGTGGGTGGGGGGGAGTGAGAAGGAGGAAGGAAGACTATGTTACCTGGTTTTAGAGGAAACAAATTTCCTTGGAGTTTTCATATATTCTAAAAATCATTTTAAACATATGATTTCATAGAAATATAAAGATACGCTTTTTTTTCTTTAATTCCCTTGGTTTGGTAAGAATAAGAAGAGTATCTCTAATTTTAAAAAACACACAATAACAAGATTGCACAATCAGTTACTCTGACCAGTGTCTTCATTAGAATTCAGGGTGCTCTTTGGGCACCCATAAATCTGGACCAGATGCAGGAGACAGCTCCATCCAACTGCTTCTCTATTTATGAAATAAGTGATGAAAATTTTGTCCCTCCAACTAGCACCTGAATTCATACATATCTGCTTCCTACATGCTTTCATGGGTGAACTTTTCTCATTTTTCTAAATTACGTGGAAGTTTTCAGCTTGATGCCTATTAATACACTGACTGCGTAGACAGCCAGTTGCCCTACTTCAACCATTTCATTAGGTTTCCACATGAGCAAAAATGGATTCCAACTGTATTATGAATCTAAAGAAAGAATCTTTCTCCTCTCACCCTCCCAAACTACTTATTATTCCATTAATTTAAGAAAACAAATAGGATTTTAAAATGAATAGTTAATGCACAGAAATTTAGTAGGCTTTTCCTCTGTGCCCTTCTTCAGTTTTACTGTGAATTCCAAGACCCATTTCTCTTTCCAGATTGCTCTGTTCAGATTTGCTTTCAAGCAGGGTTCATGCTTTAGGATGACAGAATGTCCTTTCCTGTCATGGACACTGCCAGCATTTTAGCTTCAGCACCATTGTCTGACTGTTTGGACTTTATTAACCTTTTCCAACTGATGGCTACCCCTGTGGCTCTATTTGAGGTGTCTCTAAATGAGACATATTTTGAATTTCTCTAATTACAAAACTATCTTGACAATGACAGTCACTGACTATAATTACTCACCCAGTTTCCTCCAAATCTTAAAAAAATAAAATTTGTCAAGGCTGACGGGCTACTCTGACATTTCAAAAATAGTTATTTTCTTGGGTGTAAAATTATCTGCTATTTTGCTGCCCATATTCTGCCTACTCGGTTGTCCCTATGCATCCTCCTCCCTCTCCAGAGGTCTTCATCAATCATTCACATTTAAGAATAGATGCTACACATATTTCTCCTCTCTGTGGCCACTACCCTGCAGCCCCCAAAACACTGAACTGCATATGTGCATTTGAAAGCCTTGTCTACAACATCTCTGCAGCTTTCCCATAACTCACTGCATTTTCCACCAAAGGGTGGGAGTGAGAGAAGTGTAATGAAAACTTACCAAGACATCAGTCTCCTAAACAAAGGATTTCAAGTCTGCTAGTCTTGTTAGTGTTCCTGTGAAAAACAATGAACAGACTAATGAATTATCTTGAAGCATATTAAAGAGGAAGATAGATAGATATAAATCTGTAGGGATAATGAGACTTATCTCTGTGGGTTTTTTATTAATGAGAAAAATATGTCTTTTCTATACAGAATGAAATCTTTAAGCAAGAAACAATTACTTAAGAAAGATCATTTAAGGCCATTGTATTATCACTTGTCTAACATCTCTAATTTACATTTGTGTTCTGACACAGGGAAGAAATGAAATGTGATACTTTTGGATACCAGGATTGTTTGTAATGACACAAAACAAATTTAATCATCTGACTTTCTTGCACTTACTTATTTTTTTAAACTTCCACACTTCCCTTAAGCCTCAACTTTTTATGATGTCAACCATGCTCTGGGTGTCTGCACCAAGAAAATTTGATTGATGTGTTGGTGAGTGTTATTTCTCTATAAGGCTAATAAGGAATGGTGATAGCACGCCTTTAGTAGTCGTTATTACCATTTACATGGCACCATTCATCTCAGGACAGTCAACAAAAATAATCTGAATCCAGATTCTGCATTTGTCACTTTGTCAACTGTTAGAAATTTAATCAGACTCTGTGATCTTGGAAGAATCACAGAGCACTGAGTATTAAGGTGGAAAACACCTTAGAGATGACCTAGTCTAGCACCATCCCATGTTGACTGTGCATCAGAATCATCTAAGGTCATTTTAAAATTACACATGGGACATACTCTAATAGATTTTGATTCAGAAAATCCAATATAGAGCTCAAGCACCTGTACTGTTTAAAGCTCCAGAGGGAACTCTGATGACCAATAAAAACTGGGATTGTGAGTTACCATCAGATTCACTTCTCTTATTTCAGAGGAAGAGAAGACAGAACTACATAGCTTTTGAGACTTTTCAAGAGTTACATATGTAGCACATGATACTGTTAGAGTTACATCCAACTTTCCCCACTCTTCATTCTGTGCTCTTTCATATTAGTCAGGATTCATTTAGTTGCAAAGGGCAGAAATTCATCTAAGCTACTTTAAGCTAGAAAGGAAATTCATTGGCTTCTGTAATGGGAAAGTCCTCAGGGCTAACACTGGGACCAGGGGCAGTGTTTCCCACTCCAAACCTCTCCAGTATATCCACTGGTAGCCATAAAAGCATATTCTACCAATCTGGTAACTACAACAGAAAGAGTTTTTTCTAATAGCAATGCTGCTGCTGCTGCTGCTAAGTCGCTTCAGTCGTGTCCGACTCTGTGCAACCCCATAGACGGCAGCCCACCAGGCTCCCCCGTCCCTGGGATTCTCCAGGCAAGAACACTGGAGTGGGTTGCCATTTCCTTCTCCAATGCATGAAAGGGAAAAGTGAAAAGTGAAATTGAAGTCGCTTTGCCGTGTCCGACTCTTCGTGACCCCATGGACTGCAGCCTACCAGGCTCCTCCGTCCATTGGATTTTCCAGGCAAGAGTACTGGAGTGGGGTGCCATTGCCTTCTCCATCTAATAGCAATAGGGGAAATAAAATAACCCAGGGAGCACCCTGATTAGACTGTTCACTTGCTTCCTCCTCAGCCAATGGAGTTCTCTAATGACAAGGAAGGGTGAGTGAGTAAACTGTCCTGTAAGTGTGAAACAGAAGTGGATCTGTTGCCAGAAAATGACTGGAAAATATTTTAGACATATGAAAACAACCAATGTCTAGTTCATCTGTCTGAACCACCCTGGAATCTAATTCATGAATTTCAAACTTTTTTAACCATGACCTACTGTGATGAAAAATAACTTGATCCTAAGATTCCCAACTTTTATGAAACACAAAGTTCACAAAATAATACTGTTTTGCATTGCACTCTGATATTTTCCATTCTATCACTTTCTACTTCATTTCGCAGCATTGTTTATAATAGCCAAGACATGGAAACAACCTAGATGTCCATCAGCAGATGAATGGATAAGAAAGCTGTGGTACATATACACAATGGAGTATTACTCAGCCGTTAAAAAGAATACATTTGAATCAGTTCTGATGAGATGGATGAAACTGGAGCCAATTATACAGAGTGAAGTAAGCCAGAAAGAAAAACACCAATACAGTATACTAACACATATATATGGAATTTAGAAAGATGGCAATGATGACCCTGTATGCAGGACAGCAAAAAAGACACAGATGTGTATAACGGACTTTTGGACTCAGTGGGAGAGGGAGAGGGTGAGATGACTTGGGAGAATGGTATTGAAACATGTATAATATCATGTAAGAATCGAATTGCCAGTCTATGTCCGATGCAGGATATGGCACGCTTGGGGCTGGTACGCGGGGATGACCCAGAGAGATGTTGTGGGGAGGGGGGGGTGGGAGGGGGGTTCAGGTTTGGGAACGCATGCACACCCGTGGTGGATTCATGTCAATGTATGGCAAAACCAATACAGAATTGTAAAGTAAAATAAAAAATAAATAAATTAAAAAAAAATCCAAGTCCTGATTTACCATAGTGTTTTCATGACCACAGTTGGTTGAGAGAACTTTGAAAACTAGTTTGATTGATTTTCAACAAATATTTAATGAACAATTAATAATGTTCAGCCATAAAGATAAGAATTATTCAGCATTTAAATGACACAGATGGCAATCTCTGGTCTCTAAATGTGTAAGTAATCAAGAAGAGACTAATTAGGTGTGTGGCACAGAAGAAGGAAGCTAATCAGAGGGAAAAGCAATACAGCATCTCTCAGGAAGAGAGCTGAGGGATGGGGTATACTGAGTCTAGCCAGAGATGATGCTAGATAAGAACCAGGCAAGGAAGCAAGCAAGATGGATGGCCAGCCAAACCCAGGAAGTAACTCGCAAACCAAGGGTGAACAGAAGGTAATTCCAGGAGACAGCCAAGAATACATGAGAAAACAGAAGCTGAGAGAAAGACAATTATCATGACACTGGAGGTAATGTCAAATGAGAACCAGCAGCACATAAAAGTAGGTCGAAGGCCCTTTTAACAGCTTGTGCTGAAAATCTGCCAAAGAACAATCAGTGAGACAGAGAAGGAGACTACCCTGCCACATTCACAACCTAGGGAATGTGATAGGGAGTAATAGGGAAATGGAAATCTTGCTTAAATATTACCAGGATCTGTGGAGTAAATCAACTGTGAGTATTATAACCACCCTCAGCCTCTTCCTGACAATGTGCATTATGGAGCAAACACTACCCTAATACGTATGGTTAACAAGGATTTCTACAGGAGAGATTCATAGCTAGGTCTCAAATGGTAACAGAAGATTCTAAAATAGTCAAATACTGTGATGAGCTCCTTAAAGCTCACAGTAATAGTATTATCTAAGAAATGCAAGGAATATCTTCAAGATGAGTATGTTCCATATATGTTGTGAAGGATAACTTTAAATTATACTTGTTTATTTACCTATTTACACCTCTTTTGTTGACCAAAGCATTTGAACCAGCTCATATTTGTGTTTTATTATACAAAAAAAGTCTTCACATTATGGATGCTTCCTCAAACTGTAAAAATAACTCCCAGATATCTTTTCATGCTGTGAAATAACTGCAAGGAGGCCCATGAATGTTGGTACTTTTCTTCTTGATTTCCTTGGATTCTTGCCTGCATCTTTACCTCTTAGAGAATTTTCTCTTTGTTTATTAGCTCTGGTTTCCTCATGCAAAGAAATAACCATTTCCCATTGAAGTGCCTTCCTATTTCATTTTCCTTACTGCTTTCTTTCCCCCAACTACATCTTCTTTGCCATATAAAACTGAGATCTAATAAGTATGTGGTCTCTACCTGGTAAATCCCCTTGGTAAGCTGCAAGACCTGGATTTATGTTCCCCCCAAAATCTCTTCCCACGAATAAGCTTCAGACTGGGTTAAAAGCAACTGCAACTCCTGTCTCCTCCTACCCTTCACTTCCATCTCAAGGATGAAGAACACAGCCTCAGCTTCCAATTTAGCTCCCAGTGTGCAAATAAAGCCCAGCCACAGAGAGGGAGTCATTGCTATCCTGGATTTATCGCTTCCACGGCAAGCACACCACACAGAGAGCCAGGGAGCCCTGGCCACATGCTACCTCTCCTCACAATTCATTGCTCCCTTCTGCTCTCATGAGAGACCAGGCTTTCAGGTTAATCAACCTTGAGTGTGACTACCCTGCACATCTGCTCAATGTTATATGTCCCTGTGGTTGGAAATGAGTAACTTTAGGAGTCAGTTGTGGAACAGTTCTGTGCATGAGCCAGTATACAAGTTCTGCAATCATTTTTTAAAAACCATTCTGGCTTAATCTTTTGGAATTCAGATTTTTTCTGATTTTATAAAGAAAATATGGTGTGTGGTCCATATACTACTTAATAAGCCCTACAAGTCTGAGATAACATCCTATAATCCAGCATATGAATATCTCAAAAGCAAAACATGTGACTGTTTACACAAAACCAGGCAAATGAAGACTCTGAACAGTTTTAAGTCAAATTTAGCCAGATATTGTTTCCAAATGATAACCAAAAAAAATTTTTGTTTTCTGATATTTCTAGATTTTAGACATCTATTATAGACAAAAGCTAATATATAATGCATTGGATACCAACTGCAGTATCTGGTTATCTGAGATTGGCCAGTCACCTGCTGAGGTTGTTGCATTATGAATACTGAGAATTGGGGGTTTTGATCAGAAGATCTCCACTCATTACTGCTCTGTTCTTAAGTCTGGGAAGTGCAGGCACCCATTCCTATGTGAATTTTTTGTTGCCAATCAACATGCTAAGCCTGACTGAGATTATAAATTTCATCAACTTTAATGTGAAAGTACAGTCTGTTGAGATATTATTTTGTGTTTTTCCCCCAGCATTTTCCCAAACCCCCCATGTCCTCTACGTTCCTTTGCCTCTGGGTAGGCAACCTCTTTTTCTGATATTTGTTTCCCAAAAGGCTGAAAACCTTGAGGAGATGACATTAGAAAGAAATGGAGAGAAGTGAATGATTTTGAGGAGTGAGAAACAGAAGGAGAGAAAGGGGATTTTTCGAAAGACTTAGAAGGATTTGGAGATCAGCAGACTCCATAGGGAGTAGGGACATCAGGCTGGATGGGAAGGGTGGCAGAACTTGGGTGGGAGGCTGACTGCATGGTCACTGTTATGGACAGAACCTTTGTGCCCCCCTCCCAAGCCCATCTGCTGAAACTCTAACCCCTAGTGTGATGGTATTTGGCCTTCACAAGGTAATTACATGGAGTCATGAGGGTGAGGCCTCATGATGAGATTGATGTCCTTAGAAGAAGATAGACCAGAGCCCTTTCTCTTCCAAGTAAGGATACAGCAAGAAGGTAGCCATCTGTAAGCCAAGAGGAGGATCCTCACCAGCAACCATATCTTCCAAGCTTGGTCTTGAATTTTTCAGCTTCCAGAACTCTAAAGAATAAATTTTTGTTCTTTAACCCACATGACCTATGGTATTTTATTACAGCAGCCCAAGTGAAGACACAGCCACCACAGAACACGACAAAAATTCACGTGCCCAAAGTAAAAGAGCTTTTCAAAGGTCTGCTGCTGCTGCTGCTGCTAAGTCACTTCAGTCGTGTCCGACTCTGTGCGACCCCACAGACGGCAGCCCACCAGGCTCCCCCGTCCCTGGGATTCTCCAGGAAAGAACACTGGAGTGGGTTGCCATTTCCTTCTCCAATGCATGAAAGTGAAAAGTGAAAGTGAAGTCGCTCAGTCATGCCCGACTCTTAGTGACCCCATGGACTGCAGCCCACCAGGCTCCTCCGTCCATGGGATTTTTCTAGGCGAGAGTACTGGAGAAGGTTGCCATTGCCTTCTCCGTTCAAAGGTCTAGGAAAGATAATAAGAATATTAATGGCAACCAGGATGGATTGAAGATGGGAAGAGCCACTCATAATATTTTGTAAGTTCCCTGGAGTACCTCATAAGACTAAGTTCCAATATGATTGAATTTTAACTTTCTGTCAACCTTGTCAAAGTACTTGATACCAAAGTCATACTAATTATATTTTAAAAAAATAAAATAATTATGTCATATTTGCCATCATTAATTTGCTAACACCTATCTCTTTCTTATTTCTTGCTATTTTATATATACTGCCATCTTACTCCTGATACCTATGGTTTGATTTATATTTTTTATGCTTTATTGTTTACATTTTTCACTTCTCCATATTTCTTCCTTATCTATCCATTTTATTCTCTGTTTTTGATGAGGAAAAATTTTCATTTCAGAAAATTTGGGGATGACCCCATAGGACAAAAATAGAGGTAGAACATGGGATAGAAGTGAGAGCCTAAGTGTGACCCCATTTAGCTCAAAATAAACCATTCAATTACATTTGTTTCTATCTGAGGATCTTGACCCATTGGTGTCCTCTTGTAGGTAAGGCTGTGGCTTGTGATGGGATATTGGAGCAGGGACTAGGTGTAGGGGTGGGAAGGCTTTGAACACTTAGTAGATCTGTGTTCTTTGCTGCTGGGGTGATAGCAAATAGCAGTACAAATACGTACAAAGTGCCCTGAACAAAGTCCTCCGTAACTGCAATGATACTGCACGACTGGCACCAGTCAGTAGTGTTGTCTTTGAGAAAAAATAGGTGAAGGATGAACTTCAGTAATTGTATATCAAGAGTGTTTAAGGTTCAGGAAATGCTTCAAGGATGTCATAGTATGTCCCATATGAAGAGGCCACCAGTAGACTCTTCAGATATGATTCCATTGTTGTCTGACTGGAAAGTGTTGTGAAAGAGGAGCAACACTTGGTTGAGGGCTTCCCTTATTGGATGAGTATCTATCTTCTCATCAGGCCTTTCCAGCATCCTGCTCCCTAGCACCTAAGGTCTTCCTGCGAGTGGCCCTGAGGAGTATCCTGATGTTGCTCTCAAGCGACTGCATGTGGGACCAAATAGTTTAAAGTTTTCATACTCGTAAAAAGAGTGACAAATTCACGGTTCCTTAAAAGTCTTGGTTATTTATTGCTAGGAACTTACTGTTACTTTAGCAAGTAAATTTTAAATTACATTTTATACTGTTTATTACTAGTGTGTAAAAAATGTTAATGACTTTCATTCTTGTGCTTTCAATGTTATAAAATATTCCCAAGCATTCCTTTAACATTAAGATTTTTGTCAGTATCACTTTCTCAGAGACATCTTAATTTTTTTCATTATAACCACTGTCCTAATTTACATTGATATGTTCACCTTCACAAAATTTCTGTAAAATTTTTCAAATTGTGTTCGCCTAGAGTTTTTCGAATGATGGCACTGTCAACATACTCATAGTCAGGAATTTATTCTATAACACCATCCATAAGAGATTCAATTTTCTCTTCCAATGCTATCATTTTTTATTTCTTTGCTGCACTTTTATCTTTTGTGGCCAATTCCTTTTTTTGAGTATTCATTTTTGTAAAATGTCATGTGGGTTGGGTTATCACTGAGAGACAAGAAGGCAGCACAACTGCATGCTTTGCTGTGTTTGAACTTCATAACAAAGGCACAGTACAGATCACAGACTTTAAAAGTAGTGATGTGATTGGTCACTGATCACATGACCATCTGTTCTTTGATTTGATACATCTTTATCCACTACAGGAGTGAGTATATATTCTTCAGATATATATTCACTCTTGAAAAATGAAAACACTAACTGAAAAAGTTACATACACCCCAATGTTCTCAGCACACTATTTACAATAGCCAAGATATGGAAGCAATACAAAAGTCCATCAACAGATACACAGATTAAGAAGATGTGGTGTTCACATACAATGGAGCATTATTCCACCATAACAATGAATGAAATTTTGCCATTTGCAACACCATGGGTAGAAAGTGAAAGTAACTCAGTCGTGTCCCACTCATTGCGACCCCATGGACTGTAGCCTGCCAGGCTCATCTGTCCATGGGGTTCTTCAAGCCAGAATACTGGAGTGGGTACAGGGAATCTTCCCAACCCAGGAATCAAACTGAGGTCTCCCACACTGCAGGCAAATTCTTTACCAAGTGAGCCACCAGGGAACCTGAAGAAAATTATGCTGTGAAAAATGTCAATAAAGACAATATTGTATGTTATCACTTATACATGAAATCTAAAAAATGAAACAAACTCATGAATATAACAGGAAAAACAGACTCACAGATATAGAGAACAAACCAGTGGAGGAGGAGGGAGGGGCAAGATAGGGGTAGGGAACTAAGAGGTATAAACCACAATAGCCAACATTTTATATGAATGGAGTATAACCTATAAAATTTTGAATCTCTATGTTGTACACATGAAACTAATATTATAAATCACCTAAACCTCAATAAAAACTAAATTAAAATATGATTATGCTTATGTGCAAGTGTGTGTGTGTGCACATGTGAACAAAAAGTTTCACATGTGAAGGATAAATAACAGAATTAAAGAGAGATTTCAATATTATACACTTCTGAAGTTTCCATATGTACATTTTACTTTTCCCTTTTAAAAGAAGTTAAGACATATACAAAGCAATATATGTAATGAACAACGTATGTTGAAGTCTAAAGTTTATATGTAAACTTTACTCTCCTTTGAAAAAGATCTTTAGAACACTGAGACTCCTACCAAATCCCTGCCACCTTGCATGCCATTCTTTTTTCCTTTTGCAGATGGCAGATCGTGGGAACTCAGCCTCCATAATCACACGAGTTAATTTCTTATAACAGACTTCTTTCTATCTCTAGCCTATTGATTTTGTTGCCCTGGAGAACCTTCCAGTGGAATTCTCCCTCTTTTGAAGTATAACTTTTACATCTAATTTAAGTATAGATCCATTGGTGACAAACTCTCTAAGTGTCTATTTATCAAAAGAAACATTTTTCTCTCATTCTTAAAAAGAAGGTCTTGACATAAATTTGAGATAGATATTTTATCTCAGCTCTTGGAAATAGTCTTCCTTTCCTGGTATTCATTGTTGACTCAGAAGTCTACTATCAGTCTACTTGTGGTTTCTTATTAGACTTTTTTCTTGGGCTGTTTTTATGATCATTTGCTTGTGTTTGCTTTTCTGCAGTGTGGTAAAGTGGCTAATGGTAAATCCTGTGGTATCACATGGTAAGAAACAGGCTTTCCTGGGGGAACGCTAACATGCCAAGGATAGTAAGCAAGGACCCAAATATCTCAATTCTTCCTCCATCCCACAGAAATCTAAGTCACTGTGGGCCATACAACCAAGCTAGAGTGAAGAGACAACCCCTTCATCCTCTCTCCTTTTTTATTGGGCAAGCATGAGAATAATCTCAGTGGGGCAATCACAGATTACTTCAGTTCAGTTCAGTTCAGTCGCTCAGTCGTGTCCAACTCTTTGCGACCCCATGAATCGCAGCATGCCAGGCCTCCCTGTCCATCACCATCTCCCGGAGTTCACTCAGACTCATGCCCATCGCGTCAGTGATGCCATCCAGCCATCTCATCCTTGGTCGTCCCCTTCTCCTCCTGCCCCCAATCCCTCCCAGCATCAAAGTCTTTTCCAATGAGTCAACTCTTCACATGAGGTGGCCAAAGTACTGAAGTTTCTGCTTTAGCATCATTCCTTCCAAAGAAATCCCAGGCTTGATCTCCTTCAGAATGGACTGGCTGGATATTAAGTTTCCAGGAAATGATGAGTCAGGTATCAACTATGTACAGAGAGTTTTCTGAGAAACTGAGTTGCCCAAAACCTTGGAGGTCTTCAGGCCAATAAGTAGTTGTAGAGCATTCTTTGGGGACTGGAGGCAGCTCCTGGCCCTAACTAGTTCATTGTCCAGGCAACAGGCTTCTGGAGCCTCAGTAGTTTCAGTCTCTGCTGATTCATTTGCTGTAGCAAACTTCCAGCCACTAACCTCTGGTCTCCGATATATCTGACACAGGAAGAGAGAGCAGTTATTTGCCCCTCATTCCCACTCTGCAGCCCTTCAGTTTCAGCATGGGATATGTCTCTCTAAGTTCAGCCACCCAGGGTTTATCATTTCCCCTGAGCAGTTAAGGAAACTGCCTGACAATACAAGAAGGCAAGAAATGTGGGTTCCATCCCTGGGTTGGTAAGATCCCTTGGAGTAGGAAATGGCACCCCATTCCAGTACTCTTTCCTGGAAAATTCCATGGGCAGAAGAGCCTGACAGGCTACAGTCCATGGGGCTGCAGAGTCGGACGCAACTGAGCACATCCACATCTTCACTGAGGAGTGAAGTATTAACAGATTTCTCTTAAAAGTCCTACATTCTCAAGGAATCCAGTTGTTATTCTGACTCTAAGGGCGACATCTAGAGGCAGAGGAGAGTAGCTGCAGAGCTAGCTGAAGGCATTGGTATGTGAGTCCTACTTCCAGTCATCCCTGTGGCCCTCATTACCTGGCGACCAGGGTTCCTGCCAGGGCAGAGACTGCTTCCTTGATGCCCAACTCACACTCACCCATTTTGGACTTCATTCTGATTAGAATGAAGAATGACGTTTCCCTATGACGGCTTTTACAGTGGAGTGCTTCAAGGATTTTTTCCCTCTTTGTTGATTTTCTAGGAGGTCTCTTTCCCTAAACACTGTTCCATCTTTTCTTTCTTCCATTTACTAAGCCCCAGGAAAACTTGTTTGTCTATCAGTCTCCTGGCTTTCTTTTGTACCCTATAGCTGCAGCTGCCCGCAAACACACCCAAGAATTGGGCCCAGAGCCAGAAACACATCACTTGTTGACAACCCTGCCACTCAAATAAGGGATTTTCCTAACTTGGCATGCTTTCTCCAGATGGTGCAGTCTCAGGCTCAGAGAATGAGCCTCTGCTTTCCCCATACTGCTCAAGAATGAGGAGAGGATGCTGGTCCTCTCTTTGGTCAGTCCAGCAATTTATCCTGCAATAGCAGCCCCAAGGATTGGTAGATCCTGGAAGCATGTCTATCTCCTTCTGCGGACCACCCACCCCTTCTAGTCTCTCTGGTTTAATTCATAAACTCTAAGTGTAGCTAATTGGAGCAAATTACTGAAAAGCAATTTGGTAAATATATCTATAGTATTCAGAATCTATAGACATTTTGACCTTGTTACTGATTCCCAAGGGGTCAGTGATCCTTCGATGGATCCTTTGCCTGGAGTTGCAAACGTTAATCAAATGAAACGAGGTTCAGGATACCACAGCAATTTAGGAATGAAGAAGGGAGAGATGTGCTCTAAAAACACTTTCTCCCGGAAGGGAGGAGAGTAAGGGAATTTTAACTGAGGCAGATTTCATAAGAGCTCTAGGAAGGGGCAGACATTTCCAGAGGCAGCTGGGTCATTCAGTCCTACATGCTTCTCTGCACAAACTTGCTAAGGCCAGCTGCTGGGGCTGCTAAGATGCTTCAGTCGTGTCTGACTCTTTGCAACCCTATGGACTGTAGCCCCCCAGGCTCCTCTGTCCACAAGATTCTCCAGGAAATGATACTGGAGTGGGTGGCCATGCCCTCCTCCAGGGGATCTTCCCAGTCCAGGGATTGAACCTGTACCTCTTATGTCTCCTGCTTTGATAGGGAGGTTCTTTACACTAGCGCCACCTGGGAAGCCCTCCTAAGGCCTGAAAGTGAAAGTGAAAGTCGCTCAGTCCTGTCTGAGTCTTTGTGACCCCATGAACTATACAGTCCATGGAATTCTCCAGGCCAGAATACTGGAGTGGGTAGCCTTATCCTTCTCCAGGAGATCTTTCCAACCCAGGGACTGAACCCACATTGCAGGTGGATTCTTTACCAGCTGAGCCACAGGGGAAGCCCTAAGGCCTAGAAGAGTACAAATCCCCTCCCTGGGCAGGGATCTTAGCATAATAATGAAGCAAAGGTAACTTTTAGACACACTGAGTCTCTATCTCCTTTGTGCAAGCACTTCACTGTGGTCAAGTCAGACCCGATTCAGGGCCATTGATTGACCACTGCTTAAAGCACAGCTGAAAAACATCTCTGTCAAATACCAGATGCTTTTGCAACAAACACAGATAAATCAAGGAAAGGATCAGCTTGCAGAGGTTGGTATGGGTGACAACCTGATCATTCCAGTTCTAGGACTTTAACTTAGGGAAATATTGGAACACATGACAAGGTTATTCATAAACATTTTTATAAAAGCAAAAATTGGGAATAATTTTAAGGCTCAGCTGGTGATTGGCTGAATAAATTATGATGCACCCATACAACTGAATTCTATGTAGCAGCTGCTGCTGCTGCTAAGTTGCTTCAGTCATGTCTGAGTCTATGTGACCCCATAGACGGCAGCCCACCAGGCTCCTCTGTCCATGGGATTTTCCAGGCAAGAGTATTGGAGTGGGTTGCCATTGCCTTCTACATTGTAGCTATTTAAATTTACAATGCAGATCTACAGTTATTGAAACAAACAAACAAAATCTTTGCAAGATCCTGTAAGGAAAAAGCAGTCTACAGAACAGCATACGTGATACGAACCCAGTGTATATTTCATTTGACCCCTGAAGCATTTGGTACTGAGGATTGTTCCCTCTTTCACGAACCTTTCTTAGTTTAATGATACCTTTTTGTTCACTCCTAATTTTCCTGTGCTTTCGCTGGCTGCCTTCTCAACTTACTAATCTATTCTTTTTGTCCACTTCTGAATGTAGATGTTTTTCAGATTTCCATGTTCCCCTTCTTTTATCTTTTCCTTCTATCCATGCTCTTTGAATGACTTTTTAGTTCACGAATTTAAGAGCCATTTAAACGTTAATGACTCTCAAATCTGAGTGTTTAGCTTAAGTGGTTTTCTAAACTCCAGAACCATTTAGCCAACGGGGCATGACCATTTGGACGTCTTTCAGTCTCCTCAAACTGCCTGCCCCAAACAGAATTCATCTCCTCCATCCTTCCCAAACCACTTCCCCCAGTGATGGCCGCTATCTCCACTCAGTATCCTAACAGTCATTTTCGTCTTTTCCCTCTCTTTAACCAAACAAATCTGTCAGTCCTACCATCTGAATAGCTCTCTAATCTGTATTTCTCTTCATATCCTCTTCCTAATGTTGGATTATTTAATAGCTTCATCACACGATCAAGGCACTGGCAGAGTACGGGCAGAGTATGGGAGCTCTCAGAGCCACCCACACTGCCATCCAAGACTCTTGGCTATTTGTTATTTAAGAATTCTACTCTCATCTGAGAAAAAGATGAACTTGATGAATTGAGGGCAGAAGACAAAGATCTCCCCTGTTCTGTTCCCAAGAAACAATTGATATGATACTGCAAGGGAAGGATATTAAAATATTAGATACTCTTCAAAATCTTCTCACCTTTCTCAGCCATGGGAATTTTTACATACTAGTTACTTTGCAATATTTATAATAAGCAGTAGAGGAAGCCCATTCTCACTGTCAATCATCTCATATATAAAAGAGATAGGCACTTAATTTGCATACACGTGGTGATGGACAGGGAGGCCTGGCGTGCTGCAATTCGTGGGGTCGCAAAGAGTCAGACACGACTGAGTGACTGAACTGAACTGAACCCCAAAGCAGTAAAGCAGTGACCAGATCAGGTCCACAGTTTAATCGTAAATGGACATCATTTTATCAGCTAATCCTGTGACAGGAGAGGCATTCACTAACAGAACTATGAGATAGAGCCAAGAGAGAAATGACCAGTAGACAACTGAGAAATCAATGTATAGATAATATATGGTTAATATTTAACAAAAATGTCAAAGAGAAATGAAAAAAACCTTTTTCAAAGAACTCTGACTTCTCTCACTTAATGTCCTGCGTCTTTCAAACCAGGTAATTAATTTACATCCTGACAAGTAGGAGGAAGTCTCCCTTGATATTTGACCAATTTCTCTAAAACAGCTGGAATTATTTTTAATGGAAAAAATTGGAAAAAGAATATTTGATTTATCAAAAAAAGATTATACTCAACATTAAGACAATATCAGAACATAAATGAATTTCCTTGCAAATATTTTTACAGTTTAATGTAACTTTTATTTGAAATACACAGGGGGAACTTGAAAACACCACAATCTTTTCAAGATTTGAGTCTATCAGACCCTGCTTTTGCCATTCCCTGTTTGAATTTCTTAAAAACTCTAAAACAGTTTACAAAATCAGAGATTTAGACGGTCTCTGGTTTTCCAGTCTTGCCTGTTTAATATAATCAATACTGCTGCCACTGTGATCTTTCCAGGATGCAAAGATCCATGTTAAAAATCCTACAATTCCCTATAATCTTCAAGATTATGTCTAAACTTCATGTTATGGCATATACAACTTTTTATACCCAGGACACTCTTACCTCTTCAAGCTTTTTTTTTTTTTGTATTCTCCCCCAGACTTATTACTCCATTTCCTTCCTTATATCCAACCAGCTGGCTCTGCTGAAACATCTGCAGGTTTTATAATGTTTTAATGCTGTTTCTAATGCTGGGCCTTTACAAGTTCTTCTTATCCATCTGGCTAACTCCTACTTATATTTCAGTATTTATATCATGTCATTTTCTCTAAGAAGTCTTCTATGATGTGCACTGTTTATGTCCTACTCTCATCATTTTTGTGTGAATCGCCCACACCCCAATTCCCCCAGACCAGTTAATACCTGCACATTCGGTGGGTTTTGTTACATTAAAGGGAACTCTGAGCTTGGGAACCTGGATCTTTTATAACTATTCCTGCATTTTACTCTTGAAATAGGTATTATCCCTAATTATGTTGGATAGAAAGCTTGGCTGCACCTTTGCTCCAGTGAGAGACATTATCTCTATCTTTTAAAGCTGTTTGCTAGCCAAACATCCTGGAAGAGATAGTCCTGAAAAAAAGGGAAGCCAATGTCTTCCTCACAAGTGAAAATTTGAGAGACCCAAGGAGGAATGTTTCACAATATTTTGAAGCTAGAGCCAGGATTTATGGTGGATTTGTGAGGTAATTTTTTAAAAGGGCAAATAAATATGACTTCGAAATCGTTGACCTAAACAGCTAGAAAAAAATGTAATGGTGATTTATTGAGATGGAATCACTGTATGAGTAGCAGGGCAAGAAGATAAGTGTGGTTTTGGTCAGGCTAATTAATCAATAAAATAATTACAATCATAATGATATTTATTGAGTATCTGCCATGTGCTGGGCCCTGTGTTAAAAAATCACATACATTTAATTGATAAATATCGGATAAGCACCTTATACATGCCAACTTAAAAATATAGTCACAGCCTGAAGGTTGAATTGTTTTATTTGGTGGGAATTCTTAGGACTTTAAGCCCTGGAGACAGCACCTCAAGTAACCCTGAAAAACTGCTCGGAGGAGGCCAGGGAAGGAGTCAGGTTATATAGAAGTTTGCTACAAAGCAGGACGTCAGTCTGATAATCAGTTATTGTTAATTAAGGAAAACCAGATATCTTAAGGAATCTAGCGTTATTCTAGGTAGGGAAAGATGGAGGCATCTAGGCTCACTGAAGTGATTCCTTTCACATCTCAGCTTTCTGGGGCCAGCATCCTGTGTTTTCACATCCTCAATCTATAGGGAATGGCTGCAGATATTCTCCTTTCTGAATTACCTTTAGGGCTCATCAGCTCACACCAGAGAGATGCAGGCACTGATGATTGTGACATTCTTGCTTATTGATAGGGCAGGAAATACTCCTTTTCACGTACATGTTAGTCATTAGCCTAGGAGCTGGAGATACTATATTGAACAAAGCCAGCAATATCACTACTTTCCATTGTGGTGCTTGCATTGTAATGAAGGACAGTCAGGCTGCTGAAAAAGTTCACTATGAGTGGGGATTATCTTTTCCTGAGATGTCAACCTTGAAAGGTAGGTTTTACTTTTATTTTCCCCTGCTTTACAGATGAGAGGGAAAAAAGCCTTAGAAAAGTAATATGACTAAGGTCACAGTTAACAGGTGTTGGAGCCAAGATGCTAACTCATGTTTCATTATTTGCATTTTGAATAAGAATGCCTTATGAATATTCACTAGTAAAAGTGAATATAATGAATGTCTTTTAAGAAGTATTAAATTGGCCTGTGCAATAAATTTTCCTCAAAAATGCAATATTGAAAGTTAAAAAAAAAATAAGGTCAAAATAATCGATCTGGCTGTTACAGTGGAAAAGTTAACTGCTTTTTCAACTTAATATTGATTTAATTTCACTCTGATATTGGATTTTCTTATATTTCATCACATAAATTACTTTTTAATATATTTTCATTATATAACTATTATTTTCTTTTTTCTTTTGTGATATAATTTTGAAAATTATGTCAATGAAATGAATTTGAGTAGAGGTAAATTTCAAAATATTTTCCCTATTCAATGGAACATTTAAAAAGACTTCTAAGACATATTCGTAGCTCTCAGATAGTGTTGCTGCTGCTCCTAAGTCACGTCAGTCATGTCCGACTCTGTGCGACCCCATAGACGGCAGCCCACCAGGCTCCCC
Organism: Oryx dammah; assembly: GCF_014754425.2. Classification (NCBI taxonomy): domain Eukaryota; kingdom Metazoa; phylum Chordata; class Mammalia; order Artiodactyla; family Bovidae; genus Oryx; species Oryx dammah. The sequence continues at coordinate 45,880,344 of NW_024070202.1, read as the reverse complement.
CATCCCTGTGATTCTCCAGGCAAAAACACTGGAGTGGGTTGCCATTTCCTTCTCCAATGCATGAAAGTGAAAAGTGAAAGTGAAGTTGCTCAGTCATGTCTGACTCTTCGTGACCCCATGGACTACAGCCTACCAGGCTCCTCTGTCCATGGGATTTTCCAGGCAAGAGTACTGGAGTGGGGTGCCATTGCCTTCTCCGTCAGATAGCGTAAAGCACTGAAAATTGTGGTCCTGTGATGAAAACCCAACACTTAGAAGGAGCTACCTTTGACCATTTAGCAAGGAAAAGATTTGTGAAAAATATTTCCTGGGGCTATATACAGTGAAATTCTCAAATAATGTGATAGGGACCATAAGAAACATTATATTTTTTGCTAAATGTAATAAAAAAAAAAGATGAGAGGAAAAAATTGTGGAAAGGAATTATTAACATATTTATTCAACTACTCATTTATTCATTTTGTATTTATATTAATTATTACTTAATGAGACTTGGCATTTGTAACACTCAATAAGCTTCTAATTACTGCCTGTCTTACCTGCTAGACTCCAATTTTTACAAGGATGATACACTGTCTCTTTTGGTCACACTTCATTCCCCCAGAACTGCAGCATGATAGGTCCTCAATAAATGCTAGACTCATGAATGAAGGAATTAATAAATACATCTGGGTATTTTCATCCAGTTGGTGCCAGAAAAATCACAGACACAAATATTCATACTACAAGGCTTAAAGTTTTAGGTGCTCGGTTCAGTTCAGTCGCTCAGTCGTGTCCGACTCTTTGTGACCCCATGAATCTCAGCACACCAGGCCTCCCTGTCCATCACCAACACCCAGAGTTCACTCAAACTCATGTCCATGGAGTCGGTGATGCCATCCAGCCATCTCATCCTCTGTCGTTCCCTTCTCCTCCTGCCCCCAATCCCTCCCAGCATCAGTCTTTTCCAATGAGTCAACTCTTCACATCAGGTGGCCAAAATATTGGAGTTTCAGCTTTAGCATCATTCCTTCCAAAGAACACCCAGGACTGATCTTTAGAATGGACTGGGTGGATCTCCTTGCAGGCCAAGGGACTCTCAAGAGTCTTCTCCAACACCACAGTTCAAAAGCATCAATTCTTCGGCCCTCAGCTTTCTTCACAGTCCAACTCTCACATCCATACGTGACCACAGGAAAAACCATAGCCTTGACTAGATGGACCTTTATTGGCAAAGTAATGTCTCTGATTTTGAATATGCTATCTAGGTTGGTCATAACTTTCCTTCCAAGGAGTAAGCGTCTTTTAATTTCATGGCTGCAATCACCATCTGCAGTGATTTTGGAGCCCTCAAAAATAAAGTCTGACACTGTTTCCCATCTATTTGCCATGAAGTGATGGGACCAGATGCCATGATCTTCGTTTTCTGAAGGTTGAGCTTTAAGCCAACTTTTTCACTCTCCACTTTCACTTTCATCAAGAGGCTCTTTAGTTCGTCTTCACTTTCTGCCATAAGAGTGGCATCACCTGCATATCTGAGGTTATTGATATTTCTCCCAGCAATCTTGATTTCAGCTTGTTTTTCATCCAGTCCAGCATTTCTCATGATGTACTCTACATATAAGTTAAATAAGCAGGGTGACAATATACAGCCTTGATGTGCTCCTTTTCCTATTTGGAACCAGTTTGTTGTTCCATGTCCAGTTCTAACTGTTGCTTCTTGACCTGCATATAGGTTTCTCAGGAGGCAGGTCAAATGATCTGGTATTCCCATCTCCTTCAGAATTTTCCACAGTTTATTGTGACCCACACATTTCATCTTTGAGTTATTTAAAAGTATGTTTTTGAATTCTCAAACCTATGAATTTTTTATCTTTTAAGTACTGACATCTACTTTTTGGTTTTTGATTGCATTGCAATGAGAATTATGAATGACGCCAGTCCTTTGAAATTTGTTTAGATTTGCTTTATACCCTCGTACATGGTAGTCAACTTAAGTAAATGTACTGCATGTGCTTAGAAAAGTGTCTTGTCCTATAAAACAAGCTTATTATTTATGTTTTTCAAATCTCCTACATTCTTACAATTTTTGTTTGCTCAACCTAACAGTAATTTTGAGAGACTCTTGAAATCTTTTGCTATAGTGGTGGATTTGTCAACTTTTCCTTGAATTTTCATCATTTTTTTTTGCATTTTCACATTTTGTTGTATTTTTAATAGAGTTGTTCCATAATTTTGATGCAATAAAAAAGTTATTAAGCTTCAGATTATATTGTACCATGACTCTCACTCTTGATGAAAGAGATAAGTGTCCATTTTGGTCACTTAACATCCCTGGGTTGTTTCCAAACACGATTACTATGAAAATTAACCAAAATGAGTAGAGAAGTTTCTCAGTATTCGTGGGGAATTGTTCCATGGATGCTCAAGTCTCATATAAAATGGTGTGGTATTTGTGTATAACCCAATGCACATCCTTCCTTGTATTCTGAGTGACCTGTAGAAATGTTTCAGTTCAGTTCAGTTCAGTCGCTCAGTCATGTCTGACTCTTTGCAACCCCATGAATTGCAGCACGCCAGGCCTCCCTGTCCATCACCAACTCCCGGACTTCACCCAAACTCTTGTCCATTGAGTCAGTGATACCATCCAGCCATCTCATCCTCTGTCGTCCCCTTCTCCTCCTGCCCCCAATCCCTTCCAGCATAATGTTTAATACAATGTAAATGCTAGTAAATAGCTGGTGAAAGTGTTAGTCACTCAGCCATGTGCAACTCTTTGTGACCCCATGGACTATATAGCCTGCCAGGCTCCTCTGTCCATGGAATTCTCCAGGCAAGAGTGGGGTGGGTAACCAACCATTCCTTTCTCCAGGGTATCATCCCAACCCAGGGTTCCAACCCAGGTCTCCAGCACTGCAGGAAGATTCTTTACTGTCTGAGCCACTTGGAGACCAGTTAATTCAAGTTTTACTTTTTGGAATGTTCTGAATTTTTTTTTTTAGTATTTTCAATCACTGACTCGATGGACGTGAGTCTGAGTGAACTCCGGGAGTTGGTGATGGACAGGGAGGCCTGGCGTGCTGAGATTCATGGGGTCGCAAAGAGTCAGACACGACTGAGCGACTGAACTGAACTAAACTGAATCTGATGTTGGTTGAATCCATGGATGTGGAACCTGAAGATCCAGAGGGCCAATTGTACTAATCAACGGAGTGCATATATGTTTTTATCCTAGCAAAAAGGTCAGAATGAACTCTAATGTAATAGGTGGGTTAGTTTTCTATTGGTACTATAACAAATCACCACATAATTAGTGGCTTAAAACAACACAAAATTATTTTCTTAGAGTTCTGGAGGTCATAAGTCTGAAATAAGTCTAACTCATTTTGAGGTCTGAGCAGGGCTGCATTCCTCTCTGGAGGTTCTGGGAAGAATCCATTTTCTTCCCCTTCCCAACTTCTAGAGTCTGCCTGCATTCCTTGGCTCCTCTCCCCCTTTTAAGCAAGCAACATCAGGGCACCTTTCACATTGCTGTCTCTCGGGCTTATGCTGCCTCCCACTTTCACTAATAATGATGCTTGTAATTATGTTGGGCTCATCTGGATAGTTGGAGAAGGAAATGGCAACCCACTCCAGTGTTCTTGCCTGGAGAATCCCAGGGGCGGGGGAGCCTGGTGGGCTGCCGTCTATGGGGTCGCACAGAGTCGGACACGACTAAAGCAACCTAGTAGCAGCAGCAGCAGCATCTGGATAGTAGTGTCTAATCTCCCCATCTCAAAGTCAGCTGATAACCTTCTTCAATCTGCGTTCTAATTTCCCTTTGCTGTGCAATCTAACATATTAACATGTCCTGGAATTAGGTTGTGGCTATCTTTGAGAAGCCATTATTCTCTCTACCACAGGTGGTAAACGGAGGTGGGAGGGACAGGAAAGGTGGACATCATGCTTAGATTGAATTAGAGTAAGTTAAGGTTAGAGAAGGTACATAAAATAATACAGCAATCTGCCCAAGTATGATATGGCTTTCAGATCTACTTCATGTTTTCTCCTAATAAATGTAAGTAAAGATAGGTAATTATTATTTAATTGGTATTTATATTTTATTAAAATATATTTACTTCAGAAAAAAGTCAACATTTGGTTTATTTTCAGATAATACCCTAAATAATGTCCTCATCTATCTGAGTGGACTTCCATGAATGTCTAACATGGTACTGAGGATACACTACCCAATTTCTAAAGATCGCGCTGCTCCTTCACATTCAAACTTCCTTAACAGTAAATGTCCAAAGGACCTAAAGTTAACTCCATTTCTGAAAAAACTGCCTGGATTTTAACTCAGTTTTATTTATTTATATGCTTATTTATTTTCTGCACAATGAATATTTCATTCCTTTGTGGTTCAGGATGGTCATCAAAGTGGCTAAAACTACAATAATAAGACTGCTGAGCGAGGATGGGTGTCATAATTAAAGATACAGAAAACAATCATCCTTGAAGCTAAAACTAGAACTTTGGGAGTTTTGGTGTTTTAATTTTTCAGTAGTTTTTCTTAGTAATTCATTTCATTAACCAATGTGGTTAAACACGTACTTTGTATCAGAGCTCATGCTAGTCATTTGGGATAAGTAAAGTCATTAATCAATTCAGTAAATATTTATTGAGTGCCTCCTAGGCATTAGGAAATTTTTTGATTGAGCTCCACAGAGGCCTTACATTTTAGTATAAGAGACTGACAATAACAAGTAAAATATGTAGATGATAAGTACCGTGAATAAGTACTGTGAATCAAAATAAAGGAAAAAAAGGGGGATAGGGGACAGTGGAGACAAGTAGTCAAAGAAGGCTTCTTTAGTAAAGTGACATTTGAGCAGAGATCAAAGGAGGTCAGGAGTGAACAGTGTCAATAAGATTGAGAAAAAGATTCCAGGAGGAACAGCAAGAGCAGAGTCACAAGAAACTGGAACCTGCCCAGCATGGTCCAGAGAATCCAAGGAGGCCAGTGTGGCTGAAAGAGAGTGAGCTTAAGGAAGAGAAGCAGAAGATGAGGTGAGCAAAGTTAAAGGGCGAGGTGGGAAGTAGGTTTTAGGGGGTCTTGTACATTGTGAAGATTTGGCTGGGAGGGAAAATGAGAAGGATTTGAGCAAGGGAATGATTCAAAATTATTTTCATAAAGTTAAATTAAGTTACCAAAATAAAATCTTCTTGAAATTTTCCTTCTGTATTTGGGCTTGTTCTAGTTTATCTGAAGCCATGACCAAGTTCCTCAACCAGTATTAAAGATTTTCTTTCTGTTTGATTACATTTTAAACAATTAATTTATATTTTATTAGTCCTGAGATGCCAGTACATAGGTAAATCAGACTTTCAAAATGGCATTGAAAAACAATTAGCTTGAAAACACATTTACCACCAAGTATTTTAGGATTAAAACATCTATGTTTATTTAATATACAAATCATTAAGTTAAAAACTAGAGAATAAGTAACCAAAGATTAAAAGAGCACAGAGGTATTGTTTAAAAAATTAAAAATAAGGATAATAAGCTTAGTTTCATTTGTTTCCTTTTGGGGGGCTCATAAACAGTATTATAAATAAATTATTTGAGCTTTGTTTTGAAGAATGAAATTTCCCATTGTTTCATGTTATTTGCTTAATGTTTTAACTTTGAAAAATCAAAATTACAGTTAAAGACCATTTTAACGCATTAATACTACACTTTTTGCTCCTTATGTTTACATATTGATACACAGCAATTTTTAGGACTCTTTAAAATATCCCTCATGCATAACTGTTGGAGATTCACAGCTTATGATGTGTTCATTTTTTTTTAATAGGAAACTGTTTCCACAACATTTTCTCATACTCCTTAAACTGATATATGTATTACCAAAATTTTTTGTTTATAAAACTAATTCTGACACATATAAATTTTTTCCTTCAATTAAAACTTGAGTTTTAATACAGCAGGCCTAAAACTATGGCTATTAAATATGCCATAGAGGATTTCAGTGAGCTTTTTACTATTGGGATATTTTCTGAAGATACATTCTTTCTGTAGAAAAAATAATTTATACCATTTGAGCACCAACTTCCATCTACTACTATCACATTTTTAAAGGATTATTTGCAGGTTAATGTGTAATAAACATATATTCTCTGTGTGCAGTCTAACCCAGAGGACTGGCTCGACTATCTTTGTGATGATAACTTCTGTATCTCCTTTGCTAAGCCACTTCCTTTGTAGCTTCAGATCCCATTTCTTCTGGACCTCTTTAACTAGTTACCCTGTAGACACTTCAAATTAAATCTGAGAAACTCACTTTGGTCTTAAAGATAAAACTAAATCCCATAAAGATAACACTAAATCAATAAACCTTCTCCTTCTTTATTTTTTATTTCATTATCTGCAAAGCCTAAAATCACCTAAGAAACCTAAATGCTACTTGTGAAGACTCCAGCCTCCGACTCATTTAATCAGTCACTGAATTCTATAAAATTACTTCTAAATTTCTCTCAGATTCGGCTTCTTCACAGTATGATATAATAGAAAGATTAAGGACTTTGGAGTCAACCAGACCTAGGTTCAAGTATATTCTACTTGAAAGATAAATTACTTAACTTCAGCTAGTTTTTTCCCATTCACAATCTATTATATTGTAAAGCTTAAAACGGATAATATATGTATCACAGTGTCTGCCACGTTATGTTTAATAAGCCTTAATTGCTATTCCCTGTTACCCTGTTTCCCATTCCTTTAGTTTAGGCCATCATCATTTATTGTTTCGATGTTTGCTGATCAAACTGATTCTATTTTCCATGCTATAGTCAAAAGGAACTTCCTTAAAGTCAAGCGTTCATTTGCTTCTTTGCCTAAAATTGTTTTTTGGCTCCCTGTGGCCTATACAAGGTTCAGTCCTCTTAGTATAACATGCATGTGTATCCAGCCTGACCACCTGCCACTCTGTAGATTTATTCTTAAAAATTACTTGCTGGTCCCTGGCATGGGATTGCTATTTGCTCCTTTTATGTCTTTATCTTGTCTTTTTTGTTCTCTTGCTTAGAATCCCTTTGTGGTCTCACAGGTGAACACTTATTCTTAAGTCTCAGTTCCCTCCTCTGGGAAACTTTCCTAAATCTGTCTAGGCAGTAAGGCACTCCCTGCCAGGTGAACAAATTATTTATTGATTACTTAACAGGTATGTCCCAGGCAGTATAGTATATACTGAAAATGGAGCTGTGAAGAAGACAGGGTTTCCTGCCCTCATAAAGCATCTAGAGATAGACACTAACATTTAGACAATTATTTAGTTACAATTTTGTTGAATGTTAAAAAGATAGTGTTATGGAAATGTATAACCCCATCTAGAGAGGGTGGATGAAGAAGAGATACTGAAAGATTTGATGGATGGTCCCATTGTACCTTTTATAATTCTTTCTTAAAGTACTTAAACAATTGCATTTGAATTGCTTTAAATATATGATTTTTAACTAGCTGGTAAGTTATAGGAGACCATGATTATCAAAAGATCTTTTTGGCTATCACAAATACAAGATTCTGATTCTGACATCCATGACTTAAATCTATGTACACCAGGCACTAAGTATATAATCTTTTATCCCTAGCAATAACCCAGCCATTATTATCTCCTTTTTACAGATAAAGTTTATGATTCAAAATTGATGCTGAAAGTTCAGATTCTCTGTACAGAGGTGCTGAATCAATCTTCCTATGGAAAAAATCCCCAAACAAGATTCCCAAAATGGACCAAAGTTTCCCTAAATGGACCAGGTTGAGTGACCTCAGCGTACACACTGGGGGACTTACCAAAATGCTGGCAGAGGTGATGCAATGTCCTGAAGGCTACCTTCTGTTTCCCACCCCAAAATAATTCCTCAGAGTGGGAAGTCCAGTGCAGTCCAGGCAAGAGGAAGAGAAGAGCATCCTCAAAGTACAAAGGGCCTCAGCAGCTGATAGGGCAGTCCCTTTTCCGCTGTTTATTCCCACCTCAGAATTCCAGCTGCAAGGACAGGGTACAACTAAGGCTTTGCCTTTCAAGGCAAGGGTTCTAGGCAATCTGGCGTCTCAAGGAATTCTCCAATCCTCCACTCTCTCAAAAAAGACTGGTGTGGAGAAAACCTCACAGTATCTAGCAAGCCAATGGACCCCCTCCACCCCACCCCATTAACCTGGGACTGTTCCAAAGTTGAGCCCCATGTTGGGCACCAAAATTGATGCTGAAAGCTCATCTTCTCTGTTCACCAGTGTAATCAAATCTCAGAGACAGAGTTTTGGGTGAAGTAGGAAAGGATAGCTTTATTATTTTGTCAGGCAAAGTTGTGGGGATGGGCAGTGGACTAATGCCTTTAAAAGTGTTGTGTCCCAATTTGGGGAAGATAGTGAGAAGTTTTATTGTAATTGTTCAAAAGAGTGTGAGCAGCTTGCTGACGTTCTTCTGATGGGTTGGTAGTGAGGTTAAGTAGGCGCCAACATTATCACCCTTCAGGTCCAACTGGTCTGGGGTCAAAAAGCTTACGGGCAGCCTACTATCATTAACATTTTATTTCTCCCAGTGGAGTGGGGGTTCAGTATCCGCAAAATGCCTAAAATGTTGTGGGAGTCCTTTGATGGGGAAACAGGACCCGGTCCCAAGGCTGATCTTGACTGTTTCTCCCTGGGGTCACAGGACCCGGTCCCAAGGCTGATCTTGACTGTTTCTCCCTGGGGTCACATCACCTACCTTGGCTAAGTAACAACCGCTTGAATGTGCCCACTGGAACTCAGGCATGGTCATGGAGGCTGATTGAAGGCTATTTTCTGTTATCAAGGAAATGGGGGACACAGAAATGCTTTGTGCATAGGAGGCTCACAGGACCCGGCTGGGCAGCAGTATGAACAGTTCAACAACTCTTCCAAAGTCTCTCTGAGCCAATGGCCCCAGTCCAGCAGCTTTCGGACCCCAAACCCTCTTTTTAACACACATTTCTATCTGCTTCTATACTTATTTTCACAGTCTTTTAGCGTCTGGTTTTTAGTAAGTGTTCCACAAACAGCCTAATGCTAAAAGGAACGTTATTTTTCACTCTTGTTGCCTTCAGCAACTCACACCAGAACGTCCTCACGTTGAGGGGGAGAGGCACTACCAGATGTTCTCACTTTTAGGCTTGCACTAAGGCTATTATTTCCAAATTGTTTGTTCAATGCTATCAGTCTCCGCTCCTCACCCACCCACCCACCACCACTGGAGACCATCTTCCCATACCCTCCTGAAGAAAAAAACAAAAAAACCCACTTTTTGAGAATATTGGTCAACTGAGCCCACCTTCCTCAGCTGCCTGTGTGGAGGGGGGCCCTCCGCTCCACAACCTCCTTTCCCTCAGGGGTGAGGCTACAAGACAAACTTATCCATCACTTAAAGGTTTCTAAACTTGGCGCCTCTAAGCGGGAAAACTGAAGCCACGGGTTCTCTGCTTACTGGGAGCCTGCGGGGGCCCCCTCAGCTCCTTTCAGCACTGCTTCTGTTCGTTCTTTCGACTTATAGGTGGCAAAGACCACAGGCCTAGATGCCCACCACAAGAAAATAGAAGCGGAACAGCCCCTCGGTGGCGCCAAAGCCCTACAGCCTCGGGCCTTCAAAGACTAGGGAGGGGTCGACGCTCCTCTTGCGCGCTGACGTCACGCCGACGCTCGGCCACGCCGGCTCCTCCCAGAAGCCCGCGAGTCCGGTTTCCGGCGGGAGCATGGAGACCCTGGTGTAGGTGAAGCTAGGCTTTTGGACCCGGAGCTGGCCACGGGCTTCTCTGTCCTCTGGTAGCTGCCAGAATGCCTCACCTGGAAAATATGGTGCTTTGTCGCGAGTCCCAAGTGTCCACCTTGCAGTCCGTGTTTGGAGAGGTATTGTCGTCCAGCTATCTTTTCTCTTCTAAATCCCGGAGGCAAAGAATTTCATGGTCTTGGCGACAGTTTTCAGTTTTTAAATTTTCGTTCGAATTGAGGGGCCATAGACTATGTTTGCGTTTAGATAGGGGATGTTATAGGTCTGTCGCACTCCTCACCCAAAGTAACTTCTGAGGAGTTTTTTGAACTGTACTGGCCCGCTAACCTCGTTGGCCCAGGCATGTTTTCTTACACACGCCAAGTTTTGAGAGAGCGTTAATACAGAGTAGCAACTCAAAGTTGCTTCTTACCCCAGCTGTATAGGATTTTATTCAACAGGTGTGTTTGCACAGTGTTACTTATTCAAATCTGAATCCCCTCCGTTTCAGTGAGGTAGTTGATCTAAGTCCTGTGTGGATGGGTGATTGCTGGGAAGGCCAGTAAGGTCCGTCGTAGTGCATCTGGTTTAAAACGTCAATGGCTTTTCCAGCGTTATTAAAGCACAGAAGAGGTGTAGTCTTGGCTTAACTAGCAGTTTGGGTGATGCCTAAGAGAAGAGGTTAAGTTTCCTCTGGATGAACACCACTAGGGAGTCCTTTCCGTAGGACCTTGCATTCATCAGTTGAATACTTTAATCTACTTTTTAATTATATTCTGGTGGCCTTTAGTGAGCCTTTGCTTCAGATTCATGAATGAGACTTGGAATTAATCAGATTCGGATCTCATCTAAAGGAGAGTAAATGAGAATTTAGAGTCATACTCATGTACTCCCCCTACGCCTCAGATTTTTCTTGAGTACTGCTTTCATCCAACTAGCCGATGGCAGCCTAGGGTGGCCTGTGAAGTGTTAGTGGAAAAGTACCAGCCTCCTAAAGGGGCGCATTAGTTAGGGAAGATGTCAATGACTGCATCCTCAGTCAATATTCTAGTTAATTGTACTTACCCATATTATCACTGAAACATTTTCTTGGTAATACCTCATGCATTAATTCCCTGGAGTAACAGACCCAGATCTCTCCAAACAGAAGTGGTGCTCCTGAAAATGAATGTTAGCAAATAGAGATGAGTAGTGGTATAGACCAGAGAAACAAATCATGTTTAACAGTTTTAATAGCACTTTTCTGTAAGGCGCAGTGCATGTGGGAGATGCAAAGATTTGTAAAAAAAAGAAAAAAAAAAACGGGTTCATATTTCTAAGCAGACTCATTTATGTATTCAGGGAATTGTTACTGAGCACCTTCTCTGTTCCAGGCACAATGCCACATCCAGAATTATTAGGTTATGTTAGATTTATGAAGGTGAAAGGTTAAATAACAGTGCAAGAGTTCAATTCTGGGTAACACTAGAAAAGATGATGTAAGGTGGAGTATTATTAAACACCTTTTGGATGCAGATAAGTATGGCAGGATTTCCAAAAAATGAGAATTTCAGTGTAGCTTGAAAAAGTGTCCTAATGAATATCTTGAGCTTCTCTTGAAAGGTGAAATATAGTATTTGGATAGCGGAGATGCTCAGAAAGCTTTCATTTAGTTCTTGAGACAGAATTTTTGAGCTAGTTAATTTGCAAGATGCTTATGTATAAACTTAAGAAAAGAATCCATGAATTAGAACATCCATTTTTAGTTTATTGGGCTGCTATTGCCATAGGCGTTTGCCATTAATATTTTCCTGTATAAACTGAGTTCCTCCTTTGTCTTGCAAAAAGGAAATTTGTAACTTGGTGGCTAGAATGTAATAAATGTCTGTGACTACAGTTAACCCTTGAACAATGTGGAAATTAGAGATGCTGACCTCCTGTGTAGTGTAAAATCAGTGTGTAACTTTTGACTTCCCCAAAACTTAGCTACTAATAGTCTTACAGATAAACAGTCAACTAACACATATTTTGTGTATTATATGTATAATATTTTGTTCTAATTTACAATAAAGTAAGCTTTAGAAAAGGAAATATTATTAAGAAAACCATAATAAAGAGAAATACATTCACAGTACTAAACTGAGTTTATCAGTGCCATAAGTTTACGTTGTCTACAAGATGAATTGTCTGTCAGTATGTACATCAGTATTGTCTTAATGCAAAGCATTGGGCATTTTATACATATTAGAAGGAAGAAGGGTGGAGAAAATGGGAAGAGGGAGAGGGAGAGAAGGAAGGGAGAGGCTGGGAAACACAGACATACTCTATGGTACTGTAATCCTTTGAAAGCCAAGTTATAAAACAAAACTAATACATTGTTAATTTTATATTAAATATCCCTCACCTTATGACTTTGTAAGGCTATACTATTATCTGTATGTATTTTATGCTTCATGGCATATCTAATTTTTTCTTAATTTTTTCTGTATTTTTAGGCTATGTCGTTCTTCTGTGAGTTTTTGCAAATTGTTGCAAATCTCCAGAATTTTTTCTATATATTTATTGAAAAAAATCCATGTATGGGTGAACCTAGGAAGTTCAAAACCTGTGTTGTTCAAGGGTCAACTGTACTGTTGTAGTAGTAGGTGGTGATCATAGAGACTCTACTTTTTCATGGAAATTGAATTGTCACCCAGTTTTCTTGTAATTATTTTTTAAGTGTATGTGAATTCTTTCAAAGCATATTTTGTCTCTGATTTTTGTACTCTTTAGTGCATCATGGTTTTCAGTGTTTAGTTGTTATCTAATAAATGTTCACTGAATTAATGAAGCGTATTTGCAATATTGACCAGACCATAGAGAGATGTTTGACACTTTTTACTTTTCTCTAGGCTGCTAACTCATAATGTACTGCTGGAGAATCTTGGGAATAGATGTTGAAATGTATGCTGTGTAGATTTGGTTGTTGAAAACGATGATGATATGTATACATTTAGGCCAGGGTAAGTGTAGTATACATAATTCAGAAGTATTCTGTAAGTTTTCCTTAGAACAGGGGATTCTTGAAATTCTAGCCCTGTGATTCTGTATGCTTAGTTTCAAAGCTTTAAAATGTACAGTGAAGTTGCAGCCTGTGAACTTAGATTCTATAAAAAAAGAGCTAAGAAAAAGAAGTATGATCAGAATGGTTCTTAAAGAAATCTGTTAAATCTCCCATAAATTTGAAAATACAAGCAGATATATATGTATCTATATAATAATAAAATATTTAAGTGTGTATATATATATCTGAAGGAGATCAGCCCTGGGATTTCTTTGGAAGGAATGATGCTAAAGCTGAAACTCCAGTACTTTGGCCTCCTCATGCGAAGAGTTGACTCACTGGAAAAGACTTTGATGCTGGGAGGGATTGGGGGCAGGAGAAGAAGGGGACGACAGAGGATGAGATGGCTGGATGGCATCACTGACTCGATGGATGCGAGTCTGAGTGAACTCCGGGAGTTGGTAACGGACAGGGAGGCCTGGCGTGCTGCAATTCATGGGGTCGGAAAGAGTCGGACACGACTGAGCAACTGAACTGAACTGATATATATATAGTAATACGTCATGTATAATACATAGGCCAAATAAGATTTTTCCAGGAATTTTGAGAAAGAGTAGAGTTGAATTTAAGTAAGTTTAAAGTATAATGATGAATTAACTAAATGCTCACTGTTGAAAAAATTTGGATTAAATAATTTATCCTGTAAAACTTTCACAAGTTGATAAATGTTTATGTTTGTGCGTGCAGATTGATATTTGCCTTTTTTCCCCTAGAGACATCATTTCAGTTTTCCGTCTATTTTTATTTATGGACATACTGCCAGTGGAAAGACCTATGTAACACAAACTTTGTTGAGAAGTTTAGAGGTAAGACTACCCCAAGCTCAGTGTTAATTGATTTTTATTCGTAGATTCCTAGAAATGGAAGGGATCTGGGAGATGTTTAGTTTAAACTTAGGGTTTGTCGAAATTTATTTTTAATCTTTTCTTTGTCCTCACTCTCTTAGTAAATTGAATAGTAAACGTGTTCTGTGGATTCTGTATCATTAATATCTTGACTTCGTGTAGCTTTAATCATAGCCATTGCTGCTGAGTTTCATTTATTGTGTTTGTTTCATTTATTTCCACAACAGTTTTCTAAGTGCAGCCTGTTCTTCACCCTGCAGCTAGTCCATGAAAATCTTAAATAAGATCTTTAGCAAAATGTTCAGGTGTTTTGCCTGGTATATAAGACCCTCCGTGAGCAGAATTCAGTTTATCTTTCGTAATGTAATGCCTAAGAATTTCAGACCGAATCTAGTAGGCTTATGTTCCTCTTCTAGGTTCACGCCTTAGTGCTCTCCCCATCTGAAAAGTGGGGCTAATAGCAACAACATATGGAATTTTTGTGAGAATTCAGTGAGTTAATATATGACAAGTACTTACCATAATACTTGGTGTATAGTAAGCACTCAGTAAAGGTTAGATGCTATTACTCATGATTATTGCGTCACCTCATTTTGTATCCTAAACCAGGGATGGGCAAACTTTTTCTTTAATGGCCAGATAGTAAATATTTTAGGCTTGTGGGCCAGGTACTTTCTATTACAACCTCTCAACTCCTTAGTAAGAAAGCAGCCGTGGACAGTATCTATCTGAATGGACTTAGCTGTGTTCTCATACAGCTTTGTATATCAGCAGGCTGTTGTTTGCTACTCCTGGTCCCAACTTTAGCTCACAGTGTGTGTGTTTTGTATGGCATACTGGAGTGTTGACAATTCTTGCTGTTTCTTACTTTGATCCCTGGGCATACACTGTTCCCTCTGCTTGGAATCACTTTCTTACACTCATTCTCTCCACCTTTCCTACCCTGGAGTGCACACGGCCCTGACTCAGGCATTTGTGTTTGTAAGTCCCTGTAGGAAGTGTCCAAAAATAATGTATTTTGAATAAAAGCATGAAAATTGAATACGAAAGTTCCATATTTAAGGACTGTATTTCATTTTTTAATGTATCATGATTTTTGCTGCTAGTTAATCATTGTAATAAATGATTATCACGACTTTTTGTACAACTTTACAAAGAGACATTTAGGATATGTTGCCATTAAAGGCCATAGATAGCACACACACACAGTAAGCAAGACAGTTACTCATAACAGAGATAGTGTAGACTCTAGTTCATAAAGGAGTGGGGGTAAAGGATGTCAGAAAATGCTGGTGAAATTGTGCCTAAGTAAATATATTGTAGCCTTACTTACACTGTTCCTTTGGAAAAGAAAAGCTTCATTGGGTGAGATTTATAGAGCGTCACTAAAACTGGTTATGTTGTTTAGTCGCTAAGTCATGTCTGACTCTTTTGGGACCCCATGGACTGTAGCCCGCCAGGCTCCTCACTCCACGGAATTTTCCAGGCAAGAATACTGGAGTGGGGTGCCGTTTCCTTACTCAGGGGATCTTTTCAAGCCAGGGATTGAACCTGCATCTCCTGCCTTGTCAGGTGGATTCTTTACCACTGAGCCACCAGGGAAGACCAAAAATAGCTACAGGTGCCATGCCTCTGAGCCATCAGTACTGCTTTGTGATTTCATTTTGAGAACAGACTATATTTGTAAGTCTTTTGTTTCTTCATTGCTTCTGGAGTTAATTCCATTTTGGTAATTCTTTAAATGAAAAGTTCATTCTCAATCCTCACAGGTGTATTACTGTGGTTTCTAACTTAATTTTAATTAGCATTTTTTTAAATCTAGATGTGTCCATCATTAAAAATATTATCTTAAAATTATAAATAAATTCTTAATAAGAATTTTAACATTCACATGTCCTTGGGGTTCTTTTTATGAATTCTTTAGAAGAGAATACAAGTTTTCTTTGAATCCCTGTTGGAAACAAATGAAAATTCAAATAATTGAAGTGAGTTAAATGGAGGGACTGTTTTACAAAGGTTGAAGAAATGTTAAGGGAACCAGTAAGGGATGGTGATGTGCTGAGAGCCTGTAGCTCCCTCAGACTTAAATGGACCATCAGAAGGGACTGTAAAGGCCCAGCAAGAGGTGTAATCTGTGACAAGGGCTGCCCAGCTCAGCCTTTAGGAGAAGATAGAGCCACTGTCAAGCTCTGGGCCACTGAGGGATGGGAGAGGGAGTCAAGGGAATACTCAGGTTTTTTTCTCTCACCACTCTTCGTCTGTCTCCTCGTTCTTCCCATTGACTGAATCCACTAGATCCAGAAAAACTAGAGTCTGAGCGATGCAGTCTGCAGTGGTCATCCTCGGAGGGCACAGAGGAGTTTGGAGAATGGTGGGGTATAGATTCAGAGGGCAAATGGGATATCCAGTAAAGCCATTATTGTGTTTGTGTGTTTTCTGTTTACACTTTCTGTTTTTGTTTTCAGCTTCCACATGTCTTTGTGAATTGTGTTGAGTGCTTTACCTTGAGACTGCTTTTGGAACAAATTTTAAACAAATTGAATCATCTTAGTTCTTCAGAGGGTGAATGTTCTACTCATATAACTTGTGAAATATTTAATGACTTTGTTCGCTTATTTAAACAAATAACTGAAGCTGAAAATCTCAAGGATCAGACTGTATATATTGTAAGTAATTTAATTTCATTATATCATCTCTTACTTGAAAACTGATCTGTTAAATCAGTTTCCATATTTTTTTGAGACCCGTTATGTACAGTGCATTGTAGGTGCTTATGTGATATAAAAAATGTTTGATATATTTCTTTTTTTAAACTGAGGTATAGTTTTTCAATTGAGGTATGTATAGTTGATGTGCAATATAATAGAAGTTTCAGGTTTACAGTGTAGTACACCTGAAACATTGATTCGGACAGGGAGGCCTGGCATGCTGCGATTCACCGGGTCGCAAGGAGTGGGACACAACTGAGCAACTGAACTGAACTGACTCCTTTTATAGTTACTATAAAACATTCACTATATTCTCTGTGCTCTACAATGTATCCTTGTAGCTTATTTATTTTATATGTAGTAGTTTGTACCTTTTAATCCCCTACCCTTATGTTGCCCCTTCCTCATTCCCTGTGCCCACTGGTAACCACTGGTTTGTTTTCTATGTCTGTGAGTCTATAGATGTAGTTCTTATCTAAAGGGAGCTTCAGTTTAGTAGAAGAGTTATGATTTACTCATATATGACTACATGTAGAATATAGTTAGTGATAACACTGATAGGCAAAGCACTGATCCAGGTACATCTGGTACAGCCTCATAATGTGATAACATCTGAGATGGAGCTAAAAATATTGATTAAGGTGTTATTAGGAAGAAAATAAGAGAAATTTCAGATGGAGGAAATTAGGCAAAGGCATGTAGATGGGAATGGAGCCTAGGGAATACCAAATACTCTGGTCTTTGTGGGTTATAAAATATGAGGGAAGACAAAGAAGACTAGAAAAGTGGGAGGGAGTAGACCATGGAGTGTCTTGAAAACCATACTAATGTGCCTTATTTCGTTTCCTAGGCAGTGAGAGGAAGATCTACTAGAGCAATAAGCATGCTTTAGGAAAATTGCTCTGAAGGCATGTTGAATAGATAGATGGGAGTGAATTGAAAGACATAGGCTAGATGGTTTTGAGGCTCTTGTAACTGTTTTCATTAGAGGCAGTTTGGGCCTGGATTAGAGTTGGGGTAGAAAATGCAGAAAAGAATAAATGTAAGAGACAGCAAAGGTCAAATTTGTCAATTGTGTATGGGGTACATCTGGGAAAGATGAATCATTTGATTTTAGATTAACTTAGTTTGAGTTTAACTTGTTACATCAATTTGAAAATAATTAGCAGACAACTGAAAGTATATAATGTGCTTTATGTTAGTGAATTTTTATAATACTTTAATCTTACTTTAAAAATGATTATCTCCGGAATTGAAATTAAATTTTAATATAATACCGTCTCATAACAGCTAAGTTATAAACTCATTGAAAGGACTAAGTTTTATGCATTCTTGCTCTTCTTAAATGTATAAAACAGTTCCTTCCACTTTTTAATTTTGTTCATTTATTTATGCAAATATCCCAGGCACTGTTTTAGATACTGGAGATAGAACAGGGACAAAAGAGTCTTTGCCCACTTGGGGCTTATAATCTAATTGAAAAAGGTAGATAATAAGCAAGTTAATATGTAGTATGTTGGATGTGGTACATTAGAGTAAGGCAGAATCAGCTGGGCAGGGGAAAATAGTTATTTTTTAAGCGAGAAGGGCAGAGAAGATCTCACTGAGATAATGATAACAGAGCTGAAACTGTACGGAAGAAAGGGGCAAGCCATGAAAATATCTAAAAAAAAAAAAGAGTATTCCAAGCAGAGAGACTTATGTGAGCATACAGAGTTGGAGTATCAAGAAGGCCATTTTGGCTGGAATAGTTTAAGTAAGAGGGGAGAGGGGTAATGCTGAGAAAGAAAAAGTACAAGATAGAAGCATGCAGACTAGTGTTATGGGTTAATTTGTTTCCTCTGAGAAGTTGTTGAAGTTTCCTCCAAAAAGTATGTTGAAGTTCTAGCCCCTAAAACCTCAAAATATGACCTTATTTGTAAATGGGATCATTGTGGTTCTAATTAAGTTGAGGTCATACTAGAGGATTGGGCCCCTCATCCAATATGACTGATGTCTTAGTGAAAAAGAAGAAATGTAGAGACAGACATGCACAGAGGGAGAATGCCATATAAAGATTGGAGGTATGCTGCCACGAGAGCTAGAAGAGCTAGAAGAGAGGCCTGATACAGCTCCTTCTCTAGCACCTTTACAGAAAGCACGGCCCTGCTTGATCTGATACTTACAGCAACTTGATATGATACTTATAGCCTCCACAACTGGGAGATAATAAGTTTCTCTTAAGCCACGCTGTTTGCAGAGTTTTGTTATGGTGAAGGTGAAGTCGCTCAGTCGTGTCCAACTCTTTGCAACCCCGTGGACTGTAACCTACTAGGCAGCTCCGTCCATGGGATTCTCCAGGCAAGAATACTGCCGTCCATGGGATTCTCCAGGCAAGAATACTGGAGTGGATTGCCATTTCCTTCTCCAGGGGATCTTCCCGGCCCAGGGAGCCCTAGGAAACTAATACAACTAGTTACAAAGTTTTTGTGCAGCTGAAGGCATGACGTCATGATCTGAGTGAAGAAAACTACAGCAGGTGGGGTCTTGCTGGGGGAAAAATAGTGAGGAATTTGTTTTGGGGCACGTAAAGTCCAAGTAGAGATGTTGAGTTGGCACTTGGACACTTGGCGTCTGAGGTCAAGAGAGGTCCAACATGGAAATACCATTTTGGATTTCTGAGCATGTACTTTAAGCTTCAAGATAGGATTAGGTCACCAGCAGAGTGAGAGAGTTAGGAAAGAGTTGAGTCCAGTGACTGAGTACTGCGGTGCTCCAGTATTGAGGTAGTGAAGAAATTAGCAGACAGAAGATATCATTGATGTACAAATAAAACTTAGATAGCAAATAGTCTTGGAAGCCTCTCTAGGCTTCCCCTTTCCTGGACCTTTGACTAGAAAAAGTAGACTTTTGTTGGAGTGCTTGTGGTCTCTTCTCCTTGGCCTTTCTGTGTTGTAGGCTTCTTCAGCTCTACACGAGGCAAGAAAATAACTTAGACAATTCACCCTCCGAAGTGAGTTGTCATTCTTCTGGTCCTGAGGTCCCTAGCTAGTTTGCCTTCTTTCTACCTTTCAGAGCCTTATTTGTTTTGTATGTAATACTCAAGATTCTTAATTTTACTTAGGAGGATTAGGAAAAAGTACATCTGCTCCATCTTAGAGTAAGTACATAGTAAAGAATTAACAACTGCTAGAATAGTTTTGCACCGACCTTGATTTATGCTAAGGCTACTTAAATTAACCCACAGTTGGTTCTTTTACCATTAGTACAAATATCACCGTGGTAGAAGAAGGCATATACAATTTTTGTATTATTATGAAAATAGTTTTGACCTCACCAACCACCTGATAGAGGATCAGAAACAGCACACCCCCTGCCCTCACCTTACAGGGGCCTACAGATCACACTTAAAAGCCAGTGATACAGAATATACGTTGATCTTTCACTGGGTGGGATAGGCGACAAGATCATTGGAGGAGAGAGGGATTTAAGGAAATAAACAGTCTACCATATCAGGAGGTCATTTATGTAGATTTTTAAATATGCAAAAAATATAGGAGTTATGTCAGAAACATGATAGTCAGAAACTGTAACATTTAAAGAACAAGGAGGAACGACCCCAGAGTGTTGGGTGTCTCCAACAAGTAGAGTTTCAAAGCTGTGTCTTCAGGGAGAAGGACGGATCAATATTCTGTGAAGAGCCATGAGGAATCAGTGGGACCCAACTCATTTTTCAGGCCACATGGATCAGTGTAGGCATTCAGTGTTGTTTCTTAGATGACTAAACATTAAAGGTGAAAAAGTTTGTAGGTGTTTAGCATAGAACATTTAGAATAATTTTGTAGAATATGAGTTATATAATATATGAATTGATAAGATTCAGCACTTAGGAAATAATGCAGAAAGATGTTTGAGAATGTTTTCTAGTTAGTAAACATCCTTACAAATCAAATCTATTAGATTACTTTCATGTAAATTATTTTTTAAAATGTTTGAATTTGAATTAAAATTTTAACTTGAGTATTAGTTATTTGATAATTGCTTTTGAAGAAGTATCATTTATTAAAATACTATAAAACCAGTGGGTTAATTATATTGTCAGAAGAATGAACTATTACTGCTTCAGCTTTGTGTTTTGAATTAAAATGGGCATACAAATGGACCAATTAATTTGAATTAATCTGTGTCCTGTATTAGAGAGTTTTAAATGGAAATTGATGGGAAAATTGCATATTGAGAATACATAGTTGAGAAACTAATTTGTTTCTTTTTAGCAGTAAATAACTTTAGCTTTATTTTGTCTAAATGAATTAGGAATGAAATATCTTAAGTTGATTACTCTCATACATTGTTTCAAGCTGCCTATTAATCAGCAAACCAGATATAAAACATTTTGGATTATTCAGGGAAATAATATTATATTTTCTGCATTTTAATTTTATTCCTAATGTAAATGATTATAATTTGTAGCATAATCCCAGTAGTATTATCATAACACTGAACAAAAATTTAATCTTTCTTAACATCTTTGGTTTTCTAGCTAAAGGGTTTAGCATGCATTTACAAAGTTCAAGCAAGTAAAGTTTTACATATTGAAATTTAGAATTTTCTTCTCTCTCTCAGGTCAGAAAGCTTTGTAATTATTGGTATGTGGTAGACATTTATCTTTTATTAAGTGACATAAAAATGCACATAGTTTTATTTCATGTATACCTATAAGAAAAGGTCCTTAATATCTTAATTCACTATCTTTTTGATAGTTTATCTTTAAAACCTTTTTAAGTGTAATTATGACTTATTCTCTAAAATTTGGGTTAAAACATGTTAATAGACTTATTGACCTATTTGAAATGTCTTCCATAAATTTTAATACCATTTAAAATATTAATTCATGTCACATTTTTTAACATGGAAGGTTCAAATCTTGAATTATATTATGTAAATGCTTTGTGAAAGGACTTTTAAAATTGATTTTGACACTGTGGTTTTTTAAACAAGGTTCTGGATAAAGCCGAGTATCTAAGAGATATGGAAGCAAACCTTTTACCTGGATTTCTTAGATTACAAGAATTGGTAAGTGATGTGTGAATCTTTTTCCCCTATGGCCTAATCAGTAGATATGTGTTGTCAGTTTTTTCTTTTTGCCTATTGGATAGCTGAGAAATAATGTCTTAATATAAATTTGATATGGATTTCTCTATTATGAGTGAAGTTGAGGATTTTTTCAAAGTTTAATCAATTTGTGCTTTGATCACACTTATTCTTCAGTTATTTAGCTTTTATTTTTGATTGTGAAGTGGCTAACACTACTTTCTGTTAAAAGAATTTAGGTATTTACTAGAATAAATGATGGGAAAGGGCTAGACTTTGAACTGTCTGCAAGAATTTTAAAATTTTCTTTTCAGAAATATAAAATAGAATGATAGGTCTGCTCTGGATCATCTGACATTCTGTCTCATGGCCTCTCAGTTATTGGAACCAGCTTTGTGTTTCAACTTAAAATCGTGTTGGCACTGAATAATATTAATTAAGAAAGGGATCGATTTACTGTGTATCAACATATGTGTCAGGTGGAAACCAAATAATAATACAATGGCAACAACAGGTAGTAGTTTATAGTAGTTTGAGTAAAGGAAATCGGTGAGAGAGTTCAGTTTTCACCAATACCAGTTGGTATAGGAATACTAAACTCAAAAGGCTATTTCCTGTTGGTACCATATTGATGAAGTGAGCAAAGGTTTAGTTGAAGCAAAACAGTAATGTTCATCATATTCAAATAATGTTAATTTAAGTTTTATTGGCTTTATAGTCTTCTATTTAACTTGTAAATTAAAAGATTGGTTTTATAACTTTATAAATACCTTGAACATAAGTAGTTTATACCTACTTAGTTTTATGTCTCTATTATTTAAGTATAATATTAAGGGACATTATAATAAAAATTACAGGTTGGGGCATAGACTTGGATTACTGTAATATTGAATGCTTTGCCTTGGAAATGAACAGAGATTATTCTGTTGTTTTTGAGATTGCATCCAAGTACTGCAGTTTGGACTCTTTTGTTGACTATGATGGCTACTCCATTTCTTCTCAGGGATTCTTGCCCACAGTAGTAGATATAATGGTCATCTGAGTTAAGTTCATCTATTCCAGTCCATTTTAGTTCACTGATTTCTAAAATGTAGATGTTCACTTTTGCCATCTCCTGTTTGACCATTCCTACTTGCTTTGATTCATGGACCTAACATTCCAGGTTCCTTTGCAATGTTGTTCTTTACAGCATCGGACTTTACTTCCATCACCAGTCACATCCACAACTGGGTGTTGTTTTTGCTTTGGCTCCGTCTCTTTGTTCTTTCTGAACTTATTTCTCTACTGATCTCCAGTAGCATATTGGACACCTACCGACCTGAGGAGTTCATCTTTCAGTGTCCTATCTTTTTGCCTTTTATACTGTCCATGGGGTTCTCAAGGCAAGAATAATAAGTGGTTTGCCATTCCCTTCTCCAGTGGACCACATTTTGTCCGAACTCTCCACCACGACCTGTCTGTCTTGGGTGGCCCTACAAGGCATGGCTCATAGTTTCATTGAGTTAGACAGGGCGGTGGTCCATGAGATCAGTTTGATTAGTTTTCTGTGATTGTGGTTTTCATTCTCTTGGCTCTCTGATGGATAAGGATAAGAAGCTTATGGAGGCTTCCTGATGGGAGAGACTGACTGAGGGGGAAACTAGGTCTTGTTCTGATGGGTGGGGCCATGCTCAGTAAATCTTGAACACAAATTTCTGTTGATAGGGCTGTGTTCCCTCCCTGTTGTTTGACCTGAGGCCAAACTATGGTAGAGGTATTGAAGATAATGGTGACCTCCTTCAAAAGGTCCCATGCATGCACTGCTGCACTGCATACCCCCAACCCTGCAGCAGGCCACCGCCGACCCATGCCTCTGCTGGAGACCCCTGGACACTCATGGGAAAGTCTGTGTCAGTCTCTTTTGGGGTCACGGCTCCTTTCTCTTGGGTCCTGGTGCACACAAGGTTTTGTTTGTGCTCTCCAAGAGTCTGTTTCCCCAGCCCTATTAAGTTCTGATGGCTTTATGGTGGGGTTAATGGCGACCTCCTCCAAGAGGGCTTATGCCATACCCATGTCTGCTGCACCCAGAGCCCCTGCCCCTGAGGCAGGCCACTGTGGAACGTACCTCTGCAGGAGACACTCAAACACAGTTCTGGCTCGATCTCTGTGGGGTCTCTGGGTCCTGGTGCACACAAGGTTTGTTTGAACCCTCTGAGTGTCTCTGGTGGCTATGGGGTTTGATTCTAAACGCAGTTTCGCCCCTCCAACTTTCTTGCTGGGGCTTCTCCTTTGTCCTTGGATGTGGGGTATCTTTTTGTGGTGGGATCCAACATTCTCCTGTCGATGGTTGTTCAGCAGAGAGTTGTAATTTTGGCGTTCTCACAGGAGATGAGTGCACCTCCTTCTGCTCCACCATCTTCCTCCACCACATCATTCTGCTCCTTGTTGCTGGTCAGCTGGAGTTTGCTGCTCCTGAGAAATCTGTATGCAGGTCAAGAAGCAACAGTTAGAATTGGACATGGAACAGCAGACTGGTTCCAAATCAGGAAAGGAGTACATCAAGGCTGTATATTGTCACCCTGCTTATTTAACTTATATGCAGAGTACCTCATGAGAAATGCCAGGCTGAATGAAGCACAAGCTGGAATCAAGATTGCCAGGAGAAATGTCAATAACCTCAGACACGCAGATGACACCACCCTTATGGCAAAAAGTGAAGAAGAACTGAAGAGCCTCTTGATGAAAGAGGAGAGTGAAAAAGTTGGCTTAAAACTCAACATTCACAAAACTAAGATCCTGGCATCCAGTCCCATCACTTCATGGCAAATAGGTGGGGAAATAATGGAAACAGTGAGAGACTTTATTTTTGGGGGCTCCAGAATCACTGCGGGTGGTGACTGCAGTCATGAAATTAAAAGATGCTTGCTCCTTGGGAGAAAAGCTATGGTCAACCTAGACAGCATATTAAAAAACAGAGACGTTACTTTGCCAACAAAAGTCCGTCTAGTCAAAGCTGTGTTTTTTCCAGTAGTCATGTATGGATGTGAGAGTTGGACTGTAAAGAAAGCTGAGTCCTGAAGAATTGATGCTTTTGAACTGTGGTGTTGGAGAAGACTCTTGAGAGTCCTTAGACAGCAAGGAGGTCCAACCAGTCAATCCTAAAGAGAATCAGGCCTGAATATTCATTGGAAGGACTGATACTGAAGCTGAAACTCCAATACTTTGGCCACCTGATGCGAAGAACTAACTCATTGGAAAAGACCCTGATCCCTGGACAGATTGAAGATGGGAGGAGAAGAGGACGACCTTGGATGGCCTTCCTCACTCAATGGATATGAATTTTGAGTAACCTCTGGGAGTTGGTGATGGACAAGGAGGCCTGGCATACTGCAGTCCATGGGGTCACAAAGAGTCGGACACGACTGAGCTGATAATAAAAATTAAGTAAATATTTGGGGAGACAGTGCCTAGAACCTTTTCACCTTTAAAAGTTAAATGCATTACTCAAATTTGAGTAACTAAAAGTTCTAAACTGATTGCCACTTAAATCATTGTATGCTTAAGATTGACTCCTAAAATCTACTTTTACTAATAGTTTTGGGGGGGACATGTGGAGAAGACAGGAGAAAAGTAAGTATAACTCTTGGTGATGTAATCTGGAAGTCTTCTCATGTAGTCTAGCCTCTCCCAGTTTAATTATTTCTTGGCAGTTTACTACTGACACCAAGGATCTGTCCTCATTGAGTAGAGGTCTCTTCTTCTCTTTTTGTTGTGTTGTGTTGTGTTGAGTTTGTGGGATTTATTTTTGTTTTTGCCTGTATTCATCTACTGTTTCCCATTGCTTTGTTCAAGGACTCCTTGTCTGGTAGCCAGAGTGCATTCTTGCTGTCCTCTTGCCTTTCAGTAAAACTTACTCCCTTATTTTCCTCTGTGCCTAGTAACGGTGATCATGCATCCCGCCACAGTAGTTAGGCCATTCACTTTTTTTACTTTTAGTTATAGAAGCTATTTGAAGAAAATGAAACGATTCATAGTAAGCTCAGCTCCACCAGAAAAGAAAATTGTTGTTTTGATGTTTCTGAAAACATGCTTGATTTTTAAATGTGTATGTCATTGAAAAGAAATATAGCCAAAGCATTTCCCACTTTTTATATTAAATACTTATCAGAGTAAAATGAAGTTTAAATTATGATAGATATCACTGTAGTTGAAAGTGCTTTCAGATGAACAGATGAAAACCAACTTAAAGTCCTTTTAGACTGATAAATAGCCTCTATGTTTTAACCTCTCAATATTTTTTTAGCTGACTTTATAAAATGCTTTTGAATAATCATACTTTAGAGCAAAAGCAGCTCAATGCTTTGTAATGAAGATTGTGTTTAGAGTATGCCCTTTTATCTCTGTAGAAATCAGGAACTATTAAAAATTAATAAGATAAAAAGCATTTGAAAGTAAAAATCTTCTCTTTCATGAAGATGCTACATTTTCTATGGAGTCATTAATTTATTGAACTTAACTACCTTTGTTAGCCAGAAGTATATTTCTATGAATAATGAAAATTTGAATAAAAGATTACACATAAGTTAGAAACTATAAAAGTAAATCACCATCAAAGAATAGTGTAAGAGATTTGGTCCTAAGAATAGTTATAGAACAAAACAGATATCATATCTGTTACTCAACTTAGGAGGAAACATCCAAAAGAACATGAGAAGAATTAAAATTTGTGTTGGCAATGCAGAGGTGTCTACAGATAAATTCAAGCATTAGAATTAGCATTCATGGCCACTCTGTAGAAGGATAACATACACACTGAGCTTGTTCTCTTAATGTTGTTTATAGAATATTATAGTTTCAAAAGATGTCTGTTTACTTAACATTGGTATTTTGGATATTCATTCTTGTTTGTGTTTTTAATGTATGCTCATCATCATCTTCAACAAATATATTCTTTTCTGTGGGTACTATAGCCATTTCAGTTTTGCCTTTTTTGGTTTGTTATTTAAGTATATGGTTTGAAAACACCCATAGAAAGGTCTTATTTTAATCATTCAAGCAGATGTGTTTCTTAATTTCTATAAAATAAGTCCTTGTGTGACTGTGCTAGTGTTACATATAATTGAATTGTCAATTAACCTGAAAGTTTTATGGAAATTTTAAGTAATTATGTAGGAAAATTTGCATATAAAGATGAGCTCCTTGATTAGGTTTTCTAAATATGGCTTATTAATATGCAAATAATTTGCTATATATTAGAACTTGGCTGGATTTATTTTGAAAGAAAAATTCAAATGGAATTATTATTCTGATTAAGATTTTTTAATGCAAGTTTACTTTTATTTATCTCTCTTTTACAGACTGACAGAAATGTGACTGTTATCTTTCTCAGCGAAATTGTTTGGGAAAAGTTTCGTCCAAATACCGGATGCTTTGAGCCATTTGTCTTGTATTTTCCTGATTAT
Source organism: Oryx dammah (assembly GCF_014754425.2). Taxonomy (NCBI): domain Eukaryota; kingdom Metazoa; phylum Chordata; class Mammalia; order Artiodactyla; family Bovidae; genus Oryx; species Oryx dammah. Next base: position 45,853,464 of record NW_024070202.1, on the reverse strand, counting down.
AGCATAGGTAAAATTGAATACATTGTTTTGACTAATGATATTCAGTAAAATATTTTTTTCTTGTTTTAAAGATTAATAGCATGTTCAAATGAGAATACCTTGATGTCTTAATCTATTAGGGTTTGCTGCCAATGTCAAATAAATGTTTATATTTCTGCACTTAATAGAGATTTTATTTTGGAACTATGAGAGGTGGTTCTCTTATAATTACTTTTTTTTGAATGAGCATTTCTCACGTATTTATGCTAATGGTGTATTTTCACATTTTTTTAGTCAGAACAGTAAGATATATATGTTGTGATTATAATATCCTTACAAGTGAAAATCAGACTAAGTTAGCAAAGCACATTAAAATTGTACTGAAATGTTCATATACCACGTGCCTGAGTTAAGTACTACCCAGAATGTATCTTTTAATTTTGTAAATCTCATTTTTCATTACTGTAACTCTTACAGAAGCAACTGCTAGTCCTTATTTTTGTGTGTGTGGGCTTAATCTTAAATTTCATAGATCTTAAATGATTTTTATCTTTGGAAAAGCACAATAGCTTTTTGTGTTTCTGAGTAGTTTTGTAGATTAATACTGTGCTGTTACTGTACAAATATGATACTTCTGATTCAAAGATTATAACTTAAGCATAAGGTGGTTAGAGGCTGTGAAAAAGATACCATTCCTTGACCTTGGCTTCAAAACACTGTCCCTTTGAACTAACAGCTATAAACATTGATTATTAAGATCAACACAGTTTTGCCTGTTTTCACAAGAACACAGCAGTCAAATAACACCTCCTGCCTTTGCTAATTAACTGAGATAGAAAAAAGAAGCCCAAAATAGATGAAGGGAGCCCTTATTTTTAATAGGGCTATGAAAATCACAAGGAGAAAAGGGTAGGAAGAAAGGATTTCATTAAAAAGTTTTTTTGTATTTAATGTCATGACTGTTAGATGTTAAAGTTTTTCGTGAACTATTTTAGGTTTAAATACTGAAAAATTATTTTGAAATGCTAGTTTTCTAGTGAAGTTGAAATTAAAGTATGTTATCATGAATTGTGGTTTTTTTTTTTCAAAAATTAGGATGTAAAGCATCACAGATGGAGACAATTTAAGGACATAATTAAAGTGATCTTGTTAATTTTTAAAAGTATAGGGAAGTGTAGATTTTTGAAAAGTATGATATGGAAACCAAGTTCATCTAGTTATGAAATTGTAGAGCCTTTAACATACCATTTTTTAAAAAAATTCAAAAGCACCATCACACAAGAAAATGTTAAAAAAAAAAAAAGTACTAATTGATAAGCCAAATTATAGCCAGAATAAGTAAGCATGGAACCTGGGCAAAAGGATAATCTTAGTGCCTGAGTCATCCAATCATAACTTGATACATATGTCATCTGTAGGACTATGTTATCCAACGTTCAGTACCCCCTTTCCTCCTAGCAGTATCAGGGCCTAATATGGATTTCTTGTTTTCTGGTCTCTCCCACAGGCAGACTGCTCATCTTTTGGAAATTCTTTTTTTTTTCCTTCAGTTGGATTATATTACAGTTAGTCAGGTTTTTGGTTTAGTTATTGGAATAACTAAATTCCAGTCAATTGGAATAATACTAACCTAGTAAACAATCTGAAAATCTCACTGACTTATAATTTCCCACCTCACAACCTTTGTGCAATTTTTATCTTACACTTTACATATATTACTGTTGGGGCTTTACAGAACTGAAAAGGCAAGGTGGAAAATATCTGTCATCACGTATCCTCCTAGAGATTTGTTCAGCCTTTTGGATAATGAATGTATACTTTCAACTTTGGAAATTTTTCAGCCATTATTTCTAAAAATATTTCATCTGTCCCCTCTGCTCCCGCCACCTTTTTCTGGGGCTGCATTACATGACCGTTAGATCTCTTGATATTGTCCTGCTGAATCTCTTATTTATTCATTTAAACTTCAGATCTTTTTTTGCTTAGTGTTTTATTTGCTTTAGCTTTTGTTTCTGTGTCTTCAAGTTCACTGACCGTTTTCTCTGCAAGTGTCTTCATCTGCAATTATCCAATCCAGTGGAAAGAGAAAAGGCAGAGGAACCAGAGATCAAATTAGAAAATTAGAAAAGGCAGAGGAACCAGAGGTCAAATTGCCAACATCCATTGGATCATAGAAAAAGCAAGAGTTCCAAAAACATCTACTTCTGCTTTATTGATTACACCAAAGCTTTTTACTGTGTGGATCAGGACAAACTGTGGAAAATTCTTCAAGAGATGGGAATTCCAGACCACTTGACCTGCCTCTTAAGAAATCTGTATGCAGGTCAAGAAGCAACAGTTAGAACTGGGCATAGAATAATAGACTGGTTCAAATTTAGGAAAGGAGTACATCAACACTGTATATTGTCACCCTGCTTATTTAATTTATATGCAGAGTACATCATGTGAAATGCTGGGCTGGATATGGAATCAAGATTGCCAGGAGAAATATCAATAACCTCAGATATGCAGATGACACCACCCTTATGGCAGAAAGTGAAGAAGAACTAAAGAGCCTCTTGATGAAAGTGAAAGAGGAGAGTGAAAAAGTTGGCTTAAAACTCGATATTCAAAAAACTAAGATCCTGGCATCTGGTCCCATCACTTCATGGCAAATAGGTGGGGAAACAATGGAAACAGTGAGAGACTTTATTTTGGGGGGCTCCAGAATCACTGCAGATGGTGACTGCAGCCATGAAATTAAAAGATGCTTGCTCCTTGGGAGAAAAGCTATGATCAACCTAGACAGTATATTGAAAAGCAGAGACATTACTTTGCCAACAAAAGTCCGTCTAGTCAAAGCTATGGTTTTTTTCGGTAGTCATGTATGGATGTAAGAGTTGGACTATAAAGAAAGCTGAGGGCTGAAGAATTGGTGCTTTTGAACTGTGGTGTTGGAGAAGACTTGAGAGTCCTTTGGACTGCAAGAAGATCCAACTAGTCGATCCTAAAGGAGATCAGTCCTGAATGTTCATTGGAAGGACTGATACTGAAGCTGAAACTCCAATACTTTGGCCACCTGATGTGAAAAACTGACTCACTGGAAAAGACCCTGATGCTGGGGAAGATTGAAGACTGGAGAAGGGGACGACAGATGATGAGATGGTTGGATGGCATCACTGACGCCACTGACATGGACATGAGTTTGTGTAAACTCCGAGAGTTGGTGATGGACAGGGAGGCCTGGAGTGCCGCAGTCCGTGGGATCACAGAGAGTTGGACACGACTGAGGGACTACTGAATCCAGTGGAATTTTTCTTTACAGATCTCATTATGCTTTTGTTTTCTTTTATCTCCTTGAGCATATAAGTATGTTTCTAATAGTTGTTTTAATGTCCTTGTGTACTAAGTCAATTACCTCTTTCATTGTGGTGGTGTTTCTATTGACTGATTTTTCTCTTTTATGGAAATCCATTATACTTTGTCATGTGCTTAGTAATTTTTGATTGAATGATAGATATTAAATTTTTTGTTGTTGCATGTTGGACTTTTTTCTGTTAATCATTTAAATCACTTGAAGATATGTTTGACCCTCTTGAAGTTATTTTTAAGCTCTTTTGGAGAGAGGGTTCAGGGCAAATTTTAGTTCCACTTCTAAGATACTTTTAAGTCCTTCTGGGTTCTCTGCTGAATGCTCAGTGTATTTAGTATAGTTTCTCTATTCTTACTGGTGGGAAAAATGAACAGATTATATCCGTGTCTGAACTCTGGAGATTATTTGACCTACAGCTCTCCAATAATTGTTTTCTTCCCCCAGAAGTTTTTCTTGCTTGTTTTTCTGGGCTTTTTCTCTATCTATGCATGCAAATAGGAGAAGGCAATGGCAACCCACTCCAGTACTTTTGCCTGGAAAATCCCATGGACAAGAGGAGCCTGGTAGGCTGCGGTCCATGGGGTCACTAAGAGTCAGACACGACTGAGAAACTTCACTTTCACTTTTCACTTTCATGCATTGGAGAAGGAAATGGCAACCCACTCCAGTGTTCTTGCCTGGAGAATCCCAGGGACGGGGGAGCCTGGTGGGCTGCCGTCTGTGGGGTCACACAGAGTCGGACACGACTGAAGTGATGCAGCAGCAGCAGCAGCAGCAGCATGCATGTAAATGTTGGCATTCAGCTAAGAATCAAAGGCAACACTTAATGCAGATTTCTGGGGCTCTTTCTCTGCATAGTGTCCTCTGATGCACTTTACCCTGTATATTCTAGTACCCTTAGCTTTCTCTACTCTCACCTCTGTCGCAACTCAGCTAAGATTAATGGGCTCCTTTTGCAACTCTACTGTACCACTGATGTAAGGTTTCCTCTGATTAGAAAGCCTGGCTGATGGTAAGACTCACCTCATTTCCCTTTTCTCTTATTAGAGTTCTTGGCTGCTTGATGTCTGAAAATAGTTGTTTTCTATATTTTGTCCAGTTTTTAGTTGTTTATTTATAGAAGAGTATTTCTGAACTAGAAATACTCCCTCATGACTGGAATCAGAAGTCCCTCTTTCTTCCATCCATCCAGTTATCTGTCAGCTTTTATATATAAATACCTTTATCTCCAAGTTTTAAGGTACTTTTTTCAAGTTTTTAGTGTTCAAATATTTATGTTTTAAATACTTGGTAACATTAAATTTAAAATTGCTATTAGGTGTAAAAATACATAGGCTTCAAAGTCAAATTTTGGACTTTGTATATTTTTTTTCAGTGGTTGTGTTATAAAATTGCAGATCTAGTAACAATCTCTATTTAGAATTCCTTCAGGATAACATTCTAGGCATGAGAATAGGCTTTAAAATGATCTTTTGGGAAGGGGGACTTTATTTGGCTTTTGGCGTTTTGTTTGGCCAGCTGCCCTGTTTAGCAGATCCTGTTAATACAACTATTTCTGAATTTCTGTATATTAGTATCCATTGATAGACTATATGTATTGTTATGTACCTGACTGACTGTGAGGAAAAAGAGAACAGTTAAAATCAAGGTCTGATGGTAAATGGCAAAGTATTCATAGTACAAATACTCAGAAGGATTCTTAAGAAAAAGGAAATTGACTTGATCAGAGCTTTCCATAAGAATTTTCACTTGAAAGTATTGTGATAGTCTTGAACCCTGTGGAACTAGGTTTACAGCACTGCTGCTGCTGCTGCTGCTGCTAAGTCATTTCAGTCGTGTCCGACTCTGTGCGACCCCATAGACGGCAGCCCACCAGGCTCCCCGACCCTGGAATTCTCCAGGCAAGAACACTGGAGTGTGTTGCCATTTCCTTCTCCAATGCATGAAAGTAAAAAGTGAAAGTGAAGTTGCCCAGTTGTGTCCAACTCTTCTCGACCCCATGGACTGCAGCCTACCAGGCTCCTCTGTCCATGGGATTTTCCAGGCAAGGGTACTGGAGTGAAGTGCCATTGCCTTCTCCGAGGTTTACAGTGCTAGTCTTGGTCAAAGAGCTCTTAACTGAGAAGTCTAAAGAGACCATCGCATCAAGAAGTCAGAGGGAATTGCAATAAGGAATAAATGACTAACTGCTTCAGGTGCTATAAACTGGGAAATTTTGAATAATAAGATGGTTTCTTTTTAGTTCTACCTGTGCTTCTACAATATTACATTTCTAACAGAATAAAATATAAGTTTAGGATTCTAAAGGCTTCTCTGCTGGCTCAGTTGGTAAAGAATCGCCTGCAATGCTGGAGACCCCAGTTTGGTTCCTGGGTCAGAAGATTCTCTGGAGAAGGGATGGGCTACCCACTCCAATATTCTTGGGCTTCCTTTGTGGTTTAGCTGGTAAAGAATCCGCCCGCAATGAGGGCCACCTGGGCTCGATCCCTGGTTGGTAAGATCCCCTGGAAAGGGGAAAGGCTACTCACTCCAGTATTCTGGCCTGAATTCCATGGACTGTATAGTCCCTGGAGTCACAAAGAGTTGGACGTGACTGAGCAACGTTCACTTTCGCTTAGAGTTCTAAACATGTGATACTGTATGAGAGTAAGATAAAAGAAATAAAGATACCAAGTTGTAGGAAGAAAACACATAAAAAAGGGAATGACAAAGTAAAGATGAAGATTTTCATGAAAAAATTCTTGAATTGTTTTCATTTTACAAAAAAATGAAGGGCATTTTCCAATTTGGTGGTGATTTATATAGTACCTCTTGTTTTTACCTAGCTGACTTATGTAATTGGAAAAATTACTGAAGTCTGTATTATTTTTTTGCTCTTGCTATTGATGTTGCTTTGCCTATTATAAGGTTCTTGTGATTTTCTTTAGATGTCATTTCTTAGTATATATGTCAGGTAAAATTTAGTACTTTTTCTAGAACATTAGATTCATGATTCTTTTACCTCAGTTTCAAAACTTGTATTACTTTTACATCCTAATCTTGTAACTGTTTTATTGCTGATAATTGCTGAACCTGTGTGTTTATTGTTTAAACCTATATTATAAAATGCTAGAAGATACAACTAGGGTGCTAGGTCAGTCATTTCTGTTCATTTATGTCCTGTGAACAGGGAACCTGCAGAAGATCCTATCTCATGATCATCCTCCAGAGTATTCAGCTGATTTCTATGCTGCCTACATTAACATTCTTCTTGGAGTTTTCTATACTGTCTGTCGAGATTTGAAAGAGCTCCAGCATCTGGTGAGTTCGCATTTTGCTTAAGTAAAATGTACATCTTTTATGTAGAAAAGGTGTGAGATAGGCTAGACGCTAAAAATTTATTCTGAAAATAGAAGTCTGTGGGTTGGTACAGATTTTGACCTGATCTGAAACCTTTCAGTCATCTTTAGTTGTTTACTTTCATATATCCTTAGGAGTGTGTTTTTTATTTCCTCCTTTCTCTTTTCTCTAATCACAAATAATTTTTATTAAAATTAAAATGAAGACTAACAGACAGGATGTGAAAACTTAATAAGCAATTGTATATCTTAATTTTTTTAACAATTGTTTTTCAGGATTTTGTATTAATATATATTGATGTTACCAGGGCTTCTCTGGTAGCTCAGACAGTAAAGAATCCTCCTGCAACGCAGGAGACCTGGGTGTGATCCCTGGGTCCGGAAGATCTCCTGGAGGAGGGCGTGGCAACCCACTCCAGTATTCTTGCCTGGAGAATCCCCATGGACACAGGAGCCTGGCGGCTACAGCCCTTGGGGTTGCAAAGAGTAGGACGTGACAGCACATGTATTGATAGTGATCTGAAATCTAGATGCTCTTGAATATGGTCAGAAGCTTTCATAGGTCTTTCCTTAGCCACTAACCTTGAGTTAGTAATCTTTGTATAAAAGATTACCTTGAATTTATATAAATGGTTACTTTAAAAAGTTTTTTTAAAACATTAGAATAGCTGTTTATACTTCATAGGCAGTTTGTAAAATGTAATTAATTTTCATATTTAACTTAATTTTGATCTTTGTTCTTTAGTTGTGTGGATCCATAAGGGAGAAGGCAAGAATATCTGGTTTCTTAAAATCTTTTATTAATACTTAAGATCTTATCTCTATGTAACAAGATGGTAAAATGTCTAAGGTTAGAAAATTGAACTTTCAAAGGAACAGATTCTCTTGATATGTTTTCTTTGCTTTGTTCTTTTCTTTGCTCTGAAAAATATTACTTAGAGGGATTCAGTGTGTATTTGAGATAGAATATAGGAGAAATTATGTTCACCTTAAGTATGTTTTTGGAACTTTTAAATTGTAGGCCTCTTCTGATTTAGATGTAGATTTCAAGTAGATGGGGAATCAGTGGAAACTGTGTCAGACTTTATTTCTTTGGGCTCCAAAATCACTGCAGATGGTGACTGCAGCCATGAAATTAAAAGACGTTTACTCCTTGGAAGAAAAGTTATGACCAACCTAGATAGCATGTTGAAAAGCAGAGACATTACTTTGCCAACAAAGGTCTGTCTAGTCAAGGCTATGGTTTTTCCTGTGGTCATGGATGGATGTGAGAGTTGGACTGTGAAGAAAGCTGAGTGCCGAAGAATTGATGTTTTCAAACTGTGGTGTTGGAGAAGACTCTTGAGAGTCCCTTGGAATGCAAGGAGATCCAACCAGTCCATTCTGAAGGAGATCAGCCCTGGGATTTCTTTGGAGGGAATGATGCTAAAGCTGAAAATCCAGTACTTTGGACACCTCATGCAAAGAGTTGATTCATTGGAAAAGACTTTGATGCTGGGAGGGATTGGGGGCAGGAGGAGAAGGGGATGACAGAGGATGAGATGGCTGGATGGCATCACTGACTGGATGGACGTGAGTCTGAGTGAACTCCAGGAGTTGGTGATGGACAAGGAGGCCTGGCGTGCTGCGATTCATGGGGTCGCAAAGAGTCAGACACGACTGAGCGACTGAACTGAACTGAACTTCAAGTGTCTTCTAAATAGGGAACAAACCACAGACAAACTGTTCTAGCTCAAGCTCATCACTAACACCTCTCCAGAAGTTGAGTGTCTGAGATTCCTGGTGACAGAGGGAAATTACAGCAAGGGGGCTTACAGAGAGGATAGAGGGTCAGTGTGCAGTTCCTGCGTGAGGTGGAGTGGAGAGCGAGTACTTATCCTCTGTTCTTCCTGGGAAATAACTTGTAGTTACCATTCCTTAACTCTGATGTCCTTGAATCCTGTGGGTATCTGTGCTGGTGGTCATTTCAAAGTAGATTATTATAAAGTGCAAGAAGGAAGAATTATTTAGAGAAACTATTTGTAGAAAAAGAAAGTGTTAAATCTAAATATGGTTTTTATAAAGTCCTTTGGGTTTCACTGAGGAATGATTTTATTGAGGGATGAGATTACAACTTTTTTTCTTGTTATTGTTACATTATATTCAAAAACTTGAAACTTGAAGTGTGGTTTAAGTCTTTATTACTATTAGTGATACTAATAAATATGAGATGATCTTTAAGTAGTGGAGAAAAAACAGTATAGTGTCCTTATTTTTCTGCATATGTAGAATGTAGGATATAATAAACATATTTTCCTTTTTCCTTTGAATGGATACTTTTATTTGTTTCAAAGTTTGTAAGTGGCACATTTCTTGAGAATTTAATAAATCATCTGCAAAATACTCTTTTTAGGTATCTTTTTTATGTATGTACTTTTAAATCTGCTTTGGGGATTGTTATGTTACTTTATATCTAAGGGCAAAATATTAGGTGGGATTTAGCCAATTAAGGAATATTTTACATGTTGTATTAACTGTTGTTATTGATAATTATTGTTTTTGTTGTTGTAGTAATAAACTATGATAACATTTTATTTGGGCAATTATATTGAAATAAATTTTCCTGAATCCTAACAAAAATTTTACTTGAAAAATAATTTCTAATTGTGATAGACAAATTTTTTCTCTTTTTTCCCCTTTGTTTATAGGCAGTACTTAATTTTCCTAAATATTGCGAACCTGTGGTTAAAGGAGAAGGTAACTATAATTTTACCGTAATAATTTTTCTTTTGAAAAAAATTTCTGTAAGATCTAAATTATTGAAATTTTCTCCTCTTTGGGGTAGCAAATGAACGTGATACTCGCAAGCTCTGGAGAAATATTGAACCTCATTTGAAGAAAGCCATGCAGACTGTTTATCTCAGAGAAATATCAAGGTAATTTTTTATTTATTATATATATTGTTTCTATATCTTTGTTTAGAATATTCACTAATGTGTCCACGTGTTTTCTTACCTTCTTCACATTGAGAAAAAGTTCTTGTGAATTTTGAATCATTCCTTACTATTTTGGGAAAGACAAACAATTTTTAGCCAGTATGTTACACAAGGCATATTTCTAATAATTGTTAATTTTTTTTAATCTGGAAAGCTACAGGAAAATCCGTTTCAGGTTTGTGTTTTATAGTTATGTTAGATATTTGAACAGTATAATGAAAAATTGAACATTGAAGGATATAAATCAAGTCATAAATCTATGTTTGTCTGTTTATAGTAATAAAACTACTCAGGAGACATGATTGCGCAGACATGGTATAGTGAGAAGAACAATGGTTTTGATTTCCAGCTTAGCTATTTTCTGCCTTTTGAGGTATTAGCAATTCACCTTAAACCTCTAGACCTCAGATCCCTCTTCTAACAATCCTTAGAAGATTTCAGTAATACATGTGAAAGTGATTTGTGATACAAATAAGAAAGTGCCTTATGGATGTTAGTTCTATAAGTCTACATTGCAAAGCAACATAGATTTAAAAACACCAACGCTTCTGTCTTTTTTCACTTGCTAATCAATTTTATCATTTTTCTTTTATGAATACCTTAATCTATAACTACTTCATGTTTGATTTAATTAGCTGATTAGATTTTAATATTAATAGTTTCTGAATAAGTAGAAACATTGCAAAGATATTTAATACTTTTTTAATAATAAAAAGTCATTTGATGAAAGTTTCTGGAAGTCACAGAATAGAAAAGCTTGTGATCTGGTTTTTTAAAGATAGAAAAATTTGGGTGGTTGTTACAGTGACTCTCATACAAGGACTTCTAGTTTTCCATAGGATAATGTTGGCTACCTGAATCCAGTTCTCTCCACAAAGATCACTAAGGAGAGCAAATAAAATCACTCTAACCCTAGCCTGCCAGAGAAGGCAATGGCACCCCTCTCCAGTACTCTTGCCTGGAAAATCCCATGGACAGAAGAGTCTGGTAGGCTGCAGTCCATGGGATCGTGAAGAGTCGGACATGACTGAGTGACTTCACTTTCACTTTCATGCATTGGAGAAGGAAATGGCATCCCACTCCAGTGTTCTTGCCTGGAGAATCCCAGGGATGGGGGGGTCTGGTGGGCTGCCGTCTGGGGTCGCACAGAGTTGGACACGACTGAAGTGACTTAGCAGCAGCAGCAGCAGCAGCAGCAACCCTAGCCTGCAGGGTGACTAGAAGTCTACTCTGCTGGCTCTGTGATAAAGAATCCGTCTGCCAATGCAGGAGCCCCAGAGATGCAGATTCGATCCCTGGATCGGGAAGATCCCCTGGGGGAGGAGATGTCAATCCACTCCAGAATTCTTGCCTGGATAATCCCACGGACAGTGGAGCCTGGTGGGCTATAATCCATTGGGTTGCAAAGAGTCGGACCTGACTGACTAAGCATGGATGCCCACACTACAGAGTTAACTATAAGTTTTAAGTTATATGTAAATAGTGAAATAAACAATCGAAGCCAGCCGAGCCAACTCTGGGACTGAAGTTAAAAGTTAAGCAATGACTATAGGGAAAGAGGAGAGGATGATGGGGACAGGGCATGGGGTTGACATGTAGTCCTGAAATACAAATGAATCACCTCTGGAGAGAGAGTCCAACTCTAAGTGAGAAAATTCTGAGAACAAATGAGGCCTGAGCACTGGCTACTGGAGAATCAAAAGGAAATGTTTGAAGAGTATGTAGACAAGAATTAACAAAGCAGGTTTGGGAAAGTACTGTTTTTGAGGGTGATTTGGAAGGACATGATATCTCCTGTCTGCTTGGTCGTAAAGAATGAAGTGGAGTGGGGGGGATTAAGGCAAAAAAGGTAAGCTACTTACCAAGGAAGGTGAATTTGTAATAAAGCAAAATGATAGGTGAGCAATATTTTCAAGAAACTTGAGAGGAGGGGTAAGCCAAGGAAGTTTATATCCAGCCAACCTGTCATTCAGGTATCATGGCTGTAGAAAAACAGTGTTAAGCTTGTAAGAACTCTGGGAACGCTATATTCATAAGCACTTTCTGAAAAATCAGTACAGTGGAGATGCCTAGGGAAGCTTTAGCAAAAGGATTGACAGGCACTACATTTGATCATAGGTCAGAACTAAAAGATGGGAACAAGGGTAGAAGAATACTGTTTGTATAATTACATTCTCTGACAGGATGGGAATAACACAATTACAAAGTTAAAATATGGCAAAGGAAGAGAAAGAGAAAAGGCAAAGTAGAATAAACTCATGGTTTGCCGTACAGGTAAAAGGTGACATCACAATAGTTCAGAACTTAAAATTATTTTTAAAAATTACAGAAGTCTCACACCCCATTATCCCTTTCACTTCTTTCCTTCACCACATAGGTAATTTCTAATTTGTTATCATCATCTTTCACAAGTATGTCTGTGTACACATATATCGCTATATATGCAATTAATATGTAATCTATAGTATGTTTAGATATAGATCACAGAAATCAGTGTTGGTAATTTGATCTCCTACTTTACTAAGGCACTCTGAAAATATTGTTCTTTTTGGGGTGTACCCATTTATTGATAGGAAACATATATGTTTTATTATCCTTGATTAGCTTGCAGAATCTCTTATGTGATTATTTTCTGTCTCTTTTTGAAAACAAAATTGGTATTTAGCACAGTTTGCATTTTTGTTCCAGCTGTTTACCTTTATAATAATAACACATATAATGCTTGTAGTTCCTTTTTATCATATTGTGGCATAAAGAGCCAGTGAGACTCTCCAGCAGTGTAATAGAGAAATGACCTTCTAAACCAGGTGATATCTCCTGGTGCATTTGAAACTGTCCCTGTAAATGACTCAACTATTTTCCTTGCTACCTGTGACTGTCATTCACACATGTATAATAACAATTTTTGCTAAATCAACAGTATCAGTTGGTGCTTTTTGTTAACTTTATAATTGTGATCAGAAGAAAAGAGATTTTTGAAAAAATTAACATCTGGGCATTGATATATAATTTTATATTGTTCTAATATACACTAAGTGATTTTGTAGCACTACCAACATGTGTGTATTATTTGTCTTGTTTATAAGGTAATTAATGTATTTTGTCAAATCAAAACAAAATTTTGTTTTTCTAGGGCTTTAGTATATTGATTTTATATTTTTTCAATCCATTATTACCCTTTGATTTTTTTTTCCAGTTCGCAATGGGAAAAGCTACAGAAAGATGACACAGATCCAGGACAACTGAAAGGTATCAAAGGAAGTGTTGAGACAGTTACCAGAGACACTTCTTCAGTGATTACTCATAATCAAGATACCAAAGTTCACACTAAAGAGCATTAGTCAGTAGTGTTATAAAAGATAATTTACAAGCTACCGTTATTTATTTTTTGCTGTATCACAGTATCTTAGTTCCCCAATCAGGGACCAAACATGGTCCCTGGCGTGAAAGCACTTAGTCCTAACTACTGGACCACCAGGGAATTCCCACAGGCTACCATGATATTTTAAATAATGATTTAAGCTACCATGATATTCTGATTACTGATTTTCTTTTAAGCAGTACTGCAGTGTAATGGGAGGAAATGAAGTTTGAATACCAGTTTTCTATTTTTTACATGTTGGATTATATCATGTGAAAACCAAGCAGTTTATATTTCTTTAAATGCTTGTATTAAACCAATCAATTGTATACCTAATTTTATCCTAATGTATATGTATTCCATGAGTTTTATGGAATAAAATTCAATTTTATGTTAATTTAGTTTGAGGATTACATTTCATTTGGTTATATTTTGAAAGCTTTGTGCTTTTATTTCCTTTAAAGAAACTATTACCTTGGGTTTATCCCAGCAGAACTACAGCTGACCCTTGAACAACATATATTTGAACTGCAGAGGTCTACTTACAACACAAATTTTTTTCAGTAAATATATTATAAATTTTTTTGGAGATATTCAACAATTCAGAAAAACTCATGAATGAACTGCATAGCCTACAGGTATCAAAAAGAAATTAAGGAAAATTTAAGCATGTCATGAATGCATAAAATACATATAGGTATATGTATACAAAATATATGTTAACTGACTGTTGATGTTATCATTAAGGCTTCCAGTCAGCAATAGGCTATTCAGTTCAGTTCAGTTCAGTTCAGTCTCTCAGTCATGTCCGACTCTTTGCGACCCCATGAATTGCAGCACGCCAGGCCTCCCTGTCCATCACCGATTCCCTGAGTTCATTCAGACTCACGTCCATTGAGTCAGTGATGCCATCCAGCCATCTCATCCTCTGTCGTCCCCTTCTCCTCCTGCCCCCAATCCCTCCCAGATCAGAGTCTTTTCCAATTAGTAGTTAAGTTTTGGGGGTGTCAAAGTTATATGCAGATTTTCTACTGTATAAGAGTGGGGTGTCACAAATAGCTTCCATTATTTAAGGGTAAACTTTACTTTCATTTAAAAACAACAACAAACTCTAAAATGTTTTGGGTCAGTAGCCAGTGGTGGGGAAAGTGGTATGGAATGAAGTGATATTGAGATTCTGTTTTGGCTTCTAAATGCTTGAGATACTCTACAAATGATTTCGATTGTGTGCTGTAATGAAAGAAATAGATACAGGTGTTAAAAATCTGCAATAATTTACCTGCTCTACTGCCTATGTGACCTTGAGACCAACTCAGTGTCTTCATCTAAAAGGGAAAAAATACCTACCATTAAATTACTGTAAAGATTCAAAGATGCTTAAGTAAAGTACCTAGCATGGTGTCTTACACATGCTAGATATTCAGTAAATATCAGATTCCATTTTCCCTTCCCCTAAAAATCATTGCTGCTGACTGACTGCTGTTTTATTTATCCATTCATTCTTTTGTATAAGGTACTGTAAGGATACAAAAAAACATTAAACTTATCTCCCTCAGTAAACACTGAAGCTTAGTAGGAAATATAACTCATGTTTAATTAATTCTTTATATAAAGTTACATGGACCATAAATATATACAAAGTGAGAATTCACAGTAAAGATAAATTTTCTGTTTTGGTGTGGTAGGGGAGCATCATGGAACGTTTAGTGGAGTGTATCTTTGAAGGGCAGGATGGGTAGGATTTAGACTTCATGTAACAGAGTAAGCAGAGCATATCATTATAACAAATAACAATGAATAAAACATATCATTTATAATATTTGCCCCTACCACATCATTATCATGGCGTTTTAAGGTCAGGGCACTTAAAAATCTTTTGACTACAGGACACCATATGGAAGTCAATACATAAGTGAGAAAAGATATGATACTTAAAATCTGATGGTAGCCTGTGAAATGCTTCATGAAAGTATTCTGTTGCATAGGTCTCTCGGCATATACTCATGTGGAACTTCCGTACTACTCGAAATTTATCCTAATTGCTGCATACCTCGCTTCTTATAATCCAGCAAGAACTGACAAGAGGTTTTTCCTTAAGGTAATCATTTCTTTTCACTTTATTTTTGAAGAAATAGGGAATACTTTGAAATGCCTCAACTCCTATAAATTTATAAGGGATAGAGATTAGAATAAGAGATTGGTATACTTAGGGTTCATTCTTTAAAGATTTTGTTTTCTTTTAATCATTTATCCTTTGTTTCTCACTTCACCTTTGCCAATCAACAGTGTTAATTGAGAACTTTCTTTAGGATATTAAGAATGAATGAGTGCCACTTTTGGGGTGGAGACGTGATGGAGCAAACAAGCTAAAAAAGATGTATTAGTGTCTAGTAAAATTGATATGATAAACAACTTGTAGGAAGTGTTGAGGAAAGGCTTCATGGAGGAGGTGGTGTTGGTTGCTGAATTTTGAAAGACAAATTAGTCTGAAAATGACAGCAAAAAACAGACATGTCTTTCCTGAAATGAATATTGATAATAAAATCTACAGGCCTTCAGAACTTTATCCATCAACAGAGCATTCCTCACACTTAACAAACTTCTAAACAGAGTTTCTTTGGAATGCATGAGCCATTTCCTCAATCACCTTCCACCTAAGGAAACACCAACTCTTTTTCCATAATGAAACTCAGCTGCTCTTCCCCATATAATCATTTGCTCTCTTTTACCAATTCATTATGTCAAATGGGTGAAAAACATCCTTGCAACCAGATACATTTTGCTACACATCCTAGGCATGTACAGTTACAAGCTAATTAATAAAAAATTCAGTCAAACTGAACTTTTCTCTTTTCCAAATCTTGGCTGCTTTTCCGTCTGACTCTCCAACCTTTTTTTACATTGGTTTCTCCACCTAGAATTCTTTCCTCTCCAATCTCTGAATGCTTGAATTTCACCTATTCATTTCCCCCCCTCCTTGATTCATTTAGTCTTTATTTCTCACTTTAAGATAACAACCTAAGTGGGTGAGCTAGGTAATTTCACAGAGGAGTTCAGTAATAATTGTACATTTAAAAAGAATAAATAGGTTTTGTTAAAAATAAGAGAGATGGGAATAATTTAAAGGGTGGTAACTCCTTTATTATTCTAAAGCTCCTATTATAGTATCATATGCTCCATACACTGTTATCTGGAACATTCAGGAGCCTTTGCATGTATATTAATTGGAAAGAAATCTCACTTTAGAATTGTTTTCTTTTTGAAAACTGTGCGATTTGTCTTACTACATGTATTGTAATACATTTTTATCTATTTCCTTTTTGCCTATCTCTAACACTAGTCTTTTCATTTAAAGAGGGCAAGGACTGCCATCTGTTTTTTTTCTCCACTCTTAAATCCAAGTGCTTAACTAAATGCTCTCAATTTTATGAGAATTGACAACATGCCTTACAGAATGAATGAAAACTCATTAATCTTTGTAAGTCTTATTTTTATAGAAATAAATGTTCTGTAACAAGACAATGTAAGTTCTTTAGGAAGTATCACTTTTATTTTAAAACCTCTTTACATGCAAAGGTAATCTTGCATATGATCAAACTCTGATTTTAAAAGTCTAAAATATGTTGATATTTTACAGTGATATTTTAGGCAGTAAATAGAATAAAATAATAAAACCCAAAATACATAAATTAGTATTGTGTGTACCATGTTTTAAACAAATTGTGCTTTCTGTTTTATGGAGTCCTATCTTTTATCTTAAAAATTATTTATCTTAATTGCAGCATCATGGGAAAATCAAGAAAACCAATTTTTTAAAGAAACATGAAAAGGTATTTATGTTGTAATTCTCTAATGAAAAACTTAATGAATTTAGAATATTATTAAAAGTAGGTAAATGCATAATTGTATTAGCCATAACTGTATAGCCATTTGGCTATAAGAAGTTACTTGTATTGATATGGCACTGTCATAATGTAATAGTATTTTATTATGTAGAATATAGTGATTGGGGAGGCACAATTTAGGTGAGCTGGTTCTAGAGGTACAAGTGAGTTGACAAAATTTTTTCTAAGTGAATTAATAGATAAAAAAGGTCACACTGGAATTTTCAGTTAAATATAGCATGTATTCCTCTTGTCCCCTTTGAAATACCCACAGATTCGGTGTTGAAGAAGTTAAAAAGATAATAAGATCTAAGCAGATCAGAGATCTGTAAAATTTGAAATTGACTGGTAGATAGATTTACAGGTGACTAAGTAGATCAAGGGCTTCCCTGGTTGCTCAGATGGTAAAGAATCTGCCTGCAGTGCAGGAGACCAGGTTTCAACCTGTGGGTCGGGAAAATCCTCTCGAGGGGAAAATGGCAATCCACTGCGATATTCTTGCCTGGAAAATTCTATGGACAGAGGAGCTTAGCCAGCGTAGTCCATGGGGTCACAAAGAGTTGGACACTACTGAGCAACTAACAGACACATATAAGCAGATCAGGGAAGACTGAAACGTAATGCCCCAAACAAGCTGTTTTGACCTGAGGAATCTGGAAGTGCTTAGGAGTTAAAGCAATGTGCACCTTTCGGGGTACGGTTGTGGGGCAAGATTGAAATTGGTGAAAGGAGCATTTAGTCTGTTCAGATATCTCTGTGACTTTTCTTGACAGAAACTAGAGGAGTTTGAACTATAGATTTAGCACTATGGATGCTGAGAGTTTTGTTTCTCTTTTATTGTTAAAAACCAGTTTACTTAGCTTACACTTCTGAATTGAGGACATTGTTTTACTGTCTTTGCTGCTGCTGCTGAGAAAAAAAAAAAGCACTTGCTGTGAATCTGTTATTCCTGTGTTATTCTTGTTTTCTCTGGGTGCTTTCAAGTTCTCTTTTCCTTTTACTTTAGTGTTCTTTGAGTTTCACTGTGATATATCTGGGATTGAATTTCTTTTTACATGGCATTAATTTGCTTCCTATTTGGAATAATGATGCCTTTTTCATTCTGGTAAAGTCTTAGTCATTAACTTTTCAAATATTGCCCTTCCTCCTTTCTCTCCTGGAGTAGGAAATGGCAACCCACTCCAGTATTCCTGCCTGGAAAATCCCATGGACAAAGGAGTCTGGTGTGCTACAGTCATGAGGTCGCAGAGAGTCAGACATGACAGAGCATGCACAAACACACACAAGTTTCCATTCTCGCTAGCATGTCTTCTGAGACACTAAAGTATCAGAGTCAGTCTAATTCTATGTTTTCTATTTTTGCTGAACTGTGCACATAGTGTCCTGCTTCCTGAATATTTTATTATTTTTAACTGTTGGCTTAACTTAAATGTTGGCATTTTTGAGGCCTGAGGTGTGTTCCTTTAGAGAATTTTTATGTCTGCTTCTATGCAAACACTTAGAAACACCAGTAACTTGGGATCATTTGAAATTCAGTTCTCTGCCTGGGTGCTTTCTGGCTCCACATTAGAATTAGCTCTGGCTTCTAGTTAAAAGTCTCAAGGAAGACTTTTCTCCTCCATTCACACAAAGCTAGAGTTCGGCAGGCAAATTTCCTTATCAAATCCATTTGCTTGGCATGGAAAGACTTTTCTAATTCGCCCTTTCACTGAGCCATCTCTGATGATGCCCTCTGCTATAGGGAGATCATTGATTTTGTGCCCTCTTTCTTGTGCGTGTAGCTGTTATGGGTCATAAAGGACTGGTGGGAGAAGGGAATACTTCCGGCTGCGGTAGTGAGGGAAGGATTCGTAGTAGGGCTTGCATTTTGAGTGGGCACTCAAGAATGGTGAGGATTAGATATTCAAGATGGACAGAGAAGATATTCCGATTGAAGAAATACCAAGAAGTACAGGTGAGAAAGTCTAGGATTTATAAATGACATAATGAAATACAATTGGCTGTAGTATATGGTGAGTTTGAGAGAAAAGGCAATTGAGGCCAGATTGTGGAAGAATTTCCTCACTTGGCAGTTAGGGGAAGAAAGCCCATCTATTCTCCTCTGTATCTCAGTTCAGTTCAGTTCAGTCACCCAGTCGTGTCCGACTCTGTGACCCCATGAATCGGCAGCACGCCAGGCCTCCCTGTCCATCACCAACTCCCGGAGTTCACTCAGACTCATGTCCATTGAGTCAGTGATGCCATCTAGCCATCTCACCCTCTGTCGTTCCCTTCTCCTCCTGCCCCCAATCCCTCCCAGCATCAAAGTCTTTTCCAATGAGTCAACTCTTCACATGAGGTGGCCAGAGTACTGGAGTTTCAGCTTTAGCATCATTCCTTCCAAAGAAATCCCAGGGTTGATCTCCTTCACAATGGACTGGTTGGATCTCCTTGCAGTCCAAGGGACTCTCAAGAGTCTTCTCCAACACCACAGTTCAAAAGCATCAATTCTTCGGCGCTCAGCCTTCTTCACAGTCCAACTCTCACATCCATACATGACTACTGGAAAAACCATAGCCTTGACTAGATGGACCTTAGTCGGCAAAGTAATGTCTCTGCTTTTGAATATGCTATCTAGGTTGGTCATAACTTTTCTTCCAAGGAGTAAGCATCTTTTAATTTCATGGCTGCAGTCACCATCTGCAGTGATTTTGGAGCCCCCCAAAATAAAGTCTGACACTGTTTCCACTGTTTCCCCATCTATTTCCCATGAAGTGATGGGACCAGATGCCATGATCTTCGTTTTCTGAATGTTGACCTTTAAGCCAACTTTTTCACTCTCCTCTTTCACTTTCATCAAGAGGCCTTTGAGTTCCTCTTCACTTTCTGCCATAAGGGTGGTGTCATCTGCATATCTGAGGTTATTGATATTTCTCCCAGCAATCTTGATTCCAGCTTGTGTTTCTTCCAATCCAGCATTTCTCATGATGTATTCTGCATATAAGTTAAATAAGCAGGGTGACAATATACAGCCTTGACGAGCTCCTTTTGCTATTTGGAACCAGTCTGTTGTTTCATGTCCAGTTCTAACTGTTGCTTTCTGACCTGAGTATTTCAGTACTTGGTGGTAGTTGGTGCATGTTTATTGAACAAATGAATAAATTGGATGAATGAATGAAGAAAATCAAAGAATGAACATAGAGCGAAGAGATTTTAGGCCTTACTCTTTAGACAGAAAATTATTTAAGAATGTCGAGGGAGATATATGAATGCTGATCAGAGAGAACTGTAAAAGAGCTTGCACTTTAGACCATCCTTGTGAAATGAATGGATTTGTACAAGTCTAGGAAGATAGTCCTGATGGAGGGAACTGTATGAGTGAAGACATTGTGAGGGTGTTTTTAGTTCTAGGTGAATGATGGCTCTTCTGATATTCTTATAGATTTGATTTTTGCAGTAGCCTGTTGTCTTTGGTTCATGTCATTTTAAAATCTGAACTAACTTACTGAAATCTGTATACACTTAGTAGTTCCTTTGTATTTTTATTGACTCTCCTCTTGAAATTTTATTGAATGCTTACTTTATGCCAAGCATTCTGCTAGAGGCTCCAGAGGAAGTGGAGAACAAAAGTACCATTGTCTCTGCTCTCATGAAGCTTTCAATTCAATCAAGGAATCAAACATTAAATGCAAACCATGTGAGCTCAATTCTGTTTCCTTATTTAAATTAAAGTAGATTTGATTTAATCTTAAAAAAAAAGCAAACCATACAAATAATTATCATTAACAATTGTTTTAAATCTGTTGTGTTTTTCTCCACTTGTATTTTTCTCTATGTACCTTCATTTTTTTTAAGATGTACTCATTTTTTTAAGATTTTACTTTTCAATTCAACTAATCTATGTATGTGATACCAGGTTATTTGCCAGTTAGTTTATATGGAAAAGGTTTCCCTGGTAGCTCAGATGGTAAAGCATCTGCCAACAATGTGGGAGACCCAGGTTCGATCCCTGAGTCGGGAAGATCCCCTGGAGAAGGAAATGGCAACCCACTATGCTTGCCTGGAAAATCCCATGGACTGAAGAGCCTGGTAGGCTGCAGTCCATGGGGTCGCAAAGAGTTGGACACGACTGAGCGACTTGACTTGACTTTATATGGAAAAGCAACATTTTTCCTTTCCTCACTCATAGTTCTGTTCCCCTCAATTAAACTTCTTTTAATTGCTCCTAGTTTTAGTTTTTTCTGGTATAAATATCTGTAACTCCAAGTTTATGTTCCAGGCCCTATTTTTCTTAATTTGACTTGATACCAGTTTTGATTCCTTTTTGTCTCCTCAAACATTTTTTCTACTTGGTTTCCTTTTTCACCTGTTTCTTCTATTCGTACAGACCTTCACTCTCTAATGAGCTGTGGTGAATCTAGTGAGGTATTTCTCACACTTTGACTTTCTCTGTAGGTGGGAAGCCAGTTTGTGTTTATAGAACACAAAATCAGTTCTATGAAGAAGATAAATGTCATATGCCCTACAGGGCACTGGAACACTTTAATTTTAAATTGGAAATGTGTTTTTTAATCATAAAATAAGTGAAAATTAGAAAAGTATTGGTGGCATTTTGCAGTGTGATTCTCAGCTTGAATTGCCTCCCACTTTACTCCCAACACTTAAGGAATTTGGTTTGTTTTTACTATTCTCAAGTCACATCTAAGTGTTAATGAGGACAGGGACACCAGTTCCATTTAGATAGCTCAACTTTTACCTTTATTTTTTTCTTTCTTCCCTCTAACAGAATTTCATTCATTATCCTTTCATCCATTCATTTTTTAAACTAACAATCCCAAGTTCTAGGGATGAAAAGGTAAATAAAACACTAATGAGGGTGCAACTTTGACTAATGAGAAATGCAACTTTTAAATATACCATTTATTACTTATTTACTTATTTATTTATTTTTGGCTGCACTAGGTCTTTGTTGCTGCGTGTGTGATTTCTCTAATTGCAGTGAGCAGGAGCTACTTTATAGTTGCAGTGCATGGATTTATCATTGCAGTGGCTTCTCTTGTTGTGGAGCATAGGCTCGAGGGTACCTGGGCTTAAGTAGTTGAGGCACAAGGGCTTAGTTACCCTATGGCATGAGGAATCTTCCCAGACCAGGGATCTAACCTGTAACCCCTGCATTGGCAGGCAGGTTCTTAACCAGTGGACCACCAAGGAAGTCCCAAGAAATGCAACTTTAAGCAACACTGGGATATTATTTTATACTCTTAATGTTAGCAAAACTAAAAAAGAGTCTTTATGACTCCAAGGGTTGGGTGATAGTGTGGAAAAATAAGAGCCTGTAAATTCGGCAGTTTGATCATATCAAAGTCAGTATTTGAATGTACTTTGCATTGATCAGGATAGGCTGGGTAGTACTGTAGTGACAAACTCTGTGACCCTCATTGGCAGCACCCAAAGCTGGTGCTCAGGGACAGGGACAGGGTGGGGAGGGAGGTAGGAAAGGGGTTCAGGATGGAGGGGACACATGTATACCTTTGGCCGATTCATATTGATGTATGGCAAAAACCATCATTATATTGTAAAGTAATTATCCTCCAATTGAATAAACTGGAAAAAAAAAGGGGGGGGAGGAATACTGGAGTGGGTTGCCGTTTTCTTCTCCAGGGAATCTTTCTGACCCATGGTTTGAACCCACATCTCCCGTATTGGCAGGCAAATTCTTTGCCACTGAGCCACCAGGGAAGCCCACATATATAGTAGTAGTTTAAAAATTGTCATGAAAATTATAAAAATACCAAATTCTGGAGAACAATTCTTCTCGAGAGGGAAGGGGAGAATGAGATATGGAAGGGGTGCAGGGGTCTTCAGTTTGTAACATGATCAAATGCTTTTTTTGTACAAATTGCATAATTTGGATCTGGTTGAAATTGGGCCGTGGGTACACTGGTATATTTTCTAAATGTTTGAAGTATTTAACAAGAAAAGAATATAAACTTTAAGATCTGGAAAATGATTTCTAAGCTATCTTTTAGATATAAGTAGCTGGTATAAATTACTTTTTTTGTAATTATGAGTAGTTTTTTTTTTAACTTATTCTTTAAAGAAATAGTTAATCCCATGCATGTAAATAAAGCTTCCCATTTATTTGCCCTTGCTCATATAGAGTACTTTCCTATACTGCTACTAAAATTATTTGATAGAATTATCTAATCTAATTATCTATAGACCCTTGAGCACTGCAGTTTTCCAGTAAGAGATAATTGTATTATTGACTCTGTAGACAAGTATGAACGTTTTACAGTCTTAAAAATTTTTAATAAATTTTACGTTGTTTCAAACTGACAGCTTATTCACATTCTGTGAAACACTGCATTCATTTTCTAAGCTTGTATTTACTATAACTCGTCTTTTTAGAACAGTAAATGTTGAACAAATACATTTTTCAGAAAGTGGCACAAAGAGGAGTGGTGAGGAGTTAGTAGTAGATTATAGTCTAGGGATTAGGGCCTGGACCCTACTTTTGATTGTGCACTATCTTGACAAATGACCTGGCTAAATCACTTAACATCTGGTTATAACAGCAAAATAGGGGTGATGTTTGGAACTAGACTGGATGACTTTTGAATTCTTTAATGTTTGTTGATGCTAAGTCAGAACATCTTGAAGACACCATTGAAAAATAAATCATTATCATGTCAGGTAAAATTTTAACTTAGAGACTGCCAGTTGGATTTCTTAGCCTCTGTGGGGAACTGTGTACAGTATAACTATGTTGTTATTGGGAATTTATAATACAGAAAGCAAGTGTTCTGCTGTAAGAAGAAACCCATGTTCTTTTTTCTTATAGACAAGCAATCATCTCCTTGGACCAAAACCATTTCCATTAGACAGATTATTAGCAATATTATATAGTATTGTGGACAGCAGAGTTGCTCCAACAGCAAATATCTTCTCCCAGGTAAGCTTAATGATAGGCTGTTACATATTTTCTTTATCTTTATGGAATTCTTCAGGTAGTGTGTCAGTAGAGTTCCAGACTTCTAGATATTTGGTCTGCATATGTTACCACTATAAAATGAACAATGTCCTTGGTAAGTAATTGAAATTCAAAATATATAGTCTTTGAGGGTATCACTGAATTTGCATATACTTAAGGTATAACTGAGAACAGAAACAACTTGATGTTTCTAGGCTTTTTATTTTTTTAATAAATTCAATAATGATTATCTTGCTGATTAAAAAGTGACTTTATGATTAAATTGTTGAATTATAATATAGAAATGTAACAAGTTTAAGAAATGTATTTGTAAGAAAATGATCTATAATATTCTTATTCCTCATATGTATACTTTGCATAGTTGACAATATGCATTTTTTTTGTTTGCAAAATGATTAAGTTCTCAAAATTTTCACTAGATGGCAGCAGTAGCATAAAAATAGGAAACATGACATTTATAAACTAGTTAAGCTTCTTTTTTTTTAATAACATTTAAGAGAAACCTATTCATTGAAAATACAGTCAGACTTCTTCTGTGGCTCAGTGGTAAAGAATCCACCTGCCAATGCAAGAGGTATGGATTCAGTCCCTGGTCCGGGTAGATCCTTTATGCTCCGGAACAACTAAGCATGTGTGCCACAACTATTGAACCTGTGCTCTGGAGCCTGGGAGCCACAGCTGCTGAGCCCATGAACTGTAACTGCTGAAGCCTGCACCATAGGGCCCATGCTCTGCAATAAGAGAAGCCACTGTAATGAGAAGCCTGCACGCTGTAACTGTAGAGTAGCCCCCAGTTGGTGCAGCTAGAGAAAAGCCCGCATGGCAGCAAAGACCCAGCACAGCCAAAAATAAATAAAATAGTTTTTAAAAATATATAGAGTCACAATAGATCTCTTAAATGGTTCAGAAAAACAATACTTAGCACATGGTGTGAATGGATAGAAGAAAAGACAAATGATGGCACTAGTATTTACGGAAAAGAAGTGTCACCTCAGATGTTTCAGTTAGCATTTTGTTTTATGTATATGTTTTTAGGTTGAAAACGTGTAAATAATAACATTTACATTTCAGTTTACTGCAAATAAATACGGTTCATGAATAGATGTTAGATTTTATAATCTAATGCATGATGGTAACCTTTAATGCTTCATTTAAAGAAGTCTCTGGTGACCAAAAATAGGTATATTCTCAGTGTGCTCAGCACACTGATAATTTTTATGTCAGTCAGCTTTATAGAAAATTGTGTATACATTTATTACATTTTTGGAGAAGGGGAGTCTGGTGAGTTATTAAGTTATATAAATAGCTAGATGGGTAGGTGTATGGTTGCCCTAATGTTGATAATTTAAAAAAATTTAATATATATTATAGGAGATTTTTATGATCTATGTGTATATGTTTATAATACATATAAATACTTTGCCTGGAATTTGTTTTTAGTCAAACTGTACATTTTATGAATAGCTTTCTACATGTAATACTTGATGATCTTTATTGTAAGGAATTGAGCCTCAAGAGGTGAAATGACTTTCTCACTATGACCAAGTGAGTAAATCTTTAAGAATTAAAGCCTAGAGAAGTGAAATAGACAGTACTTCTAAACAGAGCAGAAAGATGGTTGCATCATGTATGATTATTAATACTTCTTAGGTGCCCCAAAATTACTTTTGTGGGAGACACATATAAGGATGATAAGTGGGAGTTTCTTTCTTTCAGAGACCTTATATTTTGGGGGGATAAAAAAACATGTACATAAAAAGTAGTATTGTAAGTCTGTGAGTGAATGCTAGATGGTGCTGCTGCAACGTTTACAGTAAAAAGAGGTCACTTCTGGATTGGACAAGAGGAGAGAACTTGAAGGCATCACAGTAAAGGTAAAAAATGGAGCTAGGCTAATGAGTAGGATTCTTTTCTTTACTGCTATTTCTAATTTATATAAATGATATGTGTTTGTTATACAAAAATGCGTACATAAAAAAGGAAAAATAATAGTAGAATTAGCTGACATCTTATATCCAATGAGTAGGATTTATAGAACTTTAAGAGGGAGGACAATATGACCAAAGTGTGGGTCTAGGAAAAAAAGACAAGACACACTTGTGTGAGGCGAACGTGATAACCATTACACTAGAGAAACGCGACCCGTCAGACACACATTTGTGAAGTGTCACACCCTGAGTCGAGAATAAGTGGGGTTATATAGTAGCCCCACTACTAAAATTACAGCTCTTTTAATTGTCATTTTAGTTGTGATGTAGTAATAAGTAATACTGCCACTACCACACATCACACCTTGCATATTTGCCTAACATTGGTAGAGCATTTCCTAGCAGCAGATGTAGGTTTATAAGGATGGACAATCAAAACAATGATAGGCTGCTGATTTAGGGATCTACTAGCTACTCTGAGACTTTTATAGATGATGAACAATGTCACCGGTCTTTGTTTCAGTAATGTCTATAATGTTGTACTTTAGCAATTTAGCACAAAATCTATCTTCCTGTTTTAATGAAGCTAAATTCTTTTCAGCTTTAACGACCTCAGCCTTTTCATTCTTTATCTCGTCTAGTTAGCAGTCTTCAAAATGATAAATTTTGTATATTTAAAATATTGCTTTAAATGAATTTATGTTTATTTGATGAAAAATCATTTAGTACTTCATCTCAGTGATTCCATTTGGGATACAAAGGTTGGAGGAGATGGTACAAAGGAATAGATATCCATAGGTTCTGCGTCCATAGTGTCAACCAACCACAGATTGAAAATACTCGGGGAAAAAAATCTAGAAAATTCCAAAAAACAAAACTTGAATTTGCTTCACTGGCAACTATTTACCTAGCATTTACAACTATTTAATAGTATTTACATTGTAACAGGTACTAAAGATAGTCTAGAAAAGGTTTAAAGTGTGTGGGAGGATGTAACTAGGTTATACACAAACACTATGCTCTTTTATATAAAGTACTTGAGCATCCTCAGATTTTGATATGGAGGGCTGGTGGGTGGTGTCCTGGCACCAATCCCTAGGATATTGAGGGTGACTGTATAACTAATTCTAGGAAGTTTACGTTTACTTTTGTTCGGTGAATAGAATATCAAAGAAAAATTTTTTAAAAAATACTGTCTTAACAAAATGTGACAGAAATTGCATCCAAAAGAAAGGTATGTCTCCCATGTACCTTGTATTTTTTCTCCCCGTTATCTCTCACTGACTTTTTTTTCTTATTTTACTTATTCATCAAAATTATGCTTTTGCCCATGAAGTGAAGTGAAGTCGCTCAGTCGTGTCCAACTCTTTGCGACCCCATGGACTGTAACCTACTACGCTCCTCCATCCATGGGATTTTCCAGGCAAGAGTACTGGAGTGGGTTGCCATATAGGAATGACAATTTGTCTTTAACTTTTAAGTGCAAAACAAAACAAGGACATTTGTATTTGAAGTACTTATTTGATATGAACACTAGATGGCAATATTGCTGCGTTGTAGCTGTAAGATGAGCAGGAAAATCTAGTTTTTTACTTGGTAATATTGTCTTTGATATTTAGAAAGAGCTGTTTGTTAATTTAATACATTGGATTGTTTGAAGAAAAAAAAAATCCTGAAGATATTTATGAGCATGCAGACACTTCTACTCTTTCATTAAAATGTAAATAAAATTGGTAAGGAATTGTGTTGCATGAATAGTTTCTACTTGAAACCAAATTGCTTTTTATTGGTTATCATATGTCTGTATGAGATAGTAAAAATTATTTTTCTATCCATTTTGTTTGCCTGTAACTGTTTTAAGGATTTGTTTTATAGTAATTTGTTATTTTAGGTTATGCTTTTAATTTATCTTTTTAATTCTTTTTTTGTCTTTTTTTTAATCTTGGAAGGAAAAATGAAAATTTGTTTGGAAGCTTTATTTCACTGTTTTGATATTTCTATGTCTTCTCTTACTCAACCTTGCCCACTCCCTCCATAATCTTACAGTTAGGTGAAAGCAGTAAAAGTATGGTTCTTTAAGATTGTCAGATATATCACTTATTTTAAAATATTAAGCCATATCACTTTATCTTTTCCAAGAGGATAGAATTGCTGAAGAATTTATTCCTGAAATTATTGATACAGGTTTCTAAAGTGACTATTAAAAGGAAAATTATCTTTAAAAAATTAAGGATATCCAATTACATGTATACTTATATCACATTATTATTGATCTTATTTGATCAGTTAGCATTTTGAAAAATTACTTTTGAAGGTAATTCACTGTAATTCTGCAGTTTGGGAGTTTTAAAATAATAACTTGTTTCTTTAGTTATAAGGAACAGTACACTGTGAATTAATTTCTAGAAATAACTGGAAGATAAGAATAGCATAATTCTTGTTTAGTTATACATAGTTTACTAAGAAAAATTGTAAGTGAAAATATCCTTATAAATTTAATTTTCATTTTAAAAAATATAAATAAGGAGCATTTTGGAGCCAAGTGTAGTAACGTAGTTATTTTTCCAAAAATATGCATTTCCATTACTATATTCTTTTAAACTCACTTTATATTGATTGTGAATAGATTTGGACTTATCAGTTCAGTTCAGTTGCTCAGTCCTGTCTGACTCTTTGTGACCCATGGACTGTAGCACACCTGGCCTCCCTGTCCATCACCAACTCCCAGAGCTTACTCAAACTCATGTCCATAGACTCGGTGATGCGATCCAACCGTCTCATCCTCTGTCGTCCCCTTCTCCTCCTGTCTTCATTCTTTCCCAGCATCAGGGTCTTTTCCATTGACTCAGTTCTTCACATCAGGTGGCCAAAGTATTGGAGTTTCAGTTTCAGCATCAGTCCTTCCAATTAATATTCAAACTGATTTCTGTTAGGATGGACTGGTTGGATCTCCTTGCAGTCCAAGGGACTCTCAAGATTCTCCAACACCACAGTTCAAAAGCATGAATTGTTTGGCACTCAGCTTTCTTTATAGTCCAACTCTCATATCCATACATGACTACTGGAAAAACCATAGCTTTGACTAGATGGATCTTTGTTGGCAAAGTAATGTGTCTGCTTTTTAATATGCTGTCTAGGTTAGTTATAGCTTCTCTTCAAGGAGCAAGCATCTTTTAATTTCATGGCTGCGGTCACCATCTGCAGTGATTTTTGGAGCCCCCCCAAATAAAGGTTCTCACTGTTTCTATTGTTTCCCCATCTATTTGCCATGAAGTGATGGAACCAGATGCCAAGATCTTAGTTTTTTGAATGTTGAATTTTAAGCCAACTTTTCCACTCTCGTGTTTCACTTTCATCAAGAGGCTCTTTAGTTTCTTTTGCTTTCTGCCATAAGAGTGGAATCATCTGCATATCTGATGTTATTGATATTTCTCCCAGCAGTCTTGATTCCAGCTTGTGCTTCATCCAGTCCAGCATTTCTTATTATGTACTCTGCATATAAGTTAAATAATCAGGGTGACAATATACAGCCTTGATGTGCTCATTTTCCTATTTGGAACCAGTCTATTGTTCCATGCCCAGTTCTAACTGTTGCTTCTTGACCTTCAGACAGATTTCTCAAGAGGCAGGTCAGGTGGTCTGGAATTCTGGTCTCTTGAAGAATTTTCTGGTTTCTTGTGATCCACACAGTCAAAGGCTTTGGTGTAGTCAATAAAGCAGAAATAGATGTTTTCTGGAACTCTCTTGCTTTTTCTATGATCCAACAGATGTTGGCAATTTAATCTCTGGTTCTTGTGCCTTTTCTAAATCCAGCTTGAAAATATGGAAGTTCACTGTTCACATACTGTTGAAGCCTGCCTTGGAGAATTTTGAGCATTACTTTGCTAGCGTGTGAAATGAGTGCATTCCTGCTGTGGGGAGCATTCTTTGGCATTGCCTTTCTTTGGAGTTGGAATGAAAACTGACCTTTTCCAGTCCTGTGGCCACTGCTGACTTTTCCAAATTTGCTGGCATACTGAGTGCTGCATTTTCATAGCACCATCTTTTAGGGTTTGAAATAGCTCAACTGGAATTCCATCACCTCCACTAGCTTTGTTCATAGTGATGCTTCCTAAGGCCCTTTGACTTCACATTCCAGGTGTAAGTGATCACGCCATCGTGATTATCCGGGTCGTGAAGATCTTTTTTGTACAGTTCTTCTGTGTATTCTTGCCACCTCTTCTTAATATCTTCTGCTTCTGTTAGGTCCATACCACTTCTGTCCTTTTTTGAGCCATCTTTGCATGAAATGTTCCCTTGGTGTCTCTAATTTTCTTGAAGAGGTCACTAGTCTCTTCCATTTTATTTTCCTCTATTTCTTTGCATTGATCACTGAGGAAGGCTTTCTTATGTCTCCTTGCTATTCTTTGGAACTCTGCATTCACATGAGTATATCTTTCCTTTCCTCCTTTGCCTTTTGCGTTTTTCTTTTCTCAGTTATTTGTCAGACCTCCTCAGACAACCATTTTGCCTTTTTACATTTCTTTTTCTTGGGAATGGTTTTGATCAGTGCCTCCTGTACAATGTCATGTTTGGACTTACGTTTAGTTGTAAATGAGCTTGGCTTTTTCCCACAAGTAGATGACACCACCCTTATGGCAGAAAGTGAAGAGGAACTCAAAAGCCTCTTGATGAAAGTGAAAGTGGAGAGTGAAAAAGTTGGCTTAAAGCTCAACATTCAGAAAATGAAGATCATGGCATCCGGTCCCATCACTTCATGGGAAATAGATGGGGAAACAGTGTCAGACTTTATTTTTGGGGGGCTCCAAAATCACTGCAGATGGTGATTACAGCCATGAAATTAAAAGACGCTTACTTCTCGGAAGGAAAGTTATGACCAACCTTGGTAGTGTATTCAAAATCAGAGACATTACTTTGCCGACTAAGGTCCGGCTAGTCAAGGCTATGGTTTTTCCAGTGGTCATGTATGGATGTGAGAAGTTGGACTTGTGAAGAAGGCTGAGCACTGAAGAATTGATGCTTTTGAACTGTGGTGTTGGAGAAGACTCTTGAGAGTCCCTTGGACTGCAAGGAGATCCAATCAGTCCATTCTGAAGGAGATCAGCCCTGGGATTTCTTTGGAAGGAATGATGCTAAAGCTGAAACTCCAGTACTCTGGCCACCTCATGCGAAGAGTTGACTCATTGGAAAACACTCTGATTCTGGGAGGGATTGGGGGCAGGAGGAGAAGGGGACAACAGAGGGTGAGATGGCTGGATGGAATCACTGACTCGATGGACATGAGTCTGAATGAACTCCGGGAGTTGGTGATGGACAGGGAGGCCTGGCGTGCTGCGATTCATGGGGTCGCAGAGAGTCGGACATGCCTGAGTGACTGAACTGAACTGAACTGATTACATTAATTGTAGTAGCATTTAGTTATTAAACATCTGTATTTTACTTGTTTAAGTTTTGGTTTATTGATATAGGACATATTTAAGCTATTTTGGTAATTTTTAAATGAATTTATCATTAATCGAAAGCAAAATGATTTAGTTGCTTTATGCATGGAGAGTTTTTGAAGCAGGTGCTTCATCTCTAATTTACCATAGCTGTAGGACATTTTTTGCTAAAATTTTAGGTAAGGTTGCATTTACTTATTCAACCAAAAACCAATTTTTGGCATTTTTCTTCAATTATAGGTAGATGTATAGAACATTTATATAATTTTTAGTTTCAGTGGTGGGATTTTGTCCATATTTGTGTGATTAAAAATGTTTAGATATAATTTAAATCAAATTTCAAAGTCGATATTTGATCTTTTTTCCCTAATTGGAATTAAAATTTTCTTTCTCTGCTTAAAATTTTATTTAATAGATTTTTTTTAAGGGCTTATTATGTTTCACACTCTGTTATATAAAGAGATACAGAAGTCAAGCAAATGCAGTGCTTGTCCTCAAGGGCCTTTTAATCAGTCTTATAGCTTCCTCTGCCATTCATTAGTTTTGTGTGCAGCTGCCGAATTATATCACAGTTAATGGTGTATATGTATTTTTACTGGGAGGGCATTCATACTGAAGGAACTAATACTTAAATACTTAAAGTGAGTATGTTGCAGGAAGGGGGATCCCTCCAGGCCTTGAAAGGAGGCTCTTGTCCAGCACTCAGAAATGAATTGTCCAAGGAGACACACATGCTGACAAATGACAAAGCAAGAGACTTTATTGGGAAGGGGCATCCAGGCAGAGAGCAGTAGAGTAAGAGAACCCAGGAGAACTGCTCTGCCACATGCTCACAGTTTCTTGTTTTATGATAAATGAAATTAGTTTCCTGGTTGTCTTTGGCCAGTCATTCTGACTCGGGGTCTTCCCTGTTGGTGTACCCATTGCTCAGCCAGGATGGATGCCAGCAAGAATTCTGGGAGGTGGTAGGATGCGTGGTATCTCCTTTTGACCTTTCCCGAAATCTTCGGTTGATAGTGACTTATTAGTTGCGTGTTCCTTACCAGGACCTCCTGTTCTAAGATAACTCAGGCAAGTGGTTATATGGTGCCTGGCAAGGGTAGGTGGTTTCAGTCAGTGTGTTTCCCCTAACAAATATATTAAAACAGAATTTTTTTTCACTTCAGTAGTCCCTGCTGTTTCATAATATAGATATTTGAATGTCTTCTTCCAAGTTAAATAGCAAACCTATTTGTTGAATGTTTCCTTCTGACAGTCCTTGAACTTAGTGTTATGCAGCATGATTGTTTGATACCTATGTCATACCTAAATTTTTCTAATAATTAAATTATGAGAATCTCTTAAAACTTGAAACTCTTTCAGTTCAGTCGCTCAGTTGTGTCTGACTCTTTGTGACCCCATGAATCGCAGCACGCCAGGCCTCCCTGTCCATCACCAACTCCTGGAGTTCACTCAAACTCACGTCCATCTAGTCGGTGATACCATCCAGCCATCTCATCCTCTGTCGTCCCCTTCTCCTGCCCCCAACCCCTCCCAGCATCAGAGTCTTTTCCAATGAGTCAACTCTTCACATGAGATGGGCAAAAGTATTTAGGGACAATAAATACTCTGTTGTGCATAGCGTATTAAAAACTAAGTGGCGTTTCTTCAAGTTACATGGCTGTATTTCAAATATTTTGTGGTTAAAAGTTATGCTCATTATGCTACTTTTTTATATGCAATATTTCAAGCTATATTTGTAGATTTTTAACCAAAAGCACTTTAGTTAAACTCATTTTATAGACTTATAAAAACCTTTTTACCTTAAAGTTAGTATATTATATAATACAATACTTGTTCGGCTTATATTTTTGAAAAAGTAGTTATATTTATCAAATGCTAGTCATAGAACATCAGAAATCATAGATAATAAAATACTACCCTTTGCATATATTGGTTAGATAAGAATTTGAACTTGGTAAACATATAATATAATGTCCTACAATTTAGATACATAAGATATTCATATAAAGTGATGTAAGTATGATAATTACTTTCATAGAAAATGAAATTGGTGAACAAAAGGGACAGTTTTAATAAAAACAAATTCCCTGGTTACTGGAGCTTTAGAAAATGTGAAAAGCTGTTCTTTTATGATTTCTCTGTGTTTCATTTGACTTGTACCAACAATCTAGTGCCTCTATAATATACAACTGAAACGCTTGATGCCATTAAGGTTAATTATATAAATCATAGGAAATATCCCGAATGCTAGCACTTTCTAATAATCTTACTATTTTTTTTTCCCTTAGCCACAACTGAAATTGTGAGGCGTTCCATTCCAAAGATAGTGCTAGAACTTTACTTAATGCCTACTTTGCCGTTTGACTGAGGCGGGCTCTTCTCTAGCAGTGGAGAGCCTTACTTTCTTGAAGCACTGTCTTGAAGCTCTGTCTCCACTGGGGCAGTAAATTAGATTCTAAAGTCTCCTGATACTCTTGGTGTAGATATGTTACCATTCTGCCTGTTAGACTGCTCTGCTGTAAGTGCTGATTTCAGGAGACTTTTTAAAAGCGGTTTTGAGATGCTTCATATTTGGAAAGAGTATAAAGTTGAGCTGTGGTTGGTTTTCACTAGCTGCTCTGTTGTAAGGAATACTGATATTACCAAGTAGTATTACCACGTATAATAAAAAGCACAGGAATATTTTACTATGTTGCCCAGGAATAAAATCTTTCTCATTTTCATTTATAAAAGGATGGTGTTTACACCTGCTTTTCTCCTGCCTTCCCTAAATCTGGTGTTGAATTTCTTCAGTGTAGCCACTTTGCCTTTTGTGAATATATCAGCCCAGCAGTAGGCATTTTTACTAAACTCCAGAAAAATGGAACCATTGCTTAAGGGTGACATGTAAAGTACTGCCTAAGGGATAGAAAAATTTTATAAATTATGCTTTCAACTGTTAAAGAGAGTACTGTCTTTGAACCTTATTCTGTGTAGGCAGTATTTTATAACTATCTTTCTAATAAATACACCAAATGTATACCCTTTATTCACATTTTTTAGGGGGAAATGTGTTTAACACCAATAAATTTTATATGACTTTGCAAGTTTTTTGCTGAAAACGGACAGAATTTTATATGGATATGGGCTTATACATGTCTATTCAAATAAACCTCTTAATATAGAGTCTGTATAGGCAAGTGCATACCGTAGATAGTGTTTTATGACTAGATTATTTTAATGAGGACCGGAGTTTTAGCAAGAACAATTTAGGAGTTAAATGATTTGGAAAAATCCACATTATGGAAATGTGTGCTACATTTTAAAATGCTCTGTAAAAAGTTGATTAAAAGAAATGTTGATGCTTAAGGGGGTTTCCAATGAAAGATTGTCTTGATTCCTTGTCAGCTCACAACTGATCAGAGTCCTTTGGAGGATATTGGCCTCATCTACCTATTAGTAGATATTTTTCATGAGCTTGTGCTGCACCAAGTCCTTATGAGAAACTAGGGTCTTTAGTCCCAAGTCACTTCTAGAACCTAAGGTGCTCCCTCTCTTTGGCCACTCTAAATAGTGGTGGAGAGTTGAATTTCCAACAATTAGGAATAAGAAAGGGAGCTAGTTTTACCTAGGGCTGTCTAATTTATTCTCTTTGCTTCAAATGCTACATGTATGCTAGCTTTTGAGTTCTGAATTTCTAGTCCTTTTCCTCTAGCTCTGGACCCAGATTGCCAACAGCACAGTCATACCTGAATGTGCCATGTTTATCAACACTGATACATCCAAAACCAAATTAGTCCCTAAATAATGTCCTAACTGATCTTCCTGACACTGACATCTTCAAATTTGTTTTGCATACAATCATCAGAAAAAAATCTTTGAAAAGCAAATATGCTTTTATGTTTATGGTTTTTTAATGAGTCGCATTGTCTGTGGAACCAGGAGTACATTCCATAACACTTCTTGTGAGGCCCTTCACAGACTGGCAGTATTTTCAGCCACTGTCGTTACTCATCTTGTACACCATTCACTGTAAGCGCTTTCTTCTCTGAAAGCACACCCATTTTTCTCATTGTGTTGTTACATGTGCTGTCTTCCAGCACTGTTGAGCTCTATTTGATGCTTATGGTCCACACCCCCAACAATGCCATTTCTTAATGAATTCACATTTTGCCTCCTTTCCTATTTGTTAGTCATTACCTTTTCTAAAGTCAGGTAATTGGATTTATACGTATCACTACTGGCATAGCACTCATAGTGTGTTATTGCCATTGTATTATTGTCTCCCCTAATACCTTAAATTCTTTGTGGGCATAAACTTTGTCTTTATTTTTCTGTCTTTTGCACAGTGCCTTGAACATGGGATTCATTGACTGAAAGAAGGATACTAAAGATTTGCAGTCATTTATGTTCTAAAAAGTTCCAGAGATCAGAGACACTATCTTTAGTTCCTCTAAGTATAAACATTCATGGCACTTTTTATTTGAGTGTTTTTGAAGAGTAACCATCCACTCTCTGCCTAAAAAAAAAAAAAAAAATTCAAAATGGTTTTAAGTTGAATTAGCTTTGAAAATATTTCCCTCCTTTCCATTGTAGCACTCACCACCTCTACTTTTTATTTGTAAAAAATGTCAGTTGAACTCTTGATATATGCCATATGTTCATGAATTATCACATTACTTGAAATCAAATCAAATGTGTTTCTTTTTGGGTTGTATGGACCTCATACACTGATATATATCACATTTTTTATTTAAATAATTTAATGTATCAGATTGTAAAGCTCCTCCAAAACAAGCAGGATAGGATGTTTCACAAATCAATTAACATATATACCAAGCTATGAAAGTATAAAAATAATGAGCATGTTAAAATTTAATTACAGTTGTAAATTGATTTCCTTTTGTTGGCAGAAAGAACATAGTTTATTAGCCCAGGAACAGGTTCACACTGTTTTAACATCAAGCACTTCCAGCTGAAGCTTATTAGTGACTGCCTCTCAGATTAAGGGGAAAAAACCCTCCCTGTGGTACATGAACTCCTATTGTTAAGACATAAATAATCAGTTCATCTCCTACGTGGATGAGAACAAAGAACATAATAGTACACAGAGCAAAGATTAACTTAGCAAATATTGTATAACCCCATTAAAGATGTAAACTTTAAAACATCTTATGTTTAAGGAGATTTTTATTTTTCTTTATGAATGCCTCAGTCGTCACATAGGTGCTAGTCGGAGGGAGGAAAAATAACTTTGGCTTTTGAATTAGGTAGATGCATTATTTTAAGCTAAAGTAAAATAAAATCCTTTAATTAGTGTCATTATGCTACATATATATGTATATATGTGTATATGGGCATATGTGTATAAAAGCCTAAGGAAATGCTATTTTTTTATAGCAAGAATATTTTCAGATACTTAGTTTCATTTATTTTTAAGCCAATGACCAAAACCCAGGATTTACATTTTAAGGAAAAACACCAATGAAAATATGCCTTAAACGTAGAGGTAAAGAGACTGACTTTTTGTACAGCTTTCTTTTGAAATTTTATTCTGTATTTTCTAGTCCAGAATCTAAATCCTCACTTTGGAAAAAAAAATGCATTTTCTAGGCTAATTTTTATTCAATTTCACTCATTTGAATTTGAGCTTGATACAGTAGACAACAAAAACAGCTCTGGAGAACAGTGTATACCCCCTAAAATCTGAAAATTATTGGCAAAGGAATATGTCTTCATAGGGAATAGAAGCCAAGAAGGGGAGTAATAATTTCCCCACAGAAATTTAAATTTACTCAAACAATTACTAAAATATTTCTTGAAAATGACTCCCAAGTGTTTCAGGAAAGACCAAGTAAAAATTCTTGATATTTATCCTAACTTTTATTCAACTATTATGTATTTTGTATGATTTATAGTCATTATTTTTTATAAGTTATCTTTAATCCACAAATGTACAGGAAATTTTTTATAGGAAATTTTGCTTTGGGATACCATTTTCAGTCTTGTCTAATAATTTCAGATTTTCAGAAATTGTGCTTTTTCCTCCACTCTATCTTTTAAAAATTAGGCCTTAAAATCAATAATTTCATATGTAATATAATGTTTAGTTTTCATTTATGAAAGGTTTGCACATCATTTGTTGTTGTTATTTAGTCACTAAGTTGTGTCCAGCTCTTTTGCGAACCCATGAACTGCAGCCTTCCAGGCTCCTCTGTCCGTAGGATTCTCCTGGCAAGAATACTGAAGCGGGTTGCCGTTCCCTTCTCCAGGGGATCTTTCTGAACCAGGGATCGAACCCGCATCTTCTGCTTGGCAGGCAGGCAGAGTCTTTACTACAGAGCCACCTAGGAAGCCCATTACACATCATTAGGTTAATAAATTGCATATTAATATTACTTTGACATCAGACCTCTCATATTTGATAATTTTGTTCACAGGATTGTTGACTGTTGATTCTTAAGGCTATTACCTGTATCCCTGGGGCAGGATTTTTGCCTGTATTCTTTATCTTTTTTGTTACAATTTTATTTGCATTTTTCCCTCTGTTTTATCTGCAGTGCCTTTGTTGCCAAGTTTCTAACCTTCAGCAGACTCAAGGTATCACCTTCACTGTGGAATGCTTTCAGAGTTGTCATTCTACTCACTTTTCCTTATTGTTGCCTTCTGTAAAGCTTTCCTTAGTCTTATTACAATGATGTCTTCCCTATATTCTGCATCTCCCTTTGGGATAGTGTAAGCTTTGAAAATTCAGATTGTATTCAAATCCAGTGTAGTTTTTACTGCTATTAGCTCAGTGACCTTGAATATTTATCAACCTCTCTGAAGTTGTTTCCTGTTCTGGAAATGAGCTTTATTTATAGTACCTAACTCATGGCTGGGCTCTTGTGAGGACTAAAGGAATTAAAGTGCCTAGTACACTGCCTGTTATTTGTAGTCTGTAGATGCAGATCTCTCGATGTCTATATCTAGTCTATAGAGCCTGGACTTAATAGCAGTTCCAATCCCTCTACCATTAATTACCCGTGGTCACTAATACTAAGTAGTTTCCCATACCTCTTATTTCTCTTCTCTCAAGTTTTGTCCATATCCTCTGCCAGATCTTGAGAAGAGTGAATGCCAGTTACATAATGTGTAATTTGAAGAGCAGTAGAAGAAAAGATAAAAGCACTGAACTGGGGTCTTTGAACTATCTTCTATAGTCATAGTCTTGACAGACTACCTTCTAATATTCATCAGTACCCCAAGTGAGGCACTATTTTGGCTAAACACTTTTAATATGTTAATTATTCTTAGGATTACATACTTAATTTAAAATTTATTGTTACAACTCTAAAATATTTTGTAGTAGACCTCTTGCATGATATATATGTTATATTCTTTTTCATTAGGACTTTTGCATTTGTAACTTGAAACATGTCAAACATACTAATTTGTTTGGGGTGACTGAGTAGGGTCTGATAATGCCAGTCATCCTTTTATGATGTCTGTTTTCACATCTGTGAAACAAGGCACTGATCTCCCAAGATTTCCAGTCCTGATGGGCTGGCTCTCAATTTTCTTTCATAATAATTTTATATTGGAACACTTTAGTATTTATTGTTTAAGTGCATTTGTTTTCTGTAGACCCCAAACAAACAAAAGCAAATTTTTCACCATTTAAAACAATAAAAATAAAAAGTAGAATTTGGGAAAATTTAGAACACTGAAGGTGGGATTTACATAATAGTTTGCTATAATCCTCCTGTGCTTTAGAGTAAGTGATAAGTTGTATTAGCCACAGGTTTGGAGCAACTTTGTGATGTCTTTATGGGCTTACAGCATGAAACCAACAGCTACAAATTCTTGTGGCTGAACCACAAGTCACAACTAATTATCAAACTTTAAACAGGAAAATCTGTAATCTGTAAACTTAAAAACCCATATAACCTCAACCCAGTGGCATATTGATATTGAAATAATTAATATTCTTAAACTTGCCCACTTTGAGCAGTCTTTTATCAAGTAGTTTTTTTAAATCCCTGTAAATAAAGATCAAAAATGTTTTTATTTCTATGAGTAGATTTAAGTATCTGCTTCATAGGTACTTGTTATTTTGAGACAAAATGCCTTCTAGCAGTTTATAAGTTTTCAAAGCCCTCTATATTTTGTGTATTTTTTCAATGTAGTTAATTTTTAAATAAAAATATTTTTGAGTTGCTATAGATTTATGTTCAGTTGTGAGAAAAAAATAAGGGCTCTTCCTTGCTGTATGCGCTTTACGCAGTTTCACAACCAGTAAATTGATATTGATGTGATCTACTGATCTTAATTAAATTTTCCACTTTTGCATTTATTCATTTTTGTCTATATCTGTGCATATTGGTTATTTGAAATTTTATTGTATGTGTAGGTTTGTGTATCTCCCTCCATAGACAATATACCAGTTCTGTAATCACAAGGACTCCTTTTATAACCACACTCATCTTTCTCTTGCCTATTCCCCCAGTCCCTGGCAACCACTAATCTCCACCTTCTAAAATTTTGTCATTTCAAAAATTTGTATAAACAAATTTACACAGTATTTAACATTTGAGATTGGCTTTTTGTCATTTGGCATAAATTCCTTTGCGAGTCATCCAAATTGTTGCATGTACCAATAATTCATTCTTTTTTTTTGCTGCTGAGTTGTATTCCATGATATGAAATACATAGTTTGTTCAACTCTTCACCCATTGAAGGCTCTCTGGGTTCTTTCTAGTTTTTGGTTGTCACAAGTAAAACTACTGTGAATGCTCATGTACAGATTTTTGTGTGAACATACACAAAAGATGCAACTACTGTTCATATGGTAATTGCATGTTTAATTTCCTAAGTGGTATCAATGTTTTACTACCTCCAATGAAATAAGATAACCTTACTTCTTTCTTGCTTTTTAAATATCATTGTTTTGAGGATCAGGTGATAATCAGTTTTTAATCAAATATGAGCTAGAAAACTCATGAGATAGTCTGCTTTATCCATACTTCTGCCTTTCTGTTGTTCTTTATTCCTTTTTCATGCTCAGGGTTCCTTCTTTTGTTATTTCCTTTTTGTTTAAAGAACTCCATTTAGCCATGTTTCAAAGGTGAGTCTGCTATTTACTGATTCTTTAGTTTTACCTCATTTGAGAATGTCTTTGCTGCTGCTGCTGCTAGGTCACTTCAGTCGTGTCCAACTCTGTGCGACCCCATAGACCACAGCCCACCAGGCTCCTCCGTCCCTGGGATTCTCCAGGCAAGAACACTGGAGTGGGTTGCCATTTCCTTCTCCAATGCGTGAAAGTGAAAAGTGAAAGTGAAGTCGTTCAGTTGTGGCTGACCCTCAGCGACCCCATGGACTGCAGCCTTCCAGGCTCCTCTGTCCATGGGATTTCCCAGGCAAGAGTACTGGAGTGGGGTGCCATTGCCTTCTCCAGAGAATGTCTTTATTTCCACTTTATTCATGAGGGATATTTTTGCCAGATATAGAACTTAGGGTTACCATTTCTTTTGGCCTGGACTCCTGTTTAGTCCAGGAGAGAAATAAGCCTACCTGCCTAGCTTTCTGTTCTGGATTAGGGATCAGGAGATGCTGAGCCTACATCACCTTGTGCAGTTGCTGCAGCCATAAGACATCCTGTCTCCACATTATTCCTCCAGTCCTGGAAGTAGTCTGCCTTCCTCTTTCTACCTTTCAGAGTCCTTTGGTAAGGTTATTTCCAGGGTTTAATAGTTGTGCTTAGCTGGAAAGAACTGTAAATATGAATCTAAGCCATGTTATCTGGACCAGAAGTCCTCCTGTATTTTTTTAAAATGTGTTTTCTTCTGGCTTGGCTTGCTGTTAGTATTTGTTTATGAAACATGTTCTAGGTTTATTTAAGGCTCAGTTGGATGAGAAGTTTTCTGTAAATTATACAGTGCTAAAAAGGACTTCAAAATATTAAAATATATTTTGCCATTATTTAGAGAGCTTTGCCCCAACAAAGATTAAATCCTTCTAAGATCAATTTTATTGGCTACAAGATACTCCTATTTATTCTTATTTGTTGCAACTAAAACACTTCCTTCATTTGGGGCCTTAACAACAGTAATGACTCTTGTGTGTCTATTTTCTGTGTTGCTAAATCCTTGGCTGCTGCAGCAGATGGGAAAGACCAATTCCACTTGTATCTTATGATTGCACATGCTCACATACAAAACTGAGTCTGGTCCTGAGTACCATTACTAGTCTACAGGCTTTTGCCATATTCCTGTTGATCATAGCAAATTATTTAGACATTAATGCCAGCCTGCAGATGGGAGGACCTCATCATTTTGTCATGAACACTTAATGTTGGGCAATGAAGTAAATCAATATTTTCTATGATCCTGTTCATCTTTGAATGTGCAGTACCTAGACCAGGTCCTCAAGAGTTTCATGGATATGCAGTGGGAAATAAAATTAGGGATTCAATAATGGAGACAAGGTAGGTATTCTTGTACTTATACACGTATAGAAATAATTTTCCACAAGTTCCATATATTTTCCCAGATTTTTTCATTTAGGCATAAATTAATATGTTTGAGATTCAAAATGTTGACCCCGTGTTGTTGTTCAGTTGCTCAGTCATGTCCGACTCTTTGCGACCCCATGGACTGCAGCACATCAGGCATCCCTGATCTCCCAGAGCTTGCTCAAACTCATGTCCATTGAGTCAGTGAGCCATCCAACCATCTCATCCTCTGTCGTCCCCTTCTCCTTCTGCCTTCACGCTTTCCCAGCATCAGGGTATTTTCTAATGAGTTGGTTCTTTGCATCAGGTGGCCAGAGTATTGGAGCTTCAGTTTCAGCATCAGTTTTTAAGTTAATCTTTCTACTTAATTTTTTCAGTTGACTTTTAGCATCATTTTCATAAACTATCAAAGTACTTTTAAGTTGTTGGTATTTGTACATTTCTTTATGTAATGTTCTGCTAAATTATGTATTTGTCTGTTGTTTCTGTTCATATGGTAACTCAAGGAATTAAAAGGCTCTGAAATTAGGTTTTTTTAATGTGAGAAATCACATTATAATTTGTTTCATTTTAGTTTAGATTTTTGTGTGTATTAGCATCTCCTAAATCAGACCGCATCCATCTTCCCCTGCCAAATTGAGCAATCATCTTACTAATATTTTGGAAATACCTTTCGACTGCTACATCTTAAAGTGGTACTGTATGCTTTGTACAATTTATGTGATTTATGTATCCATGGAATCTTGGTAGAACTGATTAAAAGGACTATCTGTTTCAGTGCAATTGCCTTTGATAATTAACGTTAACTAATACAGTAAAAGTAATGAAACAGTGAAATACCTGAAAATATTCTTGAAATTCTAACTTAACTAGATTAAAGACAGATTTTGTGTTTATGAAAAAATGGAAGAGTAAATTTAGCCTATAATTTGGATTAGAGTTGAATTAAATATGTGACAGTATTTGAATCACAGGAAAGTAGAAGTTATAAGAAATAATATAAGGAAATGCCAGTAGGAGAGTAAAATGTGAGTAATGTTTTCTATATTAAAGGAAAAAGAAGTACTAAAGAAGCCTATTTTAATAATAAAGGGAGATTAATATTTCAAACATTAAAGGGTTTAGAAGACATTTTAAAAGGGATTCAAATATCTATTACTAACCTACTTTAGCAAATGAATCCCTTGTAAAAAAAAAATAGAAAGGAATGAAGTTAATGAATATATTTTGCCATAGGAGATAATATTAACTCTTCTGTATAGCCTCCCATTTATTACAATTTCAGACCTACTTTCTCATTATTATCCTACCTGTTTCTAAACTGGAAACGATAATGAGTTTGTCCTTACTTTCAGCAGTACTCACTTTCCCCTAAAGATCCCATTATTCCTTGACTGCTCGTCCTATTGTGTGTCTCGTCCCTTCATAGTAAGGGTTTCATGCCACTTACCTTGTGAGAGAAGGGAGCTTCGTGACTGCATTTTGTCGTTAATAAGTGAGCCCTTCTTTAAATCTCTTTTTAGTTACTATACCTTCGTTGTTTTAGTTTGCTTCATGTATCTCATTATCCTTTAACTGTTAACCTTCCCATATTCTTCTATTTTGTTGTATCTCTCCTAAAGAGTATTATAATTGGATTTATTTTTCAGTCACTTAATCTTTGACTTTTATTTGCAACATTTAGTTAACTTTTAATATAATTTCTAATGTAATTTTGTTTACATCTTATCTTGTTTTATTCTGTTTGTCTTACCTACCTTTTGTTTCTTTTTCTTAGTTTTAGATTTTTTAAATTTATGTTTCCTTACTTCTGTTCTCTTAGTTGTTGCTATATAACGTTTATACTTATCAAAGTCAAAATTTAGTGATTTACCATCATATTTACCAGTTTCTTCATTCCTTCTTGAATTTCAGACCTTCCAACTTGTATTCCTTTATTTTCACCTGGAAGTATATTTTAGGAATTTCTTTAAGTGAGTAGGAATATTTTGATAGCACACCATTGTTTTTAGTTTAGAAATTTGCCTTTTATTTCATCCCCAGTTTTAAGAGATTGGTTTTGGGGGGCATACATTTCTGAGTTAACAGTTACTTTCTTCAGCATGTTAAAAATATAGTTCCACTATTTTGTGTCTTTCATTGTTGTTCTTAAGACAGTTGTCAGTTCAATTGCTAGTCCTGTAAAGATAATCTGTTTTTCCTTTTCTAGCTACTTTTAAGAGCTTTTTATCTTTGATATTCTGTACTTACTGTGGCATATCTAGGTATTGATTTCTTTTTATTTCCCCTGTTGGACTTATTTAGCTCTTCAGTTCTATGATATGGTGTTCTTCATCTTTATGAATGAATTTTCATCCATTATCTTTTCAGATATTACTTCTGCCCCTTTTTTCTGTCTCTTTTCCTTCCAGAAATTTGAT
The DNA here is from genome assembly GCF_014754425.2 of Oryx dammah. Taxonomy (NCBI): domain Eukaryota; kingdom Metazoa; phylum Chordata; class Mammalia; order Artiodactyla; family Bovidae; genus Oryx; species Oryx dammah. Next base: position 45,809,339 of record NW_024070202.1, on the reverse strand, counting down.
TAGAAATATGTTAGATTTTCTCATTTTGTCTTTTCTATTTTTTTTAGTCTCTTTAGTTTGCATTCTGTATCATTTTTTCAGAACTACCAATGTATTCCTTAATTTTCCCTACATCTGGGTCTGATATGCCATATAGTCTTTAATTATATTTTTCATGCAGTTTTTTTGTCAATTCATTTTTTATCCACTTCATTTCCTGGTGAAACTGACACATTGAGCATTTTTTCCAAAGGGATTAGTATATGTGGCCCATTACTTTTCTTGATCTGTTCAGAAGTATTTTTCTTAATTGAAAGATAGTTGATTCATAATGTTATGTTAGTTTCAGGTATACACCATGGTAATTTATATTTTTTTACATTGTTCTCCATTTAAAGTTATTATAAAAAATTGGCTATATTTCTTATGCTGTGCAATAATCCTTGTAGTTTATTTATTTTATTCCTAGTAGGTTTTACCTTTTCATTCCCTCCTCTTGTCTCACCCCACCTTCACTCTCTCCACTCATAATTGATAGTTTGTTGTGAATGTTTATAAAATCTCATACGGATATGTATTTTTAATATTTATTTATTTTTGGCTGCACTGGGTCTTCGTTGCTGCCAGGGAGCTTTCCGTAGTTGTGGCAAGTGGGGCTACTCTCTGGTTGCGGTGCGTGGACTTCTCATTGTGGTGGCTTCTCTTGTTGAGCCTGGGCTCTAGGGCACACAGGCTTTAGTAGTTGCTATGTGTGGGCTCAGTAGTTGCAGCTTACAGGCTTAACTGCACTGTGGCATGTGGGATCTTCCTGGACCAGAGACTGAACTGGTGTCCCCTTCACTGCAGAGTGAATTCTTAACCAGTAGACTACCAGGGAAGCCCTCATACAGATGTTTTTAACCTTAGGTAGTTTTATCTTATATTTTCTAAATAAGTTAAGCATGGCATATAATTCAGAAAGCTATAGGAAATATATGAAACCGTTTTCAAATAAAATACAGTGAGTTTTAAGTAAACTAATTGGTTATTAGAAAAGAAACCTATTTGTTAAATTTGAGATTGAAAAGTGCTAATAGATAGTAATAATATAAATAGTAGCTCATATTGAATACTGTGTTTCAGGCACTGTGTTAAGTTGATTATAGATGACCTCAGTTAATGGGCACAATACTATTTCATACATTTTTAACAACCAACTTAATTTTTTTGTTTCATTTAACTCTTAAACTAGGTAAATGTGAGCTCTTTTATAAGAATGTTGAGTAACAACATTTTTTATCTGTTCATCAACTTTACTCATATGTACCTTTTAAATACTACTAAGAAAATCATTAATAGAATGACAACTGGATAACTATACCTCCATAATGAGCAAACACTTACAGTACATACCAGGTTTCCAATTTAATGGTCAGGGAGCCCTTAGTCCTGTTGCTGGAGACATAGTGACGTGTCTGTTCCCTTGAACACTACCTTTTTCACAGATTATCCTCATTCTTTTAACACATTCTTTATTCGAGTAAGATTATAATACAGCTTATTAGAAGTTAGCTCTCTCAGCTATGATCAAATTTTAGCCATTCTTTTTATAAGTTTTAGAATTGTAGTTAGGAAACCTAAATACTAGTCAAGTTAGTTTCTGCCATTATGTAGTCATTATCACTTTGGATAAGTCACTGAACATTTTGATTTCTACATTGCTAAATTATCTGAATCTAGCAATTTTTCAGTGCGAGAGTTTGACAAACTTTTTCCAGTAAGAGGCCTACATAGTAAATATTTTATGCTTTGCAGTCCAAGAGACAAAAATGGAAGATACTATTATGATATAAGTACTTGTATATAAGTAAGAGAGAAAACTCTTGTCTCACTCCACCTTGCTGGCCTGTCATAGGTGACCCCATTTGTGGGCATGGTTTGTACTCAGTTGCCATCAGCTCATGACATTCTTGGAACAAAGAGGGAAGGGAACTGGCTGGCAGAATAGGAAGAGTGACCACTTATGGTTAGTTTCATTCTTTGTCACAGTGGCTTTCTGTCCCTGTGTACTCTTCTTTCCCTCTGGAGAATCCAGTTTTCTTATCAAATTTCAAAGAATTGCTAGTATACAGACTGCATTCTGTGATATTCCCCTCGTAAAAATAAAAAATGCTATAGAAACTTCATGAGTTGGAAATTAATTCTAAAATAGCTTGGGGCCAAAAGAAAAAAATTAAAGTGGAAACTGGAGTATAAAACTATTTCCAGGATAGTAGAGTAAACCAGTAGAATGAAAAAATAGTATAATTCAGTTCAATGAAAGGCAAGAAAGGAATGAGAAAGACAAGTAGAAAAAATAGAAAAGTTGACACAGTGGTAGAAATAAAATTTTAGAATATTATTGCAGTGAAAGGAAATAGAGTATATATTCCACCCAAAAGGTAAAGGTTGTTAGACTGGCCTGTAAAAAATATCCCTCTGCATATTTTTTATGTGAGAGCTGTTTAAAGTTAAGAAAATATAAAACTTGTAAGTTTTAATTGAAAAAATGCTTTGTATTTGCTAAATATAGTCTTTTCTGTATATAAAATACTATGGTATCTACCCATCTGTTAGTTTTTAAACATTGTTAATATTGACAGCTGACTGAACACTGCATAACAGTTCCCCCTTTTAAATTGCAATAGTAGAGTCTGTAGTATAATAGAGTGAGCATGAACTCTAGGTTTGAATTCTTACTAAGCCACCTGTCAGTTCTGGAGTCTGAGGAAAGTTACTTAACATCTCTAAGAATCATTTATAAAATGAGTATAATAGCATCCACCTTGTAGGGTCATGAGGCATAAATGAGATGCTGTGTATAGAGTACTTGGTACCAAGCAAATCACTACCACTGTTATTGTTTTTATCATTCAGAATGTTTACTGCATCTCAAGGTATTGATCACAGATTAAGTGAACATATTTTTTATTATTCCTAAGGCATATGATTAAGTATTAAAGTTACTGTCACCAGCAGTTACGGATCACCAAGTCTCCTGATCTTCCTTCTTGCCATTGTTGGCTGTTTTTCCTGTTGGCCTTCAGGAGATGAGGGATAAAAAAAATTGGGAAAAGAAAATAGGCTACTCAAAGAATTCCAGCTCTTGGGTCAGCTTTGTTTCTTGGATTTCAGAGCACCGAATACTTCTGTCAGTGTTATGCATGTGAAATTACTTTGGATTTTGATTTTTGACTTGTCAAAATACACTTTTGCCATTGTTAATCTCCCTGCTGTTTTCCTGACTGCCTAATTGAGGATCAGTTTAAAAGCAAGACTAAGTCTAGATCTGAAGGATGTATTTCTTATCTAACCAGCTACTCAACTCTGAAAAAGGCCCACTTTCACATTTTAACTGCTGGATTCTCAAGGGAGTGCAAATTTGATATTCTGAGGTATTTGGATAGAAAGTTCATAAAAATTTTATGGAGAGAAGGAATGTCCTTTGTTTATAGTTTTTAAAGGTTAGCAGTCATATGTGTGTCATTAGTTGAAATAAATTTATCTCTAGTGGAGTCCTTAAAGGTTGATCATTAGTTTGATTAAGACGTTAAGCATATGTACAAATTTGTGTATACAAATTTCAAAGTAGTCATATTTGCAGATGCTCTTGTGAATTCTGTTATATATTGTTATCAAAGTAACTATAAAATGTCTCAGAAACAAGGACATCATGCAATCTGGTTAAACCATGTTCTCATAAAAATACTTTTCTTATTTTTAGATTACCTCTTTAGTGACCCTTCAGCTGTTAACCCTGGTTGGCCATGACGATCAGCTTGATGAACCAAAATACAAATGCACAGTGTCTCTAGACTTCATCAGAGCTATTGCTAGGTAAGCATAGAATAATCATTAATGTAAAATGTCTTGAATTATGTAAATGATATACTAAATATAAAAATTAATCTTCTTCCTAATGTAATGTCATTAGTCATTTAAGCTAGAGAAGATAATTTAAGTGCTGAGAATGACTATTTCACTGTAGAACAAACCCTCTCATCAGATTTACAAATGACAAAATTCAGAGAATTAGTTAACGTGTTATATGGCAAAAATCAAGATTCTGAGAGTCTGAGACAGACTGGAATAGTGGTCCTATAGTAGCAAGGTAGGATTTAATGGGCAGCTGACTACAGACAACTTGAATATACTGTAGTGTGTGTGTGTGTGTTTGCACTAGTTGCCAAGTCCTGTCCAACTCTTTGTGACGCCATGGACTATATAGCCCACCAAGCTCTTCTTTCCATGGAATTTTCCAGGCAAGAATATTGGATTGCCATTTCCTTCTCCAGGGGATCTTCCCAACCCAGGGATAGAATCTGTGTCTCCTTCGTTGACAGATGACTTCTTTACCACTGAGCTACCTGGGAAGCCTGCCAGTTATCTCTACTAGTAGCTTCTTATTTTCTCAAACTCCTATCCCTCAGGATTGGATGCCCTTTAAGTGCTGTCCTTTCTTTTTGTTGCCACTTCTAGATAGTTATTTTCTCCCCAATTTCTTGCAGAAATTTGAATTTCTTTGAGACTGTTACAATCTGGCTCTATTTCCCTCTTTTTCTAATTGATTATCTTCTACCAGCCTCCCAGCCATTCCACCACATGTATTGAAAAGTAGAGTATGTGATTTACAGGTTTCTTTTCGATCCAGATTCTGATTCTTGACTGTATTCAAATCACAAGTCCTAACATCTGGGTTCACTTTGTTCAGCAGTTACTGCTTCAGAGAACAAAATTGAAACTGAGTTGAGAACTCCTTTCACTACCTACACATGTGCCCATCTTGTGTCTTTCCTTTATCGGTAGATTGGGGTTCTGTGTCCTCCTATATCAGATGGGCTCTTCCACTTCTGCTCTGAATCCCATCTCCTCCCCTTTTCAGCCCTCAGAGTATGTATTCTCAGTGGCACCCAACAAAATTGACCACTCTCTCTCTTTTAAAACTCTTCTCCTAGAGTCCATGATTCCAATCTTGTGATTTTCATCTTTATTCCTTGGCTGCTTCCTCTCAAGCTCATTTGTCAGCTTATCCTATCCACTGACCTTTACATTTAGTTGTTCCTTAAGGCTTGGCTCTTTTCATATATTTTTTTTCCTAGACTATTTTTACTTTACTCCTGACTTCAACAACTATCTATGTACTAATCATACTCCCCAGTTTTTTAGAGGCCAGACCTTTTTTCTAGTATTCTTGACTTTTGGATATTTCCCACCTGTATCAATATATTTCCAAAACTGAACTCAGGAATTCCCCCCTCTTCTTCTGCTTGCCAACAAAAAAGGAATGATGCTGCTTTCTTTCGGTGTTCCCTGGTTCAATGATTAGCACTGCAGTCTGTCATGTTGCACAGGCCTAAAACCTGGCAGTCACTAGTGACATTTGTCATCCCCCTACTCCCAGTATCCAAGCATTAGTTTTTCTGAGCCTGTCAGGTCCTTCCTATGTTCTCAATTCGTTCACTTTTATCCTTTGTATCATTAATGCTCTAGATCAAGCCCCTGTTATCTCTTCTCTGGTAACCTTCTAATTGGTTTTCTGTCTATTCTTATTCTCTTATAATTTGTTGTCCACACTATTGCCAGAGTGATCTAGTAAAAATTTAATGTCACCCTTCTACTTAAAAGTCTTCAATAATTTCCTGTAACTCTTAGGATAAAAAACCAAAATGTTTAAAATAACTTTCAAGGCCCCAGTGACTTGGCCTCAGCCTTTGTGCCCAGCCATACCTATCACACACACATCTTCTGTAGATATTTACACTTTGACCACTTTGGGTTTGTTCTTTTTCTTCAGTTCTTCATATTCACCATTCATTGCATATGCAACACTTTCCAAATCCTCCTCTATCCAGCTAACTGCTGCATAACCTTTAGATTTCAGTTTAAATGCATATTTCTTGAAGAAGCTATCCTCAAGCATACTATGACCTCCCATTGTCCATGCCCTCCACCCCACTCCCACACACTGTTCATAGTTAGTTTATCCAGGTCCCCTTATCTTCTGAGACTTACCATTATTTTATTTAAATAATTCATTCAATAATTAGAACTCATTTTTCTTCGTACAGTATAAGCCCATGAAGAGCAAAGCAGAGACTGTGTCAATCACTGACTTACTCAGACCTTCTCAGAGGGTGGGAAGAATTGAGAGTAGCACTGAAACAGATGCATTACCATGTGTAAAATTAGATAGCTGGTGGAGATTTCCTGTATGACACGGAGTTCAAGTCCAGTGCTCTGTGACAACTAGGAAGGGTGGGATGTGGCAGGAGGTGGAAGAGAGGTTCAAGAGGAAGGGGACATGTGTATACCTATGGCTGATTCATGATGATATATGGCAGAAATCAACATAATATTGTAAAGCAGTTATTCTCCAATTAAAAATAAATTATTTTAAAAATTGTGAGGTTACTTAAAATTGTAATTTTAAAGGATAAAAACACAGGAAAATACTCATGATACAAACTTAAGTGGTTAAAACAGTAATACAAAAAGTTGTATATCTAAGAAAGGTAGAAAAACCTAAGGCAAGGGAATAATGGTCAAACTTATTGGTTACTGCCAAGAAGTCAGGCAGAGTCTATCTAATGGTAAAGCTGTCATTTGTGACTTTAACAAGAACACTTTCAGGGATACAGTGGGGTACAAGTTAGGATATAGTGCATTAAGTGGTATTTGTGAGTAAGTTGATGCTGCACATACAGATAATGCTTTTTATTCACTTAAGATTTATTGTGATGTTCATTATAATCACTATACTAGGCTTTAGGGATGTAGCAAGATGTATAACAGATCTGTATCCTGCCCTCATGTACCTATTTTCTAGACTATTTTTGCTATAAAGAGGAATAGAGGATTGTTACCTACTAAACAGCTTGTGGGGGCATGAGTAGCTTATTATTTTTAAAGATATGAGCATATTTAAATGCTGATAGGAAAGAACTTGTAGGGAAGAAGAGTTAATGATACAAAAGAGAGGTAACTAATTTAAAGTCCTTGAAAAGATATATAACATAGGATTTAGAAACATGAGTTAAAGAAATAGCCCTAAATGAGAGAGGGGACTCCTTTTTCATTATACAAGAGGAAAAGGTGGTTTCAGATGGAACTGAATTTAGAGATCTGTTGGCTATTTTATGTGCAAAGGTAGAGGCAAGAGACTTAAGGACAGAAGTACAACAGTTTGAGACAGAAATGGATATTTGAAATAGCTGCCATGGGGAATGGAAGAAAGTGCTAACAAGGAAAGCAACTTGCTGAGAGTGTTGAGGGCCCAGTTGAGGTTCCCGACCTTGAATTTACAGTGGCACCAATCTGTGAAACTTGTGATCTTCTCCAACAGCATTCCATGTGCTGGGTACTGGGACAGCAAAAGGGTATAATTGAAATCACATAGGATTGGGGTTTTGCCAGGTGAATTCAGTGGATGCTAGCAAATGAATGCTTGAGGTGACAAACCATGGAGTCTAAGCTAAGAAGGGAAGAAAGGAAGTAAAGCATGTGGAGGGCTAATAGATCAGTGTCTAGCACTTAATACTCAGTAATTATTTGTAGATGAGGAAAAGGCGAAGAGAGGTTTGTACACTGGTTGTTTCCAGGTGTTCCAGGTAACTTAAAGGAAATTGGGATCCAGGTGGAATGTCTGAATTTATGTTTTTTAGAAGTAGAGCATTTCTGAGTGTGATCATGAGAGCAGAAAAGCTCATTTGAGGTAAAAGGGACAAGTGCAATGAAGACACTAAAGCTGAGGCAGATCTTGGAATAGAGAGGAAACTGAACTGGATACTGCATTATTCACTAAGAGGTGGTGACAGGGGGATAAAGGGTGGTTAGTGGAATGGTTTGAGTCTCACACGAGCAGAGCCTTTTGCACAAGGACAGCGGCCTCACATGACAGACCTGCCTGGGCTGTAGTAGAGTCTAACCTCAATGGAAAGAGCTAAAGAGGAGACTTGATCCCTCAGTGGGAGCCAACTTTCAGTTAAGCCTGGTTGAGAAAAAACCATTCAAGGAAGAGGTAGAGGACATAAAGGACCTTCTTGACCAAGGAACTGTGAAAGATTTGGACACAGAAGCAGTAGGAGACTGGTTCTAGAAAGGAGCACAGACTATGGAGGTAGAGTATGGAAGAACACAGCTGAAAACATGCTTAATAAACATTGTACTTAAATTGTCCTTAATGTTAACGGTAGTTGAAGTTTCTGATTTTTTTCCCTCCACAGTCTAGGAAGACATGGCAAAATAACTTAATATTGTAACTTAAAGTTGCGTGATTGCAAATTCTCTGAAAAACCAAACTAAGAAAGAAAAATTCAAACTGCCTACATAAGTAAAAGGAAATCAAATAGTACCCCAAAAGAAAAAAGTATGTCAATGTGGTGAAATCAACAACGTGAAATAAAAGGATAAAGGCAAAATTATCCTTCAGTTCAGTTCAATTCAGTCGCTCATTCGTGTCCGACTCTTTGCGATGCCATGAATCGCAGCACGCCAGGCCTCCTTGTCCATCACCAACTCCCAGAGTTCACTCAGACTCACGTCCATCGAGTCAGTGATGCCATCCAGCCATCTCATCCTCTGCCATCCCCTTCTCTTCCTGCCCCCAATCCCTCCCAGCATCAGAGTCTTTTCCAATGAGTCAACTCTTCACATGAGGTGGCCAAAGTATTGTAGTTTCAGCTTTAGCATCAGTCCTTCCAGAGAACACCTAGGACTGATCTCCTTTAGAATGGACTGGTTGGATCTCCTTGCAGTCCAAGGGACTCTCAAGAGTCTTCTCCAACACCGCAGTTCAAAAGCATCAATTCTTCGGCACTCAGCTTTCTTCACAGTCCAACTCTCATATCCATACATGACCACTGGAAAAACCATAGCCTTGACTAGACGGACCTTTGTTGGCAAAGTAATAACTCTGCTTTTGAATATGCTATCTAGTTTGGTCATAACTTTCCTTCCAAGGAGTAAGCATCTTTTAATTTCATGGCTGCAGTCACCATCTGCAGTGATTTTGGAGCCCAGAAAAATAAAGTCTGACACTGTTTCCACTGTTTCCCCATCTATTTCCCATGAAGTGATGGGACCAGATGCCATGATCTTCATTTTCTGAAGGTTGAGCTTTAAACCAACTTTTTTACTCTCCTCTTTCACTTTCATCAAGAGGCTTTTTAGTTCCTCTTCACTTTCTGCCATAAGGGTGGTGTCATCTGCATATCTGAGGTTATTGAGATTTCTCCCAGCAATCTTGATTCCAGCTTGTGCTTCTTCCAGCCCAGCATTTCTCATGATGTACTATGCATATAAGTAAATGAGCAGGGTAACAATATACAGCCTTGACATACTCCTTTTCCTGTTTGGAACCAATCTGTTGTTCCATGTCCAGTTCTAACTGTTGTTTCCTGACCTGCATATAGGTTACTCAAGAGGCAGGTCAAGTGGTCTGGTATTCCCATCTCTTTCATTAGATAATCAAAATCCTTAGATATATATGCCATGTAATTAACTTATAAGTAGTCTAAATTCTGATTTAAGAATTACTCCTAGGCAGAGTACCACCAACACTATTTTTGTTTATCCTGTTTCTTTCTAGATGCTTACTTTAGAAAATAATTCATTTGTGTTCAGTGAGAGAATCTTCTATAGTATTTAAAAACTATCTTTGGAATATGTGCCCAGTTTTAATGTTGCCCTTGCAGTTACTTTATAAAATTCTGCTCTCTTAAAATGATACATGTGGGAATCAGTTGGTAAGTTACCTGTTTATATTGGAGAATGGAGGGATGATAGGAAAAAGTAGTTATCATCTTGGGAGTAAATGTTTCTTAGAGGGATGATCTTACATATTCAATTCCCAATTAATTTAGGTTTGTTTTTTTTTTTTTTTTTAAGTCCAAAGGCTTTAACTGTATGATTCAGTTTGCTTGAGTACTTCCCAGGGGCAAAGCAGAGAAATAGAATTCATAAACCTTTTACAAATGCTTAGTGTTTTTAAGTCAGTCCAGATGTTCTATAAAGAAAAATTTATTGCACAAACTATGCTGCAGTGTTAAACAAATGGGTTATTAGATAAGATGGAGTTCTGCCACTAACAAATCACAGGATTTTCATTTGTTTAAATTCTAGCACTAGTGTGTTATACAAACATTTCTACCTATCACAGCATAGTTGCAATTCTCTGTTCTTCTTACCTCTCATGCTACTGTAGTTACGGCTTCATATGGATCATTTTGTATGGCTTTGTAATAGTCTTAGCAAGTAACGCCTTCTAGTCCCACAGTGTTGCAACTTTGTTTCAATCACAGCTTCTTTAAACTTTTCTTTTCTATTCAGTGGGAAAAAAAAATTAATAAATCCAGAAGACAATAAAACTTAACATTAAGTTCAATTTACTTTGTCACTTTAGGTTTATAACCTTAGGACCCAAAGTCATTGTAGGGAAATGTGCCTGGAGAGATGTACAAATCCAGCTGTCCTTTTTGCCTATGATTAAAAATAGCCTACCGTGTCTTTTGTCTTCTCAGACCCTCTAAAAAAGACGTTTTCAACCAATCATAAAAAATCTTTTCATGATTTTTTAAAAGGTAATTTTTAGTGGTACATTGTTATTAGTAAATTTGGGGAGTTCTGTAATGGGCTTCCCTGGTGGCTCAGACAGTAAAGAATCTGCCTGCACTGACCCAGGTTCAGTCTCTTGGTCGGGCAGATCCCCTGGAGAAGAAAATGACAACACACTCCAGTATTCTTGCCTGGAGAATTCCATGGACAGGGGAGCCTGGCAGGCTACAGTCTCTGGGGTCTCAAAGAGTTGGATACGACTGAGCAAATAACTCCAGTAACACATAGTCGAATGAAAGGAAAGCACATAAAAATAAATAGCTTTATGATATAGTAACCGTACCTTTTGTGACATTATGCCTAAGATAAGGTTTTCTGTTTTTTTTTTTTTAGTAAGTATTTTTGGTTGTTTTAGTACCCCCAGTGATAATAGGATTGTTTTGGCAGTGTATTTATGCAATTGAAAAGTTCTGGTGTTCTTCAGAGAGGCACTCTTATAGTGAAACAATTAAAGTACTCTTCATTCCATCATTAGGTGCCACAAAGCCATAGCATCTCATTTGAGCTATTTTTAAATGTTTTTGCATAAGCAGTATCTATAGTTCCCTATTCCTGATTTTTTAAAAAATTTGATATGTCAGTCATTTGCTTAGAAACTTTTTTAGAAAGTGTATTACAAAATGATAGACAAAAACACCAATTAATGATGGTTTAATAAATAAGAGCATGCAATTAGTGAATCTTTAAAAGGCTGTTCTCATATGGATGATTATTTTTGCAGAATTGAATACTTTAAGGCTTTAATTTTATACTTATTGCTAGATCATTATATCTAATTATTTTGACCGTTTATTCAAATAATAAACCTCCAAGTCTGAATATCTATAGTGAAGAATGAATTTAGAGAAAGGAAAATAATTATATGTCTGTCTTCTGCTATTTTATTCTGCCTGCCGTCAGAGTACAAAAATATACATTCATATCGTCTGTTTGTTGTATCGTATTCTTAGATCATACAGATTTAGTTACAATACACACACAGGTCAGCCAATGTAAAAAGACTGAAAAGAATGAAAACTACAAATGAGGACAGATGAGCTATGCATTATGTAATGATAAAACAGGTGTTTGGGGAGATAAACAGTGTTCAAAAGCAAAGAAGATTTAAATACTGCTGCCTCTGTAATTGCTCTATTCTGGTTATTAGACAAAAAGCAAATAGCTTTCAAATGAAATCCAAACTTGCTGTGCTATAATTGAAATATATGAATGTTGGATAGTTCTGACTTCATTTACTTTCGTTAGAAAAGCAAACTTTATGCATGGGAGGGAAACTTTTTAAAGAAACTCTGTTCCTAGTGACAGTAAAAAACAATGTTAATTCTGTCATGATGCTTTTGATGGTATCATACGATTGTTTAGCATTAGTTGTGAATTATTTGGCATGTGCTTCTCAGAATCATACATACAAAGCTGAGCAGTCTAGGGGGTGAGGATGCTAACATACTATCTGTTTTTGTTTATAGGACGGTGAACTTTGACATAATAAAATACTTGTATGATTTCTTGTGAAAACAAGCTTCAAAGCCATATGGACACTGTGACAATGACTAAGCCAAACTGTGTTCATCCAGCTACTCAGCTGGCCTGGGAGAGGAGTTCTTTGGCTCCATTGGATTTGTCCAGACAGGTGCTGGCCCAGCATGGAATCTGATGAAAATACTCTGATTGGTCTGGGTGAATGTGAGCAGAAGACTATTTACCAGGGACCCTGGAGTATTTGGAAAGAACGTGTTAATTATAAACAGCAGGGTCTGAGCACAATCTGTTCTATTCTTAATGATGTTATCTTAACACTGAAATTGCCTGAAACCCATTTACTTAGGACTGCATTTTGCTCTGTGAACTATCCCCTGCGCTTTGAATGTGCCAGCAGCCCTTGTATATAAGCCCAGTCTTTTCACTTCCTCTCCACAGGAGCCTCTGCAGTTGCTTGCCAAAGCAGATTTTCCTAAGGCCACCACTTTAAAAGATCATAGTTGCAAAATAGAATAAGTAGAAGTTTTTTGTTATTTTAAGATCCAAGTTTATATGTGTTTATCTTTCGCCCTGATTTTCTCAAAAGGCAAGATAGTTTGATCAGATAGGGCAGCTTTCCACCTCTAAGCCTCCTTGATAACTGCGGTATACTTAGGTGAGATTTATCTAGTCACTTTGGAAATAAACTACTCAACATAGCTTTTTAATCTGCATAATGGTTTATTTTCCTTTTTTTAATCACTGACCTTTAATAGTTCCACAATAAAAGTTTTCCTGTTACATCAGTTATGAACCTGGGGTCTGATTTTCTTACCTACTTTTGAAGTTTTCTGTTAGCAGTTAAATGCTTGAAAATTATTTTGAACAGATTTAAAGTGCTTAATTACAGAGCCTAGTTTAAATTTCAGTTGCATTTTATACTTTCCTTCTTTTTTGGAAAAAAAATTCTCACAATAGTCACCTCCAAATAGGAATAGGAAGCCTATTAATGTAGTGACTGACACTTTCTGGATCAGAGAAAACAAGGAATTGTCTACTTGCGTTTATTTAGAGGTACTGAGTGGGAGGAAGGAATGAAATTATTCTTTGTCTCCCTACATAAGATAAAAGATAGCAAGGAGCACCCTCGGCCTCTGTCTCTTGACCCACAGAAGATGGTGAAATTTTGTGTTCTACAAGATATTTGGAGAAGCCAGGGCCAGGAAAAAACCATGTGCATTGCAAATTCATTGCAAATGCACTTAGAAATCTGTGCATCATTCAAGTAGAAGGCAGTTTGTGTAGCTGATTCAAGGAAGAACAGTGCCACTTGAGGAAATTTTCACCCCCTTTATAGTTTGCTATCAAGTGGCAAGTCTACTGTGCAACCTTCTTGGATAGCCTGGGATCAGTGTGCATTTTGAGGGAAAAACTCTGGAATTTGAGGAGGGAAAGAGTTTGTCTAATAGGGGACTGGGGAAGACAAAAAGGAGGCAAGGGTTCCTATATGTGACTCTCTATGCCTCCTCACTACAGGCTACCTGTGCCCTGCCCAGCACCTTGCTTATCTTGCACTGCCCGAACTGTGCTACCAGCCCTGTGTGTGGCTTCCTTGCAAAACACCATGTAACCAGATTTTCCCTGCCTCTGACTGGGCCATCAGAACTTTTATGTTTTGTAATTTACTTCCTAATGGCTTGCTAAATGACTCACTAATTTGATTAATTTATTTAAACAAAGACTAACAGAGCTTAATATGGATATTAGCATTTTAACAAGGGTCATCTGCAGATGAATTTTCTAATTGGAAGATATAAATCTCCAATTAAAGGGGAGAATCTAATGATGAGAATTATGCTGGCTAGTGGGCCAGATACCTAAAGAGAGGATGTGCTTAAATTATTCTCAGCATTTATTCTACCTAAATCTAAAAATGATTTAGGAAGTAGAAAAATGAAGTTACCAAGCTGTGGGATTTCAGATTGTTTATACAGTGGTTATTCCCCATTTTAAAAATGTCTTCTTTCCATTACTGTGACTCAGGTATATATGGTTAGGGGGAAACCTTACTCCCCTTATTACTTTCCAGTTTCAATCCCTAAATTTGTCTTCATTGCCGAAGCAGTTCTTTTTCAGTAATTCTGGAAGGGATCCTGATCCAGCAAGCCTCTTTTCATTAAGGCCTAAAAAAGTCAAAAAGGTGTCAAGTCTCTAGGGTAGCAGTTAAGAGTTGGGTCTCTGGAATCAGATACCAGCTGTATCTCTAGGAGCTATGTGACATTAGGCTGATTATTGAATCTCTCTGTGCCTCACCTACAGTGAGGTACACCTACAACTTCTCTCTTGGAGGTGTTTAGAGAATTAATAATTAAGTTGATATATCTAAGGTGGTAGATCTCAACTGGAGGGAGTTTTGTCTACCAGAGAATATTTAGCAATTTCTGGAGACATTTTTGATGTGACAGCTGGGTGTGTGGTGGGGCAGGGTAGAGACCTTGGATGCTCCTGGAAATAGAGAACAAGCACTGACATTTTGTCTTTTTTGATAATAGCCGTGCTAACAGATGTGAGGTGATATCTGATTGTGGATTTGATTTGCATTTCCCTGATGATTAGTGATGTTGAGCACCTTTCCATGTACTGTTTGGCTGTTTGTATGTCCTCTTTGAAAAGATGTTCAGGTCCTTTGCTCATTTAAATTTGATTATTTGTTTTTTTGTTTTTGCTTCTGAGTTTTTAAGAGTTCTGTCTTCTAGATACAAGTCTTTTATCAGATATGTGATTTGCAATTATTTGCTCCTAGTCTGTAACTTGCATTTTTTAACAGAAGGTTTTCATTTTGATGAAGTCTGATTTATCAATTTTTTTGGTATGAAATATGGTTTCAGTATTGTAGTTAAAAAAATCTTTGCCTAACAAAGGTCACAAAGACCATCCTAAAGGCCCACATCAGAATTATCTGATCCAAATTTCAGTAGTGCCTAGATTGAGAAACCCTGGTCTAAGTAAGGTAACTGGCACACCATAATTGCTCAATAAGTGTTACCTATTGTCACTGTCCTGAAATATTTGTGGCCTAGAAAGGAGGTCAGTGATGGAATGCAATAGCATCCCAACTAAGTAGAGAAAAGGCGCTCTCACCTAATGATATCTAGGAAACTTAGTGTTAAAAAATTTGTAACTATTCAAATGGACACAATACCTTGGATTTTTACTTTTGGAATTGAAGGATTTTAATTCACATGCAGGTCTCATTACTTACTTTTCAGGATCTTGTTGAATAGTCAAAAGCTGAACTGAGAATGATCAAATCAGAGAGCAGGTGACTGAGGAGTTACATTGTTTGCCCTCAAGGTGTGATGGCTGAACAATTAGTGGTATACTTCCAAGGGATTTAGTTAACCAGCAACTGTTTAATGTAATTAAGGTGGTCTGGAGCAAGGAAAGCTCAGCCTAAGAAGTCTCCTTTGTTCCTCCAAGGTATGCTCTACTCTGCTTGTCCTATGCAAAGAAAAGTGGTGGACCAAATCCAGGAATAACGCATCTTACGCATTAAGTACTCAAAAGAGAGTCTCTACAATAATAGATGAAACGCAACGCTGCTCCCTGTACATGATCAGGACTGTAATAGCATCCTCCACTTTTACCTGAAGTCTCACACTACTGTGTACCATAGTTGCATCTTTTGCCTGTTTCCATGAGCAGAGACTTGGATTGGAGGTAATTAACTGGAGGTTGATATTGTTCAACTTCATCCCCTACATTTTGAAAGCTTCATCTCTTACAAAGTGTGACTGTCTATCATATGTAAAATAGTTTAGATAATTTTTGCATGTAATTTCAGTCTGATGACACAATTTGCTTTCAAAAATGCTTAGATTTCTTAGAGCTCAAATCCTTCCTATCAAGATAGCAACATTTCACTCAAATTGGCTTTTAAATGCCCTGAATGCACAGTTAGTGTTCATTTTCTAGCAGTGACACATTCATGAAGCACAGTTTGAGAAGTAGAAATTTGGTAGAGCAGAGAAAATTATAATCAATTCATTCATTTAACTGCATGTTGATGCACAATAATGATGGGAATTTAGGAGGCATTCAACTGTTTGAGTAAATAGTGGTAGCTTTGGCATGAGGAAAGAGCCTGGATTTTAGAGGCAGTAAAGATTTGCATGGAGTTTTGGATAAACCATAATCCACTTCATTGGCCTTTGAGGAAGTTGAGAGTCTTATTTAATGGCAGTTTCCATAAAATTATTCAATATTCATAAAAAAATTACTAAGTATCAGCTATGTGTAAGGCGTTGTGTTGGGTGTAGGAGATACAGCAGTGGACAAAGACAAATTTCTGTCCTGAACAACAAGTGCTATCAGCATTTGCAGAGCTGGTATTTGAAATGGGAAATCCTAAGGGAAGAACTAGGTCTATGGGATGAAGAGGATCATGAGTTCAGTTTTGAACATATGCCATTGAGGTGCTTGTCCAAGTGGAAATGTGAAGTAGGTAGCTGAATCTAGTTAGAGGTCAGAGTTAGCACCAATCATTAATTTTTGGGATCATTCAAAATAGAGGTAAAAGGTGTTCTTGACATCGTGAGGGAGAAACCATCTTGAAATGAATTAAGAAGGTGTTCATAGCTATTGGTCTTCAGCTCACCACAAAACTACAAAATAATTTTATTTTTTCAAATAACAGTTCTCCACTATTCATATAAACCCCATTCCCTTCAGTATAAGAAATGGCAATAGGAGACCTGTGCTAAGTCCTGCAGCCTAAAAGGAAAAACCAAACCCACTTAGTATCTTAGTTCTATGGAGAACATTAGATCCAAACAAATGCTTTCATCACTTTGGGCCAACTTTCATAATAATAGAGGCATTACACTGGCTCAGGTGTGCCTGAGAATTTCTGAACCCACTTTAGGTTGACTTCCTCTGGGAAAGAACATTCAGCCATCTTAGTTCATGGGACTCATCCAGCTGGGAGTAAAGAGAGCATTAGAGGAGCAGAGATGCACTAACCCCAGAAGCATCCATGAGAAAGGACACTAAAATAGAAACCCCTGCTGTTTTCTACATCGGTCTTTATTTAATTGAAAAACATAGACTAAAGTCATCAAGAAGGTGGAAAGACATGGGAAAGAGCCACCTGGCTTGAGGAGTGATAAAACAGACAGCTGTTACAAATGTCTCTGAGTGTAAAAACACAGTAAGCTGGAGTGACCTACAGAGAAAGGAAATAGAGCTAAATAATCAAAAAATTTAATTGTGATATTGTAACTGAAAGTTATGTGGGAGAAATAAAACATGTACCAATAAAAAGACTTTTTAAGATTACTAGACTAGGAGAGCTAACTCCCCAGTTTAAGTAAGATTAAATCTTTGGAACTGTTGAACAAAAGAGGACACTGCTCACAGCTCATGCTGCCTGGGCTAGTTGCCTGATTTTTTCAAGGGTAAAAGTTCTAGGTTAAACTGAAACAAGAAAGAAGAGAATGGGAAAAGAGCCCTACCCCCATTTAAATAAAAAACAATTTAGAATATGTTTTTTATAGTGCTGTTAAACATAATTTTAAAATCTGTTTTTAGTTATTATAAAAGGAGCACATTTACTCTGGAAATTTGGGGCAACCAGAACTAAAAATCATCAGTTAACAATATCAGAGATAGCCTCTGTAAGTAAAAATTTTGGTATACTTTAGTTATTATATTGTTCTTGTAGTTTAAAGAAAAAGTGTAATTGCGTCTTTTATATTTTTCAATATAAGGACAGATCAGGTGGAAACTAATGGTTCTCACAGCCTGTGTATATGACTGGTAGAGCTTAAGATTGGTATTTAATAAAAAATGTTTAGATTTAAAAAAATTTTTTTAAATCAACAATTTTTTTAAAAAAATCACTTTTATAGCAGGTAGTTAAAGTGTGAAACTACATCAAATGTAATGAAAAGCAATATATTTCAGAGATAGGATATCAAAAACAAATTCTCAAATATTTGTGGCCAATGTTTCCTTTAATAGAATTGCTTATTTAAAATGCTTGTCCTGATAATAAAATGGGGAAAAGAACAATAAAAAAAACACCAAAGTGAGGGAAGAGAGATAAAAGTTGAAGTATGGAAGGAGGAAGGATGGCAGTAAAGTAGGTGCTGACTTCTGGAAGTAAGAATCAAAAATGATTTGGAAAAAGTATGTTCCATTATCTATTCCTAGATGACAAACCACCTCAGACTTAATGGCCTGAAAACAGCCATCTTTATTTGGATCATGAATCTGCAGTTTGAGCAGAGCTTGGCTACATGCAGTGTCCTGTGGTGCAGTTTGAAACTGGAGTTGAATCACATGAAAGCCAGCTTCCTCACTCTTGTCTGGAGGGTGACACTGGCTGATGGCTCCTACCTGGAACACCTACCTGTGGTCTCTCCATGTGTTCTCTGCTCTTCCTCATGGCATGGTGATTAGGTTCCGAAAGTCACCATCCCAAGAGAAACTAGCAGATGCTGCATGTCCTTTCCTAATCAAGCCTCAGAAGTCTCATAGCATCACTTTTGCAGCATTGTGATTAAGGCAGCTGTTAAGTCCTGCTTATAGTTAAGGGGAAGGGAATTATACCCATCTCTTGATAGAAGGAGTGTCAAAGAATTTGCAAGCATACTTTTAAATTGCCACAAAGAACATAATAGGCTGAAAATTAAGATATTATAGATTGCAGATAGAGAGTATATTTTATGTCCTTTCAGAATCTGAATTAGTGTAACACACTATTGGTTGTACCCATATCCCCACCAAATATCTCTTCCCCATTCTTTCAAAGCACGGGAGCTCTGGCTGCAAAGGGGTCTATATGACTGGAGTATAGAAAGCAGAGGCAGTTGTGCTAGGAGATGGGATTAGAGGGGCAATGGTTGTCAGGTCATATGTAGCTTGCAGAGCACTGAAGGACCTTGGTTCTTATTCTGTATGAGATGGGGGAGAGTTTTGAGCAGCGGAGTCACATGATTTGGCTTAGGTTTTTTTTTTTTTTTTTTCCCTCAGAAAGGTGGAACCTATATTGAGATTAAAGTCGAAGCAAGAAAAGCAAAAGGCTATTAAAATAATATAAGTGAGAGATAATGGTGGCTCAGATAAGGATGTTAGCAGTGGAAGTGGTGAGAAGTTGTCAAATTTAGAATATAATTTAAAAGAAATATCTAGAGCACTTGCTGATTAATTGGTGGGCGCCAGTGTTGAAAAAAAGAGGGATGATTCTGGGGGTTTTGACCCGAACATCTGGAAGCCTGCAGGAGAGATAAGATCAGGAGTTCAGGTGTGGACATAGTAAGTTAAAGATTTCTGTTAGGTGTCACGTTAGCGATGTCAAGGAGGCAGTTAGACAAGTCTGGGGCTTGGGGTAGAAGCCCAGGCTGGAGACATAAATTCTGGGGTTTTCAATATCTAAAGGGGAATGTATAAGGGAAATGTGTATGTGAAAGAATTATGGCCATATATCCTGAGTCAAAAAACTACTTACTACTGTGTTCCAGCCCAGGAGCATTCAGAACCCCCCACCCCACCCCTGCCCTCCAGAAGGTAAACCCCATCCCTGGGGAGTTGCTTCTAAACTGTAAGGAATCTTTGATCACATCTTTCCATGGGATTCATGATATGACTGAAATTTTATTCTTTAAATACTAAAATGGCAAATACCAAGTTATTAACATTAATACTAAAATTTCAAGTGATCTTTGCAGCATTAAAAAGAAAAATTACAGGAAAGGAGGTAAGTGCATCATAGATTTAGGGAAAGCAATTTACATGATGCCCAGACCAGACAAAATGACCTCTAAATATTGAGTTCATGGGTTGAATTTGCTAATTAATTCCCAAAGCCCATTCTTTTAGAGCTGTTCTTACTATTAGGAATTTGTGTTCTTTCCATTTCAGAAGTAAAAATTAATGAAAAGGCAATATGCTGCATTTCTTCAGTAAAATAAAAATTCCTTATGTCAGTGTGCTGAGTCATGTCCGACTCTGCAAGCCCCTGGACAATAGCCCGTCAGGCCAAGCAAGAATACTGGGGTGGGTTGCCGTTTCCCTCTCCAGAGGAATCCTCCTGACCCAGGGATCAAACCTGCAGCTCCTGCATTGGGGCGGATTCCTTACCAGCTGCACCACCTGGGAAGGCCTGTCTAAGTGTATAATATTTGGTCAGTTTTTCCTGTGAAAATATCCATCTATCTTTTGTTGTTGTTCTTTACCCTAATCATGATAAATCCACCACTGAATCAGGCTCAGTGGAGAACATGTTTGGAGTTGTGGCTACAGATGCTGGGTTAGTTTGCAGTGATTCTCCTTTAATTTCCATCATGAATGGTTCATTAGTGAAAGTTGTAGGAGAGTAAAACAGAGTAAAACTGACAGGCCTATCTAATGATTAAAACTCTTAACTGTGGCTCTATCATTACATTACAATTAATAAGCACTACCTGATTAAGGAAGATGAGGGCAAAAGCTCACGGGATTACTTGGACACATGTTGCCATTTGATATAGAAATTTATTTTTATTTTTCTCTTTCACTCTCTCTTCACTTACTTTTCACTGGTAAAACTAAATGATTGTAATGGTGATAATTACCAGGTGAACACTTATGTGCTTGGCATCATAATAGACAATTCATATACATTATCTTTAATACATATATAGTGTGTAGGAAAAAAATGTATTCAGTCCACAACTGACACTAGAATGCCCTCTATCTCCAGTCCTATTACCACCAAGGTGATAGTTGACTGCACGTGCTGGGGAAAGGTGTGACGGTGTTCACACCAGATCCAGCTTCTCCCCCCAAAGTAACTGGCACGTGCAGACTGTATGGCTTTGTTCCCACACAAGGACACTCCTTCAAGACTACAATAGATAACTGTTGCATCTAATTCCATAGAGACAGAGAAAGTTAAGCAAAATGAGAATACAGAGGACTTCGTTTATGGTGACAGAGCAGGAGAAAGCTCCTGAAAAAAAGGAACAGAAGTATACAACTTACCGTATATCAAAGCATTAGTAATAAGAGTGCCAAAGAGATTAAGAAAAGAAGAATGCAGTGAAAATTTTAACAAGGCACTAGAAAATACATTTTAAGAAGTAACAGCTGAAGAATACAATAACTAAGATGAAAAACACATTAGAAGGAATTAACTATGCATTAGGTGGTACAGAAGGATGCATAAGTGATCCTGGAAAATAGAATAGTGGAAATCACTCAGAACAGCCAAAATGAAAACAGCATGAAAAATGAGAATGGTTGACGGGATCTCTGGGACAACATCAAACACACTAATGTTTACATTATTGGGGTCCCAGAAGGGAAAGAAAGTGGTTGAATATATAGTTAATGAAATTATGGCTGAAAGCTTCCAACACCTAGACAAGGAAACATATCTAGGTACAGGAAACACAGGAGTGCCAATCGAAACGAACCCAGGCTCAAAAGACGACATCACAATTAAAATGACAAAAATTAAAAACAGAGAATTCTAAAGGCCGCAAGAGAAAATGTCATATGTAAGAATCCCCAAAAGGCTATCAGCAGATTTCTCTGATAGCTGGCAGGTCAGAAGGGAGTGACATGATATATCCAAAGTCCTGAAAGGGAAAAATCTGCAACCTAAAATACTCTACCCAGCAAGATTAGCATCTGGAATCCAAGGAGAGGTAAGAAACTTCTCAGACAAGCAAAAACTAAAACAGTTCATCAGTAGGAAACCTACCCTAAAAGAAATGTTAAAGGGTCTCCTCTAAATGGAAAAGAAGTAAGAATCTACAGGAAAGGGAAAATCCCACTTAGAAAAGCAAGTATATGGTAAGGACTGAGGGTCAACCACCTATATAGGCCAGCACAAAGATTAAAAGACAATTATTAAACCAACATAATTACAATAAACTAGGGATAAAGATAAAGATGTAAACTATGACATCAAACCACAAAGTGTTGGGGAGGGGAATAAAAAATGTAGATATTCTTTTAGAATGTGTTTGAATTTAAATGATTAGTAGTTTAAAACAGTAAGTACAGATTAATATATATGAATCCCCTGGTAATCACAAATCAAAAACTAAAAAGTAGGAAACACAAGCATGCAGAAAATCATCACACCACAAGGGAAAGAACTAAAAGAAGAAATGAACAGAGAAGAACTACAGAAATAATCAGAAAACAAGTAGTGAAATGGCAATAAGTACATACATATCAATAATTACTTTAACTGTCAATGAACTAAACGTTCCAATCAAAAGACATAGGATGACTGATTGGATAAAGAAGTAATAAGACCCATCTATATGTCACCCCAAGAGTCTTGTGTCAAGCTAAAGATACACATGACTGAATGGGAATGGAATAGGGATATTTCATTCAAACCGAAATGACAAGAAGGGGTAGCAATACCCATATCAGACAAAGTATACTTTAAAACAAAGGCTATAAAGAGAGAGAATGGCATTATATAATGATAAAGGCACTGATGCAAAAGAGGGATATTATACTCAACATACATGCACCTACTACAGGATAACCTAAATATATCAACCAAATACTAACAGTTTGGATGACTCACAAGCTGGAATCAAGATTGCCAGGAGAAATATCAACAACTTAAGGTATGCAGATGATACCACTTCAATGGCAGAAGGTGAAGATGAATTAAGAGTCTCTTGATGAAGGTGAAAGAGGAGAGTTAAAAGGCTGGCTTCAGTTCAGTTCAGTTCAGTTCAATCACTCAGTCGTGTCTGACTCTTTGTGACCCCATGAATCGCAGCATGCCAGGCCTCCCTGTCCATCACCAACTCCTGGAGTTCACTCAGACTCGCGTCCATCGAGTCAGTGATGCCATCCAGCCATCTCATCCTCTGTAGTCCCTTTCTTCTCCTGCCCCCAATCCCTCCTAGCATCAAAGTCTTTTCCAATGAGTCGACTCTTCGCATGAGGTGGCCAAAGTACTGGAGTTTCAGCTTTAGCATCATTCCTTCCAAAGAAATCCCAGGGCTGATCTCCTTCAGAATGGACTGGTTGGATCTCCTTGCAGTCCAAGGGACTCTCAAGAGTCTTCTCCAATACCACAGTTCAAAAGCATCAATTCTTCAGCGCTCAGCTTTCTTCACAGTCCAACTCTCACATCCATACATGACTACTGGAAAAACCATAGCCTTGACTAGACGGACCTTAGTCAGCAAAGTAATGTCTCTGCTTTTGAATATGCTATCTAGGTTGCTCATAACTTTTCTTCCAAGGAGTGTCTTTTAATTTGATGGCTGCAATCACCATCTGCAGTGATTTTGGAGCCCCCCAAAATAAAGTCTGACACTGTTTCCACTGTTTCCCCATCTATTTCCCATGAAGTGATGGGACCAGATGCCATGATCTTCATTTTCTGAATGTTGAGCTTTAAGCCAACTTTTTCACTCTCCTCTTTCACTTTCATCAAGAGGCTTTTTAGTTCCTCTTCACTTTCTGCCATAAGGGTGGTGTCATCTGCATATCTGAGGTTATTGATATTTCTCCCGACAATCTTGATTCCAGCTTGTGTTTCTTCCAGTCCAGCGTTTCTCATGATGTACTCTGCATAGAAGTTAAATAAGCAGGGTGACAATATACAGCCTTGACACACTCCTTTTCCTGTTTGGAACCAGTCTGTTGTTCCATGTCCAGTTCTAACTGTTGCTTCCTGACCTGCATACAGATTTCTCAAGAGGCAGGTTAGGTGGTCTGGTATTCCCACCTCTTTCAGAATTTTCCACAGTTTATTGTGATCCACACAGTCAAAGGCTTTGGCATAGTCAATAAAGCAAAAATAGATGTTTTTCTGGAACTCTCTTGCCTTTTCCATGATCCAGCAGATGTTGGCAATTTGATCTCTGGTTCCTCTGCCTTTTCTAAAACCAGCTTAAACATCAGGAAGTTCTCAGTTCACGTATTGCTGAAGCCTGGCTTGGAGAATTTTTGAGCATTACTTTACTAGCATAAAAAGCTGGCTTAAAATTCAACATTTAAAAAATGAAGATCGTGGTATCCAGACCTATCACTTCATGGCAAATAGATGGGGAAAACATGGAAACAGTGTCAGATTTCACATTCTTGGGCTCCAAAATTAATGTAGATGGTGACTGCCACCACAAAATTGAAAGATGCTTGCTCTTTGAAAGAAAAACTGACAAACCTAGACAAGTGTATTAAAAAGCGGAAACATCACTTTGCCAACAAAGGTCCGTATAGTCAAAGCTATGTTTTTTCCAGTAATCACATATGGATGTGAGAGTTAGACCATAAAGAAGGCTGAGTCCCAAAGAATTGATGCTTTTCGACTGTGGTTTGAGAAGACTCTTGAGAGTCCCTTGGACAGCAAGGAGATCAAACCAGTCAATACTGAAGGAAATCAACCCTGAGTATTTGGAAAGACTGATGCTGAAGCTGAAGCTCCCAATACTTTGGCCACTGGATGCAAAGAACCGACTCATTGGAAAAGACCCTGATGCTGGGAAAGATTGAGGGCAAAAGAAGAAGCGGGTGACAGAGAATGAGATGGTTGGATGGCATCACTGACTCAATAGACATGAGTTTGAACCAACTCAGGGAGATAGTGAAGGGCAGGGAAGGCTGGCATCCTGCAGTCCATGGGGTTATAAAGAGTCGGACACAGCAACTGAACAACAGACAAAGTGAGATATTGACGATAATACAGTAATAGTAGGGGACTTTAACACCCACTAACATCAATGGACAGATCATACATACAGAGAATAAGGCAGCAGTCTTAAATGACACAATAGACCAGTTAAACTTAACAGATATCTACAGGACATTTTAATCAAAAACAGCAAAATATACTTTTTATTCCCCGCATGCACATGGAATGTTCTCCAGGATAAATCACAGACTAAGCCACAAAACAAGTCTCAGCAAATTCAGGAGGATAAAAATTATACCAAGCATTTTTTTGGCCACAGCAGTATGAAGCTAGAAATTGATCACAGAAAGAAAAAAGGGAAAGAACAAACACATAGGAAACAACATACTATGAAAAAACAAATGAGTCAATAAAGATAGCAAAGTGGAAGTCAGAATATACCTTGAGACAAATGAAATGGAAGCAAACTTCTCCAAAACCCACTGCATGTAGCAAAAGCAGTTCTAAGGGAAGTTTATAGGATGGAGAACTTCCTCAAGAAAAAAACAAACAAACAAATCTGAAATAATCTAACTTACCACCTAAAGAAAGTGGGATTAGAAAAAGCATGGATAAAGCCCAAAGTCACCAGAAGGAAGGAAGTAATGAAGATCAGAAAGGAAATAAATACAATAGAGACAAAAGAAAACCATAGAAAAAAATCAATGAAACCAAAATTTAGCTTTTTGAAAAGATGAGTAAAATTGATAAACCTTTAGCCAGGCTCACCAATAAGAAGAGAGAGGACCCAAGTAAAATGGAGCAATAACAACTGATCCCACAGATATTTTAAAAAGTCATGAGAGAATACTACAAAATAGTTGTATGCCAACAAACTGAACAACCTGAAAGAGATGGACAAATTTCTAGAAACATATACCTGCCAGGACTAAGTCAAAGCAGGCTATTTGAACAGACCAAATTTGTAATTTAAACCAGCAAACAAAAGCCCCAAATCAGCCACCTTCACAGGACCATTGTACCAAGCAGAACAAAGAGCTAATACTTATCTTCCTCAAACTATGCTAAACAAACTGAAAACGATTAAACACTCCTAAAATCATTCTCTGAAGTCACCATTACCCTGATACCAAAACCAGACTAAGACACTACAATTCCAGTCCTGAGTTATATGCTCAAAACTTCTGAATGTATTTGCCCACTAAAAGATGCATTTAAGAATGTTCTTTGTGGCTTCATTCATCATTGTCAAAACTGAAAGCAATGAAATATTCATCAGTCGGAGAAAGAATTTTTAAATTGTTTATGTGTTCTTACAATGAATCCACAACAGCATAGTTAAATATCATAGACATTATGTTGAGTGAGATATGCCAGAAATAGGAAAAAACTAATTCATGGTCATCTGAATAGTGATTACCTCCAAATGTGGCGGTTATAATGTTATAAACTGAAAGAGAATATGATAAAACTTTCTGGAGTGCTGGAAATAATCTTTATCTTGATCTAGGTGGCGGTTACACTGGTGTATAGAAAAATTCAGTTGAGCTGTAGTCTACAGAGTTATGCAGTTTATGCATTTCACTATTATGCTCTTATTTTTACCTCAAAAACAAAACCAAACCCTCAAACCTAGCAATGATTCTCTGTTCTAGACCATAGAGGATATACTCCATGAGTCAATGAGTATTACTGACTCATTGGTAAACAAGATAACAGAATAGAATTGAAAAAAATAAAAGGTAAAAATTAAAAAAGGGAAAATGAAACCCTAGGTTTAAATTTCCCACTTTTAAGATAGAAAGTGTTAGTTGCTCATGTCTGACTCTTTGCGACCCCATGGACTGAATGGAGCCCACCAGGCTCCTCTGTCCATGGAAATCTCCAGGCAAGAATACTAGAATGGGTAGACATTCCCTTCTCCAGGTGATCTCCCAGACCCAAGGATTGAACCTGGGTCCCCTGCATTGTAGATAGATTCTTTACTATTTGAGCCACCAGGGAAGCTCCCACTTTTAAAAGCCCTGTTATATTTTCAGTAAATCTGTAGGGAAGTGCATGAGGAAACCAACATTTTGGAGAAATTAAGAGGTATTTCCAAAGCCCAGGTAAGCAAGGTGCAGAGCCAGGTTTCAAACCCAAGCCATACTGTACCATTATACCATGGCTGCATTTTTAGTGAGGCTAGATTGGTTGGTATATTTTCAATACTGTGTTCTCTAGCAACTGTAAACATCACAGGTTGAATTCTTGAGATAAACCTTGAAATCCTAGTTAACAGAATGGTAGACAACATAACCATCAACTTCAAAGTCTCTTCAGTTCAGATCAGTTCAGTCGCTCAGTCGTGTCCGACTCTTTGCGACCCCATGAATCGCAGCACGCCAGGCCTCCCTGTCCATCACCAACTCCCGGAGTTCACTCAGATTCACATCCATCGAGTCAGTGATGCCATCCAGCCATCTCATCCTTGGTCGTCCCCTTCTCCTCCTGCGCCCAATCCCTCCCAGCATCAGAGTCTTTTCCAATGAGTCAACTCTTCGCATGAGGTGTCCAAAGTTTGCCAAATGCAGAGCCAGTATATTTGCATTACATTGTATTCTAAGGGGCCCCAAAAGGTTTGCAGTGAAGAGCTGGTCTGTTTCTCATTTGAAGCTTTGCTCTTGATTATCTTAGAAGGGGAGTACAATCCAGAAAGTTCATGTATGGGGAAGGGGCGGGTGTGCTGCCAGGTTTAATCCAGGCATGTCTTCTCCCCCATTGAAAATACTCTTATGTCGTGATGAGAGGCTGCTGCTGAAGCTTGTGACCCCACAGTCAATCTCAATTGGGTTTTCAGTCTTCTAGTAAGTCATGAGCAGCCAGTAGGGACGCTGTGGGGTTCAGTCATCATGGGAATCTATTTTAAATGCTGACAGTGAAAGGAGGAAAATGCATTGAGCATAATATACTACTTTAAAAATCTATGACTTGTAATGCTAAGACAATGTAATGGACTTATTAGGAATACAGCAAGGGTTTGAAAATTATTTCCTGAGTATCCTAGCCTTCTGCCTTTACATTCACAAACTTAATGAATAAGAATTGTTAGCTGTCTATATATTTTTTAAGAAATCATCTGAAATAAAGCCTTTCCCAGACTAGTTGTTATAAACTAATACATCTAAAAGTATATTAATTAAAACAATAACCCCATAAAAGGGTGGTTCAGTAGCATATTGAAGGTTGAGGAGTGCTTGGTAGAGGCTGTGGCTTAGTTAGGTTAGGAGGCTTAGGTTAGCTCATGTGTAAACTAAGTTTGTAAACATTCTCTATGGGATTAATTTTGTATTCATGACATTTAATAATTATTCTGGTTACAAATCAGTGTCAGCAGCAGTAAAATTAAATTATAAATGGACAGGAGAGATTCTACAGGTGGAAAATAACTGCTAAATAACAGCCAACATGCATATTAAAAAAAATAAAAACAAAGATGGGACCATCCATCACAAGAGTGTTTCTTCAGCTGGCAGAGTCACTTACTTAAAGGATCGTCCAGCCATATTCTTATGAATTCAGAGGTGTCACTTATAGACAGCATCTTTACAACCAAGTCTACTGAATATGTATTTCTTGTATGCACAAAGCAAGCTGTTATGCTGAAATATATGTTGGGAAGTGGGGAGCTCATAATTCGCCTTTACCATCACATAGTGGAACAGCAGCTGTTCTGGTAGATTTTCCTTGGGGCAGGGGCGTGTGAGATCATGTAATTATTCCAGCTGATTCTGTTCCTTCAGAATTTTCCTCTACCTGTTTCCACGTTAGGAGAAGAGGTGACTATATCTCTGGCTCATTGTTTGATGAAGGCATTTTTAAATGAGGATGCTTACTTACAGTTGTTTATGTCCACAGACATAAAGTCAGATGGCTTTCTGGCCCTTGTCACCTAACAAGACTGGGCATATCACCCTGATTTTTCAAACAAGTCCTCACTTGAAATTGGTTGTTTTAATTATATATCTCATTTAGGCTTCTGTGGACATTCTATTCTACATTCCTCCTTTGGTACCTTCCTTAGTCTTAAAAGCCAACCGCATACCTTCTTCAAACTCCTCTCTGAATCTGACACCTCTCCGTCATCGCGTTTCCTTCTCTGCCTCTCCTGACTCCCCTCTTCCCTGTAAACCCTTCTGATTACAGTGGGCCCACCCAGATAATTGAGGGTAATCTCCCCATCTCCAGATCCTAAAATCAGTCATATCTGCAAAGTCCTTTTTGCCGTGTAAGGCAAGCATATTACCAAGTGTTAGTGAATAGGATGTGGACACCTTTCGGGGGCACCTAAGGACTCATTTGCTAAGGGGAAAAGTAGCTAAGTTTCCATTCACAGCTCTTCATCAAGCTTTGGCCAGGCACTGTGCAGAGCAGGGTGGGGTAGGATAAACACACACCCACTGTTATTTCAGGACCAAGGGAAGAGCCAGGCATTCAGGAGAGGGGAGGGGCTCATCTATTTGGGGAGTTGGGGGAGACTTTTTTCACCTGGTTGTAGTATATGCTATGACAGAGGTACACAGAATGAAGGAGCTGGAAGGTGATCCATCCAACTGGATGAAATAAAGACAGTCAATTGTGTGGTGAGAGCATACAGGGGAGGCGGTGGCATGTAGCCTGGACTTTGCAGACTTGGTAAGATTTTAAGGGGAGGAACCAGGTGAGCAAAGCTTGGAAACAAGGAATACTTTCCAGGAAGAGTGAGGAAGGGTTCCAGTCAGCAAGGAAGCTCACCTAACTGGGGTCGCACCACCCAGCTGCCAGCAACTGAAGGGAGATAACTTTGCTCTCTGGTTTGAGCATACTGGATCATTTCTCAAAGGCTGCCAATCCCCCTCCTCAGGTTAAGCTTTTCTCTTGCATCATTCTGCTCCTCTCTTGGCCCCTTTAACTCTGCCTTCATTTCCCCTGTCCTCGCATTCTCAGTCCTCACTTTGCTATAGCTTTGTCTTCTAAACCTCAGGTAGTCCCCCAGGTAATTTTGCTTACAGGTGAGATCCAACCCTGTATCCAGACATCCTTCATTCTGGGGAAGGGCTCAGCTCACTGCTGGTCCATGTTTCATAAGAGGCATTAGACCCCATTGCTGCTGCTGCTGCTGCTGCTGCTAAGTCGCTTCAGTCGTGTCTGACTCTGTGCGACCCCATAGACGGCAGCCCACCAGGCTCCTCCGTCCCTGGGATTCTCCAGGCAAGAACACTGGAGTGGGTTGCCATTTCCTTCTCCAATGCATGAAAGTGAAAAGTGAAAGTGAAGTCACTCAGTCGTTTCCAACTCTTCACGACCCCATGGTCTGCAACCTACCAGGCTCCTCCGTCCAGGGGGTTCTCCAGGCAAGAGTACTGGAGTGG
This sequence comes from Oryx dammah, assembly GCF_014754425.2. Taxonomy (NCBI): domain Eukaryota; kingdom Metazoa; phylum Chordata; class Mammalia; order Artiodactyla; family Bovidae; genus Oryx; species Oryx dammah. The sequence goes on along the minus strand of NW_024070202.1, from coordinate 45,779,222 downwards.
GGTGCCATGGCCCCATTATTTGTTACTTAATTAGCCCTTACAAAAGTGACAGTGCAGTACTCCAAGTCCAGCTTTTCCAAGGAATTAGTTTTTCAAATGTGGTTATATTCGTAGAATAAAAAAGAGATGATCATGAAAGTAAGGTGAGGTAGAATGACTACAAAAGGAAAAAAATACTGCTTGTTAGGAATCTATATCATCTATAACTGTCCAGTCCAATATGGCAACCACTAACCACATGTGCCTATTTAAATTTAAGTAAATTAAAATGAAAAGTTCAGTTCCTCAGTTGTACCACCCATGTTTCAAACTCTCAAGAGCTACCTGTGGCTAGCGACCTGATTATTGGACAGGGCAGATATAGAGCACTGTCATTATTATATAACCTTCTGTGGGACCCCACTGGTTTGTATCCATGCTCAAAACCCACAACATCTTCACATAAAATCCAAAACCTTTGTCACGGCCTATCGCAATGGTTTCCAAAGAGATGATACTGTCTACTAGGGAGCATTTGGGAAGTATGTGGAAGTGCTACTGTATTTAATGAGTAGGGACCAGGAATGCCAGATATCTTCAATGCTCAGAATAGATTCCCACAATGCAAAAATGTCCTGCATCCAGCAAAACCTTTGAAAAGTCCTGGAGTCTATTATTGATAATTATGAATCAAACCTAGCTCCTAACTCCATTTTATATATAAATACAAACTAATGTTTATAGTCTTTTGCCACACACCTAATTATATAGAATGCAACTGTTGCATACTTCAGGGAATATTTGTACTTTGTTTTGCTCAGAACTCTTCCAAAAGTACTTGCCACTTCAGAAAAATCTCTGAAAATGTGGTGCTTTTGAGTTGTCAACACATAGGTATCAATCCATTGTCACATTCACAGTGATTTGATGTACAGGTGCAAGGATCCTACTAATTCATATAGCCTGGGAAATAATCATTTTATTGAAGGCCTTCTACTGCTTCATGGAATTGGGGTATTATATTAATTTTTTTAAAATTATGAGTGAATGTTGTATTATCTACAGATTTTTATTTCAAGAGAGTAAAAGAGCCATTTGAAAATATTTGTTATAGGAAAGATGCCTTTGTTTTATAGATTCAAGTACCTCTATGGGGGAGCTTCCCTGGTGGTCCAGAGATTAAGACTTCACTTTCCAATGCAGAAGGTGTGGGTTCGATCCTTGGTAGGAAACTAGGATCCCACATGGTTCATGGCGAAAAGAACAAAACATAAAACAGGCAATATTGTAATAAACTCAATAAAGATGTTAAAAATGGTCCACATAAAAAATAATCTTAAAAAAAAGAGAACTCTCCTGGGGTCCTTAAGCCACTTTGGACTTGCTCCCTCTGCTCCCCCACACCAGCCTCTTGCTCTTTCTCAAGCTCTGCAAACAGACTCCTGCTTTAGCCCTTTGCACTCAATGCTCCCATGACCTGAAACACTCTTTTCCCAGTGCTCTCCATCCCTCCCTTACTTAAGTTTCAGCTCAGGCATCAGAGAGAACTTCCCTTACCCCTTATCTGCAATGGCATCCCCACTTCGTTCATCACCCACCTGTCCTGTGTCTGATGGTTTACTCGCTATCTGCTCCCAGCTCATTCATGGTGGCAGGGATTTGGTAGTGTTCACCACTATACCAGCATTGTGACGGGGCTCAATATCCCCCTTGAAGAGAGGAAAGAAATTTGAATTCCTCAAGCAAAGTATTCAAGGTATTGAGAACTTATTAGCTCAAATGGATATTGGGATTTTTATTTGTAATTGAAGTATAGTTGATCTGCAATATTGTATTAGTTTTATGATTTTTTTTAAGGTGGGAAACCATTTTCTAGAAATCTCAAATGTGTAAAAAATTAAAAGTTGTATTAAGTTTCTTCTTTGTTAAGACTAAACAATCCAATTTTTCAATTTGCTTGTTCTCCTTGGAATTTATCTCCAGTGATGCCACAAAAAAAGCTTGAAGTTATGATACGCTGTATCCCAGAAACAGTTTGACAGTTTCCTTACTGCTTATAACCTGCAGTTCCCTACAGAGGCCTCCTCTCCACTATAGTCTCTGCCAAGTGGTTGTCACAGCATTAATTAAACTGGAAGAATAAAGGCATTGCATGTCATTTTCTATATTGAATGCCTTCATGTTATGGACGAATCTCCATGGAGAAATCTGGTACATAAACTGAAAACAAATGCCTGGTAAGTTTACAAAAGCTCAATCGGGGTATTGTTAAGGGGAGAAATTGCTGCACACTGAAATATGAACTCTGTTGCCTGTATCATGTTTTTTAAATGTCTTGAGAAATATGAGTTTACTATCTTTTTTATTTTCCAAATTGTATTTCAACTTCATTCCCCAAAACATTTTCAGCAATTTTTAAATGGTCACATCTTTTTAATAGATACAATTCTTAGTGTTACTGTATCCAGACAATAGACTATCAACTACTATAAAATAAGAGCTATATTGCCTCACTGCATTCATACATATGGATCAAATTTTTAATTTATTTTTAGATGTTCTCAGGTACCATATATACAAACTGTATTAAGCATATTGCATTTTAAGATATGTGGTTTTAATAACAGTGAGCATAATGAGCTATAAAATCAACTGAAAAATAGTGGCCTTGCTGTTTTTCAGAAGAATAAATGACTCTGGAAAGATAAGGCTTTATCCCCATGTTCCAAAGTTCGGCTCACTGGGCTTCTGTTAAACTAGGATGTGCTGGGATTCTATAGGAGGCCTTCCCCAGAGAGAGAGATTGTGAAGAGTTAGCAAAACACCTAGGCCAGGCTTGTCGACCTAAGAGCACAAGGGGAGGGGCATGCTGAGAGCCTTGGGAAGGCAGGAGAGCAGAGTGAAGTCTGAAGCAAAGTCTAGTCCTGTGCTTCTCAAAGCCTGTTTTCTCTGGCTGTCCTTATTTGCCCAACATGGTGTGAGAATAGAGATTAAGAGCTCAAGATCTGGGGCTTCCCAGGTGGTGCTAGTGGTAAAGAACCTGCCCGCCAATGTAGGAGACATAAGAGACTCAGGTTCCATCCCTGGGTTGGGAAAATCTCGTGGAGGAGGGCAAGGCAACCCACTCCAGTATTCTTGCCTGGAGAATCCCATGGACAGAGGAGCCTGGAAGGCTATACAGTCCATAGGGTCACAAAGAGCCGGACACAACTGAAGTGACTTGGCACTCATGCTCAGGATTTTAATAGACTAATTATATTCCTTTGAACTTAATAATAGTACATTATATTTTATTATTAATGTAATTATTCTTATATTTCTGTTTTTTATTTTTCTAGTAATACTTTTTACTGTAATGTTTAGAAGTGTTGGTCCACTGAAAATTGTATTTTTTTCTCTTAAAAAATGATCCCCAGAAATAGACCCACAGACATAGAAAACAAACTTATGGTTACCAAAGGGGAAAGGCAGGGGAGGGGTAAATTAGGAGTTTGGGGTTAAAATATACATAGTACTATATATAAAACACTCAACTATCAACTGTATAGCACAGGGAACTATACTCAATATCTTGTAATAACCTATAATGGGAAAGAATCTAAAAAAGAACATATATAAAACTAAATCACTTTGCTGTACACCTGAAACTAACACAAACATTGTAAATCAACTATATTTCAATATTTTTTAATTAAAAAATTTTAAAAGTTCCCTTACCACAGCTAATTTTAGAAGCAGTGGTTGAAATAAAATTGAACTGTGTAAATAAATCCATTGCCAAGGAGTGCACTCTAAGTAGAACTTTATTTAGCGCATGGAAGTATAGATTGTTCTGTTTTTGTATTAGGTGCACAATTCCTGAAAAGTTTGAGGTACAAGATGAGAGAGATTTCTAAGGTATTTCTAAGATAACTTCTTATCCTGGTTGTGTGATTAATTATTCATTTAACAAATATGTATTGTTAAATGTTCCAGATGCTTAGAATACACTATTGGATAAAATAATAAAAATGGAGTTTACATTCTGGTGGAAGGACAAATATAAAAAAGCATGCAGATTATGCAAATGTAGAACAGTATTTGATAGAAATGCAAGTTAGGAAGTTACAAGTGCAAGAGTTGTGTGCGTGTGTATCTGACCATTTGTGATACTGTGGTAAGTGTAAGCCTCATTGAGAAGATGACGTTTGATTAAAAGTTTGAAGATGATGAGGGCTTAGCCATATTGCTTTATGAGGGAAGAATGGTCCAGGCTGAGGGGAGAGCTAGTGCAAAGACCCTGAGATAGAAGAGCTGGGAAGATGGGTGAGGGAGCAGTAAGTGTACTGGAGCAGGCTGTTCTGGGGAAGTGACTGGAGATGAGACTGGAGACAGAATGGGAACCTAGATCTCTTGCGGCAACTTTGGCTTTTCCTCGGAGTGCAATAAGAAACCACAGAGCGCAGGGCCTGGGATTAGAGACGGCATATTTTAAAAGGGCCACTCAGTCCACTGTGTTTAGAATAGAGTGTGATGGGAGGTCAGTTAGGGGGCTGTTCTCAGTGAGAGATGGTAATGGCTTGGTCTGGAGTGGTTGCAGGAGGAGCAGTGAGAAGTAGGTGGGGTCTAGTTACACTTTTATGGTAGAGCTAACAAGATTTTCTGACCTATGGGGATGTAGCATATAAGAGAAGAAAGGATTCAGTTGTCTTGGTCTCAAATCTTATTTTCTACCATTATAACTTCAGAAACATGCTTTTTCAGAGAAACTTTCCTGTTATGTGTAAAAACTACAGTGAAGAGTCATGATTTCAAACCCTGGATTGTAGCCTCCATTGGAATGAGCCTGTGTCTTTTCCCATCTCTGACACTATCATGAGACATGATTCCAGGTATACTACAGGCTATTAATGTGTTTCATGGCATAAAAAATTTTATACTTTCATTTACGCAGAAGATACATACATGTAATTCTCTCATACATTTGTGACAACAAGTAATCCCCACGAGCTATCATACTTTATCATCTATCATGTATCTATATCATTGTTTATATGATAATGATTCTTGTTTAATGAGTTTTACATTCCAATGGGAGTTTAAGCTACTATAGGAGTTAAAGTATTATTTCCAAGTTTTACTGGAATTCCCAGCTTGAAGAAGGATAAGAAGATAATTCTTTAGGAATAGTACCTCTTGTCATTCAGGGTCTGGACCCTGGTGACAGCTCACTGAGACCAGAAGATCCTCCCATATATACTGTCTGTTGTAGAAGTGATGGGACAGTAAATGTTTAGCATGTTTTAAGGTTTGCTCATTGGAAATGCAAATGGAAGAGCTACAGTTTTGGAGTTTCAACCATGCCTCTTTTGAAATCTAACCTCAATCAGACCTGAAATCTAGCCCCTTCAAAAACCTGCATTTTAGTCTAGGACCCTAACATCAGCATTCTCTGGTTTTAGAAACAGAACCCCATCCAGAAGAGAAAAAGACACAACTCACTGGAGGAGCTGTGCTAGACTATATCAAGTCCTCCACACGCATAACCCAACTGTCTGCAACTTGTCACCTTTGAGGCCTGCATTACTATCCCAAGCAGCAGACTGCAGAAAAGGCTTTGAGTTTAACAAGCATCTTGCCTGGAGTCACTCAGCTGGTTGATTTAGCCAGGATTTAACTCAAATGGTTTCATCCAAAGCCCCTTGATGTCCACCGTCCCACCACTCTGCCTCTTAACACAACAGAGTACTTGCCAAGTGATTCCTCTGAAACTCCAACATCCCCTGTGGAAAATCCTTTGTAAAGAGAGACCAGGGTATGTCCTCCAATTTCTATAGTTTACCAACCCTGGGCATTCATTTTGTCTGGATTGAACTTAAGCCAGTTCATTTTTAGCCAAGTTTCCAACTTAGGCAGCCAGTGGGCAAAATACAAAAACCACCCTGTTGGAATCAGATGAAAAAGAAATACAGGCTGGGGATTCTTGGCACAACGATGAAGCAAGAGGTCCAGGGCCCTTGCTGCTGTTTTAAATGGTCTTCTACTAACACAGAACAGGGAGCATCCCTCTGGCAGAAGAAACAAGAGCAGCATCCCCTCAGTACACGAGCAATCACTGCAAACCACCTTTTGAGTTTTTGGAGAGAAGGATGGATTTGCTGGAGCCAAAAAGAAACAAAACTGACTGCACCACCTCAACACCGGAAACTGAATAATCCTTGGCCGTGGTACAAGGAGCACAATGAACACTAAGTCAGCCAAACTCAATTCGATTGACCACGTGAATCAAGGTGGGAAAACAAAAACAATTGATTGAAATGGTCCTGCTTGTCCCTTCTGTTCATCCTCCGCCCACACCCATCCTTCCCTTTATCCTTTCCACTTGCTCGGTCCTCAGCCACCATCAGTGGTGTGAGCACACTAACCCTAAGGGAGCACACGTGGGAAGGTGAAGAGGCAGAACGTGTGGGCTTCCAGAGCACTGAGGCTTCAATCTTTTGTCTCCTCTCATCTCAGAAACAAGGGTCAGGTCAGGAGAGAAGAATCCAGAGTAGAAGTGGGGGGGTGACACCCAGATTCTGATGGGAGGGAGCCCAAGAAAGAGGGGAGAAGGAGAGTTGAGAGGATGGGAAAGTAAAGAACAGGGAGTGGAAAAACTAGAAAAAGCAAGAGTGATGGGATGAAAAGGAAGGACCCCACCCAGATACCACCAGGAAGGCCCTCCAGAATAACTTGTCCAAACAACACAACAGTACTGTGGCTTTTTCTGCTGTTTTCAGGTCCTTTGAGAATTTAAAATTTTAAAATAGTATCAAGATAGATGTCTGGGAAGTCTTTTTAACCTGCCTACTGTGGCTTGGTGTGACTGAACTCCACCTGCTTGGAGCCCCTCTGTCTTCCTTCACAGAACCACTGATGCTTACCTGCCTCCTTTAGTGTGAGTCCTGTCACTCTCCCACCCCCAAAACTGAAATGCTATCAAGAGTGAGGACTGTCTCTAATAGTCCTGCCTTTATAGACTGCCTTTATAGTCCCTGCCCTTCATATGATTCTTGCCTCATGTCGGGGACTTTATAAATAAAAAGTCTAAGTACCATAAAACCAAATCATTCAGTTCAGTTCAGTCACTCAGTTGTGTCCAACTCTTTGTGACCCCGTGGACTGCAGCACACCAGGCTTCCCTGTCCATCACCAACTCCCAGAGCTTACTCAAACTCATATCCATAGAGTCGGTGATGCCATCCAACCATCTCATCCTCCGTTGTCCCCTTCTCCTCCTGCCTTCAATCTTTCCCAGCATCAGGGTCTTTTCAAATGAGTCAGTTCTTCACATCAGGTGACCAAAGTATTGGAGTTTCAACTTCAGCATCAGTCCTTCCAATGAATATTCAGGACTGATTTCCTTTAAGATGGACTGGTTGGATTTGCAGTCCAAGGGACTCTCTAGTGTCTTCTCCAACACCACAGCTCAAAAGCATCAATTCTTCAGCACTCAGACATTGCAGCCATGAAAATATATCCTGTGTGACTGCATGTATAGAAAGATCCAAAACAGGCAACACTAATCCATGGACAGGAGTGAAAATAATTTTTGGGTAAGAGTAGTAGTGGGAGGTGCCATGAGGGGGCCTCTTAGAAGTAATGATATTCTATCCTTGAGCTAGGTAGTATTTTTTTAATATTATAAATCTGCTTTATTTAGTGGTTGCAATTTGGCAAAGAGCAGAGGAAATATCACAGGGATTTAGGCCCTGTACATCACAGAACTGTCATTCCTGTTTTCATAATCACTGCAAGGGAGGACCCAACACCTGTCTGGTGGGAAATTTCCTGGGTCAGTGGCAAGTCAGGGGAGTTTCCTCTGTTGTAGCATAGGACCCAGGCAGTTACCTTCTGATGGTTGACAATGGAAGCTCAGGTGGAGCAGGTATTGGCAGAGAGGAGATGAGGGCTCTCATCAACCTCAATTCTAACTACAGGAGTAAGAGAAGTAGAAAGCAGGAGAGAGGAAGGAGCTGGAGGAGAGAGCAGTGCAGCTGAGAGGGGGCCTGAGACATTGTGGAACCCACCTGAAGGCAGGGCTTCCACGCTTGTAGCTCTTCTTGCTGGAGAAGGAGGTGGTACTGTATTTGAGGAGATGGGACTGCTGCCTCTGGTGGAGCTGAGGGCATTTCCCACAAAAAAAACTTTTTTAAAGTTTCCATTGTGAAATGTATTAAGCTTATATCATCGTATCATTTATATCATAAATTTATTTATGATTTGTGCACTTTTCTGTATGTATATGTGTGCTTCAATGAAAAGTTTACTAAAATTAAAAAAGAAAAATCAGAGAACTAGCTACGGCAGACAGAGGATCTATCAAAAGAAATTGAGGTGGCTCAGGGACTCTAATTATACAAGGAGCTCTTTCTCCCTTCTTTCTTCTGCTGAGTATGAATTAAAATAGCTTGCAAATTATATGACAAGCCCCACCAGCAGTTCCTAAACAGAATTACTCAGTAGCACATCTTATTTCACTGCTGATCAATCATTGATCCTTAACAGGTCAACAAAAAGGAATGCATCCATATGTATTGCAAAGTGCAATCTAATTAAAGACCTCTGTAGTCAGTCCCATGTTCTATATTATTGATTCCCCAAAATGTTGTTACACTGGAGGCGAACAAAAAGACTTTCCTGCATCAGTAAGCTTTCAGGATGTCAGACACTGAAAAGTGAATTGTGCCTCTGATTAATTGACTTTAATAATAATAATTTTATTTATATAGAGACCTTGCCAAGGTATTCAGGGAGCTGTAAAGCAACCCATAATCCATGATTAAAGCATTATACAAGCAATATATAACAGGACTCCCTCCTAAAGTAAAACAATGGGAAGAGATGGATGGGGCTGAGATATGAAGGTGCAGGAGAGGGGACGGGCTGTAGATTCAGTGTGGAAAGGGTGGGGGATAAATGCTTCGTTGGAGGAAGAGGGGAGTTTCCTGGGATTGGCAAAGGAGTGTAATTGAACAGAGTTGCATTGAAATAATGGCCTATGGGGAGTCAGTCTGAACCCTGCACTTCCTCCTCTCTGACTCTGATGAAGGGGGCACAGATAATCATCACATCTTTCCTGTCAGCTACATCCTATCTATGGGCAAAGGTTTTCATAATGATCCAAAGAGCAGAAGTTAAAGAAAAACATATAAATTATTCCTCACTTCTTGACATTGGCAAAAGATCTGGGTAATTTTCTTTTTATCAGCTCCTAGTGAAGTCCTGGGAAATATAAACCTGTGTGCAAGTGACTGTGAAGGTGCCCAAGTATGAGAATTCTGGGAGAACAACAGCAGGAACTGAGAATTAGGTGTGATCAGCTGGGGCTTCCTTCCTCCACAGACCCTTCCCCAGTTCCACCTGCATGCCTTTCCCATGCCTGCCCCAGCTCCCATCTGCCCACATGACCTTGCTCTTCACCCATGGCTCCTCTCTGGGTCTTTTCAGTTTTTTACTTTCTTCTCTTGTGGTTTGCAATCAATGCATGGACATTATTTTAAAATGTGCAAGGCAGAGAGGAATGTAAAGAAGTGGAAAAAAATTATCCCTAGTCCAACCACCCCAAACGCAACTGCTTTTTTGATATTTCCTAAAATATTGTATTAATGTGTGTGTGTAATGTATTTACAAGAATAACATCTGCATGGATATGTACCACAGTGTTGTCAGTGGTTATTCTAGGTGGTGGGATGATGGTTCTCACTTTTATCTTTATACCTTTATATAATGTTGGAAAAAACATACATATCTATTGGTTAAAAATCAGGGGAAAACAATAAATTAAAAAAGAGTCAAGCAGGTTATTTTTATTGAGATTTGTCACCTGATATTAAATGTTATCTAGCCCATCTTTTTTAGATGGGATGATATGATACAATTTGATTTCCAAAAAGATGAGTGGCAGATGGTGAAGCCACATTTTTGGACAGAATGTTGATGGTCTGCTTCTATTCCACTCTAGGTTACAAGTTTAATTTTTATTTAGTTTGGTTATGTAAGTAACAAGAAAAGAGGGTCATTGTAGGAAAAGTAAAGCTAATTAACAATAACCACAAGTGATGAGGTGAATGATTGAAAATGACACAGCCCCACTAGCAAGGTGATATGTGCGGTTAAACAGAAAAGCTGAGGTCGCTGAAGGGAATTTTTCCCTACTCAGGGCTGGGGCAGGGGAGTCCCTGTGGCTCAATTAACTCCACCTAATTCCTGGGTAAATTGAATAAAATGTTTATCTTATGTTGGGTAAATACAGTGGTTAATATCTACCCAGTAGACTGCAATGCTGTCTGCAATGAAAAAAAAAAAATTAAACCCCTCTTTTGTTTTGTTTTGTTCTTACCTAGGTTTGCTACATAGTCATGTGCCTTTGTTTGATGAAAGCTGAAAAGATGTTCTGGCAGGGAGGAAGTGGAGCCAGAGGTTACTGGGAATCCTTGGGCAATGAGTGATTGATTAGTGGGTGAGGAGTCAAGTGAGAGCTAGTGCCCTGGGTTGAATAAAAGAGCTTCCATTATTCAGGGAGTGCTAGAGAAGGATGGAGAGAAACTGCATGGAAGGCTGCCATGAGTCTAAGAAAAAAGCAGCTTTCTGGGAAAGAAAACAGACATTAGGGCAAAGAAGGCAACCGTATTCTACCCACTGAGCAAAAAAAATTAGGAAGGACAAAGGATAAAAAATGAGTATAGAAGGAGGCAGATTGTAGAATGTTATATGTGTTTTGCTTTTGTGCACTATTTCCCTTTTAATATTTGTCCTTCTCTTGATTGCTGATTACATAGTCACCAATTTTATAGATTTTTATGTTTAAGATGAGAGTTTGGTTCAAAGCCTACAACTGATGCTACATGATTGCTCAGTCTTATCTCTTGGCGTGTTTGTATTTCCCTGCAGTATGTGGTATCTGAGACTACTGCAGAAGAAAGAAAACAGGAAAGAATATAAGCCATCTCTCTTGCTTAAAGTGGGGTAGCAGCTGAGTCAAAGCTGGGATTATCAGGTAACAAACTGAGGTTCAATTCTTGGATTACTCTGATGTGATAAGACTGTCTTTCTCTAAACAGTGTTTGTCAGACTATCAGTTGGGGTCCATTACTGAATTGTGAAATCAGTTGGGTGGATTACTCAGCCTTTTTATAAAATTCGGGAAATAAAATAGAAAATATCAGAATGCATTGCATGTAGTAAGAACAAGTATTGTTTTATAAAACTTCTATTGTTTCTCACACATACACATATTCCTGTGTGTGTACTGATTTGCAATGTAAAATGTATTTTTTATATGGGTCAGAGTTTAAAAAAAGTAATTTCAAAGCTACTTTCATAGAGTACACTCTTCAATACGAACGAATTACAAGTTAAAAATATGGAAGCAGTATAATGAAAATTATACTTTATTATAATAATTTTCTACAAGGATTTTGAAGCAAGGAAAGCCCAGGCTTGAGTTGTTTCAAACCAGACCAAACAAAGACATTCTCAGAAATTGCGCCTAACTGGCAGATTAATAAACCTTTCAGTAAAACTGGTAGAGTTGACTATATCTGTGTGTGAGTGAGTATTAGCCTTAATATTACCTTTTGAAGTCCAAACAAATTAAATCTACAAATGTTCAATTTCTGGTAAATAATATAAGATATAGAGGCTAGTGGATCAGAGACTTAAACATAGTAGATAAGAAAAATACCACTTATATTTGCTTTGGAATATGCTACTTGAGTATTTTTTATTAGATTTACTTCACTATCTACATTTCCTATTTAACTGTATTGAGGTGAATTTCCTTCTCTGAACATAGACTTTCTGACAGTGGAGAAGGTAGGTGACTCAGAAGCAAACCAAGTGATTAAAAATTATCATTTTGACATTAAAATTTGCATCCACAAACTAGCTATTTTATAAGAGGTTTTTACAGCTGGCAGAATTCACAATTATGATATAAATATTTGTGTATTATTTTTTCTATTTTTTACTTGTCTAATCCAGCTTAATTCCTATTGAAGACGTTTTATCTTAGAAGTACAAAGACATTTTTATTCTTAGAAAGTTTTACACATAAGTCTGCCTGTTGTAGAGTCAGGGGAGGGTGAATAGCAGCCTGTTCTGACACTTACATGTGCACCCACCTGAATTGATCCATATACTCCCCGGCCATGTCCTGATACTTTTTCAGGCTGTAACCTAAGAACCTGGTATAGGATGGGTTAGCAGCTACCTAGATGTAAGAAAATAAATTAAGTAATAATGTATTTTAACTTTAACATGCTTTGAAGAAATCTGTACCTGAAATTCTCCTCAAAAAGAAGCACTCAGTGAAGAGAAGGTGGGGTGAGTGATGAGGATACATTGAGGAAGATAAAGAGCAGTGAAAAAAATCAATTTTAACAGTTTGGCACCAAATCTATAAGGAGAAACATTTAATTTTTTTTTCTTTGACAGTATTTCTAACTGAACTCATGGGCAATCAGTCTTTTATAAAGTAGCATTTTAAGAGACTACAGCCACAGATTGAAATGTGGTTGTTGCTTTTTGAATTTTCATTCACTGAAAATTTATCTTTCAATCTGTTCCTCACTTAATTGTTGGAGATATGTAGTACTCTCTTTAATAATTAGCAATCAGATTTCTTCAAAAGAAGAAAATCCCTTGCAAAATTATCTTTAAAAAAGTTGTTGATTAAAGAGCACTGTTTCTTGGTAAGAGTGCTGTAGATTACTTGGCAGCACACATCTTTATTCATGAACACCCTTTGAAATTCAGTTTTGCATGTATTTAATGTAATTTTTTCTTCAAAATGAATGAAGTTATTTAAAAATGAGAATAAATACCCACATTTAGTCCTCTGAAACAATTAAAATAGTTAAAAGTGATTATCCTTTAAAAACCTCTTTGCTTAGAAAAGCATATTGGCTATCAGTTATAGTCATTCTTTGTAACTTTTAAAAATATGAAACACAATCTTTATCAAAACCATAGCTGTCTCTTTGTAGAAATTGACAAGCTGATATTAAAATTCATGTGGAAATACAGGGAAGCCAGAATACCCAAAACAATCTTGAAAAAGAAGAGCAAAGTTGGAGGATACACAGTTAACAATTTCAAAACTTACTAGAAAGCTACAATAATCAAGACTGGCATAAAATTAGCATATGTTTAGACATATGGAACAATGGGACAGAATTGAGAGTCTTAAAAAAGATATATATTTATCATCACCTAATTCTTGACAGGGGTGAAAGAATTCAATAGAAAGAATGGTCTTTTCAAGTAATAATGCTAGGACAGCTGGAAAACTATGTAAAAATAATGAAGTCATACCTCTACTTCACACCACATACAAATTTTAATTCAAAATTAATCATAGACCTAAATGTAAGAACAAAAACTATGAAACTCTTAGAAGAAAACTTAGAAGTAAATCTTTGTGACCTTGGATTAGGCAACTGTTTCTTAGAAACAACACCAAAAAAACAGTTAACAAAAAGAGACATAGCTTGATTGAACATCATCAAGGATGAAAACTTTTGTGCTTGAAAGGACAGCATCAAGAAAGTGAAAATACAGCTCACAAAATGGGAGAAAATATTTGCAGATCACATATCTGAAAAAAGTTTGATATCCAGAATATGAAGAACATTTACAACTCAACAACAAAAGACAACTTAATATTAAAATGAACAAAGGATTTAAATAGACAGTATTCCAAGCATCTATTTAAATGGTCAATAAGTACATGAAAAGATTTTCAGCATCATTGTTACTAGGCAAATGTACATCAAAACACAAAGAGTTGGCCATGACTTAGCAACCGAACAACAACAATATCAAAACCAGTCCTTCCATGGTGTGTTAGTGGTAAAGAATCCACCTGCCAATGCAGGAGATGCAGGGAAAATTCCCTAGAGAAGGAAATGGCAACCCATTCCAGCGTGCTTGCTTGGGAAATCTCAAGGACATAGGAGCCTGGCAGGCTCTAGTCCATGGGGTCACAAAAGAGTCAGACATGACTTAGTGACTAAACAACATACATAACAACATCAAAACCACAATGGCACCACTTTACACACGTTAGGTTGGCTGTGATCGAAAAGATGAACAATCGTAAGTGTTGAAGATATGAAGAAGCTGGAACCCTCATGTATTGCCAGTGGGTATGTGAAATAGTTCAGCTGCCTTGGAAACAGCTTGGGAGTGCCTCAAAATATGAGAGTTACCATATGACCTAGCAATTACATTCCTAGATATTGACTCAAGGGAATTGCAAACATATGTCCACACAAAAATTTGTACATTAATATTCAAAGCAACATTATTCATAAAAGTCAAAAAGCAAAACCAACCCAAATGTCCAGTCAACTGACGAATGGGTAAATAAGATGTATATCCACACAATGGAGTTTTATTTTGCAGCAATGAATTATTCAGTTATGAAAAGAAATGGAATACTGATACAGTCTTCAACATGGATGAACCCTAAAATCATTGTGCTAAGTGAAAAAAGCAGACATAAAGGCCATTTATTATATGATTCCGCCCATATGAAATGTCCAGAATAGGCTAATCCATAGAGACAGAAAGCAGATTAATAGTTGGCAGGGCTGGAGAGAGGAGGGAATGAAGAGTGACTGCTAGAGGGAAAGGGATTTCCTTGAAGGGATGAGAATATTCTAGAATTAGTCATAATAGTATATACTAATACCACTAAAACATACACTTGGAAAATATTAATTTTATGATATGTGAAAAAGTATTAGTAGCACAGTCGTGTCCAACCCTTTGTGACTCCATGGACTGTATCCCGCCAGGCTCCTCTGTCCATGGAAATCTCCAGGCAAGAATACTGGAGTGGGTTGTCATTCCCTTCTTCAGGGGATCTTCCCAACCCAGGTCTCCTGCACTGCAGGCAGATTCTTTACCATCTGAGCTACCAGGTATGTGAATTATGTCTTCAGTTCAGTCGCTCAGTGAAAAACAAAAACAAAAAAGTTACTTTTTAGGGGACAATTGAGGCAATATAGACTTGGTCTTACATTAGACAATTTTAGGGAATAATTTCTAACTTTCTTAGGGTAAAAATGATATTATAGCTATAAAAAAAGAATATCATTATTTGAAATTGAAAAATTCTGAAATAGTTAAGGATCTAATTTATGATGTTTGCAACTTATTTTCAAATAGTTCAACAAGAGAGACATATCTTTATACATGCATAAATAAGCCAAAGTTAGTAAAACAACGGTTCAGTCTAAGAGGGGGCATCTAAGTATATACTCTACTCTTTTTTTCAGCTTTACTTGAAACTTTTCATAAAGTTGGGAAAAGAAGAAAAAAAAGGTCCCCTAAAGTTTCATCATTGTTGTCGTACAGTCACTAAGTTGTATCTGATTCTTTGCAACCCATGGACTATAGACAACCAGGCTCCTCTGTCCATGGGATTTCCCAGGTAAGAATGCTGGAGTGGGTTGCCATTTTCATCTCCAGGGAAAGTTTCATCATTAGGCACATAGTAAATACCATTCCAATCTCCTTTGTGGGTTTGATTTTAGAAGCAGGAGATAATTTATAAAATGCTATATGGAATTTAGTGATTTTTGTTTTAAAACTCTGCATTTTTAGAGATTGGAGTGTTTGTCACCACTGAATTGTGACAAATACAAAATCCATTATTTTATAAGTCACTTGTCTACCTTCATTATTTTATCTTCTAAATTTAAGACACAATTTACTTTCCTTGGGGTTTCCCTCATAGCTCAGCTGGTAAAGAATCTGCCTGCAATGCAGGAGACCCTGGTTTGATTCCTGGGTCGCAAAGATCAACTGGAGAAGGAATAAGCTACCCACTCCAGTATTCCTGGGCTTCCCTGGTGGCTCAGCTGGTAAAGAATCTGCCTGCAAGGTGGGAGACCTGGGTTTGATTCCTGGGTTGGGAAGATCCCCTGGAGAAGGGAAAGGCTACCCACACCAGTCTTCCGGCCTGGAGAATTCCATGGACTATACAGTCCATGGGGTCACAAAGAGTTGGACAGGATTAAGTGACTTTCATTTACTTTCCTATTCAAATTTTTTAGAAAAATTTCAGGGCTGTTCAGGGTTAGATGATGAATAGCTAGTAATGATTATTTTGATGGCAAATTTTATTTTCCAAGCTGCTGGAGAAAAATTTTTATCAGGACAGTCTTCAGAGAGTAAAAACAAGAACATTAGACTAGCTAGAAATTCACATCATGGGCTTCTTGAGAGGAACAGCTCATAAATGAGTACTGGACATC
This sequence comes from Oryx dammah, assembly GCF_014754425.2. Taxonomy (NCBI): domain Eukaryota; kingdom Metazoa; phylum Chordata; class Mammalia; order Artiodactyla; family Bovidae; genus Oryx; species Oryx dammah. Next base: position 45,762,957 of record NW_024070202.1, on the reverse strand, counting down.
TTATAAATAGATTGATGAGCTGACAGAATCTGGAACTGGAAAAGCAGAGAGAGCTTAGGCAAAATATTGTATAGACAAACCCCACTTAGGACTGACAAAGCAGCCCTCTTGGTGCTCAGGCCCTGGGGGCCTGGTTATCCTGGACCTTGTCACCTTGCCAGGCCATCTCCCCCTGACAGCCTCCTTCTGACCGTCCTTCCAACCACAAACCTTTCTGTTCCAGGGGGTGACCTTGGACCTCTGTGGAAACACTTATCAGTGAGACAAAGACAAGTTTTCAACTGAAGAGTTTTACCTTTTTCAAGAAGTAGGAAAGGCCTTACAGGTCAGCATGTACAGCACCTGAGTATGGAAACAACTGCTCAGTCATCAATTTACCCTCTCACTGGCAAGCTTTGCATATATGGACTGTCAGAGCAAGAATCCCATTGGTCTTGTTCATCTCTCTATGCCACTGACATAAGGTAAGTGCTCAGTTGATATTGATTGAATGAGCATTAGTGCCAACTAATACTATGTTGTGCCCTAATATTAGTGCCAACTATGTACAATACCCTGTGTCAGGTATTGGGGGTCTAGGATGCAAAAGACACAGTCCCAGCACTTGGAATTCTCAAACAGCCATAAACAAATTATAATATTGCAAGTACAATGGAGGGGTACATATGAGGTGTTATGAGATTACAGAGGTTAGGTAGACTTAGGAAAACTTTCCCAAGCTGCAGTCCTTAGTTACACTGATAGTTATAGCGCAATGGGGGATGGCTTCTTTCACTGAAAACTGCTTCTATTCTGATAATGTAGTTGAAACCCAGGGGCCCATGTAATCAATGTCTATACTCATTTGTACATGTTGGGCAGTTATTAAAGACCAAAAACACTTGAAAATGGCCTCTTCCCTGCTGCCTTTTGACTGACGTGACCTTCCGGTAAGGATCAGATCTTTTCTGTAGGAAGTGTTCTCTGATAATCTTGCTCAGATCCAACTTTCACTTACATACTCTGCCTTTGTTTTTACCAATTTGAAGTATCAGACATGTTGCTTTGAATTGCTGTTCCTTGTTTTGTGTATCTATATCATTTTTCTTGCTGGATTTTCAAAGGATGAGGGCAACCAGTTCTTTTCATTCCATTCTTCTCCCTTTACCTCCTTCAAGTAGAACTTTGACCAGAGCAGTTGCTTCATCATGGTTGCTCAAATGTATTGGCTTTGTTGTTACCAAATAGAAGAATATCACTGGGGGCTCCCTTTTCCTTTTCACTTGATTCAAGGCCTATCTGATTCTCTTTTGATGGAAAGAACTCCTCCCAATGCCTCCTGTGGGATGGTCAGTGCACTGATTCCCCTTTGGTTCAGTGAATGAGTGACTCAGTGAGACACTGACTAGCCAGACATGACGCTGCAAGGCAGGACTTGGGACAACATTGAATTTGTTCTAAGCTCCTGTCCCTCATCACTCCTTCCAGAGGTGCATTTTTATTCATTTCCATTTCTAAAACACACCACATAGGATCTGCAACTCATTCTCAATAAGATAATAAAGAATTGAAAAGATTTTAAATGTCTTTCCTTAGATTAATTGTAATTCAATAACCTAGCAAAATCTTAAACTAAGGAGTGAAGCTCCAACCATGCAATGTCAGATATTATACTGCAAGAGAAACAAATACTTTCTGGCCAGCTCAGTTTCCTCACCCATCTCAGCACCCTTCATAGACAGAAACCCAGCATGCTCCCAAGGGGTCACCAGTTCACATCTAATGTTGGCACTGATTGTTGCCTTCTTGGTGACAACTTCATATTTACATGAAATGAAGTGGTAATTTCATTTCCTGTTTCTGGTACAAGGATGCCCAGTGCACAAACTCCATCTAACAGGTTTCCATCAATAATTACCACTCTGTAGGAAATCAGACACCAGGGAGTGAATAACCTGGAGGAAAAAGCCTCTCTCCCTTGGGTGCTGCCTTTAACAAAAAGTTGACACATCCTTTGGCAGGGAAGGCTAAGAGGAAGGAGTAGAAAACTTGATGTGCAACTTTCCAACCTCTTCTGGAAATAAACTCAATAAGCTTTGGTATTCACCAGAATCTGATTTGCTAATCTTGAGAAAGTACTTTATAAGTTTAACATAAATTTAGAAGTACTCTTGCTGGGAGAACCATGCAGCACAATGGTTGTCCTTTTGACTTACAGCTGCAGTAGTAAGACCCTGCATGCATTTTAGATGTTCGATCATACTCTATCAAACTCTGCAGCTCTGGTGTGAACTCTGTGTAGATCATTTACTAGCTTTCCTGATAATAAAACATCAGAATATGAACATTTCTTTCCTTGAGATCATAACCAAGAGGTAGACACTGTATGTGGCTCTGTAGCTGTCGAAGCTGAAATACTGATATCAATCATTCATAAAAACTGGGGACACTATAAAAACTAATTTGGACTCAGATATTTAAAATCAGAGAACTGAAATAATAGGTTAGAAGTAGCAAATGTCGTGAATACTTCTTGAAAGTTCCTATATGCTGCTGCTGCTGCTAAGTCGCTTCAGTCGTGTCCAACTCTGTGGGACCCCATAGACGGCAGCCCACCAGGCTCCCCCGTCCCTGGGATTCTCCAGGCAAGAATACTGGAGTGGGTTGCCATTTCCTTCTCCAATGCATGAAAGTGAAAAGTGAAAGTGAAGTCGCTCAGTCGTGTCCAACTCTGTACGACCCCATGGACTGCAGCCCTCCAGGCTCCTCCGTCCATGGGATTTTCCAGGCAAGAGTACTGGAGTGGGGTGCCATTTGCTTCTCCAGTTCCTATATGAGATACTGACAAAAAAAAAAAAAAAAAAAGACACTGTATCTCAGAGTAATTATTTAATAACAATAACATGGACATTAATTCTTATGTTATTTTCTTCCAAATGATAATAATGCACTACATACATATAGTGTTTTACTCTTTATAAGGCACCACATCACAATGATTAAGAATATTGACATTACTAATTACTAGCTGTGTGACCTTGGATAAGTTTCTTTGCCTTTCTGTGTCTCAGTATTTTTCATCTGTAAAATGGAAATAAGAGTACCACCTACCATCTAAGATTGTTGAAGGCTGTGTTAAGACACTGAAAGCACATAAGGTCATGTCTGATATAGAGTAAGGGCTTCATAAATGTCATCTCAGTACTATTTTCTTTTTCATAATCTACATTCATCTGTTAATCAAAATAAGTATTATATAAGTGTTTAAATAACACAATAAGTGTTAAAGTATGTTGGTGTGGTAGCCAGTGATAGAACTAGCTTATGCAGAGAGGCAACTTACTTTGACTTATGGGATCCAAGGAATGGTTGGATACCCAAAACTATGGGAAGGTCCTCCAGCTCACTAATTTGTTCTTTGACTATAATCATTCTGCTATTAAACCCATTTATTGTATTATTCTCTATCACAATATGTTCAGTTGCCTGTTTTTCATAATTATTTTTCTCTGCTTCATGTTTCTAATATTCCTTATATCTCTGAATTTTTTATTCATTTAAAATGTTTCTTACATTAATCCTGCTTTTTGCATGCAAGTTGTTCAGTATTTGCTTTCATTTTATAGTGTTTGTCCTTGTAAGAGATCTCATTGTTTGTTCCTTGGGATCATCAGCTGGCTTTGTGTTCTGGAGGTCTTCTGTTTACTCCTCCAGATCCACTCACCATCTTTTCCCACCCTGCTCAGTATCCTTTAAGACTGACCCAAACAAACAACTTCTACAGGTTCCCTTGCCCTCTGGCTTCTGGAAGGAATCATCAGGAGAATTGTGGGAGGGAGAGTGTGAGGTCAAGGGTATTTATTCTCTCACTTCCCTCCCTATAGTATTGTCTGTGTCCTTGCCTGAAGATTGGAATCTGGACTGTCTTCTTTTGATCCTAATATCTCTTACCTCCTTCCAGGTCTGTTACTAGTACTTAAGTACTTCCATATGCTGCCCACACAACTGTAAATAGTCTTAATATTAAAGTTTTCTCAAATTATCAGGTTGAATATGCCACTATCTCCTGCTGGGTCCCTGGCTAATATATTCAGCTAGTGATGTCTACCTGGAGAGAAGAACAAAAGCTTATTAGACACTGACTAGCATTTCTTTGAGTTAGAAAATAGAGAATTCTAGACCAGGTGATTTCAGGGAAATGACCCATGGTGGAGAGACCCTCAAGCTGAAACAGAAGTATAAGCCATGCCCCCTATCCTTTCCACCCAGAAGTTCAGCTCCTCTTCTTGGGAACTGCTTTTATCCTAGGATGCCATTGCTAAAGTTGTGGGGGTTCTTTGAGAAAGAACAGGTTGCTCAGGTGCTTGACAGCTCATCTATACTTAAACTGTCTATTCTTTATCTCTGCAGCTTCCAGAGCTTCTTAAAAGCTCTGTGGTTGTGGTAGAGAAGGCAATAATCTCTACTTAGGGAATGTTGGAAAGAGAAAATATCATAACTAGAAAATTTCCTGCCTGCATATCACCATTTGGTTCTTTAAAGCATGCCTCATCATCTATCCTACCCTAGACCCAATCACCTTCTGTTTCTCAAAGAGTTTCTTAAAGTTTGTTTTTGTTGTTGTTTTAAAGATTTAGAGCCAGCTCTGAGCTCTTCAACTTCTCTTCAGTATAGTTTGGGGAATGAAATCATTGGTGGAATTCCTTGAATCTGTAATTGAACACCAGTGCTCAAAAGATGCTTATGTTTTGTTAGCGTTGATGTTCTGATTCACTAGGGCAATGATTATTTGCCCAAGGAAGACTCTCAAAGGTTATTGATTGGGCTGATAATAAACAGAGTCAATCCTCAGAGCTAACGCAATCCATATCCCTAGGAATGTCTGTACCCAACACTATCACAAAGGGACAGATAGAAAATCTCTGCCCAAGGTTCCTGCAGACCTTCTTTTACAGGAAGGTCTGGCCCTACCTTCTATGGTTATTATTACTAACACTGTCCTGAATACTATAGTGGATATCCTGATGTACCACCTAGGCCCCCAACAGGAATGAAGGATTATTATCCCAGCTTTCGGTGTGCTATCAGCCCTTTGGGGGGATTGCCTTGATTGAAGAGATAAAAGGAGATATGATGAGAAGACGCTGATGCTAAATGTAACGGAGAAATCAGAGAACTATTAAAGTTTCTACCTTTGAGTAGCTCACAGTCTTGCTAGGAAGATAACTCACAAATAAAAAGAAGTATAATTGAAAAAACAAGAGTATGTGATAAACCACAAGAGTGAGCCAGGCAACAACTACAGTAATTTTCAAATTTGGAAGAATATGCATGAGGTTCATTTGGACAAGGCTAATCATGGAAGATTCTGTATGTAGGAGATAACTGTAAAGAGACTTAAGCCTGGATGGAATTAGCTAGGATATGCTGCAGATATGGTTGATCTAGGAAATTCTTAACCCTAACAGTTCAGTTAGTTCATTCTCTCCGTTGTGTCTGACTCTGTGACCTCATGGACTACAGCATGCCAGGCCTCCCTGTCCATCACCAACTCCCAGAGCTTACTCAAACTCATGTCCATTGAGTCAGTGATGCCATCCAACCATCTCATCCTCTGTCGTCCCCTTCTCCTGCCTTCAATCTTTCCCAGCATCAGGGTCTTTTCAAATGAGTCATTTCTTCACATCAGGTGATCAAAGTATTGGCGTTTCAGCGTTAACATCAGTCCTTCCAATGAATATTCAGACTGATTTACTTAAGGATTGACTGGTTGGATCTTCTTGCTGTCCAGGGACTCTCAAGAGTCTTCTCCAATACTACAGTTCAAAAGCATCAATTCTTCGATGCTCAGCTTTCTTCCTAGTCCAACTGTCACATCTCACATACATGACTATTAGAAAAACCATAGCCTTGACTAGACGGACCTTTGTTGGCAAAGTAATGTCTCTGCTTTTTAATATGCTGTCTAGGTTGGTCATAATTTTCCTTCCAAGGAGTAAGTGTCTTTTAATTTCATGGCTACAGTCACCATCTGCAGTGATTTTGGAGCCCCCCCAAAATAAAGTCTGTCACTGTTTCCACTGTTTCCCCATCTATTTGCCATGAAATGATGGGACCAGATGCCATGATCTTCGTTTTCTGAATGTTGAGCTTTAAGCCAACCTTTTCCCTTTCCCTTTTCATTTTCATCAAGAGGCTCTTTAGCTCCTCTTCACTTTCTGCCATAAGGGTGGTGTCATGTGCATATCTGAGGTTATTGATATTTCTCCCGGCAATCTTGATTCCAGCTTGTGCTTCATCCAGACTAGCATTTCTCATGATGTACCCTGCATATAAGTTAAATAAGCAGGGTGACAATAGACAGGCTTGATATGCTCCTTTCCCTATTTGGAACCAGTCTGTTGTTCCATGTCCAGTTCTAATTGTTGCTTCCTGACCTGCATACAGGTTTCATAAGAGGCAGGTCAGGTGGTCTGGAATTCCCATCTCTTTTAGAATTTTCCAGTTTATTGTGATCCACACAGTCAAAGACTTTGGCAGTCAATAAAGAAGAAATAGATGTTTTTCTGAAACTCTCTTACTTTTTCGATAATCCAATGATGTTGGCAATTTGACCTCTGGTTCCTTTGTCTTTTTGAAATCCAGCTTGAACATCTGGAAGTTCACGATTCATGTGCTGTTGAAGCCTGGCTTGGAGAATTTTGAGCATTACTTTACTAGTGTGTGAGATGAGTGCAATTGTGCAGTAGTTTGAACATTCTTTGGCATTGCCTTTCTTTGGGATTGGAATGAAAACTGACCTTTTCCAGTCCTGTTGCCACATACATGACTACTGGAAAAACCATAGCTTTGAGTAGACAGACCTTTGTTGGCAAAGTAATGTCTCTGCTTTCTAATATGCTATATAAATTGGTAATAGCTTTTCTTCCAAGGAACAAGCATTTTTTAATTTCATGGCTGCAGTCACCATCTGCAGTGGTTTTGGAGCCCCCCAAGATAAAGTCTGTCACTGTTTCCATTGTTTCTCCATCTATTTCCCATGAAGTGATGGGACCAGATGCCATGATCTTTGTTTTTTGAAGGTTGAGTTTTAAGCCAGCCTTTCACTCTCCTCTTTCACCCTCATCAAGAGGCTCTTCAGTTCTTCTTCACTTTCTGCCATGTTTGGTGTCATCTGCATATCTGAGGTTATTGATATTTCTCTCAGCAATCTTGATTCCAGCTTGTGCTTCATGAGCCCAGCATTTCTCATGATGTACTCTGCATATAAGTTAAATAAGTAGGGTGACAATATACAGCCTTGATGTACTCCTTTCCCAATTTGGAACCAGTCTGTTGCTCCATATCTGGTTCTAACTGTTGCTTCTTGACCTGCATACAGATTTTTCAGGAGGCAGGTCAGGTGGTCTGGTATTCCCATCTCTTGAATAATTTTCCACAGTTCGTTGTGATGCACACAGTCAAAGGCTTTAGTGTAGTCAATGAAGCAGAAGTAGATATTTTTCTGGAATTCTCTTACCTTTTCTATGATCCAGTAGATGTTGGCAATTTGATCTCTGGTTCCCCTGCCTTTTCTAAATCCAGCTTGAACATCTGGAAATTTATCAGATAGTGTCTTTCCTATTTCAAATTAATTGACATGTGTTTGAGAGAATTCATTACCACAATGGCCATGAGAACAGTCAAATGACTCAATTTTTTCCCCCCAAATGCCTGCTCAGTTTCACAACAACCCTATGAGACAGAAACTATCATTATTCCCAACTTACCAATCAGGAAGTAAGGCGCAGGATGGATAAGTGAGTTTCTCAAGATTACACAGCTAGTAGGTAGTTGTGTTAGGATCCAAGTCCAAGGAGTCGAGCCTAAGCATGTGTTCTCCTACCATATTTCCAAGGCTTTCCTCTGAGACAACAAATGTTAAGACTTGGATTGAAATTGTTTATGAAGTGATAGTTATAGCTATGAAGTGATAGAAGAAGACTTGTTTATCTTTTTTTTTAATCTTTTTTGAGAAAGCAGTTTTTGCAGCAGCCCAAATTATATCATGAGTAAGTGAAACTGTTGTTCATTAGATCTCCAGGATAGTATAACTCTCACTTGGCAATTGCTGTAAGAGGTGAAGAAGATAAACAATCCTAAATGTTCACTTTGGGAACATGGATATCATTTCTAGTCATATAGTGTTCATTAACCTAAGTTTCATTTACCCCAGGCAAATGCATGTTTCTGGGTGTGGAAGGATGAAGGAAAGGGAGATGGTGTATTAAAAAAAAAAACAAAAAAAAAAACCCACAAAGAACAGAAACAGAAGTAATGGAAAATTACCCCTTGCCCTTTCCTTTAATGGCAGTCTCTGATGCACATATGCAGACCGCCTTAGTGTTTTTAGTGAAAGTTAATAAAACAGAATTTGTTTTGGAGATGAGACAGTACCTTACCTGATGGCTGAACTATTTTGAGTTCAGCCTTTGTGGCTCTATTGAACAGAACCCAGGTGTTCAGAGGTGGCTGCACAGAACCCAGTCAGTTTGCACAGAGAGACAAATGGGCTTTTTATAAACATGGGGAAAGCTATGCATTGATTCAAGGAATTCCTGAAATCACTGGTTCCTTTTAATGACTCCTCTCTGATGAAGTGTCATCTGCAGGTAAACATGGGATCAAAGTTCTGATTTCCTCCAGGATTAATCATTTTCTTCTTTATCTCTGTCAAAGTTCTTTGATATGGCAAAAATTCCTTTTTCAGCTGAACTTACTGTATGTTTAGATTTCAATCAATATTAGTAAATATTGACTTGAAAGGTCACTGCTTGCTTGAGGGAAAAGGGTTACCATTAAAAAAATTCCCATTTGCCAATTTTTTACTCTACTTCTTTCCATAAAAGAGGTAAGCTTTAAAATCTTATTGATCTGAGAAAAAAAAGTTTGGTCAACATTCTTTCACTGTTTCACTTTATTCCAAAATATTTGGGGGAATTTTTCTGATTCTACATGTACTTTGTAGCATAGTTTTTATAAGTACAGTTTGAAATCACAAACATTTTAACTGAATTGTGTGATTCTACATCTCTCATTGCCTAATATTGAGCAAGATACCAACTTCAAAAAAGAAGATAATGACAAGACGTACATTTTATGGCAGTTTTGAGAGTCAAAGGTTATGATCAATATGAAGACTTTGGTTCAGTGCCTGGCACATAAGTGCTTAATAAATATTAGCTGTTAATGCTATTGTAATATTTTAAAATGTATGTATATGCAGGTTATGGTGTATGTTTGCATAATCTAAAAACTGCTACACATTACAGAATCCAGTTGTAAATGAGCTCAGTAATTTTTTTAAAAGATCCATGAAGTTAAAAATCCTTGAACAGAGATATCATTTGTAAAGGTATATCCAATGTGATTTTTAAAAATGAAGCATCCATGCCAAGCAAACGTTATTCTATTCAAATTCATAAGGTCACAATGCCCAGTATAGTTAAAAATATGTTGTTCATTTGCTAAGTCCTGTCTGACTCTTTGCAATCCCAAGGCCTGTAGCCTGCCAGGCTCCATTTGTCCATGGGGTTCTCTGAACAATACTAGAGTGGATTGCTATTTCCTTTTCCAAGGGGTCTTCCCAGATCAGAGATCAAACACATGTCTCCTGTGTTGGCAGGCAGATTCTTTACCACTAAGCCACCAGGGAAGCCTGGTTAAAATAACATATATATAAATACATACTAATTGAAATGATAATATATGCAAATTGAAAATACACACTAGTGTGTGTGTAAATATGATGATCAGTATTTCAAATAGGGAACCGTAGGCCTGTCAGTTAGTGACAGTGACCTTTTTCTTGTCATAGACAACTGGGGAACTGCATTGCAGAATCATTTTTATGTATTTTTTAAAAAAGGCAGATATCAGGGTCTCACCTTGAATCAGAGCTTCCAAGAATGGAACCCAAACACTTGCAATTTTTTGTTACTGTGGTCCTGCTGTAAGTAACTGGAAAACTGGGGAACATATATGAAAACTGTGGTTTTTTGACATTGGATAACAGGCCATTGCAAGACTGTGATCCATGGAAGGAGACAAACAAATGAGAAAGTGAAAGTGAAAGTGAAAGTCACTCGGTGGTGTCTGATTCTTTGCGACCCCACAGACTGTATAGAATTCTCTAGGCCAGAATACTGGAGTGGATAGCCTTTCCCTTCTCCAGGGGATCTTGCCAACCCAGGGATTGAACCCAGCTCTCCCTCACTGCAGGCGGATTCTTTACCAACTGAGCCACAAGGGAAGCCCAAAAATGAGATCAATTTGTTGAACTCCCTCTTAGAGGCTGTGTGCAAGGAGGACCCTAACAAAGCCTGAAGATTTCATGGTGGGGTTCTTGCAGGCTGAAACGGCACAGGATTTGTGGAGCAGAGTATCATGGAAGAGGAAGTGGTAAAGAGAAATCTCCAGAGATTAGCATAGGGTTCCCCGAGTCTATGGCTAGGTACCAATTTATGCATGTGAAATACACACACACACACGCGCACACACACACGCACACAGACTATATGTGTATATATATTAGGGGAGTGGATGACATTTTTCTTGATATTATGTTTGAGAAGTTCATCCATGATGTGTGGCAGTAGCACCTTCATATCATTGCTCCTTATTATCATATGAACTTTATTGTTTATTCTTGTATTATTAAAGCACATAGTATTTATCATTTGGTGGTTCATAGAACTTTGGTTTTTATGTTTTTTATTCATTTTTAGTTATTACACATAATGGTGCTATCAATATTTTCATGTATCTTTTGGTTCATATATACAAGCATTTTTCTTCAGTGTAAGCCTAGGGGAGGACTAGTTGGATCATAAGATACATATACATGTAATGTACATTTTCCCAGAATGGTTGCACCAACTTTACTTCCACTAGAAGATATGTGAGGTCAAGTTGTTCCATAATCTCATCAACACTTGATATTGTCAGTCTTTATAATTTTAGCCATTCTGGTGGACGTGTATTGATATCTCATTGGAGTTTTTTTGTGTGTATTTCCCTGTTTAGTAATAATATTGAACACATATTCATATGCTTTTTACCATCTAAATATCTTTCTATAGGAGTATCTATGTTTTTCTTATAAATTTATAGAAATTATTTTTACACATTCTGGACACAAACCCTTATCTGTACTATGATTTTCAAACATCCTCTCCAACATAGTGGAAGATCTTTCACTGTCTTATTGGTGTCTTTTACTTTAGGAACAGGAGTTCCTAAATTTAATTTGTTCTGATTTATTTATCTTTTCTTCTACAGCTAGTGCTTTTTGTGTTCCATTTTGGAAATTTTTGCTCATCTTACTTCATGAAGATATACTCCTGAGTATTTTTTCTAGATTTTTTTCCTGTCATGACCATGGGAGCAGTCAAATTTTATTTTCAGTTTTCTCTTTCATATGAATGTCCATTTGCTGCAAGACCATCTTCTCCCTTCTGTGCTGTGCCCCCTTTTACATAATCAAGTGTCATATATGGATAGGTCTTCTGCTGGATTCTGTTCTCTTCCAATTCTCTATTGTCTATCCTTATGCCAGTACCACCATCTCAACTGTAACAGCTTTAGAACAAGTCTTGATATTCAGCAGTGTGGCTCCTCCCAGCTCTGATCTTTTTCTTCAAATGTGTCTCAGCGATTATTAGCTCTCTCTGTGTGCATATAGATTTTAGAACCAGTTGGTCAATTTCTACTTTTTTTTCCTTTCACTTGTGAGATATAATTGGCATACAGAGCTGTGTGAGTTTAAGGTGTACAGCCTAATGATTTGACTAGTATACATTATGAAATGATTACCACAGTAAGTTCAGTGAACATTATCATCTCATATAGATACAATATAAAAGAAAAAGAAATTTTTTCCTTATGCTGAGAACTTTTAGGACCTACTCCCTTAACAGCTTTTGTATTTAACATACAGCAGTGTTAATTATATGTATCATGTTGTACATTATATCCCTAGTATTATTGATCTTGTAGCTGAAAGTTTGTACATTTTGATTGCCTTCATCCAATTCCCCTTCCCTTCTCTCTATTTCCACGTAGATTTTAGAACCATTGGCCAGTTTCTACTGTTTTGTGTCAGTTGTAATATGTTCCTGGAATTTTTTCATTTTACCTAAACTTGAAAATCTCTCATCATAAATCCTAATATCTTCATATTCATTTCAGTTCAGTTCAGTCGCTCAGTTGTGTCCGACTCTTTGTGACCCCATGAATCTCAGCACACCAGGCCTCCCTGTCCATCACCAACTCCTGGAGTTCACTCAGATAGTCGGCAAAGTAATGTCTCTGCTTTTGAATATACTATCTAGGTTGGTCATAACTTTTCTTCCAAGGAGTAAGCATCTTTTAATTTCATGGCTGCAGTCACCATCTGCAGTGATTTTGGAGCCCCCAAAAATAAAGTCTGACACTGTTTCTACTGTTTCCCCATCTATTTCCCATGAAGATGGGACCGAATGCCATGATCTTCGTTTTCTGAATGTTGAGCTTTAAACCAACTTTTTCGCTCTCCTCTTTCATTTTCATCAAGAGGCTTTTTAGCTTCTCTTCACTTTCTGCCATAAGGGTGGTGTCATCTGCATATCTCAGGTTATTGATATTTCTCCCGACAATCTTGATTCCAGCTTGTGTTTCTTCCAGTGCAGCGTTTCTCATGATGTACTCTGCATCGAAGTTAAATAAGCAGGGTGACAATATAAAGCCTTGACGTACTCCTTTTCCTGTTTGGAACCAGGCTGTTGTTCCATGTCCAGTTCTAACTGTTGCTTCCTGACCTGCATACAGATTTCTCAAGAGGCAGGTTAGGTGGTCTGGTATTCCCATCTCTTTCAGAATTTTCCAGTTTATTGTGATCCACACAGTCAAAGGCTTTATCATAGTCAATAAAGCAGAAACGGGCGGGTCATGGTGGAGAGGTCTGACAGGATGTGGTCCACTGGAGAAGGGAATGGCAAGCCACTTCACTATTCTTGCCTTGAGAACCCCATGAACAGCATGAAAAGGCAAAATGATAGGATACCAAAAGAGGAACTCCCCAGGTCATTAGGTGCCCAATATGCTACTGGAGATCAGTGGAGAAATAACTCCAGAAAGAATGAAGGAATGGAGCCAAAGCAAAAACAATACCCAGCTGTGGATGTGACTGGTGATAGAAGCAAGATCCGATGCTGTAAAGAGCAATATTGCATAGGAACCTAGAATGTCAGGTCCATGAATCAAGGCAAATTGGAAGTGGTCAAACAGGAGATGGCAAGGGTGAACGTCGACATTCTAGGAATCAGAGAACTAAAATGGACTGGAATGGGTGAATTTAACTCAGATGACCATTGTATCTACTACTGCGGGCAGGAATCCCTCAGAAGAAATGGAGTAGCCATCGTGGTCAACAAAAGAGTCCGAAATGCAGTACTTGGATGCAATCTTCATATTATCTATTTTATTGTCAGAAGGACTGGTGGTAATATCCCTTTTTCATTTCTAGTATTAATCATTTTTGCCTTCTTTCTTTTTCCATTGAGTAGTCTTGCAAAGGTATTATCAATGTTCATAATCTTTCTAAAGAATAATTTTTTTGCTTGGTTAATTTTTCTTTTATATTTATTTTCTTTTAAAATTCTGCTTTTATAATTGCCCTACTTTTACTTATTTTGCATTTCTTTTTCTTTTTGCAACTTCTTGAGATGGATACTTAAACCACTGATTTTAAGATGCTTTGTTTTTCTAATATACATGTTGACATTTATACATTTCCCTGGAAGCACTGCTTTCATTTCTCACAAACCTTACTATACTGGATTTTCATTAACAATCAGTTCAAGTGATTTCTAATTTTCATTTCGATTACTTCTGTGTACCAGGTTATTTAGAAGTATATTGTTGAAATTTCAAACGTGGGAGTTTCCTAGGTTTTTTTTTGATGGGGGGGTGGTGTTTTTGATATCTAATTTATGCCTACTATAGTGGGAGAATGTACTCTCTAATTTTAAACTTAAGAAATTTGTTAGAGTAGCTAATGAACTAGCATATGTCCAATTTAGATAAATGGTGTTGCAGTTAGGTGTACTCTTCTACATATGATAGTTGGGTCAAGTGTATTAATTGTCAAGTTACTAATACCAGTTACTCGTAATATGAGGATTTACCAGCTAAAGTGACTATTTCATTCTTTTTATTTCTCTGCTGAAATTCTCTTTTTTGTTCTTTTAGTTCCTTTTAGTAATTTAGTTAAACATATTATTTTGAAGTTCATGCCTGATAACTCTGTCAGATAAAATAATAAGTATCTAGCGTATGTTTCCAGATACCCGGGAGAAGGGATAGGCTACCCACTCCAGTATTCTCGGACTTCCCTGGAATTCAGCTGGTAAAGAATCCACCTGCAATGACAGAGACCTTCTTTTGATCCCTGGGTTGGGAAGATCCCCTGGAGAAGGGAAAGGCAACCCACTCCAGTACTCTGGCCTGGAGAATTCCATGAACTGTATAGTCCATGGGGGTCCCAAAGAGTGGACACAACTAAACGACTTTCACATCATGTGTTTTATTATCTTGGCCTTTAGTTAAGTAGTGTCTTCTCAAATGCCTAAATATTTTTCACTGGGTATCATACACTGTATGTTAAAAAAAAAAAAAATGGAGAGGAATTGAAGTTCTAGATAATGTTAGCTTCCTTCAATGAGAATTTTCTTTTTCTTCTGTAGTTTGGTCTTGAGCTAGGGCCTCCAGATCACTTTACAACCAGAAATTGAAATGGTTAGAAGTTGGATGTCAGTATCTGGCAGGGCTTTACTCCCAATGTATATCCCTGTGGGGTCCAACTCACCTGTACAAATAAATTCCTTCTCTACAGAAAGCCTGAGCTTCCATTTTTGCCCACTAGACCTGTGTCTGCTTTAAGTTCTGCCCAACTTCTCATTTACTACTTGTAAGAATGCTGTCCCTCTTGAAAGGATAGTGCTACCAAATGCCAGAGTCACCTCTTTGGGCTTCCTGCCTCTCCCTAAGATGCTTCCTGACATGTCTTTACGGCCTTGGTGGTGTATGTGTATTTCAGCTTTCCTAGTTTCAGTGGGGAGTTTGGTCCAAACAACTAATTTTTGATGGCTAAAAAGTAGAACTCCTAGCCCAGAGAATTTTAAGCTAACAGCAATCTCATCTCATATTATGTGTTAATTGGTTTAGTAAACACAGACCTATGTCTAGAATTCTCCTAGCAGATTTGTGAGCTTAAAAAAAGGATTGTTGTTGCTTTAAGCTAAGGTTTAGCATGACTTAACTATACAACTGTAGTAAGTGATGCATATTTTGTTATTTGTATCTGATTTTGGTACTGCTGGCATAAGAAACCTCCAAAACATCTTATCACCCTTGCCATCTCATGGTTCATGGTAGCTGGAGGAGACACAAGAAGAGTGTTAGTGAAAACCTAAAGGGGCTTGAGAAGAGCATTAGCAGAAGTCTAACCTCCCCCCTACCACCCCCACCAAAAGACGCTTTCAATAAGGGCCTAAAGGAAAGAGGAGAGGAGAGATGAACCAAAAATGAACTGTGGCAGGGAGAATTCTAAGACCACCCCCATGCTCTCCACCTCCTGATGTGGCACCCACAGTTAGGTTATATGGCAGAAGGAATTTCACGGATACAGTTAAAGTTCCTAATCAGCTAACTGAGTTAATCAAAGAAATATTACCCTAGTGGGATTAACCTAACCAAGTGTGTGTGTTCTCAGTTGCTCAGTTGTATCTGACTCTGCAACCCTATGGACTGTAGCCCGCCAAGCTCCTCTGTCCATGGGATTTTCCAGGCAAGAGTACTGGAGTACATTGCCATTTCCTGCTCCAGGAGATCTTCCTGACCCAGGGATTGAACCCACATCTGTACTGGAAAGCAGATTCTTTACCACTGAGTCTCCTGGGAAGCCTTTAAAATTTTGGACAGTGGTCCATTTCTGTGAAGAGATTTGAAATGTGAAAAGGCTCTGGAAGGGCCACCTGGTAAGGACATGACAGTGTCCTCTAGGATATGAAAACAGGAACAGAGACCTCAGTTATACAGTCCAAGGAAGTGAATTCTGCCATCAACTCAAGGAGCAGCAGATCTTTCTCCAGATAACCAGTTGCCTGGTTATAGCCATGTGAGACCCTGAGTGGAGGACCCAGCTGAAATATGCTCTGAGATAATAAATCTGTGTTGCTTTAAGCTCCTAATTTGTTGCACAGAAATAAAAAACAAAACCAAAAAACTAATATGGCAGTTGTTCAGTTTTGAGGGGAACTGGATGAAATATAAAGAAGCCAGTTTTTTTCAGATTTGAACATAAAAGGTACCTTTTCTCAATCAGATAAGATGGCAAACCACTCTCAAATTAAGAAATGGCTTCTAGACAAAGATCAAATCTAGGCTGGGCCTGTAGGATTCTTTTATAAAGCTTCAGAATGATGTAAGATGGCACCTCAGAGACACACTCAAATACAAAAAAGTTTTAGTTTTTCTAAAGATCTTAAAGCATGCCTTACAGATTCTTGTTATGCAATGGAGCATTTTAGAATCTTAAGGGATTATCACATAGCAGCTTCATTAGGACCCCAACTTCGAAGAGAGCTTATCTTAAAGAGACTGAGGTTGTGGCTTTCTTAAAAGGACTGAATTCATGGAGAACTCACAGGATATTTTAGAGAACTCTTCTGATGAAAGCACTTTCAGCTTAAACTAAGAACCAAAAACAACAGAAAATCATTTCTAAGGAGCTGAACTAGGCTTCCACAAGAAATTAACCTGTGCTTACCTGTTTTCCAGAACTACTATGGACCAGCAGCTATTGTATGCCTCTATATCTTCCCTTTTCCAACTTCCCTGGTGGCTGAGATGGTAGTGTCTGCCTGCAATGTGGGAGACCTGGGTTTGATCCCTGGGTCAGGAAGATCCCCTGGAGAAGGAAATGGCAACCCACTCCAGTATTCTTGCCTGGAAAATCCCATGGGCCGAGGAGCCTGGTAGGCTACAGTCCATGGGGTCGAAAAGAGTGGGACACGACTGAGTGACTTCATTTTCACATCTCCCCTTTTCCAGCTTTAGTCTTTGAATCCACTGCCTGCCTTCCAATTCAGTGTCTCCTCCATGATGGCCCATGGCAAAACAAAGCCAAAGCAGCTTATGGCTTGCATTGAAGCCCATGGTCTCTGAAGGATCCATGCAGCTGGCTCAGGTGTGCTTGAGCTGCCACAGACTTCTCCAGATAGAAGAGCAAGGTTGTGGAGACAGCAACTGACCAGCTGGCTCCTCACTTTTTTGCCTTAAGAATTCTCCATCTTTCTCATCATTAAGTACGTATGCACGAGCATGAATACACGCATAAGCATGTATGTATGTGTCCAAGGGTGTTTGGGTGTCTTCCCAAGAGGACTTTCAAGCAATTCTCTCCTAACTTTTCCTCCTCAAACTGATGTGTGCCCTTCCATCCAACAGAAAAACCCTCTGCCCCTTTGTAACCAAGTCCATTTCCCTAGTTTAAGAGAGAAAAACCTCAACTAGCTCTTTGGCAAACACAGGGTATGTAAGAAAGGGGCATGCTCATATCAGATATTGCCCAGCACCTATTTTAGTAGCTCTTCCCTCAGCAGATCGTCTCCATGGGTCAGTCGTGGCTAGAGACAGCTCCTGGGCATCCCAGGTGTAGCTGCTGAACTCCCAGGATGTCCTCATTAGCATAGATCCAGACTCTGCACAGATGTAAAGAAAAAACAAGGAAAAAGAAATCTGTCATTCAATTCTTTCAGAGATTCTGTAAAAGAAAAGGTGGACTGACCAAATTGCATAATTCTCCAACCAACAAGCTCACCAGAAAGTGTGGACTTTCTTTAAATGAAAGAGCTGAAGAAGAGAGTTTTCTAAAATGGGGCACATGTGTTTTTTCCTTTCCTGAGGGAAAACCTGTTCAACTTTGGGTTTCACCGCTCATAAATTATCAAGTTATTTCTCACTTACGACATAAATATCAGTCTGGTTGGTATATATCCACTAGCACATCAGCTGAGACTGAAGAGAGCTAAATTTACAAAACATTAAATCAATAAGCATGTGTGAATGGGTAAACAGCGTGATATCCTTCACTTAATAAGGCTGAGGCATTGCTGTTAATCATCTGTTTTGCAGCTTCTGAAATTTTTTTTCTTTTAATTTTATAGTGTTGCTAGAAGCCCAGATGAGTGAGGTCCTTCTATCAGAAGAAGAAAACAATGTATCTCAAAATAGGAAATGAGAAATATTCCCAAGAAGATGAAACCATAATATCTGAAGTGCTGCAATCATTGCAAGATGCTGTAATCATAAGGAAGAAATAATAGCTACAGTGCTTAAACTAAGGAGAAACCCCAGAATAGACAGGGTTACCAGTTGTCTCTCAGGAAAACACCAATCTTCCAGATGGCAAATGGAGGTACAAAAGAATAAAAATAGCATGTTTGCTCCCTTCTCTGTTCTAGGACTCCCCCAAAACATGTCTCTAAACCCACAAGAACAGACTGGCAGTCTCTGTATAGAAGTACCCACCCCCACCATGGGCTTCCCTTTTATGTTACTAAATACAAGTCATTACAGGCTGGATTGGAGTATTTCAACTGCTTTATTCGCAATGCCCAGACCAAGAACAACATACTAGAGGGAACCACCAGCAGATGAGAGATTTCATCTGGTAGAAGATGTTAATGACCACTGCAGATTGGTGGGAGCTATAGCTTCCTGGTGGCTCAGAGGGAAAAGCGTCTGCCGGCAATGCAGGAGACCTGGGTTCTATCCGTGGGTTGGGAAAATCCCCTGGAGAAGGAAATGGCAACCCACTCCAGTACTCTTGCCTGGAAAATCCCTTGGACAGAGAAGCCTGATAGACTACAGTCCATGGTATCGCAAAGAGTCGGACATGACTGAGTGACTTCACTTTCCATAGTCCTAAATAGTTCCATGTAAATGCAAAGAAGGACAATAATGTGGAAAGAACTGAGCTGCCAAGCAAAACCCAGGGGGGACTCCGAACTTGGAGTTTGCAGGGGTGGATGTGGGAGTGAGAAAGATGCAAAAGATGGCATTAACTGGAATTCTATGTAAATACATAAAGCAGACTTGCCTGAGAGAAGGCTGCTGGTGGATTCTGGCCTCTCTGATAAACATACGGACCAATTCTCAAGCTTATTCTAGAGCAAACCCTTTGTATTGAAGGCTTCTACTCCCTCTCTACCACTATTAACACAGAGAAACGTAGCTCCTAGGCAGCTTTTCTACTCAGGGGTAAAAATGAGCAAGAAAATATGCTAACAGTTACAATTGGAGAAGATCCATATCTGCTACCTAAAAAGTAACAATCTAGTCCATGTTTCCTTGTGAATGGACAGTAAATCACATGAAAAAATCCAGAATCATGAAATCAAAAGTTCAAGATAAAGAAACTATCTCATTCCCAATAAATATGAGATAAATTAGGAAAAAGAATAGAAAAAGAAAAACTGAAGTTATATTTCCAAAGAGATTCAATATATATTATAAAGGGTATGTTTATTTTTTTTTAATTCAGGAAATCCCTTTGAAGGATTCATTAAGAAATAGTAACAAGATTGTCTGTAGGGCCAGGAACTAAATGAGAGACAGCGTTGTCACTATGCATTTCTTTTAGCCTATTGAGTTTTGTCCCAGGACCATGTTTTCCTATTTAAATTAATAGAATATAATAGATACATAAATTAAGAACAAAGTATCATAGAAAAGGAACAGAGAACATGAAGGACCTCTTGGAAAAGAAAGACATTATTGATGAAATAATAGAAGAGTTTGGATAAAAGAGTAAATATACAAAGAGACAGCAAATCTCAAATGTATGAAGTTCATGAAATGAAAAAAACAGATATTATCAAAGAAATAATAGAAGAAAATTTCTCAGAGCTAAAAAGATATGAATCTTTGGGTTGAAATTACTTTTTGTTAATTCTTCTGTTTTAAAAGATAACTGCATAAATCTGTAATTATAAAACTATGTTTATGGGCTCACACATGTAAAGATATAATTTGTATGACAGTAATTCCTTCTGAAGAAAGAAAAAAGGATGTGTGCATATATTGGGGAAAAGATTTTATATAATGTTGAAATTAAGTTCATATTAACTGAACTAAATTATTTTTAAATTAGGATTGAATTTACTCACCAGATTCTGAGGATGAATGAAAAAAGACCCACAAATAAACATCATTGTGAAATTTCAGAACTTCAAGGATAGAGAAGAGATCTTAAATACTTCCTTGGAAGAAAAAGAAGTCATTATATAAAAGAATAAGAATCAAACTGCCATGAAGCAATGCATTCAAAATTCTAAGGAAAATAATTTTCAAGCTAGAATTCTGCAACCCAGTCAAATTATCAATCAGCTGTTATGGTTACATAATTTTAGATCTACAAAGCCTCAGAAAATTTACATGTAAAATATCCCTCCTAAAGAATTTTCTTCTGACAAAATAAGATAAAAAGTAATTCAAAAGGAGTTGTAAGATGCAAGAAACAGTGGCACTAATTTGAGTGCAGAATAAAAAGAAATCCCAGGAGAAGAAATCTGTAGCCGGTCTGGAAAGCAGTTGGCCCAAATTAGAAGGGCAAGTCAGGGGGCTCCTACAAGAATGTATTTAAGTGGTAGCCGAAGAGAACAGTGGTGTGTGTGTGTGTGTGTGTGTTTGTGTGTGTGTGTGTGTGCGTGCACGTGCTCAGTCTTACATATATCTGACAAAATACCTTCCACATCTCCTTTTCCTCTGACTCACCTGACAAGAAAAGAGTGCCGGTTAAACTAAACTCTGCCTAGGCCATGTCTGCACATTGGCAGCTGTTCATAACTGGGGACACAGTTGCAGCGGGAATGACTGGTCTCTAGGTACATGACCACAAATCTCACAGATGCCCTCAGCATAGACTACCAATGCTATTATGTTTACGTTCCCGTCTTTCTCTAGCATCTATTTTATACCATCTTCTTAGTCTCTAAACCTCGTACAACTGTTGTGCATTCCTATATCTTAACTGATACTTACATTATTGACTTATTGATACAGTAGACATATTGCTCTGTGTAATTCTTTTCCTCATGATTATAATTAATTAAATCAGTATGGACCCCTTCCTGACATGCACACAGACAGAAAATCCCATGTGGTCTGGAGAAGAAGAGAGAGAAAGTCCATCTACAGAGAAAGAGAAGGGAGAGCAAGGTAGAGTGAATCCATCTGGACTCAGGTTTCTTGGTTCCAGTTCCCTTTTAAGGTCCAACAGCTTTTTTGCCCTGAATTCAATGAAATATCACTATATCTTCACGTAAAATTCCATGCCCTCCCTACCCCCACTTCTAGCATGAGTTCGCCTCCGAGGCCAGGGGCGGCGGCCGAGAGGAGCTACCCCGCGTCCGAGGCCAGGGGCGGCCGGGAGGAGACATCCCACATCCGAGGTCAGGGGTGGCCGGGAGAAGCCACCTCACGCCCGAGGCCAGGGGCGGTGGCCCTGAGGAGCCATCCCGCACCCGAGGCCAGGGGCGGCAGCCGGGAGGAGCCACCCCGTGCTGGAGATCAGGGGCGGCGGTCGGGAGGAGCATCCCGAGGAGCGGTGGCGGCATGGGCGCAGAAGGGCCTAGAGGAGCTATCCCACGTTGAAGGTCAGGAAGGTCGGCGGTAAGGATATAACCCTCGTCCAAGGTAAGGAGCAGCGACTGTGCTTTGCTGGAGCAGCCGTGAAGAGATACCCCACGCCCAAGGTAAGAGAAACCCAAGTAAGATGATAGGTGTTGCAAGAGGGCATCAGAGGGCAGACACACTGAAACCATACTCACAGAAAACTAGTCAATCTAATTACTCTAGGACCACAGCCTTCTCTAACTCAATGAAACCAAGCCATGCCAGCGGGGCAACCCAAGACGGGTGGGTCATGGTGGAGAGGTCTGACAGAATGTGGTCCAATGGAGAAGGGAATGGAAAGCCACTTCACTATTCTTGCCTTGAGAACCCCATGAACAGCATGAAAAGGCAAAATGATAGGATACCGAAAGAGGAACTCCCCAGGTCATTAGGTGCCCAATATGCTACTGGAGATCAGTGGGGAAATAACTCCAGAAAGAATGAAGGAATGGAGCCAAAGCAAAAACAATACCCAGCTGTGGATGTGACTGGTGATAGAAGCAAGGTCCAATGCTGTAAAGAGCAATATTGCATAGGAACCTGGAATGTCAGGTCCATGAATCAAGGCAAATTGGAAGTGGTCAAACAGGAGATGGCAAGGGTGAACATCGACATTCTAGGAATCAGCGAACTAAAATGGACTGGAATGGGTGAATTTAACTCAGATGACCATTGTATCTACCACTACGGGCAGGAATCCCTCAGAAGAAATGGAGTAGCCATCATGGTCAACAAAAGAGTCTGAAATGCAGTACTTGGATGCACTCTCAAAAACAACAGAATGATCTCTGTTCATCTCCAAGGCAAACCATTCAATATCACAGTTATCCAAGTCTATGCCCCAACCAGTAGCACTGAAGAAGCTGAACGGTTTTATGAAGACCTACAAGACCTTTTAGAACTAACACCCAAAAAAGATATCCTTTTCATTATAGGGGACTGGAATGCAAAAGTAGGAAGTCAAGAAACACCTGGAGTAACAGGCAAATTTGGCCTTGGAATGTGGAATGAAGCAGGGCAAAGACTAATAGAGTTTTGCCAAGAAAATGCACTGGTCATAGCAAACACCCTCTTCCAACAACACAAGAGAAGACTCTACACATGGACATCACCAGATGGTCAACACCGAAATCAGATTGATTATATTCTTTGCAGCCAAAGATGGAGAAGCTCTATACAGTCAACAAAAACAAGATCAGGAGCTGACTGTGGCTCAGATCATGAACTCCTTATTGCCAAATTCAGACTTAAATTGAAGAAAGTAGGGAAAACCACTAGACCATTCAGGTATGACCTAAATCAAATCCCTTATGATTATACAGTGGAAGTGAGAAATAGATTTAAGGGTCTAGATCTGATAGAGTACCTGATGAACTATGGACTGAGGTTCGTGACATTGTACAGGAGACAAGGATCAAGACCATCCCCATGGAAAAGAAATGCAAAAAAGGAAAATGGCTGTCTGGGGAGGCCTTACAAATAGCTGTGAAAAGAAGAGAGGCGAAAAGCAAAGGAGAAAAGGAAAGATATAAGCATCTGAATGCAGAGTTCCAAAGAATAGCAAGAGGAGATAAGAAAGCCTTCTTCAGCGATCAATGCAAAGAAATAGAGGAAAAGAACAGAATGGGAAAGACTAGAGATCTCTTCAAGAAAATTAGAGATACCAAAGGAACATTTCATGCAAAGATGGGCTCGATAAAGGACAGAAGTGGTATGGACCTAACAGAAGCAGAAGATATTAAGAAGAGGTGGCAAGAATACACAGAAGAACTGTACAAAAAAGATCTTCACGACCTGGATAATCACGATGGTGTGATCACTTATCTAGAGCCAGACATCCTGGAATGTGAAGTCAAGTGGGCCTTAGAAAGCATCACTATGAACAAAGCTAGTGGAGGTGATGGAATTCCAGTTGAGCTATTTCAAATCCTGAAAGATGATGCTGTGAAAGTGCTACACTCAATATGCCAGCAAATTTGGAAAACTCAGCAGTGGCCACAGGACTGGAAAAGGTCAGTTTTCATTCCAATCCCAAAGAAAGGCAATGCCAAAGAATGCTCCAACTACCACACAATTGCACTCATCTCACATGCTAGTAAAGTAATGCTCAAAATCCTCCAAGCCAGGCTTCAGCAGTACATGAACCGTGAACTTCCAGATGTTCAAGCTGGTTTTAGAAAAGGCAGAGGAACCAGAGATCAAATTGCCAACATCTGCTGGATCATGGAAAAAGCAAGAGAGTTCCAGAAAAACATCTATTTCTGCTTTATTGACTATGATAAAGCCTTTGACTGTGTGGATCACAATAAACTGTGGAAAATTCTGAGAGAGATGGGAATACCAGACCACCTAACCTGCACCTGAGAAATCTGTATGCAGGTCAGGAAGCAACAGTTAGAACTGAACATGGAACAACAGACTGGTTCCAAATAGGAAAAGGAGTACGTCAAGGCTGTATATTGTCACCCTGCTTATTTAACTTCTATGCAGAGTACATCGTGAGAAACGCTGGACTGGAAGAAACACAAGCTGGAATCAAGGTTGTCGGGAGAAATATCAATAACCTCAGATATGCAGATGACACCACCCTTATGGCAGAAAGTGAAGAGGAACTAAAAAGCCTCTTGATGAAAGTAAAAGAGGAGAGTGAAAAAGTTGGCTTAAAGCTCAACATTCAGAAAACAAAGATCATGGCATCTGGTCCCATCCCTTCATGGGAAATAGATGGGGAAACAGTGGAAACAGTGTCAGACTTTGACAGACTCCCAAAATCACTGCAGATGGTGACTGCAGCCATGGAATTAAAAGACGCTTACTCCTTGGAAGGAAAGTTATGACCAACCTAGATAGTATATTCAAAAGCAGAGACATTACTTTGCCGACTAAAATCCGTCTAGTCAAGGCTATGGTTTTTCC
This sequence comes from Oryx dammah, assembly GCF_014754425.2. Taxonomy (NCBI): domain Eukaryota; kingdom Metazoa; phylum Chordata; class Mammalia; order Artiodactyla; family Bovidae; genus Oryx; species Oryx dammah. The sequence goes on along the minus strand of NW_024070202.1, from coordinate 45,738,306 downwards.
AGTAGTCATGTATGGATGTGAGAGTTGGACTGTGAAGAAGGCAGAGCGCCATAAGAATTGATGTTTTGAACTGTGATGTTGGAGAATCCCTTGGACTGTAAGGAGATCCAACCAGTCCATTCTGAAGGAGATCAGCCCTGGGATTTCTTTGGAAGGAATGATGCTAAGGGTGAAACTCCAGTACTTTGGCCACCTCATGTGAAGATTTGACTCATTAGAAAAGACTCTGATGCTGGGAGGGACTGGGGGCAGGAGGAGAAGAGGACGACAGAGGATGAGATGGCTGGATGGCATCACTGACACGATGGACGTGAGTCTGAGTGAACTCTGGGAGTTAGTGATGGACAGGGAGGCCTGGCGTGCTGCAATTCATGGGGTCGCAAAGAGTTGGACACTTCTGAACGACTGAACTGAGCTGAACTTGGTTGGTGAATTTTTGTCCTGGGTTGGTGCACCACGCCCCCCATGCCAAGTCTGGAATTGCAAGATAAAGGAGTCAAGCAAATGAAGATAAAAGTATTTGGTTTATACTAGATTAATGCTGAATTGGAAGATGTAACTTTTGGAGATGTGTAACTAGAGAGAATTTCATAATGTTGAACCCTAGAATTTGGCCATCCCATCCATCGCAGGTTGGCAGGAAACTGTGACCTCCCCTTGCAAGGGCAGAGCCTTTGCCACTAGCTTACCTCATGGCGCAATTTCTCTGCACCCAGAGAAATCCCAGGAAGAAAGAGGGGAAGGAGGGACTAAGCTGCAGACCCACAGTCTGTGCTCCTGAAGTCACTCTGCAGATAAGAAATTCCTCCTTTCCTGGGGATGAAGAGGTCAGAGAGTCCAGGTATGTTTTGTAATGGATGTTTCTCCACGCGGTTCCACAGAAACCCATGGAGGGGGAAATAGTCACACATATTCCCTCCCTCTCCAGCCTAGTTGTGTCCTCTACACACACAGAGTCAGGAATCTCCTTTTGTCTACTCTAGCGCAGCAATAAGGTTGTCATTATGGAAAAAAGAAGACATAAAAATTCAGCAAATAATTGGAAAATATTTTGTGACCTCTTTTAAAATAGTGATTTTCTCCATCTAAAGTAGGTTTAGGAAGTTGACATATATTTCTGACCAAGATGTCTCGGTCACATTTCATGGAATATGATTTCCTTTGAGGCGTTACAGGCAGTATTCGTACATACGTAGTGATCTTTTACAACCCTTACAATACTGTAATCAATTCTAGGTCACCAAATGTAGCTTGTGGCCCAGGTCTTCTTGCAAAAAATTGCTTCATTGTGCTTCACTCATTGTGGCTAAGATAATGTGACAGATGCCTTCTGGAATAACAGTGAGATTTCTTGATAAAAGTCATTCTTTATGGGCAGATAGCTCAGGATGGCCAGAGAAGGCAATGGCACCCCACTCCAGTACTCTTGCCTGGAAAATCCCATGGATGGAGGAGCCTGGTGGGCTGCAGTCCATGGGGTCGCGAAGAGTTGGACACGACTGAAGTGACTTAGCAGCAGCAGCAGCAGCAGCAGCTCAGGATGGCAGCTTGTTAAAAGCTTGGGTGCCTCTGCCCTTCTCTCTTGGTCACCCCATCCATAATACATTTGAATCTAGGACATTAATATCATGGTCCCAGCCCCAAAAGATGGATCAAGCAGGTATTTGCCATTAAAGCTCTTGCAGGGAAGATGGCATGCCACAGTTTTGAGGCTACTGGGACATGCAGCCCAATGTACTGTAATTAAATGTTATTTTTCAAGCCTACTAATAAGACTGGAATAAAAATAATGGGGCAGATGTCTTTGTTTTACATATCTTTCAATGTAATTAAGGTTTAGGGTGATCTTTAGAAAAAAAGTAACCAAAGAATGTTTTGATCAGCATAATTTTTAAAAGCAACACCGTAGAACTAGGATAGTTATAAGAACTCTTTAACTCCTTTGATAAGAGAAAAAACTTTCTTCTTATGCCCAATTTGATAGTGAAAATAAGATTTGTTTTAAGTGGTGAGAATTATCAATGCAATCTATTTATGGCTGTATTTTCAGAGTAATTAAATGCAACACACAACATTGAAATCTCAGGGGCTTAGCGCATAAAGTGTATTTCTCACTCTCATCACAGCCCAGTGTTAACAAGGGAGATCTCCATCTTCTACAACACCTGTGCATGTTCTTCAAGGTTGCCTCCATTGGGGAAGAAGACATACCAGCCCCTACATGCCTCTACCTGGAAGGGACACATAGAGAAGCCATTGGTCAATTTAATCATATGGCCATAACCTAACTGCAAGGCGGGGGGAGGGGGGGGCATGTTGGAAAATACTAATACATCATAAAAGTATAGATTGATCTTTAGAAAAGAATATCCCCAAAGTGCTATACTCAACATAATTTTTAAATGCACTACCATAGTGAAAGCACATGGGTATTTGGTAAGCATGATCTCTGTCACTATAGCTAAGTACAGCTGTCAGGCCATCTTTCAAATCAATGGTGGTTGCTTTCAGCAAGGCAGTCCCTGTTCAGAATTTACATTTTATATCCTTAAGTCTATAAGGAGAGTAGGTATTGGCATGTCTAATTCAGTCAGTCCTCAGATACTGTAGAATACACACACACACACACACACACACACACACACACACACATATGTGTATATGCATGCTAAGTTGCCTCAGTTGTGTCCAATTCTTTGAGACCCTATGGAATGTAGCCCATCAGGCTCTTCTGTCTATGGGATTCTCCAGGCAAATATACTGGAGTGGATTTTCATGTCCTCCTCCAGAGGATCTTCCCGACTCAGGGATCAAACCTGGGTCTCTTATGTCTCCTACATTGCAGGTAGGTTCCCACTAGCGCCACCTGGGAAGCCCATTCATGTGTGTGTGTGTGTGTGTGTGTGTGTATGAGACTTTGCTAAACCTGTTAGTAAAAGCTTATTTTCACGTATAGGATATTTATTTGTAACAAGTTCTTTAACATCCGAGACTCACTGAATAGCTCTCTCATTTCAGTTTTGCTTTAGTCCAAAGAGGTTGGAAGACCATTGACAATGCTTCTTAAAAGATGATCCTGCAACATTATCTAAGAAATCTTCAAGATTCCTGGGTGGAGACAGATGGTGCTGCGCAGCAGTAAAATAATCAGTGCTCACCAGACTGTTGATCTTATATGCGAATCATAAATCTCCAGACAATGACTGATGGTACTTGTGAACATTTTCCCACAGACTCATCAGATGTGCTTGCCATAATGCGGTCAGAAAACCGAGTGCCCCTATTATGGTAATTGTGAATTACACAGGCAATGGAAGCACAATACACTTGACCAAGATACAGGGTTTGATCTGCTTTAAGGTAGAAGTGAGCCTCTCGACATAAGAACTCCAAGAGGTGGCCTGACATCAGATTGTTCACTTTGTTTTAGTCCTAATGTTTGAAGTTGTATTCATTTGCTTACCGGTAGTATCTGATGTGTGGATGTGTAGTGAGGGTTGGTTTTCAATATTTTTTCTTTTAGAAAAAAATCTAAGTCTATCGCCTCTCTATTGTTATAAAAGATTTTGAATTTGTAAAAAGTAAAGAGAAACAGTAAATGAGCAGGCTGTCATTCAGCAAGACTGCTCTTAATTGATTTAGAAATACTCTAGGCACCCCATCTTTGTTTTCAAAGAAACTCAAAGGGACCAAAACACTAGCAGTGAATCACTTTAATATATATATGTATATATACATATATATATTTAATTTAAGTGACTTTTGTTTCTTATATATATATGTTGTAGGTAATTAATTACAGTATTTTGAATCTTTTTGTTTAAAGTTTTAATGGAAAAAGCTGATGATTTCATACTGGGGTAGTTGAAGATGGTTAGAGTACTATTAAATTCACATAAATTACCTGCAGGCCTAGGAGTTGCTAATATTTGAACTTTGCCCGTTACTTTCAGGGTTATCTTAGCTCATCACAAGTTATAGTGGAATGTGTCTTCTCAGGAAGTCTATGCAAATACAGCCTGTGAGGGTGATAACAAGGATAAGGACGTGAAGATGTTTAAGAAGCGGTTTAGATAGAAGATAGCTGTTTTTGCTTGTTGTCTCTACTATTCTTCCTTAATGAGCCTAACTTGAAGGAGGTGAGGTTAGCCACAAGAAACTGATAAAGCAAGACTTTTCACATGTGTAATCTAATACTTAGAAGGGAGGATAATACAGTGATAAAATATATTGGCTTGGAATCAAATTTCCCGGGTTCAAATTGCATCCCAGCCACTTACTAGTTATAAGACTATATCTTAGAGCCTCAGTTTCTTCATCTGTAAAAAGAGAAAAATTATATTATCTATCTTACAGTGTCATTATGGATAACGAGATTGTGTTCATAAAGAATTTAGCAATTAATGTTTTTACATGTGTTAACATGAGAGCTTAACCGGGTGCTGTCCAAGGTCCTGAGGTGAGCTCTGAATCATGATTGTTGCAACACAAGAGAAGTGTACAGTACGGAAATCTATGAACTAGATGACCTCCCATTCGGCAAGGCTTTTCTATGTAGGGCACCATTTTGACTAATTTGAAGTGAGACCACTGATGAAGCGCTTCACTCTTAAGCTGTATCAGGGGATTAAGTGCCAGCAAGTTAACTAGCCATTTAAGAAAAGAGCTGTTTTGACTTGATTTGTCCCTCCCTTCAGTGAATTACCTTATTGATCAATTAATATCTCTGTGGATACACTTTAACTTTAAAAATACATCTGCAAATTTATTCTTTATATGGGTTTGATGTATGAAAGGCAATTTTTTAGGAGAATCTGTTTAACCTGGTAGGCATCCATCCAACATGTTATGTTTAGTAACTTATGATCGGAATATAATGTCCAATTCACAGGTAAGCTGTTATTTATTAAATTGTATGAAATAATCAAATGTCCTCCTGACATTATATTATGTATTATATAATTTATGTTTTACTCCATATCCCCCTCTCTTATGAGAGAATAGTTGGTCCATAAGGGCAGGGTAGTGTCTTCTTTGCTCACTTTTATTCCTAGAGCCTGAAACTGTGCATAGCATATAAAAGACATACCAACAATTTAGATAACCTAAATGAAATGTACAAATTCCAGAAAGACAAAAATTACTGAGATTGACTCAAGAAGAAATAGAAAATCTGAGAGATATATAACAGGTGAGGAGATTGAATTAGTAATTTTAAAACATCCCACCAAGAAAATTCCAGACCCATATGACTTCATTTGTCAGTTCTACCAAATGTTTGGGCTTCCCTTGTAGCTCTGTCAGTAAAGAATCTGCCTGCAGTGCAGGAGACCTGGGTTTGATCCCTGGGTTGGGAAGATTCCCTGGAGAAGGAAATGGCACCCCACTCCAGTATACTTGCCTGGAAAATCTCATGGACAGAGGAGCCTGGTGGGCTTCAGTCCATGGGGTCGCAAAGAGTCAGGCACGACTGAACGACTAACACTTACTTACCAAATGTTTCAAGAATTAACACCGATCCTTCACATGCTTCCAACACGTAGAAGAGAGGGCACACTTCTTAACCTATTCTATGAGGTCAGTATGGTCCTGATAGATAAATCAAATGAATATCACAAGAAAACTACAAACCAGTATCTCTTATGAATATATATATTTATTCTTCATCAAAACAGTAGCAAATTGAATGTATATAAAAAGATTATACAACATGACCAAGTGGTATTTGCCCAGGAATGCAAGCCAGTTCAACATACAAAAATAAATTAATATTATATACCATACTATAAAATAAAGGACAAAAAAACCCTGAATGATCAAAGACATAATCCAATTTAAAAATGGTCAAATGATATAAGTAGATATTTCTCCTAAGAAAATATACAAATGGCCAACAACTATATAAAATGACATTTAACATCATTAGACAAGATATCAGACATCATTAGAGATTGTGCACATCAAAATCACAGTAAGATACTACTATGAACCAATTCAGATATCTATAGACTAAATGATTGACAGTAACAAGGTAAAATTGGAACCCTCACATATTGCTATTAAGAATGTAAAATAATGTGACAGTTTGACGGTTTCTAAAAATATTTAATGTAAAGTTAATATGTGATCCAACATTTCTGCTCCTCACTATGTGCCCAAGAAAATTGAAAACATATGTCTTGTACATGAATGTTTATAGCAGCAGTATTCTTAATAGCCAAAAAGTGGGAACAAACAAACAATGTTATATCTATACAATGAAATATTATTCGGTCATTAAAAGGAATGAAGTTCTGATCCATGCTACCACATGGATGAACCTGGAAATTATTATGCTAAGGAAAGAAGCCAGTAATAAAAGACACATGTTATATGATTCATTTATATAAAATGTCTAGAATATCCATAGAAATAGAAAGTATATTATAGTTGCAAGGGCTGGGAGTGGGATAATAGGGTGTTACTATTAGTGGATACAGGGTTTCTTTTTGTATAATGAAAATATTCTGGAATTAAATAATAATGATGTTGCAGAACTCTGTGAACATACTAAACACCACTGAATTGTGCATTTTTAAAAGGTGAAGTACATGATATTTGAATTACATTTTAATAAAGCTGATTTTAAACATTTGAGTGAAGAAGCACAGCTAATAAATGAAAATACAAAGAATTCCATTCCTTAATTGCTTCTTACACAGAAAACTGAAAGGAATCCAAATATATAGTTCTTACCCACTGCCCTCTTGCTTTACATCCATTCTGCCACCTTTTCCTTTGAACTTTGCACACACAAAAAATGTGTTCTTACTTTCTCTTAGCGCGTCACTTCTACATCCTTCATTGTGTAAATAAACTTAGCATCTTTGATAGTGAGAAAGAATTCATCTTCTCCACAAGAATGAAGGGAATGAAGAATTGCCTGGAAGTTATAGGATACTTTTGGTAGACTAGGAGAAGAGGATATCTGCACATCCTCCCACACTGAAACTTCTTATTTGTGTTCATATGTAGAAATAGGATACAACATACATTTAATGTTGCAATAAAGCAAATTGTTTTCTAGTTAATGATGCACATTAAGGTAGGAATTCTTTAAGTGATATAATATGTTGGGAAGGATTATCTTTTCTCTTTATCCATTCCCTATTCATCCCCTCATGGAACCTGGTTCTTTTCAGTGCTTGGAGAGGGAATAGAAAGGAGCTATCTCTAATGTAACTGAAGGGAAGAAGACAGACACTAACACTAACTGCAGGGAAGAAGACATATCACTAATGCAAGAGAGCTCTTGAAGGGAGTTAACCTTTGCGATGTGAGTGTTTTTATGAATGGTTGCTAGATGTTTTCACTCTCAGGCCAGTTCACTTTGATATCTCTTCCTTCTTGCTGTTCACTCAAAGGATTTGGAGCTCACTTTCTCCCCTCGGGTGTTAGAGGGACTTGATGGAACACAGAGTGACTACAACCGTCAGCTGAAACAGGACACAAGATGTCTGCCCCTTGGGGGCGGGGAGAGAAATGGTTATGCAGCCTCAGGTACCTTTGAGGGAGGAAAGAGAAGGTTCAGGGAAAGGGCCCCATGGGAATTTTTTTTTTTTTTTTAAACAATCAGGTTCAGCAGCATTAGCTGAGAGTCTAGAAGTAAGGCCCTGTGTGTAAAAGTGAGACTCAGAGACCACACAAATAGTTGAAGAAAGTCAGTTGCAAACCTGTCACTCCGAGGGCCTTAGGTTAGTTGGAATACTATATTACTTAAATAGCAACCCACTCCAGTATTCTTGCCTGGAAAATCCCATGGATAGAGGAACCTGGTAGGCTACGTATGGTCCATGGGATCGCAAAGAGTCAGACACGACTGAGCGACTTCACTTTAACTGTAGTGTAATAATAGATGACATTCAGTGTGCCTATATTTCATTGGTTGAAGGGGTGGGCAGGTCACTCTTACCACACTCCCAGATTACCAGCTAACTCTTTGACTCCTCTGTTCTGAGGGGTGGGAGGTGAACAGAGCAACTGGTGGGACCGCCCAACAATCTCTTCTTGATTTCAGTTATGTAAACTTACGTCAGGGAGGAATTTAAATTGTCCTCTTTTGATTGATTTTATGTTGTCCATATTATGATTATAGTATCCGCAAATTGGGGGATCACTTGTAAAGGTTGTTTTGTGAGATAATTTTTAACTGCATTAGCAAACAAATACATTTGGGGTGACAATGATAGTGATTTCAAATTAGGGGAAGAGAAAGGAATCAAATTCAGAATTAATACCCTAATTGATAGGAAAAAAAGAAAAAATATTCAGTAGTTTTATAAAATTGACTAAATGCCAACTCTATTGATAAACATCCCAGGGAAACCTACAAAAGCTAGGAGTCCTTGAATCTGGCGTGGTCCACTCCTCCTAACAGAATAAATCTCCAGAGGTTTTTTGCAGCTATCTAATGGGAATTGTGTGTTAATAAGACCCACAGAGGAAGAGATCTAAATTCCTGTCCAAATCAATAAATTAAATCACTGCCCTCACACCTCAGAGCTTGTAAAACTTTTCATTCTTGAACTACTCAAGTGTGTCTAATCACCAGACTCACACCTATTTTTATGAGGTGGGCAAAATGACTTGTGCCAAATAAATTAGCATTGACAGGGACTGGGTTTCTTCCATTGTTATTGCTTTAATGCTCAGAGAAATGCTTTGTTTGAAGCATGTTGCAAGACAAATACATTTTTTGAGTGTCAGATTTCATATGCTTGCATCTTTTCCTAGTCCCTTACCTGTCATTATATGAAACTTTTATGACTGCTTGTAGACAATGGCCGGAAACACAAAGGGAAGAAAAAAAGCATAGTTCAGTAAATAACAAATCAGCAATTTATGCTTGGCTGAGGAATTCAGCTCCCAGGCCCCAGACTGCTGAAGAGGCTGGATTCAGGCATAGTTGGCACTGGTGAGTCATAGAGAGGAGCTTTAAGCACCCTTGTGTCCTCCTGTTAGTGGAGCTAACCTTGCTTCAGCTACTAATCAAATCGAAGAATCTCACATCAATTGCTTTATTTGCTTGCCTGTTTCTTGACCTGCAAAATCAATCTACCAACATTGTACTCTTCCTTTGATACACATTATGGTTGTAAAATATTGCTAATAAAAATTAGAAAAGTAGTTGACAGTTAAATATAAATTAAATAAAGATGGCACACTGCAGGCATAAAGGGATGAGCTTTGATTTCTCCAGAACAATGATAGCCTACATTTATGGAGGGTTTTACTATGTGCCAGGAATTATTCTAAGTACTTTACTTATATAACCACTTATTTAATCCCTTTAGAGACCCCAATGAGTTCAGTATTTCATGTATAACATGCAGAGAATAATAATTCTATATCACAAAATTGTTGGAACAATTCCAGGCATAAAGGAAACAATAAATGTTAGCTGTTATGATTTGGCTCACAATCTACTCTACTCTTTTTCACTCCTTGAAAATTCAGGCATTTGCTTTTCTCCAGTTTTGGGGCACTTTTTTCCTTATCCATGATATACCTAAGTCACATACACAGATTCTTTCTATGTTTTAAGATAAAAGTTTTTGAGCTTAAAATATTGGATGCACTTAACCACGGCTTCCCTGGTGGCTCAGAGGTTAAAGCATCTGCCTCTAATACGGGAGACCTGGGTTCGATCCCTGGGTCAGGAAGATCCCCTGGAGAAGGAAATGGCAACGCACTCCAGTATTCTTGCCTGGAGAATCCAATGGACGGAGGAGCCTGGTGGGCTACAGTCCATGGGGTCACAAAGAGTTGGACATGACTGAGTGACTTAACTTAGCTTAGCTTAACACGGTGGTATCACATTTCCTCTTCCATTTTTTCACTCTCTTTTTGCTGAGTTTTATGCCATGCTTACTTTGATAATGGCTTTTTTTTTTTTTCACTTTTCACCTGGTAATTATGTTGTAATCTTTTTTAAAATGAAGTATTGTTATGTCCAATATTATATAATTTACAAGTATACAATTTAGTGATTGACAGTTTTTAAAGGTTATATCCATTTATAGTTATTATAAAATATTGACTATATTCCCTGTGTTGTGTGATATATCCTTTTAGCTTATTTTATATATAATAGTTTGTAACTCTTAATCCCCTCCTCCTTCCTGGTCTCTCTTACTTTTGCTCTTGCCACTGGTAGCCACTAGTTTTTCCCTCTATACCTGTGAGGCTGTTTATTTTTTATTATATTCACTAGTTTGTTGTATTTTTTAGGTTCCACATGTAAGTGATATCATACAGTATTTGTCTTTCTCTGACTTATATCACTTAGCATAATACCTGCCAAGTCCATCAATATTGTTGCAAATGGCAAAATTTTATTATTTTTATAGCTGAGTAATATTCCATTGTGTGTGTGTGTATCATATCTTTTTTATCTATTCTTCTGTTGATAGACACGTAGGTTGCTTCCATGTCTTGGCCACTGTAAATAATGCTGCTATGAACATTTTTGAATTAGTGTTTTTCTTTCTTCATTATCTTTTCAAATTAGTGTTTTTTTGTTTTTTTCCTGAATACATACCCAGGAGTTAATTGCTGGGTCATATGGTAGTTATAATTTTAGTTTTTTAAGAAACCTCTAAACTGTTTTCCATAGTGGCTGCACCACAATTCACCTTCTGACCAACAATGTATGAAGACTGATGTTTAAATTATACTTTAAAATCTACAATGTAATTTTAAATGTGTCTCTCCATATAGCAGAGTGATTTTTGGAGTTGAGCTTTGGAATAGTCTTTAAGCTTGGGTTCTGACTTATCATCTACTGGGTGATTTGAAGTGATTCACCAACCTCAGCCCAAATTTCCTCAAGTGTAACATGAAATTAATAAAAGTACATACCTTCTGGATTTATTTGTAAATAATATATTACATACAAAGAGTTTAGCATAGCCCCTAGCACAATAGAAAATATACATAGTAAATGTTAAGTGGAGATTGTTATTTGTAGTGATACTTGTGGTTGACTTTCCATTATCTGTACCACCCTATAGGATTAGTCTGAGGTAGTCATTTTTATGCAGTTACCCTTACTGTAACTGACTGTATCAGAATGTATCTAACAGGAAAAGGAACAATATTCAATAATTTTATAAAAATGTCTAAATGCCAACTCTACTTGGTAAACATCCCAGGGTAACCTAAAACACTAAGGGTCCATGAATCTGGCAAAGAATATTCTTCTTAATAGAATCTCCAGAGATCTGCTGAAGCCATCTAGTGGGAACTATGTCAGTAAGACCCACAATTTTCATGTCACCCAATTCTAGACAGAAGACAAGAGGGGAAGTCTGCTGGGAAATTTCTGGGAAACTGCTAAAAATTTTTTAGCAGAGCTAGAAAGAGCTAGCCCCTCTTCTTCCTTTCAATATTGTCATACCTTGATGTGAGAAGGGCAGCAAGGCAGCCATCTTGCTGCCAGCCTGAGGATGAAGCCAGTGCACAAAGAAGGGCACGGGGAGCTGGGTCCCTAAGGCCCTGGGCTTGGAGCTGCCTTACCTTGGAGCTCCTAGGTAGGTTTTCTTCCTGCTTAAACTGTTCTACATTGGGGTTTTCTCTTCCTTCCAGGGAAAAGCACTCTCTGATATCAAATGTTGATAATAATAATAATCAGCAGCAACATATGAGAAAGACTGATGAGGTTTTCTATTTCTCTATGACAAACTTTCAAAGAGGTTCTACAAGTGAATTATTTAATCAAAGTATTCACAAAAGAGATAATGAAGTCCTTATAACCCATTTAAAGCTGCCATATTCTAAGTTTATGTGGGCCACATTGGTTTTCAGATTTTCTTGGGCTTTATATTTCAGCCGGATGTGCTGGAGGATGGGTTAGATAAATACCATGTTCCATGCAATGAGGCTTATATCTACTTTTGCCATCTTGATAAGTCTGCGGTCATATAGTCATAGAACTCTATAAAGTAATGATAAACTAATGGTTTTCGATCACCCCACTGGTCTTTCTTTTAAATTATTATTGCTTTCTAGTGTTTACTTAAACATTGGTTTTTAATGATAGACTATCAAATAACCAACAAAACACATTTTATATCAAGTAATCTGTCTCTGTGCTGAGAACATTTCATCAACATGATCTGTGTTTGATCTTATGCTTAAATTGGCTTTTTTCTGATTATCTGATAGCCAGCATTCCTTAGGTAAGACAACCTTTTTACTCTTTGTAGCCAGTACTGACAGTTTCTCTGCCTAACTATTATGATCATCCCTTTTCTAACACAGTGTTGCTCCTCATAGTTTAGAGTGGTACAAAAATCTCCTTAAGGACTTGTTAAAACAGATTGCTGACAAACTTTAGGTCTGGAGTAGGGCTCAAGTATTTGGATATCTAAGATTTTTCAAGTGACACTCATGTTCTTTTTTCACCTTTTTTTGTTTGTTTCCTTTCCTGCTTTGAGGTTTCTAGATCTGGAAACTGAATTGCATAGGCTGTGAGCACAGTCATTTCCTCCCTGAGTTTAAGAGGGCGCTGTAGCACAGTGAGTGGGAACATGGCCTTTGGTGCTAATAGCTCAATTCAAGTGCTGGTTTTCTCTTTTCGGCTGTCCAACACAGAATATTTATGCCCATAGGTGAAGCTCTTCTCCTTATTCTTATGTTATACAGTGCGTGCATACTTAAGGAATATATTTGCCTTTGTGATGAAATAGCCTCAAGAGTCACTGTGACCTAAACTTCCCCCAAACTCTTCTTAACCCCTCATTTTGTATTGAGCCCAGAGTGAAACAATAGCATGTAGACCATCTGTACGTTGTAAGCATCATTTGACACTTGGATTATCATCTACTTCATGAATGGGGTTGAATTTTCAACTCATTGCATGCTAGCCAGCTTGGCAGCTTTAGAAGGACACATGATTTTTTAAAGAATCATTCTTCACCATTATGCACTGCAGTTAAACAAATGAACAAACAAGTCTTAGTTAAGAATGTCTCTGATGAAAAGTGGTAAAAATCATTAATAGTATGATATCTCAATCTTTGAAAATATGTCTTTTTAACGTGTGTGAGAAAATGGAAATTTCTCATAAAGCACCAAGTCCAGTGATTGTCTCGAGGTAAAGCAATAGTACAATTGTTTGATTTGTGAACTGAACTAGCCACTTTTTTCATGGAACACTATTTTAACTTGAAACAAGTGGCATATGAAATATGACTTTCTAGACCGGTTAAACCTTGGTTCAAGGTTCTAACTTTAGATATTTATTGCCAATGATAAAATTCTAGTTTTCAAGTGAAAATTAGGATTCTGGAACTTTCATATCTGCCACTATAAATGTGACAGCTTCTCAAAACTTAATGACTTCTCTGACAATATTGGTGGTAATATTAATGAGTTTGATTTTTTTGTATGTGTAGTAAAATATGTCAAAATTTGGAAGACCTGCATAACTCTGTGAAACAATTTTTCCAAATGTTATATATTCCAAATAATATATAATATTATAAAATCCAGGATAGATAAAAAGGGTATTCAAAATACAAGGGAGACAAGTGGATTTTATTGTGAGAGAATATGAAAAGTTCACCCATAGGATTTCAAAAATTCCACATTGCAACCAGCCCTTAAGAAACTTCCATCTGTTGAGTTTTGCTATAGTATCAAAGGAAAATATCTGAAATTATAAAACAAGGTTACTAGTCTCTCCTTTTCTAAGTATCTGTATGAGGCCAGATTCTCTTCATATCCTTCAACCCAAAGCAACATATTACAGGATATTGAATGTACAACCTAATATGTATATGAGAATCTAGCTGCTTTCTATCCAAGCCAGTCATTAGAGATTTGCAAAAATGTAAAACTGTGCCATTTTTTCCACTAATTTTTATTTTGTTTTGGAAAATATATTGTTCATAACCAAAATGTTAACATATAATAGGTTTATTATTTTTAAATGAATTTATAAATATGTTTAAATACCTCTATTCAAATTTTTAGTACAATAGGTATTGATAGATCTGACCTTCAAAAACAAAAACTTTGGGGGATTCTCAATATTTTTAAAAAATGTAAGTGGTTCCTGAAACCCAAGTCTGAGGCTCACTGTTTTAGAGCTTTGAACTGGATTTAAAGATATGGGTTTTGATATATGGTCTGTGAATAACCACCCTTAGGATTATTAAAAATAATATGTATAAAAGTGGGTATTCCCGAGCCCTTTCCCACATTCCTGAAATGGATTCTCACAGCATAGAAATGGGAAAATTTCCATGTCAGAGAGATTTTCAATCATTTTAATGCACATACAGGACCCTGCACTGGTCCAGGGTTTTAGACTCCAGATTGGCTATAACTTATTAAATGACCTTGTGTAATTCTGTTAGCTTCTTGGAACTTCTGCTTTTGACATAGTAAGTGGGACCCATGGGCTCACCATAATAAAAGCTTATTCAGAGAGCCTTAGATAAAAGAATTTAAAACTTCCCATATATTGGCATTTCTTAAATTACATGTGTCAAAATAAATGACTAAAGCACATGTTGCAAAGCAAGATCCTTGACTTTTAAAAATAATTTTTAAAAGTCTTTTAAAAGACTTTTAAATGAAGTTTTCTAATCTATTATCCATCAACTTCAAAAACTCAAAGCAGACTTTCTTGTTATTAGTGCATATTAGCTAGGTTCTATCTCAAAGTGCATTTCTAAAAAACAATACTCGAGAAAGAGAGAGCAAAGCAAAAACATAAAAATGATAAATGTAGACTACCAAAAAATAAATAAGTAACAGCGATAAAACTCAGATGTAAAATGAATCTAAGGTGCCAAGGGGCCCTGAAGAACGAAAGCTTTTTTAAAATGAGAGATGATCCTCCCTGCCTGGGGGCTGCATAAGGAAAGAGATGTACAATCCCTTTAATGTTCTGCTAAGCCCCAAAGTCCAAAGCTCCATCCCTTCAAACCCCCTGAAGGCAAGGGCTGGCCCAGAGTTTGTAAAGTGCACTTGGAAGCAGTCCTTCAAGAGCTTTAAAAGTTAAAAGCAAAAGCTTTAATCTGTTGCTCAGACAAATATACATTCAGGGAGGTGCAGCTATGGGCAGACTGTGTCCTCTCTGCCCTTCTCTAGGAAATGGAGGGACTGTCACTTCTTCTGATTCCTTCTCAAAACAGATCTGTGCCACCCAAGTGACTCCTGATAGAGGCTCACTGTACATCTCTCATTTTTGCCACATGTGCTGGTGTGCATGATTTCAATGCAAGGTATGTTTTCCTAAACCTGTAGCTGCTTGATTTCCTACTGTCTTGACACAGAATGTGTTTAGTATTAATGGATCACATTTATTAAATCTTTACATGTCAGATACTGAGCTCAGCAACCCTCTCAACAATTCTGTGAGGCAAGAACTATTAGTATGCCTGTCTATACTGAGAAAACTGAGGCATGGAAAGGAAGAATAACTTGTGAACACCACTAGCTATAAAATAGTAAGTAACTGCTTCCGATTCAGTCCTAGGACTACAGGACTCCAAGATTTGAGCTCTGAACAGCTGGCCTATTCTATTTGCTTATCAAGAGAACTGAAAGCAAAGTATTATCTCAGGGTAGGAGCCCCAGAGAGCTGGAGGATGTCCCTAAATAACACCTTTAAAGCCCAATAGCAAAAATAAAAGAAATAAATAAAGCCCAATAGCAAATCTTCAGAGAACCATTTTAATATTTAATAAACTTCCCAGATTTTATTAAAATTTTCACCTGAATTAAATGATTATTTTAATGTCTAGTTTAATTTGTTGGCTACTTCATTTGTGAATGGCAGAAAAGCTGCCAATTTCAGGACCATGGCAGCCAAAGTTTTCTGATTCACAATCCCTCCTTTATTTATTCATTTATTTTCTTCGTCCATTGGTCAGAATTCAGGGCAAGGTCATAGGTATGGATTTTGTAGTATGGCCTGGACCTGTATGCAAACAGTGTGGACCTTTGAGCTAACTCTATGTTTATTTTTGATTCCCCAACACCATAGTAAGTAACTCCTGCAGACAATGTGGGAAAAAATACTTTCTTGCATTGGATCTGAGAGGAATGGAGGACTGAAAGAGGATTTGTAACTGAGGAGATCACATTTTTAGAATTCATTGTAGGAGCTGTTGCTACATGCTTTAGAATTATGGGCTTTCTGATTTTTTCTGTTCCCTCCTACCTTCCAAACCTCCAAGCTGAGACTGAAACCACAGTTTTTAGCTACCTACATCATTCTTTTTCTTTGTGTTCTCCAATTCTTCCCCTACAGAAATCTTTTTTTTTTTTAATATCATTTACTTTTAACATTGACATTTGTTTTTAGCCCAAAACTTACCCAAGTCATTTGGGGGTTACATGATCATTGACTTGAGTTGTACAGAATGGATGTACTGTAAAAATCTAAAGAAATAGCTTCTTTGCTCAAGGGAATGTCAACAGAAAAGGGAAATGGGGAAAAACAGCTTTGATATTCTAGAAAGCATGTATTAGTTTCTTGGATCTTTTTTTTCATTTTATTATTATTATTAAACTTGATGTCACTGGAAGGAAGAAATCTTCTGAGGGTCGCCAGTTTGAATTTATAGCACAATTAGACTGTAGAATATGTTTTTTACTTACAATAAGATCTTCAGAATATATTGCCAAGGAATACCTCATTGACATGGCTAGGGTGTAAAACAACATGCTGTCTAAAATACTGCACTGTTGTAACTTTATTTATGTAATGAAATAAGTAATATTTTTAAGGTCTTTTTTTTTCCATTCATGTTATGTTTGTCTTCACAGCAGTGCTGTTCAGTAGGCATCATTGATAACACTCAGAATGTTAAAGTACTTGTTCAAATTCATGTGGCAAAAAAGCAAAGAAACCAGGAACTCTTTCCTTTCCAACAGTAATGATATAAAATGTTAAATTTGCATTTAACAAACATGCTGTCATTCAGCAAGCATTTACCATGCACATCTTAGATTAAATCACTATAAGAAGTTTTCTTAAAAGACAAGTAATAGAATCTCTGCTCTGAAATTCTCTATTGAGAAAAGCAAACCTGTAAACCAACCTCAGGTATAACATATGCAATCAAAAGAGGATATGACTTTAAAATGTGGGTTGAATATGCCTTTAAAGTTGACAAGGAGACCTTGCTCATTCGTGGAGTACTATATTATAATGTAAATATTCACCCTCTAGTTTGTTTTCTTTGTCAATTGACCCTAAACAATTTGTGGTTCATTTAGACTCTAAACGTTAGACTATGATCATTTAGATTTTTTAATGTTTTTTATACCATTAATCTGTAAAGGAAAAAGGGAAATTCATCTCAATTCTTTTCTGAATTAGAACAAATTCCACATGAGTTGGGTATTAAATACATATTATGGAAATTTGAATAAGCTCTATCCGTAAGGGAGAGAGGTCTGTAGAATATAACCAATGTAGCTATGTAAAAACATTCTTCAAATGTTACTTGGCCCAAGCACTATCCTTGATGAAAGTGTTGTGTGAAAGTGTCGGTCACTCAGTCGTGTCTAACTCTTTGTGACCCCATGGACTGTAGCCCACCAGGCTCCTCTGTCCATAGGATTCTCCAGGCAAGAATACTGGAGTCGATTGTCATTTCCTTCTCCAGGGGATCTTCCCAACCCAGGGACTGAACCTGGGTCTCCTGCACTGCAGGCAGATTCTTTACCTTCTGAGCCACCAGGAAAGCCCATCCTTGATAGCAATGACAATCAACTCCTGACATTCCATCTTCTAGATTTTGGTTGGAAACAGTATCATTTGACCAATTAAACAAACATAGAAGCTGGAGTTACTTTAGAATTCTATGCATTTCAGATTTGTGTGAATAACCTATACACTTTTTCATCTGACTCTCTATAATCAAGAATTTCATTCATGCCCTGCCTGCTTGCCACCAACCTCCTCTTTAGATTATTGGGGTGCTTTCCTTTAGATAGGGCTTTCCTTGTGGCTCCGCTGGTAAAGAATCTGCCTGCAATGCAGGGGACCTGGGTTTGATCCCTGGGTTGGGAAGATACCCTGGAGAAGGGAAAGGCTAACCACTCCAGTATCCTGGCCTGGAGAATTCCATGGACTGTATAGTCCATGGGGTGGCAAAGTTGGACACAACTGAGCAACTTTCACTTCACTTCATTTCTCCTTTAGATATTGTGGTACCCTCTTCTGGGTCTTCCTATAATAGCCTGTGGTCAATTCTGAATGCTAAGATTCAGAGACAACATTAGACAATGGGAAAGCACAGGATTTGAAATAAACAAATTTGGATTAAAATTCTTCTGTGAATTACTAGCTGTGTGATCTTAACTTACTTCACACCTTTGATCCTGTTTTCTAACCCATAGAAAGAAGATAATAACAATGAAATTTTGCTGAGTTCTTGTGAGGACTAAATAAATAACTATTATATATTAAGCACCCAACACTGTGTCTGGCACACTTTAGACAGCAATAAATATTAGTTTTATTTCTGTCAAGGAAAAGTCGTTCAGTCGTGTCTGACACTTTGTGACCCCGTGAACTATAGAGTCCACGGAATTCTCCAGGCCAGAATACTGCAGTGGGTAGCCTTTCCCTTCTCCAGGGGATCTTCCCAACCCAGGATCGAACCTAGGTCTTCTGCATTGCAGCCGGATTCTTTACCAGCTGAGTCACAAGGAAAGCCCAAGCATACTGGAGTGGGTTCAGTTCAGTTCAGTTCAGTCACTCAGTTGTGTCCCACTCTTTGTGACCCCATGGACTGTAGCACACCAGGCCTCCCTGTCCATCACCAACTCCCAGAGTTTACTCAAACTCATGTCCTTTGAGTCAGTGATGCCATCTAAGCATCTCATCCTCTGTCATCCCCTTTTCCTCCTGCCTTCAGTCTTTCCCAGCATCAGGGTCTTTCCCAGTGAGTCAGTTATTTGTATCAGGTGGCAAAAGTATTGGAGTTTCAGCATCAACATCAGTCCTTCCAATGAACACTCAGGACTGAGGTCCTTTAGGATTGACTTGTTGGATCCCCTAGCTGTCCAAGGGACTCTCAAGAGTCTTCTCCAACACCACAATTCCAAAGCATGAATTCTTTGGTACTCAGCTTTCTTTACAGTCCAACTCTCACATCCATACATGACTACTGGAAAAACCATAGCTTTGACTAGACAGACCTTTGTTGGCAAAGTAATGTCTCTGCTTTTTAATATGCTGTCTAGGTTAGTCATAACTTTTCTTCCAAGGAGCAAGTGTCTTTTCATTCCATGGCTGCAGTCACCATCTGTAGTGACTTTGGAGACCCCCAAAATAAAGTCTGTCACTGTTTCCACTGTTTCCCCATCTATTTGCCATGAAATGATGGGACCACATGCCATGATCTTAGGTTTCTGAATGTTGAGTTTTAAGCCAGCTTTTTCACTCTCCTCTTCCAATTTCATCAAGAAGCTCTTTATTTCTTCTTCACTTTGTCCATAAGGGTGGTGTCATCTGCATATCTGAGGTTATTGATATTTCACCCAGCAATCATGATTCCAGCTCGTGCTTCATCCAGCCCAGTGTTTCTCATGATGTTCTCTGCATATAAGTTAAAAAAGCAGGGTGACAATATACAGCCTTGATGTACTCCTTTCCCAGTTTGGAATCAATCTGTTGTTCCATGTCCAGTTCTAACTGTTGCTTCTTTACCTGCATACAGATTTCTCAGGGGGCAGGTCAGGTAGTCTGGTATTCCCATCTTCTTGAAGAATTTTCCACAGTTTGTTGTGATCTACACAGTCAAAGGCTTTGGCATAGTCAATAAAGCAGAAGTAGATGTTTTTCTGGAACTCTCTTGCATTTTCAATGATCCAAAAGATGTTGGCAATTTGATCTCTGGTTCCTCTGCCTTTTCTAAATCCAGCTTGAACATCTGGAAGTTTGCCGTTCTCATATTGTTGAAGCCTGCCTTGGAGAATTTTGAGCATTACTTCACTAGCATGTGAGATGAGTGCAATTATGAGGTAGTTTGAGCTTTCTTTGGCATTGCCTTTCTTTGGGATTGGAATGAAAACTGACCTTTTCCGGTTCTGTGGCCACTGCTGAGTTTTCCAGATTTGCTGGCATATTGAGTGCAGCACTTTCACAGCATCATCTTTCAGGATTTGAAATAGCTCAACTGGAATTCCATCACCTCCACTATCTGTTCGTAGTGATGCTTCTTAAGGCCCACTTGACTTCTAATTCCAGGATGTCTGGCTCTAAGTGAGTGATCTTGCCATCATGATTATCTGGGTCCTGAAGATATTTTTTCTACAGTTCTGTATATTCTTGCCACCACTTCTTCTTATCTTCTGTTTCTGTAAGGTCCATACCATTTCTGTTCTTTATCAAGCCCATTTTTGCATGAAACGTTCCCTTGGTATCTCTAATATTCTTGAAGATATCTCTTGTCTTTCCCATTCTGTTGTTTTCCTCGATTTCTTTGCACTGATTACTGAGGAAGGCTTTCTTATCTCTCCTCGCTATTCTTTGGAACTCTGCATTCAAATGGGTATCTTTCCTTTTCTCCTTTGCCTTTTGCTTCTCTTCTTTTCACAGATATTTGTAAAGCCTCCTCAGTTCAGTTCAGTTCAGTTCAGTCACTTAGTCATGTTGGACTTTTTGTGACCCCATAGATTGCAGCAAGCCAGGCCTCTCTGTCTGTCCATCACCAACTCCTGGAGTTTACCCAAACTAATGTCCATTGAGTCGGTGATGCCATCCAACCATCTCATCCTCTGTCCCCTTCTCCTCCTGCCTTCAATCTTTTCCAGCATCACGGTCTTTTCCAGTGAGTCAGTTCTTCACATCAGGTGGCCAAAACACTGGCGTTTCAGCTTCAACATCAATCTTTCCAAGGAACACTCAGGACTGATCTCCTTTAGGATGGACTGGTTGGATCTCCTTGCAGTCCAACAGACTCTCAAGAGTCTTCTCCAACACCACAGTTCAAAAGCATCAATTCTTCAGCGCTCAGCTTTCTTTATAGTCCAACTCTCACATCCATACATGACTACTGGAAAAACCATAGCCTTGACTAGACAGATCTTTGTTGGCAAAGTAATGTCTTTGCTTTTTAAAATGCTATCTAGGTTGGTCATAAGTCTTCCTCAGACAACCATTTTGCCTTTTTGCATTTCTTTTTCTTGGGGATGGTCTTGATCCATGCCTCCTGTACAATGTCGTGAGCCTCCATCCATAGTTCTTTATGCACTCTATTAGATCTAATTCCTTGAATCTGTTTGTCACTTCCACTGTATAATCATAAGGGGTTTGATTTAGGTCATACCTGAATGGTCTAGTGGTTTTCCCTACTTTCTTCAGTTTAAGTCAATTTGGCAATAAGGAATTCATGATCTGTGCCACAGTCTCCTCCCAGTCTTGTTTTTGCTGACTGTATAGAGCTTCTCAATCTTTGGCTGCAGAGAATATAATCAATTTGATCTCAGTGTTGACCAACTGGTAATGTCCATTTGTAGAGTCTTCTCTTGTGTTGTTGGAAGGAGGTGTTTGCTATGACCAGTGCATTCTCTTGGCAAAACTCTATTAGCTTTGCCCTCCTTCATTGTGTACTCCAAGGCCAAATTTGCCTGTTACTCCAGGTATTTCTTCACTTTCTACTTTTGCATCCCAGTCCCCTATAATGAAAAGTTGAAGTGAAGTTGCTCAATCATGTCCTACTCTTTGCGATCCCTTGGACTGTAGCCTTTCTTCATGTAGGTTTCTCCATCCATGGAATTTTCCAGGCAAGAGTACTGGAGTGGGTTGCCATTTCCTTCTCCAGGTGGTCTTTTTGACCCAGGGTTTGAACCCAGGTCTCCTGCACTGTAGGCAGATGCTTTACCCCCTAAGCCATGATGGAAGCCCCTGTAATGAAAAGGACATCTTTTTTGGGTGTTAGTTCTAGAAGATCTTGTAAATCTTCATAGAACCATTCAACTTCAGCTTCTTTAGCATTACTGGTTGGGGCATAGACTTAGATTACTGTGATACTGAATGGTTTGCCTTCAAATGAACAGAGATCATTCTGTTGTTTTTGAGATTGCATACAGGTACTGCATTTCAGACACTTGTTGACTGGGATGGCTACTCCATTTCTTCTCAGGGATTCTTGTCCACAGTAGTAGATATAATGGTCATCTGAGTTAAATTCACCCATACTGGTCCATTTTAGTTCGCTGCTTCATAAAATGTCGATGTTGGGTGGCCCTACATGGCATCTCTTTGACCACTTCCAATTTGCCATGATTCATGGACTGAACATTCCAGGTTCCTATGCAATATTGCTCTTTATAGTATCGGACTTTACTTCCATAACCAGTCACATCTACAACTGGGTTTTGTTTTTGCTTTGCTCTGTCTCTTCTTTCTTTCTGGAGTTATTTCTCCAGTAATCTCCAATAGCATATTGGGCACCTACCAACCTGGTGAGTTCATCATTCATTGTCCTATCTTTTTGCCTTTTCATACTGTTCACGGGGTTCTTAGAATACTGAAGTGGTTTGCCATTCCCTTCTCCAGTGGACCATATTTTGTCAGAACTCTCCACCATGACCCATCCATGTTGGGTGGCCCTACATGGCATAGCTCAAGTTTCATTGAGTTAGACAAGGCTGTGGTCCATGTGATCAGATTGGTTAGTTTTCTGTAATTGTGGTTTTCAGTCTGTCTGCCCTCTGGTGGAGAAGGACAAGAGGCTTCTGGAAGCTTCCTGATCTCTCCCAGTCAAGGAGAGACTGACTAAGGGGGAAACTGGGTCTTGTTCTGATGGCCTGGCCAAGCTCAGTTCAGTTCAGGTCAGGTCAGTCACTCAGCTGTGTCCGATTCTTTGCAACTCCATGAGTCGCAGCACACCAGGCCTCCCTGTCCATCACCAACTCCCGGAGTTCACTCAAATTCACATCCATCGAGTCAGTGATGCCATCCAGCCATCTCATCCTCTGTTGTCCCCTTCTCCTCCTGCCTCCAATCCCTCACAGTATCAAAGTCTTTTCCAATGAGTCAACTCTTCGCATGAGGTGGCCAAAGTACTGGAGTTTCAGCTTTAGCATCATTCCCTCCAAAGAAATCCCAGGGCTGATCTCCTTCAAAATGGACTAGTTGGATCTCCTTGCAGTCCAAGGGACTCTCAAGAGTCTTCTCCAACACCACAGTTCAAAAGCATCAATTTTTTGGCGCTCAGTCTTCTTCACAGTCCAACTCTCACATCCATACATGACCACTGGAAAAACCATAGCCTTGACTAGACAGACCTTAGTCGGCAAAGTAATGTCTCTGCTTTTGAATATGCTATCTAGGTTGGTCATAACTTTTCTTCCAAGGAGTAAGTGTCTTTTAATTTCATGGCTGCAATCACCATCTGCAGTGATTTTGGAGCCCAGAAAAATAAAGTCTGACACTGTTTCCACTGTTTCCCCATCTATTTCCCATGAAGTGATGGGACCAGATGCCATGATCTTCATTTTCTGAATGTTGAGCTTTAAGCCAACTTCTTCACTCTCCTCTTTCACTTTCATCAAGAGGCTTTTTAGTTCCTCTTCACTTTCTGCTGTAAGGGTGGTGTCATCTGCATATCTGAGGTGATTGATATTTCTCCCGGCAATCTTGATTCCAGCTTGTGTTTCTTCCAGTCCAGTGTTTGTCATGATGTACTCTGCATATAAGTTAAATAAGCAGGGTGACAATATACAGCCTTGACGTACTCCTTTTCGTATTTAGAACCAGTCTGTTGTTCCATGTCTAGTCCTAACTGTTGCTTCCTGACCTGCATACAGATTTCTCAAGAGGCAGCCAAGCTCAGTAAACCTTTAATCCAATTTTCTGTTGATGGTCAGGGCTGTGTTTCTGACCTGAGGCCTAACTCTGGTGGAGGTAATGAAGATAATGGTGAGCTCCTTCAAAAAGCCCCATGCGTGCACTGCTACACTCAGTGCCCCCAGCCCTGCAGCAGGCCACCACCAACCCACGCCTCTGCCGGAGACTCCTAGACACTCTCGGGCAAGTCTGGGTGAGTCTCTTGTGGAGTCATTGCTCCTTTTTCCTGGGTCCTGGTGCATACAAGTTTCTGTGTGTGCCCTCCAAGAGCCTGTTTCCCCAGCCCTGTGTAAGTTCTGGCAGCTCCGTGGTGGGGTTAATGGCGACCTCCTCCAAGAGGGCTTATGCCTTACCCAGGTCTGCTGCCCCAGAGCCCCTGAGCCTTCAGCAGTTCACTGCTGACTCGTGCCTCTGCAGGAGACACTCACAGTTCTGTCTCAGTCTCTGTGGGGTCTCTGGGTCCTGGTGCACACAAGGTATGCTTGAGCCCTCTGAACATCTGTGGCAGGTATGGGGTTTGATTCTAAACGTGAGAGGGTAGCCTATCCCTTCTCCAGGGGATCTTCCTGACCCAAGAATCAAACCCAGGTCTCCTGCATTGCAGGCGGATTCTTTACCAACTGAGCTACCAGGGAAGCTCCATTATGTTTCTCATTACCCAGTGATTCAGGTTCTGACCTGAGTTATCAGTGAACTATTCCCATGGCCCTTTGTTTTATCCTCCCATCCACTACTATCTTCCCAAACAGTCACCATCCTGCTCAGTCTTCTTTCTTTGTCCACTGAAGCCTGCTTATCTGGAAAACCTTCCCTCTCTATCTTACTCTTTCATTCACCTCCAACTCAGAGTCCAGCTCATCCAAGAGGGCTTCCTGATTCAGTCAGGATTTGGTGTGTTTGTTAGCTTATCTTTCTAACATTTTTAACGTTTAACATTAATCTTGCTGCTTTCTATAGAATAAATACACAGAAATTTCTTTTGCCTGTTCACTAATTCTATAGCATATAGCAGGAAAACGGTAGGGGAAAAATATGTTAACCAAATGCATAAACTATTCTTACTAGCAGTTTTCTGTGAGTAAAATCAGAGGTGCAGAAAGGTCTGTGAGGTGATATTGGTAAAAGGAAAAAGTCATTATTAGTATCCATTCAACTCCAAGCAGCTGTGATTTTAATTGATGAAAATACCAGTTATGATTTACTGATGGCAAGTGTTTGACTTAAAGAAAAATGCCTCTCCTGAGAAGTGTCCTTCCCTACAGCATACAAGAAATTCACTCAGAACTGAGCTACTACTGCCCCCTGTAGCTCATTCAATATATATCAGGACATAGTACAAAATGTTTTGCCTTGACATTCTTAGGAAAAGGTTTTATTGCTAGTATGTCAATGATTGTCTACCCAGCACTCATCTCACACGCTAGCAAAGTAATGCTCAAATTTCTCCAAGCTAGGCTCCAACAGTATGTGAACCAAGAGCTTCCAGATGTTAAAGCTGGATTTAGAAAAGGCAGAGGAACCAGAGATCAAATTGCCAACATCCATTGCATCATAGAAAAAGCAAGAAATTCCAGAAAAATGTCTATTTCTGCTTTATTGACTACACCAGAGCCACTGACTATGTGGATCAGAACAAACTGTGGAAAATTCTTCAAGAGATGGGAATGCCAGACCACGTTTCCTTCCTCCTGAGAAATCTGTATGCAGGTCAAGAAGCAACAATTAGAACCAGACATGAAACAACAGACTGGTTCCAATTTGGGAAAGGAGTATGTCAAGGCTGTATATTTTCACCCTGCTTATTTAACTTATATGCAGAGTACATCATGTGAAATGTTTGCCTGGATGAAACACAAGCTGGAATCAAGATTGCCAGTAGAAATATCAATAACTTCACCTATGCAAATGACACCACCCTTATGGCAGAAAGAGAAGAGGAACTAAAAAGATTCTCGATGAAAGTGAAAGAGGGGAGTGAAGAAGCTGGCTTAAAACTCAACATTCAGAAAACTAAGATCATGGCATCTGGTCTCATCACTTCATGGCAAATAGATAGGGAAACAATGGAAGCAGTGAGAGCGTTTATTTTCTTGGGCTCCAAAATCACTGCAGATGATGACTGCAGCCATGAAATTATAAGATGCTTGCTTCTTGGAAGAAAAGATATGATCAACCTAGAGAACATATTAAAAAGCTGAGACATTACTTTGCTGACAAAGGTCTGTCTAGTCAAAGCTATGGTTTTTCTAGGAGTCATGTACAGATATGAGAGTTGGAACATAAAGAAAGCTGAGAGCCGAAGAATTGATACTTTTAAACTGTGGTTTTGGAGAACACTATTGAGAGCCATTGGATAGCAAGGATATCAAACCAGTCAATCATAAAGTAAATCAGTCCTGAATATTCATTGGAAGGACTGATGCTGAAGCTGAAGCTCCAGTACTCTGGCCAGCTGATGCAAGGAACTGGCTCATTGGGAAAGACCCTGATGCTGGGAAAGATTGAACGCAGGAGAAGAAGGGGATGACAGAGGATGTGATAAGGTTGGGTGGTATCACTGACTTCGATGGACATGAATTGAGCAAGTTTTGGGAGATGGTGAAGGAAAGGGAAGCCTGGTGTGCTGCAGTCCATGGGGTCACAAAGAGTTGGACACAACTGAGCGACTGAACTGAACTGAACTGAATGTGGCTTAAGGGACTGTGACCCTAACCCAGCCCCTAGATGGGGTTTAGTTAGTCTAAAACAATTATGATTATATAATGTCTCTTACTTAATTTGGTTAAGCAACCTGGCTTAAGTAATCACCTTGTGGCATTCTTTTGGTAATGGAAACTATGCTGAGCCAAATCAGACTGAAAGCATAATTGAGGGAGAAACTCTCATTTGCTGTCAACTGGATATAAATGAGGAATCATGTACCCTTATTACTACTGGCATCCATGCTCCGATCACTGAGCTAACCTGTTACAACACTATGGAAGGCAAAGCAGTAAGATGGAAAGAATAAGGGGCCTGGATATTGAGCTGCTAAATCAGTTAACCCTCAAGCCCAACCAAAACTGCACTTTAAGTATTATGTGAGATAATACATTTTAAAACTGTTTAAGTCAGTTTGCAAACATCCTGTTAACAGTACTGAAAATGGAAACAAAGGAAATAATAATAAATCTTTAAGGTTTTGTCAATCTCTAAGCTTAAGAACATTATATAAAGGTGCATTCTTGGATGGCACTCTTCCAAAACATACTCTCTCAGCCCATCTGTGAATAGAAATAAGATAGTGGTTTTTCAGGTTCAATTTCTTATTGGCCTTTTTAGCTTTCTATGTAAGAACTCCTTGATGTTGAACCCTGTGGGTCTGTATTCCACTGGCAACAAATGATTATTTTTGGTTATTTTTATTGAGTTCCCCATTATTGTGATGGCATCTCTATCACTTCAAGATCTTTGTCTTCTTTTTTAAAGAGAAGTGTCAAAAGCATTATTATTTTAATTCCATACTGCCCTCTTTATGTTGCCTCCTCCCATGAGAAATAACTCTTCTAGTATGAAAATTACTAATATCTGAACAGTTTGTTTTTAAAAAAGTTAAGTTAGTGAAAGTGAAGTCGCTCAGTCGTGTCTGACTCTTCACGACCCCATGGACTGTAGCCTACCAGGCTCCTCCATCCGTGGGATTCTCCAAGCAAGAGTGCTGGAGTGGGTTGCTGTTTCTTTCTCCAGGAAGTTAAAAACATGGTCAAATATGTTTCTACAAAAATGGTGTTTCCCAAAAGAGGGGACTTGAGAGTTATTCACAAGAATACTTGAGTTTTGTGTTTTTATTTGAATGGCATTCTAGAAAATGAATTAACATAAGCATTTTTGGATCATTTGTATATTATAATTGAAAACTGCCCCACAGCGTCACTGCCTGAGTTCCTGTTCCTGCTTCCAACAGAGTTGATGCCAAGTTGTAATTCTTGAATTGTTGCCAGGAATGAGAAAAGGATGTTGGTGAGCTTGATACATTGAGGATGTCTTTTTTACCAAAGGAAAGCCAAACAGTATCACAACAGACCACATGAAATAGGTTTCTCAGTAGTCTAATTCGAGAAAAATGGAGGGAGAATTGAGTCATCAATTTGTAGCATGCCAAACGTAAATGAACTTCCATCTTAGCACTCAATTCTGTATTAATGTTGCAAGCAGGATTCAGATTGAAAAAAAAAATGCCATTTGCTGTATAAAATTAAAGTTGTTAGCTAGGTTGTTTTTGTAGATTTGTTTATATCTAATCAAAATTTCTTTCATATAGATGAATAAGCATTTTTACCTTGTTTATCTGAGTACACATTGAGTAACATCTCAGTTTATCCCTAGCTAGATGCATGATTTTGGACAAGATTTAAAACTTCTTTGTTCTTGTTTCCTTATCTGTAAATAAGGGGTTATAGTATTATTCACTTTATTAGATTTTATGAGAATTAAATGATTTAATGTATGTAATGAATTCAGACTTGTACCTGAAATTATAGTAAGCACACTGAGTTAGATCTACTGTAACTACTACTGTATTTTTACTACTGTTACAAATAAAATAATTTAAGCCAATGCTGAAGGTTCATTAGGACTTTTCCCTTTTAAAGCATGCACTAAGTTTGATGTCTTCCTTTTCTCAGTCACTACTAGAGAACTTAGCACTAGATCTGTGGCACATGAATAGCAAGACAGGTTTCATAATGTTTCCTTTGGCCTTATTTCTGATTCCATTCATGCTCCCACCCATATTTTCCTTTCTGCTTTGCTCTTTTAATTTATGAGGTTTTGTTGCACTTTATGTGTCTTTTAAAACGTTCTTAAATCTTCTTGGAACTGAAGGTGTGGTACATAAAAATCAGTAAAAATGCTTCTCCACTTTTAGACTGTGTGAAAGTAGGGGGCATTAATAGACAATAAGCCTCACTGGGACATATTACCACATACAGGAAGGATCTCAGAAATCATTTCCTGGACTGTGCAATATTTTCTCAGGAGTAGGAATATAATATAATTAACCAGAGTTATCTTCTGTCCATTGTATCAATGTTGCAGATGTTTATTCCATTTCTGTAAAAAATCCTTATGTAGTATTCTGTTCTAATTTTTTAACACTTTCACAGTGATTACATTTAGGAAGTGCAATGTTTGTTTATATTCTAATTAGATTTCTAATTTTTTGATGATTTCTTAATTTTTCTTGAAAGAGAAATATACACATTCGTGGTAAAAATGCTATGTTTCGAGTCCAAAAAAACAGAGTATTATTTGTGATGACAGTTATATAATTTCCCTTTCCTGATCTTTCTGCTCCATTTTCTGGGCCAGATTCAACCTTAAACATTTTTAACTGAGATAAATGAATATCCTGTAAGAGATTTTTAGCTGCCTTTTAGAGTTTGTTAAGTGAGATGTGAAATAGCGATTCAGCAGGTGTTGAAATTTGCTACTTATAGTCCTTGCGGGGGGAGAAATAAACCTATCAGTGTATCAAGAAGTATTTTGCTTTTAAAGCAGTTATCACTTTGTACTGAGGTCTGAGATGAGAGAGAGAAAGGAAGAGATAACTTTACTTAAAAGCACCATCCATATCCACAAGGACCATTATTCTCCAATTAAAATTCTCTACTCAACTTGACATTCAACTCTGATTTTACTTATTTTTTTTCTTCAATGGTATTTATTTGATGTATAATTTATTAAGACAATGTAAAGAGGAAAATTGAACTTGAAGACTTCTAAGTAATAGATAACTTTTAAGTGCTTCTTTCTGTTTCTCACATCTAACCAGTTCAGATATTATAGCATGACTTATAAAAATAGTTGATTTCTTCACTTATTAGTTATTGTAATTTCTGCCTGTTGGACTTCCCCAGGAATAACAGCAGAATATTTATTCCCTTAGTATTGCCATCTATTCTCTATGTGATCAATATCTACCATCTGCTGGTCATATAAAGTTACATAGCTGCAAATGGCTTTTCAGTGTCCTTGTAAAATGCAATCACCAATTTTAGGTTTCCTTGAGATGTGTAAACAAAAAATAATTTTGATACATAGGGATTTCTGGTTCTTTCCAATCTGTGAATTGGCCTGATAGAAAAATGAAGTGGTGGGTGACATGAATCATATTAATGGATGTATTTAATGTGTTTGCCAACCTCTTTGCTTCACATTTCATGGATTATTATTCTAAGCATGCCCCTCCTGGATTCCTTGGAATCCTGACAGCAAAGCTTTTAAGTTCAAGAATATTTAAAAAGAGTTGTGAGTAGGTGGACCATGTTAATGTTAATGAGTCTGTATGGTATGTTTTGATGAGTTCTTCTCATATTGGCCCTGATGATCTATTTGAAATACTTATCCTTCCGAGATAAAATGCTATGAGTCATCCATTTAAAAAATTAAAAAAAAAAATTTTTGGCTGCATTGTGTGGCTTGCGGAATCTTCGTTCCATGACTAGGGATCAAACCTGGGCCCTTGGCAGTGAAAGCATGGAGTCCTAACCACTGGATCAATGGGATTAAATTTAAATATTCCCGGGTTACATTAAGTTACTTTCATTCACTGGAATTAGTTTATCAGATTTTAAAAAATGAATACACGTTCCTTGTTCAAAGAACAAATTCAAACAGTACAAAAGGGTTCAAAGAGAAAAGTTTCTTTTCCTTCAGTTCAGTTCAGATGCTCAGTCGTGTCCGACTCTTTGCAACCCCCTTAATCGCAGCACGCCAGGCCTCCCTGTCCATCACCATCTCCCGGAGTTCACTCAGACTCACATCCATCGAGTCAGTGATGCCATCCAGCCATCTCATCCTCTGTCGTCCCTTTCTCCTCCTGCCCCCAATCTCTCCCAGCATCAGAGTCCTTTCCAATGAGTCAGCTCTCTGCATGAGGTGGCCAAAGTACTGGAGCTTCAGCTTCAGCATCATTCCTTCCAAAGAAATCCCAGGGTTGATCTCCTTTAGAATGGACTAGTTAGATCTCCTTGCAGTCCAAGGGACTCTCAAGAGTCTTCTCCAACACCACAGTTCAAAAGCATCAATTCTTCGGCGCTCAGCCTTCTTCACAGTCCAAATCTCACATCCATACATGACCACAGGAAAAACCATAGCCTTGACTAGACAGACCTTAGTCAGCAAAGTAATGTCTCTGCTTTTGAATATACTATCTAGGTTGGTCATAACTTTTCTTCCAAGGAGTAAGCGTCTTTTAATTTCATGGCTGCAGTCACCATCTGCAGTGATTTTGGAGCCCCTAGAAATAAAGCCTGACACTGTTTCTACTGTTTCCCCATCTATTTCCCATGAAGTGATGGGACCGGATGCCATGATCTTCGTTTTCTGAATGTTGAACTTTAAGCCAACTTTTTCGCTCTCCTCTTTCACTTTCATCAAGAGGCTTTTTAGCTCCTCTTCACTTTCTGCCATAAGAGTGGTGTCATCTGCATATCTGAGGTTATTGATATTTCTCCCGGCAATCTTGATTCCAGCTTGTGTTTCTTCCAGTCCAGCATTTGTCATGATGTACTCTGCATAGAAGTTAAATAAGTAGGGTGACAATATACAGCCTTGACACCCATACTCAAATTTCACTTTTGGATATCTTCCAGAAATTTTCTCTGCATATATATTTAATTTCCAATTAAATTTTTTCAAGTGGAACAATTCATATATTTAAAATAATAAAAGATAATTTTCTTTTGTATTCACTTCTTTTATTTCATTCCCAGGGAAAACTGATATAAACAATCTTTCTCAATGCCTAGATAAAAGCAAATATCTTGTAGTGTCTGATTCTTAAGAAGATGATCTACATGTTATTTGGCAGTTGTCTTCTCATATAACATTACATGGACATCCCTAAAATGTAACAGATATAAATCTTATTTTTTTAACAGCTAAGTAACAATATTACTTTGAATGGATATTCCATAACTAATTGCAACTATGATGTTGTATAAGCATCCTTATACAGTAGTCTTATATTTTCATGGGATTTTTTTTCTTTTTATAAATTTTTTATTGATATAGAGTTATTTTACAATGTTGTATTCATTTCAGATGTACAACAAAGTGATTTAGTTACACATATATGTATATATTTTTCAAATTCTTTTCCTTTGTAGGTTTTTACAAAATATTGAGTATAGTTTTCTGTGTTATACAGTAGATCCTTGTTGGTTATCTGTTTTATATATAGTAGTGTGTATATGTTAACCCCAAACTCCTAATATCTCTCACCCACCTTCCTCTTTGGTAACTGTGTTTGTTTTCTATGTTCATGGATCTATTTCTGTTTCTGTTTTGTATGTAAATTCATTTCTATATTTGTCTTTGTCTGGCTTACTTCATTTAGTATGATAATCTCTAGGTCTATCCATGTTGCTGCAAATGGTATTATTTCATACTTTCTATGGCTGAGTAGTATTTCATTGTGTATGTATGTGTATATATGTATGTATATGTGTGTGTGTGTATATATATATATATATATGTGTATAGTGGCTTCCTAGGTGGCACAGTGGTAAAGAATCCACCTGCCAGTGCTGGAGATGCAGGCATCTTGAGTTCAATCCTTGGGTCAGGAAGATCCCCTGGAGTAGGAAATGGCAACTCACTCTTGTATTCTTGCCTCAAAACATCCCATGGACAAAGGAACCTGGCAGGCTTCAGACCATGGGGTCACAAAGAGTCAGACACAACTGAGCAACTGAGCATACAGTATGCATGTATATATACCACGTCTTCTTTATCCATTCATCTGTTGTTGGACGTTTATGTTGCTTCTATATTCTGGCTATTGTAAATAGTGCTGCAGTGAACATTGGGGTGCATGTATCTTTTCAAATTATGGTTTTCTCTCTCTGGTAAAATGTTTCATCTCTTGTTCAACTCTTAGAAAAAACCCAACTCTGTATGCTCAAGAGTGGGATTGCTGTATCATATGGCAGTTCTATGATTATTTTTTTAAGGAGCTTCCATACTGTTCTCCATAATGGTTGCACCACTTTACATTCCTACCAACAATGTAGGGTTCCATTTTCTGCACACCTTCTCCAGCATTTATTATTTATAGACTTTTTTGATGATGGCCATTATGACTGGTGTGAAGTGATACCTCACTGTAGTTTTTATTTGCATTTCTCTAATTGGTGATAAATAAATAAAAATTTATTTCTATACATACAGAATGGTAGAGAACTGTTTGAATTTTTTTCCTAGATGACTATCCACTATATTTACACTATAAATTAAGTAAGCTCTACTTTCTTTGATGAATGGAATGCTACTCTTGTCATTTATCTATACTTGATAGTTTTTCTTTTACTATTTTATTACAGTAGCATTATAGTCCATTTAATATTTGACAAGGCAAGTCCCATATCACAATTCTCTTTTTTCAGAGTCTTCTTGGCTATTCTTGGATGCTTTCATTTTATCTTTAAAATGTTGCTCAGCTCTGAAATACCTATATGTGAATATTTAATTCAATTATATTTATATATTAATTTTGGAAATATTATGTTTTATGATGCTAAAACTCCTCATTCAGGATCAGGGTATATCATTCAGTTTGTTCAAGTTTAGATTTATGTTCTTTAGTACAATTTTATATTTTTCTTCATGTATATCTTGTCATAATTATTTCTCTCATGAATGATATTTCTATACCTGTTATTTTATGCTATATTATTCTAGGTTATTGGCACTATAAAGAGAAACTAAGTACATTTTATATTACCTCAGAACTATTATTTTTTATACTACTAACTTAGTAAACTGATTTAGAGCTTCTATGTCTATAATCACATCCTTCAAGAAAGAATAATTTTTAAATTTTCTAAACTTTATATGAATTATTTTTGCATATTAATACATTGGCTGTAAAATGATGCCAAATAATAACGTTGATGTGAACATCATGCATTGTTCTTGATTTTAATAGAAATGGCTATAGCATTTTACTGTTTAGTTTGATGTTGGCTCTTGGTTTGTGACAGTCTCTGTCATATTTCTATTATTTTCTTTTTGGAGGCTTATAAAATTAGGAATGGATGGTGAATTTTGATAAATCTTGTTTTAGTAGACTATTGTTATAGCTGTAACAATATTCTTTTTTATACTGAATTATCTTGAAAGGTTGTTTAGTACTGAACTATACTTGTATACCTAGAATAAACTCAAATTACTGCCCTGTTCATTTAATGCTAGATTAGATTAATAATATTTTACTTGGAATTTTGCATCCATGTTCATAAGAAAAACTGATTTAAAAGTTTCTTTTACTATTTATTGGGTTTTGTTAATAAGGCATTTGTTAAGGCATTTTGTTAATAAGGCATAAATGGAGATTAATGCATTTTTCCATGAGCTAGAGTACATTAAGTGACACGAATCAATTTTTTAAGATTATATCTGCATAGCTACCAGGGTCTGTAACTTCTTAAAGATATATCTTTAGTTATTTTTTTATGATTATTGGTCTGTTTAGTTTTTCATTCTTTTTCTGGGCTAACTTTGGTCATTTTTATTTTGATGGAAAATTACCACTTCCCCCACAGTTTTCAATTTTATTTCTATAAGGTTACACAGATTTCTCCCACAATTCCCATAACCCATCCATATCAGTGGTTTAATCTGTTTTAAAACCATATATATTTTGCTTTCTGAATTAAAAAAAAATGGGTTTATCTTTTATCCCTTTTTTTTTTTCTTAAAGAAACTCCTTTATTTCAGATTGCTTTTCAAAGAAGAGTTAACTGAAGTAGAAAAGGTGAAACACAGGCACACAGGCAGAGCAGAGAGTAAGTCCAGAGAGGGCATGCAGTGGGAAGGGGGTAATTAGTCCTCATCTCAGTCTCACAGTTTTTGTCTATGATTAGTACTTCAGGCATTAGATAAAGAAGCCTCTGCTCTCTAGCTGTCAGACTGTCAGTAGTGGATTGGCACAATGCTGAGATGGCAACTTGAATAGACTAGAAACCTCTACCTGCTTTTCTATATTGGGGAAGATTCTGAAACCATGTTTCTGACAAAAATTTAGTTATTAGATTTGGGTCCAAGCTTATTTACTAGCTATGCTTGGCACACTGTAGGCAGTCAACTGATAATTGTAGAAATGAATGAATCTCTATTGAGTGCTCTTAAACTCACTGAGCTCATCATCTGCATCTAGAGAGTGGAATGGTAATACCAACCTCATGGGTTTAGTTTGAGGATTAAATAAAATGAGTGCTTTTGTCTGCAGGTATTTTCTCAGTAATAGCATTTTATGAAAATATAAAATTATGGCCTGACAATATAGTACCAATGTTAGTTAAATTAGACTGTTGGATTGCTAAGTTGTCTACTGAAAACTTACTGTGTTTTTATTTCCCAGACCTTTGTTTAATAGCTTAACATTCAATAATAAGCAACTTAAAAAATAAAATATAGCAGCCATGGACTGCTCATTGGAATTTGGGTGAACATATACAGTTTTCCTGGTACATGGTGAAACGTGACCTAAAGGCTTTCTCCATTTCTGAATTTCATCATATATATATATATATTTTTTAAAATATATTAAATACATATGTTTAATTTAGAATTAAATCAAACAACATAGCAACACTTGACTACAAAAATAGCATACTGATTTAACATCATCTGCTCTCATGTTGCTGTTTAGTTGCTAAGTTGTGTCCAATTCTTTGGGACCCCATGGGCTGCAGCACACCAGGTTTCCCTGTCCTTCACTATCTCCTGGGGTTTGTGCAAACTCATGTCATTGAGTCAGTGATGCCATCCAACCATCTCATCCTCTTGTTGCCCCTTCTCCTCCTGCCCTTGAACTTTACCAGCATCAGGGTATTTTCCAATGAATCAGCTCTTTGCATGAGGTGGCCAAAGTATCGGAGTTTCAGCTTCAGCATCAGTCCTTCCAATGAACACCCAGGGCTTATCTCCTTTAGGATTGACTGGTGTGAATTCCTTGCAGTCCAAGGGACTCTCAAGAGTCTTCTCCAACACCACAGTTCAAAAGCATCAATTCTTCAGTGCTCAGCTTTATGGTCCAACTCTCACATCCATACATGACTACTGGAAAAACCATAGCTTTGGCTAGATGGAACTTTGTTGTCAAAGTGATGTCTCTGCTTTTTAATATGCTGTCTAGGATTGCCATATCTTTTCTTCCAAGGAGTAAAAATCTTTTATACTGATAGCTGCAGTTGCCATCTGTAGTGATTTTGGAGCCCAAGAACATGAAATCTGTCACTATTTCCATTCTTTTCCCCATCTATTTGCCATGGAGTTGTGGGACCAGATGCCATGATCTTAGTTTTTTGAATGTTGAGTTTTAAGCTAACTTCTTCACTCTCCTCTTTCATATTCATCAAGAGGCTCCTTAGTTCCTCTTTACTTTTTGCCATTAGGGTGGTATCATCTGTGTATCTGTATTTCTTGCAGCAGTCTTGATTCCTGTTTGTACTTCAACCAGCCAGACATTTCGCATGATGTACTCCATATATAAGTTAAAGGAGCAGGGTGACTATATACAGCCCTGATGTACCTCCTTACCCAATTTGGAACCAGTCCTTTGTTCCATGTCTGGTTCTAACTGTTGCTTCTTGATCTGTATACAGGTTTCTCAGGAGTCAGGTGAGGTGTTCTGGTATTCCTATCTTTAAGAAGTTTCCATAGTTTGTTGTGATTGACACAGTCAAAGGCTTTAGTGTAGTCAAAGAAGCAGAAGTAGATATTTTTCTGGAATTCTCTTGCTTTTTCTATGCTACAATGGATGTCCACAATTTAATCTCTGGTTCTTCTTCCTCTTCTAAATCCAGCTTGTACATCTGGAAGTTCTTACTTCACGTACTGTTGCAACCTAAGTTGAAGGATTTTGAGTATCATTATGTTAGCTTCTGAAATGAGTGCAATTGTTTGGTATTTTGACCATTCTTTGGCATTGTCTTTCTTTGGGATTGGAATGAAAACTGACCTTTTCCAGTCCTGTGGCCATTGCTAAGTTTTCCAAATTTGCTGGCATATTGAGTGCAGCACTTTAACAGCATCACCTTTTAGGATTTGAAATAGCTCAGCTGGAATTTAATCAACTCCACTAGCTTTGTGTGTCATAATACGTCCTAATTCCCACTTTACTTCACACTCCCTGATGTCTGGCTCTAGGTGAGTGACTCACAGCACCATGGTTATCTGGGTCATTAAGACCTGCTTTGTATAGCTCTTCTGTGTATTCTTGCCATCTCTTCTTAATCTCTTCTGCTTCTGTTAGTTCCTTACCATTTTTGTCCTTTATTGTACGCATCTTTGCATTAAATGTTCCCATGGTATCTCTTAGTTTTCTCAAAGAGACCTCTAGTCTTTCCCATTCTGTTGCTTTTCTCTATTTCTTTTCAGTGTTCACACAAGAAGGCTTTCTTATCTCTCCTTGTTTTTTTTTTGGAACTCTGCATTTAGTTTGGTGTATCTTTCCCTTTCTCTTTCTGGTCTCATATGAGGTCTTAAAATTTCATCTGCTATGGTAATTAGGAAAATTATTCTGATCACTGACTCTTTAAAATGTGCTTTTCTTCTTCCCTAACTTCATTTCCTTGAAGTGAAGCAAAAGTCACTTAGTCTTATCCGACTGTTTGCAAACCCATGGACTATGTGGTTTATGGAATTCTCAGGCCAGAATACTGGAGTGGGTAGCTTTTCCCTTCTCCAGGGATTGAACTCAGGTCTCTCACATTGCAGGGGGTTTCTTTACCAGCTGAGCCACAAGGGAAGCCCTCAAGTTTCCTTATTTGTATCTAATTTGCCTAAGGAAAAGAAGAAACACACACACACACATCATTTTGGCTTCAAGCTCTCCAAAGAACACTAACCATCAGATGCCTAAAATGACTATAACAAAATAAATACCTCCAAGACAACAAGATCAGGCCCAGTTTTATCAATAGTAAGTAGTGGTGGGTGTAATTACTAAGCCAGGGCTTTCAGAATCTTTGAGGATTTACATATAATTTCCTTTCTTAAAGAATCTTTCAAACGTACTCACTTTAAACCTCAGTGAACCAGTTGCTTTATATAGAGATCAGGGGAACAGTTGTTGCAATCAACAGTTGTTAGCCATATATGCCAAATGTTAGCAAAACTCAAAATGTGATGGTAAAAGAACTTCCATCCTATCTTTAGATGTTACATCTTAGTATAGGTTCCATTTATCTATTAGCAGGAAACACAGATGTCTTGGAGGTCACTTTGAGGTCAATATTATTTTTCAACTTGTCATTGGCCTCTCTTAAGTTGGCAGTCATTGTCATTTTCCCCTGTTTTTTCTTTTCCTTTGACCTGGAAATCCCAGGGCAGGCCATTGATAACCTTTATCAGGATACCCCAGAGTTAAAGCCGTGGTCATTCTGAAATTCAGAAAAAGAGGGTTCAATGATTAACAGAGGCAAGGAGAAGAGTTGTGGGGAAACCCATCACTGAGTTCCCAGAAAGTGCTGCTTGTTGACACATGAGTTTAGGGCTTTAATATCAGCAAGCTGAGCTGTTTGATCCCAGTAACACACCAGCCTCTGCCACCCTGTGTTTCGATCAGCTTGTCCACCCAGGTTAGTGTAGATCTCTTAAATAGAAGGGCACATGGTGTCTTCACTGTGGGGTGTCCGGTCCCTGGGCTTTCTGACCAGGAAGCTTTTATTACCTCATGTCATGTGAAGCCTCTGAACTGCCCATTCTTGGAGAAAATCTTCTCTCAGGCACTTTAAATGGCTCTTGAAAGAACCGTGGCTCATTCGCTGGAGGAGCTTCTGCAAAATAAAATTGGGTTGCTAGACTATATTCTCATGAAAGTAAAGGAGAATTAGGAAATCAACCATTATGCTATGTATAACACATTGTAGTCAGTCAAAAACATGGGGGATTTTAACTCTGAGAGTATTTCAGTATATGGGCTTTCCCGTTGGTAAAAAATCCACTTGCCAAGCAGGAGACACAAGTTTGATCCCTGGGTCAGGAAGATCCCCTGGAAAAGAAATGGCAACTCACTCCAGTATTCCTCACCTGGGAAATCCCACAGACAGAGGAGCCTGGCAGGCTACAGTCCATGGGGTCACAAAGAGTCAGACACGACTTAGCGACTAAAACAATGTTAGCATAATGTCTGAGAGCTACACAAAAGAACATAAAATGTAGTCTTTTGGCAGCTTTCAGCCTGTGACACGCCAAAGATTTAAAATTAATCACACTGCACAGAAAAAAAAAAAAAGTATAAGTTGTTTAATACCTTTGACTTGAATTCTACCATTACTGAATAGACAATCAGCTAGTGGTTTACATTATTGTGTGTACCTTAAGTTTATAGACTCTTATAAAGTAGAAGGAGATTTTTGTCATCATTAGTATTACAAGAACATTTCAGATAAAGACCACCTAGAATAAATATCTCTCACAGAGTCGGACACGACTGAAGCAACTTAGCAGGCATGCATGCATTGGGGAAGGAAATGGCAGGCCACTCCAATATTCTTGCCTGGAGAATCCCAGAGACAGAGGAGCCTGGTGGGCTGCTGTCTATGGGGTCGCACAGAATTGGACATGACTGAAGTGACTTAGCAGCAGCAGCAGCAGCAGCAGAATAAATATCTATGGGTGAATTTTAAAACTTGTAAACCCACCTTCAGGCAGTAGTTTGGTGAAACCACTAGGAGCTTTTCCCAGAAAGGACAAACAATGTCTCATTAAAAATTTTGTGAGTCTTTTTTTTTTTTTTAAAAAAACTTCATATGAGCAAAGCCATTAACAAAATCTATCTTATAATTGAGAAATCTAAGAGTTACAAAATACATCGCTATAAGATATGGTTGCATACATTTGCTGCTCATTTCCGTGTGAAATAATAATAATGGTAATAATTTTAAAAGCTTCAGTTTGCCCAAACTGTCGTATATATATATACGTTCATATATATTCATAAATTATTAAGATAATATTTCAAAAATAATCACAGCTACCATTTCTTTTAAATGTACATTTATAGTTAGTAGGCTTATTAAATTGTGTTAGCAGTATGTTATTGGATTTTTATGTTTGTGGGTTCACATCAAAACAAACAAAAAACCTCACAAGTACTCTAGAATAATCAGAACCACAAGGCTAGAAGTTCATGCAAAAGGACTGGGTATTTGTTATAGATAGCTAGTTATGATCCGCAAATCTAATGCTATGGTCATACCATCTGTGCCCCTCAAATATTTCCAAAGTTAGCTGGATTTGAGCACCTTTAGTTAGGTGTTCAGGTTCATTTACATATCTTAATACTGAAGCTACATCATTGGTCTTGTTGTAAAGACTTTATCTCACATTTTAATGTAACATGTGATATGTAATACTTCCTGTATGATTATATAAATGACAGAGAATTTGACTGAGGTAAGGCTTCTAAAATTATTATTACTTTTCACATCTGTATCTGCAGCTTCAACAGCAACTTTGTCAAACCTTGTTTTAATAGTGACCAGTTTTGTAACTGAATGTTTAAATTTTTTATTATAAGGCAAGTTTGTCAATGAGCTTTCTCTTATTAAATCCTCTAATATCAATGAACAATGAAATGTCCATTGAGCTATTAGGAAATAAGATATATTAGACTGAATTGTATAATGCTGAGAAGTTTGTCTTCAACAAAATTGTTAGACTTTTGCTGGCTTTGAGCAATATCTGTGTTATAGTCATTAACTGAAAAATTAAGACAGAAAATATGCCATTGTGTGCACTATGTGAAAAATAAAATCTCGTAATATCATAGGCATGGAAGTTGCTTATTATTTCACATTTAGTGCTTTGTTTGAAACTGACTCATGACCCATTTGAGATCAAAGTTCATGCAATTGGCAAGTAATGGTGGCATTATTGTGTGTGTCTCTGACATGTGAAGTGCACAAAAAAGGAATTCATAGAGATAAATTGGCATGAACAAGTCCCCTAGAATCCTTATAAGATTTTCTCAAATTCAAATGAGGATAAAGCATTAGAGAAGTAATATATTAAAGGTAGCCAATTTTATTCTTTTTCCCCCCTCTCAAAAGGCTTGGGATTCCTAGTTCTTCAGTATTTTTATTCTTTTCACAGTGTTTCATGGCCCAAGACCCACACATTTACTAAACATAACAGAACTTTAGTAGTGAAATAGTGCTGTATTTCAGCTATGTAATATATTAAATAGACTTTTATGTTTAGGCTTAAACCCCAACTATGATTTACTGTATTTGGGAAGGGATATTTGGCGGGATGGAGATAAATTCAGAATTAGAATGGAATATTCTCATGTAATCTGCACATAGCCAAAATTACTTCTGTGCACATTTGTTTGCTGTGCATAGGCCAAGCCAGCGAGGAGGGGAGGAGGTCTAATACTTGACAATATAAACTTGAGATGGGGGCATACCCATGGAACAAGAGAAGCCACCTAGTTGAATAGGATTCCTACCTCATGCCTCTCCAAAGTTGGGAGTGAATCAAGGAGGGATGGGAGAGGTTTCCCTCCTCTATTCAGCATCATTTTCTAAAGTTAGTAGAACTTCTTATATGGCTTCTGAAGGGTGACCATTTGAGAGAAAGGGGACGGGGTTGTCTGTTCAGGCAGATATTCAAAGTTAAAAGTTTGTTGTTGGGGTCACCATGGCTAGGCAGGGCACTATTTTTGGACTCCTACGCCCTTGGTTTAACTCACAGCTCTGTTACTGAGTAAGGTCTGTCTAGTCAAGGCTATGGTTTTTCCAGTAGTCATGTATGGATGTGAGAGTTGGACTGTGAAGAAGGCTGAGCGCTGAAGAATGGATGCGTTTGAACTGTGGTGTTGGAGAAGACTCTTGAGAGTCCCTTGGACTGCAAGGAGATCCAACCAGTCCATTCTGAAGGAGATCTACCCTGGGATTTCTTTGGAAGGAATGATGCTAAAGCTGAAACTCCAATACTTTGGCCACCTCATGCGGAGAGTTGACTCATTGGAAAACACTTTGATTCTGGGAGGGATTGGGGCCAGGAAAAGAAGGGATGAGGATGAGATGGTTGGATGGCATCACTGACTCGATGGACCCGAGTCTGAGTGAACTCCGGGATTTGGTAATGGACAGGGAGGCCTGGCATGCTGCAATTCATCCGGTCGCAAAGAGTCGGACACGACTGAGCAACTGAACTGAACTGAACTGAACTGAGAGATATTAGAAAAGTTCCTGGTCTTGGTTAATCTATTTGTTCCCAGTTCTGTTAGAACAAAACCATGGGGGCTCTGTAACAGCCTAGAGAGATGAGGGTGGGGAGGGAGATTCAAAAGGAAAGTGACATATGTATACCTATGGCTGATTCATGTTGATGTTTGGCAGAAATCAACAAAATTCTGTAAAGCAATTATCCTTCAATTAAAAATATGTGTCCATATTGGTCACATATTGCCTATGACCACTCTCATGATTCAACTATATTGTTGAGTAGTGACAAAAGCAACTGTATGGGTTGAAAAGCAAAAAATATTTGCCATCTGGCTCTTTTCAAGAAAGTTAGCTGACCCCTGATCAAGACCAAGTGTTATAGAGGAGAAAAAAGACCAAGTGTTAGGGCAGCAAACTAATTAAACCGACACTAAGATATGGATGACTAATATCTCTCCCATAACCACCCCCAGGAACATTCAGTTCAGTCGCTTAATCATGTCTGACTCTTTGTGACCCCATGGACTGCAGCATGCCAGGCTCCCCTGTCCATCACCAATTCAGGAATATTAACCTATTAAAAATGTTTTAAAGACAAAATTAATTGCAATTACATGAATAGAATCTCGATTGGTACTTGACAGATACATTTTAGTAGGTACCTTTCTCAAGGCCTACCAGAGAGAACCTACATCTTCACTTATTTGCTTATTTCTCTGTTTACTCTGCTTGTGTTGCCCTTTACATTCCCACTGCTCGGACTTGGATAATTCCTACTTGTCTTTGAGATTTAGCCCAAGTCTCCACTAAAACCTTTATTGCCCACTGAAGCATTTCTAACACTTCTGTTATCCTATTCCATTATTTTATTTTATTTTTTTTTTTTTATATTTTAATTTCTTTCCATTATAGTTTATTATAAAATATTGAGTACAGTTTCCTGT
Organism: Oryx dammah; assembly: GCF_014754425.2. NCBI lineage: Eukaryota > Metazoa > Chordata > Mammalia > Artiodactyla > Bovidae > Oryx > Oryx dammah. The sequence continues at coordinate 45,695,272 of NW_024070202.1, read as the reverse complement.
ACTATACATTAAATCATTGTTGTTTATCTATTTTATATATGGTAATGTTCATCTGTTCATCTCATACTCCCACTATTCCATTATTTTAGAATTGCCGAACCTCAATTCTAAAAACCACAATGAAAATTATTTTATCAAGGTATTTAATCATACTATATAACAATTACCTTCCTGTATGCTTCCTCCATTATTATTATTATTTATTTATTTTTTGACTGCACTGCATAGCATGTGGGATCTCAGTGTTCTGACCAGAGATCAAACCTGCACCCCCTGCACTGGAAGGTAAAGTCTTAACCACTGGACTGCCACAGAAGTCCCTGTTTCTGTCAATAAACAACAGACTCCTTGTGAGCTTAGACTGTTTCTCCTCACCCTTATTACCCCCAGGACTTAGCATGTTACTGGGCATACAGTAATGAACAATATTTAATGAATCCATAGTTATTAATATCCCTCAGTTTAACCTCTGATAAGCAAAATTCTGGCTACAAATTTTCTTGGGAGGAATGTTTATAAGTAGAGAATGTTCTTAAAAATTTTCCTTGAATACTGTGAAAAGAAATTGAGTAGCTAGCATCTACAATCATGTCCTGTTAGTGAAAGCTTACTTTATGAACACTACTAATAGCTGTTACATTCTAAGATAAATTTTCTTGTAGTGAAAGTTGCCAACAAGGTCATGTGCTCAGAAAATATGGATTATGGTTTTTTATAAGCCCAAGTGTGTCAAGGTATTGATAATGTGGGCAGTATTTTCTCAAGAATGAAGTGTTTCTGAATAATTTTCCCATTACATCAGTACACAGCATGAATCCAATAGTATTAAACAGATCCTTCTTCTTTATTTAACTTTAGTAGAAAGATTTATAGAATTATATATAATTCAGGTAGGATTTCATCACTGAAGTCACTAACTGAGAACCCAAATAGAAAACACTGATACTATTATTCAGTTTTATGGCATATGGAAGCCTTGGCCTCTGTTTTACAATAGTCCACTTTTATCTTGATCAAGTTAAAATTTACCTTACCATGAATACTACTTCTGAAAATCAGGCCTGATCAGCACTTATCATTAAGCAGAAGAATCTATTCAGACATATTGTAGACATATTACAGTTACTAGAAAAATATATGACACCAGAATGAACCTCCACTGTCAGACAGTGGAAGGCATTTCTATCCTTAGTTGATCAGGTGGACATTTGTTGTTTGTTCTGCTCAGAGTTCACTTTCCCTTCTTTTGGTGCATTTTCATTTGGGGACCCACCCCTTTCTCTTTCATAGTACGTGTAGTTTTGGTGGGCCTGACTCTACCCACTCTATTGATTGGGACCATTAGTATTACCATTACAGTGACTGTTCAGGGATTGGCATGCAACTGTAAGCCAATTCAATGAGACTCAGTCCTGTGATAATAAAGTACATCTGTTCTTGCCAAGGACTACTGTGTTGAGAGGGTCTGCCTGAGAGTGATACCTCTGCAGAAAAGAACAGAGCTGAGAGAGAGTGAATGGAGTCCTAGTAGCATTATTTAAACTGTGATCAAAGTCAGGACTTTCTTTGGGTGTTTCCATTTTCTCAACCAATAAAGAGCTTGTTTTGGATTTAACTGATTCAAGTTGGGGTCTCCATTGCTTGCAGTCACAAAGCTCTATCAACTCCAATCTACAAATAGTAGTGTAATGAAATTTAAAAGATACCTGAAAAAGTTATCTGAGGAAAGTTCGGAAAGTTCAAATAGTTCAAATAATAGAAAATATAAATAGAATGAATAGTAAACACCCCTAAAAGCACTTTGAAGCTAGTTTCAAAAATTAGACAAATTCTTAACTGGGAATGATAGATGAGAAATTTCATCTACAAAATTTTAAATATAGCAAACTATTTTAGTTATGTTTTGGGCGTTAATATTTTGAACAGTATAACTGATATTTAAGTAAAGGCTTTACTTTTTCTTTAATTACATGTTTTGAAAAGAGTTAATTCATTCTTTAAAAAATTTATTATGAAAATTTCATACATATGAAAATACATTGGAAAGACAAAATATAAACACATTAAATGATATAACCAACACCTATCTTCCATTCCTGCCCCATTCATGGTAACCCATGTAATCCATGAACACCCATACATGTTGAGCAAATGTTTAAATTCCTATCAATAAAGATTGAAGTTGGTCAATATGCCCCTCCTGAACACTCTAATTCTGGTTATGTCAGCCTCAGATTAAATTACATGCATATATGTATGTATAATCCATAACTTAACTTTTATATTTTTATGTACATGTATTCATTATTATTACCTTTTTTTTTTTTGCTCAATTTTTTAAAAAAAGTATTTGTCGCACAGTCGTGTCTGACTCTTTGCGACCCTATGGACTCTATGTAGTTTTCCAGGTTCCTCTATCCATGGAATTCTCCAGGCAAGAGCACTGAAGTGGGTAGCCATTCCCTTCTCCAGGGGATCTTCCTGCCACAAGGATCAAACCAGGTCTCCCACATTGCAGGCAGATTCTTCGCCATCTGAGCCACCAGGGAAGCTCGAATGGAACTAATCCCCCTCTACCAAACCCAGTGCTATCACTGTGCTGTGTGTGTGCTAAGTCACTTCAGTCATGTCCAGTTCTTTGTGACCCCATGGACTGTAATCTGCCAGGCTCCTTTGTCCATGGGGAATCTCCAGGCAAGGATAGTGGAGTGGGTTGCCATGCACTCCTCCAGGGGATCTTCCCAACCCATGGATAGAACGCGTGTCTCTTATATCTCTTGCTTTAGCAGGTGGGTTCTTTAACACTAGCCACCTGGGAAGCCCTCTTTTAAAAAAGACCACTTTATTAAGGTATGATCAACATATACAAATCTATACACACTTAATATATACAGTTTGATGAGTCTGAAGATAAGTGTACAACCATAAAATTATCAGCACATCTATGCCATAAATATATCCATCACCTTTAAAAATTTCTTCCTGCTTCATTATTTATTATTTTTATGTGATAAGTATAAAATATAAGATATACCCTGTTAGCAAAATCGTTAGGACTACAGTGCAGATTGGATCTTGTCTCAAAATTTCCTTCAATGTTTATCAAATATTACACAATAAAAAATAAACATGAACACAGTGGGCAGGTATGGAAGCTTAGAGACACAAGTGGAAAGAGAAAATGAACTGGAAGACAAATCTGAAGAAGTTCTCTCAAATGCAACATAGAGAGATAAATGACAGAAAATACTACAAGTTAAAAGATCTGGAAAACGGAGTCAGAAAATTTAACTTAAATCTGAACAGAGTTCCAGAAGGCAAGGGTAGACAGTGTATTGAGCCAGATTCAGAGAGTAATGCCTCACTCAGTTCAAGTTCAGTCACTCAGTTGCATCTGACTCTTTGTGACCCCATGGACTGCAGCACGTCAGGCTTCCCTGTCCATCACCAGTGCCTGAGCTTCCTCAAACTCATATCCATTGAGTTGGTGATACCATCCAAACATCTCATCCTCTGTTGTCCCCTTCTCCTCCCACCTTCAATCTTTCCCAACATCAGGGTCTTTTCAAGTGAGTCAGTCCTTCACACCAGGTGTCCAAAGTATCAGTTTCAACTCCAGTATCAGTTCTTCCAATGAATATTTAGGACTGATTTCGTTTAGGATGGACTGGTTGGATCTCCTTGCAGTCCAAGGGACTCTCAAGAGTCTTCTCCAACACCACAGTTCAAAAGCATCAATTCTTCGGCACTCAGTTTTCTTTATAGTCCAACTCTCACATCCATACATGACCACTGGAAAAACCATAGCTTTGACTAGATGGCCCTTTGTTGGTAAAGCAATGTCTCTGCTTTTTAACATGCTGTCTAGGTTGGTCATAACTTTTCTTCCAAGGAGCAAGCGTCTTTTAATTTCATGGCTGCAGTCACCATCTGCAATGATTTTGAAGCCCCAAAACATAGTCTCTCACTGTTTCCCCATCTATTTGCCATGAAGTGATGGGACCAGATGCCATGATCTTAGTTTTCTTTTTTTTTTTTAGTTTTCTGAATGTTGAGTTTTAAGACAACTTTCTCACTCTCCTCTTCCACTTTCATCAAGAGGCTCTTTATTTCTTCTTCGCTTTCTGCCATAAGTGTGGTGTCATCTGCATAGTGATTGATATTTCTCCCAGCAATCTTGATTCCAGCTTCAGTTCAGCATTTCTCATGATGTTCTCTGCATATAAGTTAAATAAGCAGGGTGACAATGTACAGCCTTGACATACTCTTTCCCCATCTTTGGAACCAGTCTGTTGTTCCATGTCCAGTTCTAACTGTTGCTTCTTGATCTGCATACAGATTTCTCAGGAGGCAGGTCAGGTGGTCTTGTATTCCCATCTCTTGAAGAATTTTCCACAGTTTGTGGTGATCCACACAATCAAAGGTTTTGGCATAGTCAATAAAGCAGAAGTAGATGTTTTTCTGGAACTCTCTTGCGTTTTCAATGGTCCAACAGATGTTGGCAATTTGATCTCCTGTTCTTCTGCCTTTTCTAAATTCAGCTTGAACATCTGGAAGTTCATGGTTCATGTACTGTTGAAGCCTGCCTTGGAGAATTTTGAGTATTATTTTGCTAGTGTGTGAGATGAGTGCAATTATGTGGTAGTTTGAGCATTCTTTGGCATTGCCTTTCTTTGGGTTGGAATGAAAACTGACCTTTTCCGGTCCTGTGGCCACTGCTGAGTTTTCCAAATTTGCTGGCATATTGAGTGCAGCACTTTCACAGCATCATCTTTCAGGATTAATAGCTCAACTGGAATTCCATCACCTCTACTAGCTTTGTTCATAGGGATGCTTCCTTAAGGCCCATTTGACTTGGCATTCCAGGATGTCTGGCTCTAGGTGAGTGATCACACCATCGTAGTTATCTGGGTCATGAAGATCTTTTTTGTACAGTTCTTCTGTGTATTCCTGCCACCTCTTCTTAATATCACCTGCTTCTGCTAGGTCCATGCCATTTCTGTTCTTTATTGAGCCCATCTTTGCATGAAACCTTCTCTTGGTATCTCTAATTTTCTTGAAGAGATCTCGAGTCTTTCCCATTCTATTGTTTTCCTCTATTTCCTTGTAGTGATCCCTGAGGAAGGCTTTCTTATCTCTCCTTGCTATTCTTTGGAACTCTGCATTCAAATGGGTATATCTTTCCTTTTCTCCTTTGCCTTTTGCTTTTCTTCTTTTCTCGGCTATTTGTAAGTCCTCCTCAGACAACCATTTTGCCTGTTTGCATTTCTTTTTATTGGGGATGGTCTTGATCCCTGCCTCCTGTAGAATGTCATGAACCTGAATCCATAGTTCTTCAGGCACTCTATTAGATCTAGTCCCTTAAATCTATTTCTCACTTCCACTGTATAATCATAAGGGATTTGATTTAGGTCATACCTGAATGGTCTAGTGGTTTTCCCTACTTTCTTCAATTTGAGTCTGAATTTGGTAATAAGGAATTCATGATCTGAGCAACAGTCTTGTTTTTGCTGACTGTATATACTTCTCCATGTTTGGCTGCAAAGAATGTAATCAATCTGATTTTGGTATTGTCCATTTGTATGTCTATTTCTGTGATGTCCATTTGCAGAGTCTTCTCTTGTGTTGTTGGAAGAGGGTGTTTGCTATGACCAGTGTGTTCTCTTGGCAAAACTCTATTAGCCTTTGCCCTGCTTCATTCTGTACTCCAAGGCCAAATTTGCCTGTTACTCCAGGTATTTCTTGACTTCCTACTTTTGCATTCCAGTCCCCTGTAACGAAAAGAACATCTTTTGGGGGTGTTAATTTTAGAAGGTCTTGTAGGTCTTCATAGAACCATTCATCTTCAGCTTCTTTAGCATTACTGGTCGGGGCATAGACTTGGATTACTGTGATATTGAATGGTTTGCCTTGGAAACGAACAAAGATGATTCTGTCATTTTTGATACTGCATCCAAGTACTGCTTTTTGGACTCTCTTGTTGACTAGGATGGCTACTCCATTTCTTCTAAGGGATTCTTGCCCACAGTAGTAGATATAATGGTCATCTGAGTTAAATTCACCCATTCCAGTCCATTTTAGTTCACTGATTCCTAAAATGTTGATGTTCACTCTTGCCATCTCCTGTTTGACCACTTTCAATTTGCCTTGATTCATGGACCTAACACTCCCCTTTATCCCAATCCTAGCCTTGTAAACACCTTAACCTCATTTCCCTCCTCCTTTGATAGATTACCCAATCTCTCTACTGGCCAAACTCAGCCAGAAAACAGAAACTTCAGGCACCCTCTTCACACTATTTGCGTTGGTCAGCATCTCAAGCATAGTTTATAGTGGTGAAGAGTGGAGAATAGATCTAAGTGAGGGCCAATTAAAGAAATTTGGCACAAAACTTCCTTGTAAGAGTTTAAAAGTTTTGCTTTCACACTTAAAGCTTTATTTTAGTAACTTTTTTGGTCATATAAGTAGACTTTAAGATTCAAAATATGTAAAAATTTCAACAAAATGAAAAGGCAGCCTACTAAATGGGAGAAAATATTTGCAAATCTGCAAATTTGCATATATCTGGTAGGAGGTTAATATCCAAAATATATAAAGCACTCCTACAACTCAATAGGAAAAAAAAACACCAAACTATCCAGTTTAAAAATGAGTAGAGGATTTTGATAGACAGTTTTTACAAAGACAAACATAAGGTCAACAATTACAGTAAAAGATGCTCAACATCACTAATCATCAAGGAAATGAAAATCACAACCATAATGAAATATCACCTCACACCTGTCAGAATGCTTATTATAAAACACAAGAAAAAAATAAGTGTGGGCAAGGATGTGGAGGAAGGGAACCTTTGTCCGTTGTTGATGGGAATGTAAATTGGTACAGTCACTATGGAAAAGAGTATGTAAGTTCCTTAAAAAAAAAATTAGAATTACCATGTGACCCAGATATTTTAATTCTGGGTATTTATCTGTAGCCTACCAGGCTCCTCTGTCCATGGGATTTTCCAGGCAAGAGTACTGGAGTGGGTTGCTATTTCCTTCTCCAGGGATCCTCCTGACCCAGGGATCGAACCTGGGTCTCCCGCATTGTAGGCAGAGGCTTTACCATCTGAGCCACCAGGGAAGTCACTGAAGAAAATGAAAACACTGCTTCATAAAGATATATGCACCCCATGTTTTATTGAAGTATTATTTACAATAGCCAAGATTTGGAAACCACCTCCAAATCATATGTTGTTTCCAAATGGATGGAAATAATATCCGTCATGTCTATTGATGGATGAGTAGATAAAAAAAATCATATATATGTGTACATATATATGTATAATATTCAACCATAGAAAAGAATAAAATCTTGCCATTTGAAGCTTCATGGATGGAGTTCAAAGGCATTATGCTGGATGAAATAAGTCAGAGAAAGACAAATACAGAATGATGTCTTATATGTGGAATCTTAAAAAACAAGAAGCTCATAGATATAGAAAACAGATTGGTGACTGCTATAGGTGAGGGTCGAATGGGTAAAATGGGTAAGGAGAGTTGAAACTTTCAAACTTTTAGTTATAAAATAAATAAGTCATGGAGATGTAAGGTATAGCATGTTAACTATAGTTAATAATACTGTATTACCTAATTGAAAGTTACTGAAAGAGTAATTCTTAAAAGTTTTCATCACAAGAAAAAAAATTGTAACTATCTATGGTATTAGATGTTAACTAGAATTATTGTAGTGATCATTTTGCAATATATAAAAATATCAAATCATTATGTTGTACCCTGAAACTAATATAATGCTGTATGTCTATGTCAAGGCTGTATATTGTCACCCTGCTTATTTAACTTCTATGCAGAGTACATCATGAGAAACGCTGGACTGGAAGAAACACAAGCTGGAATCAAGATTGCTGGGAGAAATATCAATAACCTCAGATATGCAGATGACACCACCCTTATGGCAGAAAGTGAAAAAGAGCTAAAAAGCCTCTTGATGAAAGTGAAAGAGGAGAGTGAAAAAGTTGGCTTAAAGCTCAACATTCAGAAAACGAAGATCATGGCATCCAGTCCCATCACTTCATGGGAAATAGATGGGGAAACAGTGGAAACAGTAACAGACTTTATTTTGGGGGGCTCCAAAATCACTGCAGATGGTGACTGCAGCCATGAAATTAAAAGACGCTTACTCCTTGGAAGAAAAGTTATGACCAACCTAGATAGTATATTCAAAAGCAGAGACATTACTTTGTCAACTAAGGTCCATCTAGTCAAGGCTGTGGTTTTTCCTGTGGTCATGTATGGATGTGAGATTTGGACCGTGAAGAAGGCTGAGCGCCGAAGAATTGATGCTTTTGAACCGTGGTGTTGGAGAAGACTCTTGAGAGTCCCTTGGGCTGCAAGGAGATCCAACCGGTCCATTCTGACGGAGATCAACCCTGGGATTTCTTTGGAGGGAATGAGGCTAAAGCTGAAGCTCCAGTACTTTGGCCACCTGATGCGAAGAGTTGACTCATTGGAAAAGACTCTGATGCTGGGAGGGATTGGGGGCAGGAGGAGAAGGGGATGACTGAAGATGAGATGGCTGGATGGCAGCACGGACTCGATGGATGTGAGTCTGAGTGAACTCCGGGAGATGGTGATGGACAGGGATGCCTGGCGTGCTGCGATTCATGGGGTCGCAAAGAGTCGGAGCGACTGAACTGAACTGAACTGATGTCAATTATACCTCAATTAAAAATAAAATTAAAAAACACACAAAATATGTAAAAACTTATACTGTATGAGCACAATCAATTGGAAATAATGCCCCCTTAATCAGAATTGATGCTACTTTTCATATTGGGTAAGGATATACCTATATACAGTGGCTAAATACTGTATCTCATCAGAGCTGCATCCAGACCTTGTGGGGCATGAGACTGATATATAACTTGGGGGTCCTCTTTAAGAAAAAGAATAAATTATGTGTAAAAGAGAATGACTGTTAAGAAGAAAAATTAAAACAAAGTACAATTTTTTTAGAAAGCTGGCAAATATCACAACCTCACAAAATCCAGGAAAATAGCATAACATTTTTATCAGTGAACTGCCCAACCACTTTTATATTAATAATACTTCTTTTCCTATATTTTTGACAGCATAAACTGCATAGATTTCTTATATTTTGAGGAGTCTTCATAAATTTTGAGGGGCCTTAATAAATTCACTCATTCAGAACATCCATCTTATATGAACAAACTCATAGGTTTTGTTAAAAGAGTTTACAAATAAAATAATAAAAGCAATCCTATAGTTTTGCAATGGTCCAGACAGAATCTCACAGTGGCTTGACCATTTAAAAACTTGCTTTTTCAAAATATCTACTTGAGAAGCTTTTGTATTCATTGTGTGATTTTAGTCTCTATAAATATTAGTATATTCAAAAGCAGAGACATTGCTTTGCCAACTAAGGTCCGTCTAGTCAAGGCTATGGTTTTTCCTGTGGTCATGTATGGATGTGAGATTTGGACTGTGAAGAAGGCTGAGCGCCGGAGAATTAATGCGCTTGAACTGTGGTGTTGGAGAAGACTCTTGAGAGTCCCTTGGACTGCAAGGAGATCCAACCAGTCCATTCTGAAGGAGATCAACCCTGGGATTTCTTTGGAAGAATTCATGCTAAAGCTGAAGCTCCAGTACTTTGGACACCTCATGCGAAGAGTTGACTCATTGGAAAAGACTCTGATGCTGGGAGGGATTGGGGGTAGGAGGAGGGGACGACCAAGGATGAGATGGCTGGATGGCATCACCGACTCGATTGATGCGAGTCTGAGTGAACTCCGGGAGTTGGTGATGGACAGGGAGGCCTGGCGTGCTGTGATTCATGGGGTCGCAAAGAGTCCGACAGGACAGAGCAACTAAACTGAACTGAACTGAAATATTAATCAGATCACTATTTTGAAAAAAAAACTTTTATAAAACTCTCATTAAAATGGTGAAATTATCCATCTGAACAGAACAAAATGAAAGATCATGATGTTTATCCAAGTAAACAAATTTGTCAAATCGAAGCTGCTTTATACTTTCAAGTATTGATCATGTAAATTTTTTTATTGTTTTCATCTCCTCATCTTTATTTCATGTTTGGGAAGGTATGCACACACACCTATATATATATAATTTCTTTATCCACTTTTGTTTTTATCATTTATGTTTTCTTGGTTATCTTAATTCTTTTCTTTGTCTTCATGACATTAACCATCAGAGTTTTTGGTTCATATTGTTTTATAATAAGATAGTTTTTGACATTTTAAAACCTTATCTCATTTTAAATTTAGTTTTATTTTTGATATTCCTTAGAATAAGTCTTTCTCATCATATTTAATTTTTTGTATAGTTAACAGTTATGAAAAACATAAAATTAATTTAAGGCATAGCAAAAGCAGTCAAATGCATTTATCACCAAATGATTCACACTAATACTGCATATTAGTGTACAGATGATTATGTTTATATATGTCACTGGAATGCTTGTCTCTCAGGCCATTCCACTGCATCAGTGCCAATTTTGTGTACTGCTTTTTCTGGAAACATCAGACTGTCAAAGCAAGGTGCATCAGACACACTAAATATGTGATTCAATAGATTGGGCATGGTGAAACACAAGACTGCTTACAAATGTATTTGCTGTTTGTGGTAGTACTATAGCTTTATGCTCTTTGAATATAGGAATTATGGTTGAGTTAAATTACATTTCAGGTGATCCTATCAAAAATGTAATATAGCTATAATTGCAAGCATGGCATTATTTCATGTATTTCTGACAGAAGAGACCTTACATTTTGAAGCATCTTATGATTGAAAGAATTTTCCAGACTAGCTTCTGGCTTCTTGCATTTCACACCTCGTTACCTCTTCACTCTCCATACATTTCTGGTGCTAGAGGCCACAGGACATGGTCTATGATATAACCTCTAATCTGTACCTACATATCATGATGCCAGTTAGGACTGTAGAATGGATGGTAACTATTTCTGGAAGTCATCCTTTACTGGGGCAGCAGCTGGCAATAACTTATATGAACACACAATGTCTTCAAACCACACCAAATTACCCAACTAAATTCAAGTACAATGAATCTCCAAATCGAGTTCCCTTTAGGTATATCCAAAAAAATGCTCACAGACACTCCAATGACAGTCTACACAAACAGAAATATGGTGGGAAAATAGAATAGAAAAAGACAGCTATCTTAACTAGTATGGTCAGATTAACTTACCAAATTTTGCACAAATATCTTACCACTTGAACCCATATCTCATCCCCCTCTCAGGCCTTGGAGGAGGCTCATGAGTGTGAAAGGCCTTATACTTAAGCCTATGGCCCTAGGTGGGAGGTACAGGTCCAATTTTATTATTTCCGATATGAATAATCAATTGTCTCAGCACATTTAATGAAAAGCCCATTTTTTTCCTTTTCTGATCTGCAGTCCTGGCTACTATATATTGAATTTCCATATAATTGGGAAGACACTCTCAAATGTGCTCACTGCATGTGGTTCTTGTTTCCCCTCATGGTTGGTTCATTTTAAAAGTTTCCTGGTCTCTTAGTAGATTTCCTTTACTTTCTATAAACCCAATAACATAAGAAAATTATGTTTTATGCTGGATCTAATTGTTTTACAGGAAATAAGTCTCCAAGAATGTCTAATATTCTCTACTATCAGAGCAGATGCCTCTGTCCTTGGAGTTCTAAATTTTATTTTTCACTTTGAGAATGTCTGGTCATTCTCAATAGTCTATCTTAGTTACATTTTTGAAATATTATTTTATTTTTCTACATTTATTAAATATATACATCTTCTATTCTGCAGATGATAATTCCAATACTTGAAGTCTTTGAGAGTCTGATTCTAGTTATTTACTATTTCTATTGACTCGCTGGGTTCTGATTTCTCACAGTATTAGTGATTTTTTTTTAATTTTAAAAACTGGTTAGAAGAGTTTTTCATTTTATTTTTATATCCCAATAAGAATATTGTAAATTTTACACATGCTTAAACTTGTTCCTGCTGATATATGGAAAGGCCAAGTCTGTACATTAGTGATTTTTGATTGTGAACATATGTTCAATGGGGCATCTCAGGTGGCACAGTGGCAAAGAATATGCCTGCCAATGCAGGAGACGTGAGTTCGATCCCTGGGTTGGGAAGACCCCCCTGGGAGAGGAAATGGCAACCCACTCCTGGCTGGAAGATTCCATGGGCAGAGGAGGCTGGCAGGCTATAGTCCATGGAGTTAGAGTCAGACACAACTGATCAACTGAACACAGCAGCACAGCACATTACTGTTGTAATTTTTTGAAGCCTGACTTAAAGGAATGGGGTTTTTCTTCCTAGAGACAATTTGAATTTGTTTCTTCTAGGTGCCTGGGAGCAGTTTCAACCCAAACAGTTCAAAATTAGTTTTTGGCTTGAAGTTTTTGAAATCAAACAGAAGTATGTATTTGGGCCACAGATTCTTGATAGTCAGATTGTGGTTTCACATTTTGGTGAGAGAACACCCCCTCATCACTGCTTGCCACTAAGATTGAGGCTAATGAGGAAAATTTCTTTTTGTAGTTCGCCTTACTATTGGGCTTCCCTTGTGGCTCAGCTGGTAAAGAATCCACCTGCAATGCAGGAGACCTGGGTTTGATCCCTGGGCTGGGAAGATCCCCTGGAGAAGGGAAAGGCTACCCACTCCAGTATTCTGGCCTAGAGAATTCCATGGACTATATAGTCCATGGGGTTGCAAAGAGTTGGACATGATTGAGTGACTTTCACTTATTATTGAGGGTCTAGCTATTTGGGGATGGGGTATAGCTTTATGCATGGATTTCCTATCACGGTACCTCACAAATTATCCGTGAGCCATCACAGATAACTGTTTTTGTACATATATAATCAAAATTAATTACTAGAAAAAAATGGAATTCTGCTTGGATTGTTACTGCACTATAAAATCTCTAGAAGTTTCCAAACACTCTGAATTTCCGTATACATCTCAACATGTATTGGCAACAGATTTTGTAAACCAATCTGCAAACTCCACTTTGAGTAGCACTTACGTTATTCATCCTACCTTTGGCAGGCCCTAAGCTTTATCTCCCATTTCCACACCCAGCCTGAACTTGTGATATAATGATTTTTTAATTGACTCATGATTTAATTATCCCAGTATTTTTAATTTGGGGTACATTAATTAACTTGTTCTGGCAAGATATGCATATCAGAGCCAACCCTCAAATATCCCACCTTTCTCAGTGGTTTCCCTAAAGACTTAGTGTAGGAAGGATTTTCTTTTATTTGACCTTTCATCACCATTTTGGAACCTATAGAATTGACCAATGTCACCATCTCCACATTTATATTTGTATACTTTTATAATTTTTATATACTTCCTATCTTATTTACTTTTACATAGTAAATAAGAGCAGAGATTCACATTCTTACACACACCAAAACATTTGATACTTTGTCTCAAAAAATCAATGAAAGGCAGACAGTGAGTGAATGCTTGCAACTTTAAAATTTAACTTAATGTCTTTTTTTGTGTTTCATTTAGGGTCATCATCTACCAATGATTTGAAAGTTGTGGATCTCATATGTATATGATTTAATTTCCATTGTGTTAAGATTATTCAAATACTTGTCAATAATTTCTACTCATCAGCAAGAAATGAATTTATTGTCTAAGGATACTTAAAGGTATTTTTTTTTTGTAGGCTAATGGCTTTTCCAAAGCTCTTTTAATTATAGAGGAATAGTACCCTATTTTAAACTCTTTTCCCCACAGATTTACTCATTTTCACCCCTGACATCACATTTTATATTTTTACAGATTTTTTGGATGTGAACCAAATTTTCTTGAAGAGTACTTCTCTATTTTTCCATTAATTCAAAGGTTTGTAGTTTTGTGGACCAAAAAAATATTTCTGAAGAAATTTATTATGGCTCATTAAATAGAAGTAAGATCTAAAGGTTAGCACATGAGCTGGGAAGCTAAAAGTTTTGTATTATAATGCAGTTTGCCACGTGAATGTGTGACAAAGTGCTCACTAGGAAGATAGTGATTGTATATCTATCTTGTGTTAGTTTCTTCATTTAACCAAAAAAAATATTTAAAAGTATTAATAATTAGTTGAACTGGGATTCCATGAAGAAGATCTCAGAGATGTGTGAATTTGGGCCTCAATTACTGTAAGGGCACATGTACACACATGCTAGTCCAAAGGACTGCTAAGTAGAGTGTACCAGCATCTACCCCCTTCTTAGGCAGCTCACCATCACTCAGGGCATTATTTAAACAGTCTCTGTGCCTGTTAATGAATAACCATGAGGCTGAAGCCACATATTTGAGCCTGCATTCAGTTCAGTTCAGTCACTCAGTCGTGTCCAACTCTTTGCAACTCCATGGACTGCAGCATGCTAGGTCTCTCTGTCCATCACCAACTCCCAGAGCTTGCTCAAACTCATGTCCATCGAGTCGGTGATGCCATCCAACCATCTCATCCTCTGTCGTCCCTTCTCTGCATAATTAAGAGTATAATGCACATAGAAAAGTCAAGTTGTAGAAGTTAAGAAAGCACAAAAGAGGGGAAGATTGGAAAATAAACTTGGTCACATAAATTCAATGTTAAGAAAGTCATGGTGAGAGATTCACAAGAGGTTACTACTTACAGAGTGAAGAGGGGGACCTCCTGGGAACTGAAGACCTTCTGGGATTAAGTGCAGCTGTGACCTGAACCAAGTATCAATGCTTTACTGTGTGTGTTAGTTGCTCAGTCATGTCTGACTCTTTGCAACCCCAAGAACTGCAGCCCATCAGGCTTCTCTGTCCATGAAATTCTCTAGCAAGAATCCTGCAGTGGATAGCCATTCCATTCTCCATAGGGTCTTCCCAATCTAGGTATCGAACCCTGGTCTCCTGCATCACAGGAAGATTCTATACCATTTTGAGCTACAGGGAAGTCTTGCTACTTTATAGCTTATTTCAAGCAGCAACCTTGGGATCAAGCATGGCCAGATTTGATCCCAGGCTCCTCCTCTTGCTGAGTGCCCTGGACAAATTACTTAACTTGTGTGAATCTCAACTGTATCTCCTAAAAAATGAGAATATTTACTTCACAGGCCATGGGGTTTCCCAGGTGGCTCTAGTGGTAAAGAACCTGCCTGCCAGTGCAGGAGACTTAAGAGCCTGAGGCTTGATCCCTGGTTCTGGAAGTTTCCTTGGAGAAGGAAATGGCAACCCACTCCAGTATCCTTGCCTGGAAAATCCCACGGACAGAGGAACATGGCAGGCTACAGTCCACAGCATAGCAAAGAGTCGGACACAACTAAAATGACTTAGCATGCACTTCACAGGCCAATGTAAGAATTAAATGAGATAATCTGACATTGGGTAAAGACATCCCATGCCTCTAACAGCATCAAAGTTTGCAATGGTTAAGTGCTGTACTCTAAAATGTGACTGTTCAAGTCACTGCTCTCTCACAATTACAGCTGTGTGACCTTGGACAAGTCACTTGACCTCTCTGTGCTTCAGTTTCTTCATATGTACTATTAATAATATTTTCCCCATTGGGTAATGAGGATTAAAGGAGTTAATATATGCTTGGCACATAATAAACATTTTAAAAGTGTTTACCTAAAAATGTTCAGTAGTTTTGGATACTTTCTAGAAGTGATTCATTTTATTTTAGGTTATATTTACATAACTGGACAGAAAGGTGGTAACAGTCTTGCCAGCTGCCAGTGAGTGTCTTGTAACTGAGGCAACACTGCCTGCCTGCAGGGAACAGGTGGTGGTAACTTACCTCTATCTAGGGTTGCTGTGGATAGTTGCAAGGTAGGTCCCGGTGAGAACCTTTGGAGCCAGCAGCCAGGCTGCTTCGTTACTGACAGTCTTTGTTATTGACATTGGACAAATTAACATTTCTGACCATTTCTTTCCTTGTGACATAGGGATAATTTTTGCCTCTCTGAGTGGTGTGAGGATTAAATAGAGGTAACTTACCTACAACCCAAAGCCTGCACCAGCACAGAGCGGCAGCAGTAACGATGATTACATCAAATGTATAATGTAGTTGAGTCCTTGGAGATTCTTAAGGGAGGGAAACCAGAAGGTAGCCAGAAGTGGCCCTTTTACCTGTCTGATTCCGGCCTGGAGAAGAGGAAAACAACCAATCTCTTCTCTTTGCAACGAGGTAACTATAGAGGTCTCCCCTTGGAAAGATTACCTTTCCACACTCCTCCTTGTCGCTCCTCACCCACCCCCTTCCCCCGCCATGCAGGCAAAGACACTGTTCCTTCTAATTTTATAATCTCATTTCTGTACGTGCGGTTTATTTGGGCTTGGTGGGAGCCAAGGTTGGGTGGAGAGAGGCATTAAAACCTGGCAACCTGGCTCTGGATGCCTCAGGGCTCCTGCCAGCCGTCCTCGGTTAAAAACGTGCTTTTTATTTCTCTTCCCCGCAGCCTCCTGTGCAGCAGCTCATTACCACCCGCTTCAATCACCGCTGCCAGCATCTCTCCAGAACATTTCCCCCTCCCCCCGCCCCGTCTCAGGGACATTGGTCGTAGCTGACATTTAAAGGAAATAAACACCGATTTAAAAATTTACAACCATCTCCGCCTGAAGAACCCAGCAGCAATGAATAACAGAACAGTCCAGAGAAGAGCGCCTGTCGGGGCGCAGCTCCGCAAGCCCTTCCCGCCACACAATTCCCCACACCCGAACATCACAAATCACCATTTCCAGGCACCACTTGAGGCTGCCAATTCTACTTTCGCTTAATCTCATTTTAAATCCAGCTACAGACGAGGCTCGGTCGCTGCGGCGAGGAGCGGGGCGGGGGTCAGAGGGAGGGACGCAAGGCCTAGGTCTGAAAGAAGCGCAGGGGCCCCTCGCGGTTTGGGGTCGCAGGCGGATCCCCAGAACCAATGCGGGCCGCCCAGGCTCCGAGGTGGGCGAGCCCCGAGGGGCACGAGGCGCAGCCCGCGCAGACAAAGAAGCCGGCGCCAGCACAGGTCCCCACCGCCCTTCTCCTCCGCGCCTCCTCTCAGAAAAAAAAAAAAAAAAAAAGAGGGAAATCTGAGGGCCAAAAGGAGACAATCCAGTCCTTTTGCTCCTCCAGACACCTAGGCGGGAGCGTCTCTCTCTCTCAGGCGTTTAAGTCCCTCAGGGAAGATTCGTGGACTCCGTGGCCCCCGACCCCGCCCAGCGGCCCTTTAGAACGCGAACTGGGCTTCGGCGCCGGGACTCCCGAGAGGCGTGCGCCCAGCGCAGCGCGAGGTGCGGCGAGCGAGCCCGAGTGGGCGGGGGCCAGGCGGGCGCGCGCCGAACGACGCGCGGGGGCGGGGGAGCGGCCGGGACACGTGTGGCAGCGGCGGGGGGGATTCGGCGCCCGGGGCTTTAAGAAGGTGTGGAGGGGGGCGGGAGCTTTCCCAGGCCTGGCCGAGGGGCGTCGCGCAGAGGCGGCGGCGGCGCACCCGGGCAGCGACCGTCCCGCTCCCGGCGTCCGCAGTCCGGCCCCGCGCTCCCGCGGGCCAAAGAAACTTTGGGAGCAGCGGTCTCCCGCGGAACTTCCCAGCGGGGCTCGGCGCCCGCGCCCGCTCAGCTCCGTCCGCCGCCTTCTCGCATTCTCTCCAAGCGGCTACTCGGTCCCAGCGCCTCCAAAACTGAATGAGAGAGCGGCGCTCGGGGCGCGCGGTGGCGGCGGCGGCGGCATGGAGCGCAGTTCCTGGGCCCCGCGGACTTTCCTCCTGGCGCTGTTGCTGGGGGCGACGCTGAGGGCGCGCGCGGCGGTGGGCTATTACCCCCGCTTTTCGCCATTCTTTTTCCTGTGCACTCACCACGGGGAGCTGGAAGGAGACGGAGAGCAGGGCGAGGTGCTCATTTCCCTGCACATTGCGGGCCACCCCACCTACTACGTTCCGGGACAAGAATACCATGGTAGGTACCTCAGCATCTCCGCGCTCACCGGCCAGCGCTCCTTTATACCGCTTTCCTTTTTCCCAGGGGCCATTTAAACCTGAACCGTGACAACCCTTACCTCAGCTTTGCGCTCGGAGGAGGGAGAGAAAACAAACTTAGTGGGGGAGAGAGTTGCGAGTTAGAATTTATTCACCGGTCGCCCCCCACCCCGACTCCCCACGCTCCCCTCACGCGTCTCCCCGAGAGGAGCGGGTTCTGGGCAGGGAAAGGCCAGAAAATTCGGTCCTCCTCACTCGTGGTTCTGACAGCTGACACTTGAATGAATTCGCGCCTCTTGTTTCCTTAACCCGAGTCCTTGGATTCCAGACCTTTGTCCCTGCTCTCGTTCCCCCTGCAGGGCAGCCGAGTGGCGCTAGGCTTTGCGGACCCGCCGGTGACAGATTGACGCGCCCGGCTCCGCAGCCGCCCCGCCAGTCGCCCGCCCGCCGCAAACTTCCCGCAGCTCCTCGGCCAGGGGTCCTTCTCGGTTCCTTCAGAGAAAACGGCCCTCCTGACAGGGAGCGGCTGCTTCCAGCGCTCTATTCTAAAGTGGCGTTGAAAATGTCAGGAAATGGTGTGGTTTTTTTCTGAGTCTCCTCTTACTTTAACGTGCCTTTTCTTTCCAGAACGATCTCTGTGATGTTTATTAATGATTATGTCTTTTTAATCTGCACAGCTTTAATTTCCAGGTAGGGACTGGAAGTTCCTTATCATTTAAAGATACCTTTTGAAAAAGGATCATTATGGAGCCCTTCATCAAAATTAAACATGATTGAAGAGGTACAATTTAGCTGCAAGCAATAGAATGTTGTGTAGTGCATGCATTTTTGATGTTTTAAGCTAGTAAATGGAGTGTGTGGGAAAATAAGATATTGTCTATTTTCTATTATTTCCGCTGGAACTTCTGAATATTTCACTTCCATGGCGCTTTTAAGCGGCAACAGGCACTATTTAATTAGAATCTGAAGGCAAAAATACTGATACCCAACCAAATAGAAACTGTTGTCTAGTGATTTCATGTTACAGTTTCCATCTTTTGTGGGCTAACAGTTATTGGCATAGCAGGAGATAATCCACGGAGCAGCTGGCATTTCAGATAAACATGGATATAAAAATGATAAGAAACCTTAAGTTTTCTATTTAAAAAACCCTTCATATCCGCTTTAAAATGTTTAGTCTAAATGCTTACTAGAGATTTAAAATAGTGCTCTTACAGCTTTCTTGTGGCATGGCGGCAGCCTTGTCTGTAAAGCAGAAGTCTCATTTGGTGGAATTTCAGACTTTGGAACATTAATTTTCTGTAACTAGTCCCCTCTTTTAAAGCACTTATTGTGCTTACTCTCTTCTCAAGAGCAGTCTAATGTTTTCCTGAGTTCATGAGAATCTTTTAAGGAAAAGGACCAGCCAATATGATGGCAACTCAGACCTCACCCGAAGACCAATGGATTGAACCTGTCACTTGGTGTCTTAGTGAAGGTGTAGAGAGTCAAGGCTGGGCTAAAAGATGTGGTTGTCAGGTTGTGATAGAAGACCTGTGATAATACAAAGCCTCATTTCTGCCCCCTCTTTTTCCATATCCTTTGTAAGGTGCCAGCATATAAAACTTAAAAATACCAAAAATATGACATAGCCTTTGCTTTTGCTATGAAGCTAGCAAATGTAAATCAGCCTAGGACGGAAAAGAAATTACATTCTAAGTCTGAAAAGAAATAGATGATAGAGAGTAAGATTGCAGTGTAACACTTCAAGTTGCACGTTGTGTGGGAAAGTCTCAATTTCTACCTCTTCCATCACTAGAAAAGGTGGAGAAATTTTATTGTGTAAGTTTAAGATGATCAAATCATTCTAAACTTTGTGAATGGTTTTTGTAGGATTTTAAATTCCTGTAACCTGTTTTGTGAAATATTTAGATTTTGAAACTGGCTGTAGCTGTAGGCCTTCAGTAAGTTTTCCTTATAAAATTTTCTACAGGTAGAAGAACTGTTTAAAAATGAAATGACGCTTATACATGTCTCCTTTTCTTATAGACTTTTGGAAATTAATGTTTAAAATTAATTATGTAACATCTATGTAAGGATTGAACTGATAATAAGAAATTTTAACCTAATATACTGTTGTAGTTAGGTTAGGAGGTTATTTGGCCTTTTTTTTTTTTTTAAACTAAGAAATACAAAATATTAGCTTGAGACTTTATTTCTAATTTTTAAAATCTTTAAAATGTAACAGTTATGTCAGGAAAACTCTATCTTATCTATGATTTACACTGAACTCAGCATTTGAGGGAATGATTTTGGGGTACAGCTGATGACTGTTACTTTTTTACCTAAAAGAATGCATTGAGACAGAGGTAGTGTAAGTAGTGCTACCTAACACAGAACATGACTGGAGATGAGGCTGTGTCAGCTACCCTCTGAGACTTGTGTCTCTGACAGAATATGAGATGGAGAGGCAAATATCAGAGTTCAATACTATGGGTCTCTGTATGTGTCGTATTTGTGTAAGATTTTTGTTGCAAATCTTCTGGAAAAAAACAACAAAAATACAATACAAAGAATTTGAAATTTGTGTATCAGGATTGTCAGATATTCCCATCGTTAAGTAGTGTCTTCATCTGTTCACAGTTTTGGAAGCTCTACTAATTCTCATCACCTGATCACTTGGTACCTCTGTTGTCAGCTTCTTGTATCTTTTAAATCTGTTGTCTATGACTTTCTTGAAAGGGCATCGTTATTCACAATGAGCCGTGGTGTCTGCATGATAAGTTTAGAAACTCAGCAGTAAGGGGTTATGGTTGTATATTTAGCAATATATGTCTGTGTGTATGTATATCATGTTGAATTAGGAAAGTCTCAGGGTCAGAGCAATTTTTCCTAGAATTTCCTTTTTTTGCACAGATCTCCAAATATGGTTAGTTTCCACAGCATAGTTTCCAGGCCCATACCTTAATTTCTTTTTTTTTTTGGTAGAAAATTGCAAATGATGGGAAAATAGGAAATGGAAACCTAGATGGTCCAGTCAGGTAGCCATTCTCTTCCCGAACCACACCTGGCAATTCACTGCTCCTTCTCCGAAGGACCAGGTCAGGATTGTGAAACAAGCAAAGATTGAGTTGATGTCTGCACGTTTTCTTTCCCCCGATAATCCCTCTTCTTTACCCCAACTCCTTAGCCTTTTGTTTAAACCTCCTCCTCCAACCAATTTGTAGTGACTGTGACTTGTCAGTGTTTTATTCTCCCACAGTCTTAATTACAACTGTCGAGAGATGTTTTTCCCATTCTGTTTAAAAGAATTTGGGCATCATTGAGCAGACAGATAGTATATTTTGAACTAGAAAGACTTGGATAAACCTGACATCCTGTAATAAGAAAATGCCTACTCACAGGATGGGCTTTATTCAGTCATCAGAAAGGAGAGGTCAGATATAAGAGAGAGAAAAAAAAAACATCTGTGAAAGCCTAAGTAAATGAGTCTGTGAAAAGTGCCTGAGCTTCTATGAGACAATTTATCTGAATTTCTAAAAAGACTAGAATACCCATTATTACAGTGGCATAAGGTGGGGGAAATGTTCCAATACAGTGAAAAATATGCTCTAAAATATTTATTGAGGAAAAATATCTGTTTTAAGCAGAACTGAATAGGTCATAAAGCATGATGCTTTATAAAGGGGATTTGATTGTGTTTTGTAAATTAAGCACTACTGGTAGTGCTTCCGTACTACATTTTCATTCTGTTATTTATTTAATCATATTGTGGAGTGTGTGGGAAAACCAATTTCAACTGCTAAAACAGAATGTTTATGTAAAAAAGGTAAAATCAGGATATTTAGGGTATTTTGTTGTAACCATTATTGGTATTATATTAAATGTGTTCTGGAATCAACTGGTTGCCACTTAAAAATCACCATTCAAAGGCAGTGCAATATAATGACTTCAATTACTAGAATGATATTTATGTCAGATACAATTTTTGGTAATATACTCCAGATTAAATTTCTTTCAAGGGAATGATTTTTTTTAAATTTTGAATTAAATAACAATTATTTGATTTAATATTGCAGTTATTTGAATTAGCAATTATTTGAATTAATAGCAATCTGCTATTGCTAAGGTAACTGGGTTATTGATTGGGTGAGTAGATATTTGTTCTTTATATGTCTGTGACTCTGGAATCAGCGTATTTAAACTCAGAATCATTTGTCAAATGCAATTTATAAGTGAACTGCATCTGGGTCCGGCTTGTATATAACTATGAACACCTGAACATTTTAAAGCATTTTCCTCTACTTATATTTCATCTTGTGCTCTACAACTTATTTCAGATATGTTTTACTGATGTGGTTCAGATTGTTTCTTAAATCATATAAACATTGATTTAATATATATTCCCTGTGTGAATTTCAAAAAATTAGATCTTTAGAATCATAATTGAAAACATCTAATTTAGGCAGATGTTCTTACTTCAGTCATAGCACTACACTACTAGAAAATATTTAATTAGAATATTTTCCTCTAATTTTTATGAATGTTTATTTTAAACTATTATTTTTATTTTAATCAAAAATGGTAAAGAATAAAATTTGTATCATTGTAATCATATATTTTTTATAGAACCATCTTATGCCAATAAATTTGTCTTTTCACCTTTAAAAAGTGATAGGTGTTTTCACATTTTTTTCCATAAATTAGTATCATTCAAAAGATAATATCTAGAACTTATCTTTGATTTAATTTTCCCCTGCCTGGAATTGGTCATATCTATAGATGATCTGGAAATCTTACATTATTAGTTATATAGACTATGTTGCATATTAAGCCATACTTGTTCTTCCAATGACTTCAGATGATACCTTGACATTTATTGTGTCTTTAATGTTCACAAATAGTTGCTAATGCATGTATATTTGAAATATATTTCAGGTAGCCTTTACACTGGAAAAGTATAAATGAGTTACTGGTACTTTTTAAACACTGGCATTAAAAAAATCTTGTATATATTTTCACAGAAAAATATAAAGCTCTTTCTTCTTTTAAAAAATTCTTTATGTCGTATAAAAATAGAAAAAAATGGATAACCCTACACTCAGTGCTTTTGGTTAGAAGGGGTAGATTCAGTGTGCAAAGAAGTGCTTTGAACTATGATTGGGTGATGACATAACACACATATGATAAAGAAAATTCATTTATCTAAATGTTTTGGCTTCAAGGATAACTTGGGTGATTAATCCACCCCTCTCCTACCCCACTGATTTTAAAGTTATTTATAAAATAATAAAACTGTATCAATCTTATTAAACTTAAAGAAATATTAAGAACACATATTCAGAAATTGGAACTGAATTTTAAGATACGAAGATTTCTTAATGACTGCTCAAACACAAGAATGGTATATTAAAAAAAAAATACTCTTGGCTCTCAGGAAATTCCACGTGAGGTGATCTCACTTTGGTGTCTGTTGTGCAGCTTAGAGAGTAATTTTTGCCATGGTCACCTGCCATGCCCATCTCATTGAAGGCAGAGCTTCTGAAGGGTTGAATGCTGTGCCTACGGGTTAACCAATTATTTCTAACGTGTGCTTCTCTAAAACCACACATATTTTTCCTTTTTATTTGATGTCCTGTAGGAGCGAAGGGTAGCAGCTGGATTTGGGTGTGTAGAAGGATCACTACAAATGTACAGATGTTGATTTGTGGCTTAAGGCAGCTCTAATTATTCAAAAAATGTAATTAGATAGCTTTTGAATGCCACAAAGAAATAGTTACAGGAATTATGAAGTTCCCAAGTAAACATTGAAAACCCTGGTTATCTTTTAAAGCCAATTTAGCTTTCCTTAGAAACATAAAACTTTGTTTGGGAAACAAATTAAATTTCATTGATTAAAGGACTCTTTGAAACTATGTGAGAACTCATGAGTGTTTCAGATAGCCCTGGTTATCGATGGATGTTGGCGCCTGCGCACCAAGGGACTTGAAGAAGGGCTGATGGTGGTTTACCAATAAGCACTACGCCCACCTCAGAATCGGCATTCTCTGCCTTTCCTGCTCTGCCCCGTCTCCTTCCACCTGCATCTCACGTGCTTTCTCCCATGTCCCCTGTCTTCCTCCTCCTATTTTTTTTTTTTCATTTTCTTTCTTCGTTTGCTCTTTCCCTTCACATCACAGGGCCTTGTCTTCCCTCTTCTCTTCCTTCTTCCCTGCTTCAAAACTTGATTCCTTTGCTCCTTTAATTCTTTCTCTTTCTTCCTTTCAGATTTACTGTCACTATCTCAACCTCTTTTCTCTCCTCTATAACATGAAAAATATTAGTATATATACAGACAGTAATTACCATGTATTTTATTCATTGGATATTTATAATAATAAAAGTGGATGAGTTGGCTCTTGTATTTCTCTAAAAAAAAATAGCTTCATCTTTCTGTGACATGCACTTGCCCTTTTTAAAAATCATAGGATAGTTATTCCTAATAGGAAAGTAGGTTTTTCCTCCTACACTGTAAAATCTCTCAGAAGAACTTTCAAGCCAGTAGCTGTTTAATTCTGAGTCAGCTACTTTCCCCACTGTCAGCTATGGAGTCAAACTGCAGAATCAGAAGTCTGTGTATGGAAGCATATATATATAAATATACACACACCATGAGGAAGAGGTACAGTTTAGGAAAACGCACACTGAATTAGCTTAACTCTAAAAGGCAGGTTGATTTGATGTCTTGAATGCTTGAGTTCATAAAGACTTTTCTAATAAAGGGATGGACTGTTTCTATCATCACCTCAGTCACCTCAAGTTATACCCTTTACTTTCTAGTCTCTTTGCTAAGACTCCTAACAGTTGCATAGCTATGAAATAGTGATGACACCTTTCAGGGTACCTGGCACTTAACAGGTTATAAAGAGGGTAGAGACCTTGGCATGAACACTAGATTGGGAGTCAGAAAGGGAGGTGTGTTGCTCTGGGGTAAGTTCCACAGTCTTTCTTCATTAAAACCTGTTTTAGGGACTTTGGTACTGGTCAAGTGACTCAAGACTCCACACTCCCAATTCAGGGAACCCTTGATTGGATCTGTAGTCAGAAAATAGATCCTACATGCTACAACAGTATTCTTGCCTGAAAAATTCCATGGACAGAGGAGCCTGGTGGGGTACAATCCATGGGGTCATAAAGAGCCAGGCACTACTGAGCAAGGTAATGGTGGCGATGAGGAGTTCAGCAGGAACTGAAGGAAATAACTTGAGGTGACTGAGGTGATGATAGAGACCATCCCTTTACTAGAAAATGCTCTATGCAGTCAAAGTTTATACCTGAACAGCTGTATCAGCCCTGGAATACCTCTTATGGACTTCTTGTATCATAAGAGAAATCAGTCAAGTTCTTGTTATTTGCACCTGTGTAATTCTAATTATTTCTTCTAAATGCATAAATGACCCATTTTGCATTCTCTTTTAGATTTGTCCCAATTCTTGTATTGAGCTCTGAAGTGCTCCAGTTCTCCCATAGAATTGCTTTTGGTCACATTGATGGAACTACGATATTTAGTAAGACACTTTTGATGGTACATTTTCAGAGTTTCCTTCAAGATGTACTATTAATACTTCTGCAGGTGGCAAAAGAGTGCATTGTATACTGACTTTTTACTGAGATTTTGAGAAGGTAACTGAGGTTTTGAGAAGGTAATTGCCCAACCTTCAATTTCTGGAGTTTCTTGTAGTTGATAATTTATGCTAGTGAGTTTGTTTATAAACTTTATTTCCTGTCAGTCCTATTTGTCTAAAATGCAGTATCACCATATGTAAATCCTGTTGACACTTAAAATACTTGATGTGTGACATGATTGTGAACATGAGCTCTGCCCCAACCTTAACCTTGTTTGTTATGTCTGGCTCAGCCTCTAGGACCAAATCCAGTATTGTCATTTCTCTCTTGCTTGCTGCGTATTGACAGAGGAAACAGGCATCTCAGCCTTACCTTTAGGAACATGTAATCTTTTTGTTTAGGCCACCTTTGTTATGAATGTTGAAATATCCTATGATCATAGTTGCAGATCTTTTCTTACTTCCTTTTTTTCATGTAAACACTTCCTGTAACCTCATCCTGCAAAAAATGTTACATGTCCAGTGTTTGTGATGGAGGAATATAAGGAAATTACTTGCTTGTAGGCCTTTTTTTTTTTTTTTTGGAAAGATGAGTTCATATTCCCATTCCACTATTAAAACTTTTTTAGAAAGGTAATTCAGGAACTTAGGAATAAATAACAACAATATTAACAATAGCAAGCCCTAAAGAAGCCCTTAGTATCAGGTACTGATACTATCAGTGTCAGGTACTGATCTATTTGCTTTACGGATGTTAATTCATGTAATTTTCACAAGAACCTCATGAGGGTGGGTATTGCTATCCTCCTTTTCTGGATGTAAAACCTAAGTCACAGAAAAATAAGTGTTTTGCCCAAGATCATAAAACTGTCATGTAAGAGTACTCAGTCTGTCTTGCTTCAGAACCCATATTTTTATCTAATATGCATTTATTTTTAGAAATGAGAATTATTTCAAGAAAGAGATAATAAAACATAACAAAAGAAATTTTAACGGAGGGAAAATAAGGAAAAGTGAAAGCTAATTTTGTTATTTAAAATAAAGACTGCAAAATGAAACCAGAAAGATTATATCCATGCCAAACAAGACCAGGATTTTATAGTCCTAAATATTCCTTGACTAGAATCACCTTCCAGGTAAAGTACAAAGCAAAGATATCATTTAGTTTACTGTTGACTTAAAGGAGTTAACATACCTTTAAACTATCATGAATAGAAATATGAGAAAGTGATTTGCAAATTTTGCTGAAATTTATTAACATTTTGATGAATGTAGTTTTAGTGAAGATTTTCAAGTAAATAGGGAATTTCTTCTCTGACTTACTGTTAGAACTTGAGTAGGACATGAATATAAGAGGAAAACTGTAAATTTAGATACAGAGACATTTGAAAAGATTTTCATTGCAGTTCATCTATTTGTAACATATTTCTTTCTTTTGGAAATTCCTTCAAGTGTTACCAGTCTGTGGGTAGAGCCTGTGAAGTTGAGTGATGGGCTTCACAGTGAAAGGCCTGGTGACAGTCCAGGGCGTTGTGCAGTGTCTGACCTTGCTTGTCAGAGGTGTGCTCTCACAGTGATAGAGACACCAGTGGAATAATGAGTTGCTTTATACTTGCCTTTGTAGGGTTATTTTTCAGATGTGAATCAGATTTTTAAATATCACTTTCTATTGAGCTTATTTGAATGAGGAGGAAAAGGGCTAAGCATCATCTCCTGCCCTTGTCCCCAAATTAATTCACCTCCTTCCAAGGAGGGCAGAGGTCAATTGGAGGTTTGGTGGCAACCAGGTGAGGTGACATATGAATTACGGTGGTAATACCAGTGTTTCCTGAATTGTCACCATTATAATTTATCCTAAAGTTTGTCATCAGATCTGAATGGAGAGCCACTGACCCCTGGTGGAAGCTAAATCAGAGGGTGGAGGACAGGTTCAGGCTGGGAACTTCCTGTGTCAAACCCACAGAGGGCCTGAAGGGAGGAAGGCTTATGCTTTCACTAGGGGAGAAAAATTTGCTTCATTGGACATTAACAAAAGGACAGTAGCCTTATAAAGCTATTATCAAAAAATGTAGAGAAGGTCCACATAGAGATCATTTCTTTCCTCAGGCAGGACAGAGCAGATCATCTCTTTGTTTAGCATTCACTGGTGAGCTGTGCCGAGTTGTAGCTCTAATGGCAGATCCGTGAGCCTCCAGGGTGGTGTAGGAAACCCAGAGGATAGTTACTGGGTGACCTGACCTGATACAGGTATTAAACTGTAAATATTTCTCTCAAAGAGGCAGACACTTCAAGCATTTTAAACATACAGAAAACTACAATAAATTAAAATTCAAGATTGGTATCACTAATGAGTACCCAAGGGATACCTATTTGTATCCGTTGAAGTAAAATGCAAATGCTCTGGAGATCAAGCTTTTCACAATTGTTAAAATAATACTTAATTGATTTGACCCACATTGCTGAGTGATTTTTGCACGTCTAGACAAGTTTGTCCTGTCTCAGCTATGCCAGGGATTCCCACGTATTTCTACAATATAATGAAAAACATGGAAGCTCCGCAAACATGAAAGAGGAGGAAATCTTGAGCGAGGTACAGGCTTGGTTGTCGTCTTATAGAAACAACTGGTAAAAAACAAAGTTCATTACTTTGGTTAATTAAAGACATATTTCCAGTGAATAAGAAGGTTTCTTCTTAAAAGTATTTGTCAGTAAAAGATTTATATTGGAATTTAGGTTGGCTATTGAAATATTACCAAATAAAATGATTTCTTAAGCTTTTATTTTGGTTACAATAGATTTAAACCTTTATTTTTACTTATGTTGTGACATGGGCCCACGTGAAGATTTATAAGTTTTATTATGAGCTACCACAGAGCTGTACAGTTTGGAGAAGGGCAGGTGTGCCAGAGTACCGTGGCTGCCAGCCACAGAAACTGGTTCTGGCTAACGTGGGCTAAAGGAATTCATTAATAGGAAGTGGTTTAGAATGGAAGGAAAATCCAGACATTAGACTTAGAAATGATGATAGAGTATCATGGAACAGGGAGTCAACTG
The DNA here is from genome assembly GCF_014754425.2 of Oryx dammah. Lineage (NCBI taxonomy): Eukaryota > Metazoa > Chordata > Mammalia > Artiodactyla > Bovidae > Oryx > Oryx dammah. The sequence goes on along the minus strand of NW_024070202.1, from coordinate 45,666,650 downwards.
CTAAAGGAATCATGGTGTAAGAATCATGATTTTCTGACTTTTTAAGACTTTATCCACCCCTCACCCCCATTTTCAGGCTTTTCTGGCCCCACAGCTTGGATGAAACCTCTCCAACTCCTTTGCTTTCTTGTTGTCAATGAATTCTAATTCCTGGGACCACAAGTTTCATTGACTGACCTGGGCTATGGCCATTCCACTGAGATAGATGTTAAGATCAGAGGGGTATCTCTTTCTGAAGGAAAATTCATGCTCTGTTACCCCAAAGAAGGAGAAATGAGTGTAAGGCAGGCAGAAACAACAGATGAGTGCCACAATATTCACAATACATGGTTAAGGGGAGAAAAAAGTGTAAAATGACCTCTGGGAAAGAAAGTATTGACACAGGTCATATGGAGAAGCAGTGTTCTCTGGGGTCCTATTGCATTCTTCATTATATGAGAAGATTTTAGTGGTGTTTTGAGGGCAAGCGTTGAAGGGCGAATTATGTTTTTATTATGGATATAGATCCAACCTAAAAGTGACTTACCATGCTTTTGTGTTCTTTTAAAAGTGTCTAATTCTCTTTTCAAAGCTGCACACTGCAATACAGACTGCCTATCCTTGTACAAGAAAACCAGATTCTCTGAGATGTGTACACTTTTCTCTCTACCTCAGTCCCTGAAGGATCTTAGATTCAGTGATCTGTAAGGGAATATTGAAGGTAAATTAATGAGTGCATGCCTCTGCCTTCATGCATTGCTGTAGACAAACCATCCCAATATTCACTAAGAAGATGTCAAAATGTCTCTGTCTTCTTTCACCCTTTATTCTTCTCCTCCTTTGCTCTGTGGGGCACCTAGGGCTCTGTCCTTTCTCCTTTTTTCTTTTTCACCTGCCCTATCTCCCCAAGGATGCCATCCATTATGATGCCCTAAGTGCCACTTGTATGTTGGTGACTCTTTCCTGACTTCCTGAATTCCTTGCTCTTACACCCCAGTCAGTATCTCCACTTGGATGTCTACTGGCATCTCAAACTTAATATACCCCCAAATGAGCTGCTTATTTCCCCTAACCCTGCCACCCCCAGAGTAGCTCCTCCTCGAGTCTCCTCATCTCCTTTTTTGCCAACTGAGTCACTATAGTTGTTCAGTCCCCAAACTGTTCTTTCCCTAACATTCCACATCTGGTCCCAAGTCCAGCCAGCTTTACGTTAATACACACCCAGAATCTGCCATGGCCACCACTCCCTCACACCTGGATTACAGCAGGCTGCTGATCACTTCTCCTGCTTCAATGCTTGTCACCTTCATTCTAGTCTTAACACAGCAGCCTGAGTGATTTGGCTCAAACCAACCCTCTGCTCCACACCTAGGACAACTATCCAATCCACCAAGTTGCCTGGAACAGCTCTGGGTCTGCCTCTGTTTTCCCAACAATATTGCCTGAATTTGATAGATAAAATCTTTTGTAATTCTATCCATCCTTTTTGTTGTTCCCCTTCTTCCTGAGAAAAAGAGAAAATCCTTGGCATGGCCTTGAAGGCCCATAGCACCTGGCCCCTTTGTAACTTTCCTGACCTCATATCTTACTAACTTGCCTCTTACTCTTCCTCTGAAATTATGCAGGCTTCTTTTTTGTTCTTCAAACACATAAAGGGCTCAGTTCTGTCTCAGAACCTTGGCACTGTCTGTTCCCCTTTCTAGCATGCAGTTCCCCAGATAGCCCCATACTTGCTCCCTTCCTGATTCAGGTGTGTCTTCAAACATCCCCTTTTCACTGAGTTTCTCCCTGTCTAAAAAAGCTTAGTCTCCCCCTCCCCAGGATTCCATATCCCTGTGGACTGCTTTATTTTCCTTCATAGGTGTTATCATCACCTATGTAGTTTACTCTTTACCTTGTTTGCTTTCTGGAACCCTCAGAATAATGCCTTTAAGTTCCAGCAGGGCAGGGATTTTTTGTCTGTTTGCTGCTCTGTTTCCTGTGCCTAGGATAGTGGCTAGCTTATAGCGGCCATGTAAAACATTTTGATATAATGAATTAATGAGCAAAGATAGCACTTGAGAACCCTGTCTAATTTCAGTTATGTTTAAAATTGTTATGTGAAAGTGATATTCAAAATAATCAAGAGGAAAATTTATAAAAAATGGATTTGTGAGTACAATTTGGCCTTTTGAATCCATGATAACAGTGTTTTAAAAAATGTAAAAACCATGTTTCTACTTTCCCACCCTCCAAACTTGCAACATTCTCATGACTTTTCTGAGACTATGCAACTCTATTTATAGTAGTCTGTTGGATTGGCTTTGCTTTAACTATATGTTAGCATATCCAAAAAAGTTCTCATAGCAATTAGTGACTACAATTATTAATAGAAACTATAATAGACTTGAAGCTCTTATTCCCAGAAGCTCCTCTGTGCTGCACCATAAATAAATTTGAAGCAATTTTGATGAATGGGTAGATAGTTTGCATTTAAATTTTCATCTGAATGAGAATAAATAATGGGAAGAAAAGAGACTGAAATAGCCTGGCTTCGTACTCAACAGATATGAAGGAACCTTAAAGAAAACACACAAAAAAAGGAAACAAAAGATTTCTCAAAAGATTTCATCTTGAAGAGAACTCTATTTGGGCAGTGATGAATATATGAAGGGAACAACAGCTGAGAATTCTGGCTCTTCATTACATTTGATTTATTGATACCTTGTAAGTTGAGAGCATCAGAAGTTCCGAACATGAATTAACGGATTTCAACATGAATGTTGCCAGGAGTTCTTAGTGAGAATCGCTTCCTCTTATAGATAAGATTGAAGATTCTTTCCCCCACTCTATTTCTGGTATATGTGGGTACTTTACTTTATAAAGTATCCTTTGAAGTCAGAGGAAACTTAGCTCTTAGGAATTTATTGTTGTGGATGGCACATGAACTGGTTCATTCTGGACTTTGCATTTTCAAGCTTTGTGGCCTTGAGCAACTGATCTCACCTCTCTGTGTCTCAGTTTTCCCTTCTGAAAAATAACAGTGATGATAATACCCAGCTCATGGGTTTGTTATGAAACTTCAATGAGAGAGTACATATAAAGAGCAACACAGTGCCTGGCACAGAAAATAATGTTAGGCATTACTGTTGTCATGCACTTGCTGCCACTCTTTTTCCTGTGAGTAAACAGATCTATGCTGATGGAAATAGGATTTATAACCTTTTTTCTCTTAGTGTTATGCGCTCATTTTATTGATATTTTTCAAAATATATATAATTCTAAGGCATAATACTTTATTGAATGGCTATACATAATTTATCAATTTATAAATCTTTGACATTTTTGTCATTTTCATTTTGTTTTCAGTGTTCTAAACACTATGGTGAATATTTTTATACATCTTTCTAAATTTGGCATAATTCTCCCCTCCCCCACCCCAGTTGTGGTTTTATTTTCATTTTTGTCATGAATTTTTATTTGTAGATTATGTTAGTAAATTTATGAAAACAGATATATTTTTGTTTCTTTTGTTCTCTCATATTGCTTTTGTGCTTGGGGAGTCTTTTCCTACTCAGAGACAAGATAAATATTTGCATAAATATTTTCCTTATCCTATTTTAAATTATGGATTATCATAACTCTATGCATTGTTAGTGCATTGCTTTCATTTGTTTATGTTTCTTTTCTTGTGGGGCAGGTGGATCCCCCAGAACCACAAAGGACTCTCAGTTGACACAGTAACATTCTGCCATTACCTGGTTTGTCTTAGCCACTATTCAAAATGCTTTTGAAAAAGCTGTCCCATATACTATGTGTATTGAATTATTGCTACTGACCATGGTTGTGGCATGCAAATGTCAGGTGCCTTTACTTAAGCCTTTCAGGGAACCTTCGCTTTTTTTCAGCAGGATTTAGCTTACTTTCCTGCACAGAATTCTTTTTGGGATTCTAATATTGTCAACTGTGAGATCATGGGATCAGAAATTGCTGACATCAGGAACTACTCTTTTGCTGATGGTATCTTTTTTGAGTGCCAATCAAAAGCATTTCTATCCAGTCTTGTATCACATGTATATTATCTTGTGCTTATGTACTTTAGCAGTGTATGAAGTATCTACCTTCTTTTTTATCAAAGAAATGTTAATAAACCAGAAGTGCCCACATATGAAATGCAGAATGTGTAAGTTTCTTGTTCTTTCTAATTTAGCTCTCAAGCTACTTCTGTTACTCTCAGGCTTCATTTTTTCTTTTTTTGTGGGGGTATGCTTCTGTCTGACAGTGATGCTGTAGCTCATCATGGGCTTCTTTCTCCCTAAATCTAGTGATGTTAAACTTCAGGAATCCATAGTGGATGACTGCCCCCTCTATTCTAAACAGAAATCAGTTGACTGCTGCCAGCAGTTGTGACATGGAATCTTCCTATACCTTACCTGCATTCCAGTTCTGTCAGTGCATTTCGGGGAGATAATACCACACCTCTTTGCCCTGTAATTCTAGGCAATAGTCGGTGGGAAAATTTAGCAAATTAAGTTATGTGAACCAGTGAAATCCTCTTTGAGGTGTTCCTCAGGACTGAATCCTTGCAGCGTGAGAGAGGAAAGTATCTCTAAATCTAATCTCTTGCTTATAAGCAGTTATATGTTTTGCCTGGATATGTATATTCAGACAGAAATGGGATCAAGCTATACCTACCAGTTGGCTTTTTTCACTCAGCTTATATTTTCAGTATCATGCAATAATTGCAGAGCTTCATCTTTGTTTAGTGACTACATAGTATATTGTATGGATGTATACAAATATAAGTTGACATGCTGACATACAGCATGGCTTTGAACTGCTTGGGTCCACTTATATGAGGATTTTTTCAATAAGTATAGTATGTACTGCTGTACCATGTGTTCTGAGGCTGGTTGAATCTACAGATACAGAACCATGGATATAGCAGACCAAGTATAAAGTTATGTGTGGATTTTCAACTGAGTAGGGAGTAGGTGCCCCAACCCCTTGTTGTTCAAGGGTCAACTGTAGAAAGGTCAGCTGGAATAGACTCTTGAGAATCCCTTGGACAGCAGGGAGATAAAACCAGTCAATCCTAAAGGAAATCAACTGTGAATGTTCATTGGAAGGACTGACGCTGAAATGGAAACTTTAATACTTTGGCCACCTGATGTGAAGAGCTAACTCATTGGAAAAGAACCCTGATGCTGGGGAAAATAGAGGGTAGAAGGAGAATGGGGCGACAGAGGATGAAATGGTTGGATGGCATCACCAACTCAATGGACATGAGTTTGAGCAAACTCAGGGAGATAGTGAAGGACAGGGAAGCCTGGCATGCTGCAGTCAGTGGGGTTGCATAGATTTGGACATGACAGAGACTGAACAACAACAGCTGCTATTTTTAATTCCCTCTAATATTATACTCAAGTTTGGGATAATAAATACAAAATTACAAGAGTCTTTTTTTAATTCATGTTTATCACTCACTGATGTGCAAATATTCTCACAGTGTAAATAACTAAAGCTGATATTTCTGTTTCAAAATCTATTAAGACCACTAAAATACTAATACCGACTGTCAAATTGTTCTCCAAAAAGATTATATTAGTTTACACATTGTCCAGCAACCTATCTGCACACACACACACACACACACACACACACCCCAGTACTCAGTGATACAGTTATTTTTAGTATTCACTAAACTGTCTGTTTGAAAAAGAGTATTTTTGAATTATTTTATTTTTGTTTCTTTGATTATTAGAGGGGTAGAAGACTTTTGTATGTCTCATAATTGATTGTATATGTGATCCTTTGTGTGTATCTTTAGATCCTTTACTCATTTTTCTATTTTAAAGTTCCCCCTTTTCATATTGGTTTGAAGAAATCTTTATTAATGTTAGTCATCCTTTGTAATAAATGTTACAAGTATTTTTTCCCAGTTTGTTCTTTATCTTTTGATTTTTATGCAGTCAAACCAATCTGTTGTCTTCTCTTTTCAGAGAGGAATGACAGTTGTTAGTGGTGTGATCTCTGGAATCAGACATACCTGAATTGTAGTCCTGACTCTGCTACTTTGTTTTAATAGTTGATTCTCATTATATGTGATAGTTTTATTCTATAACATCTCTGGGAATACAGAATTAAATACTGAACTGTGGTTCCTAGAAGAAATAGAGAGTTAGATTCCTGTGAACCTCTGGTCACATTTTCATAACAGATCAATACATGTTTTATGTGTGTTTCTGTTTAAAGACACCTTATTGAATATACATTGCTGATTCATTAACATTGAACTCATGGCCAGCGGTACTATAATTCACACATAAACGTTTTTTCTCTGTTAGACGCATCACAGCCTTCTTGCTCTTAGGAGCACTAGACAGCACTCCAGCACTGTGTGTGTGTGTGTGGGGGGGGGGTGCATTTTCAGCAGCGAAATCACCAACAAAAAGCACAAAAATGTGAAAATGAGGCTAAATACAACTTGAAAAGGATACTTGTTTACAGTATGGGAGTTGAAATAAAAAAGGCAGACACTTGCCTTGTTCAGCTGGCACTGTGCATGTTAGGTGACTCAAATATTTTGCACTCTGTGCATGTGAATGACTGTGAAAGTGCCATAAGTATTGCTTTTGGAATTACAAGTAAATTTTAGCAGGTGAATTAACAAACATGGAATCTGTGAATAATGAAGGTGGACTGTATACACTGCTGTGAAAGCTACTTAACATCTCTAAGTCCCATCTCATTATACGTAAAAGGAAGACTTACATTGTGACATGACATAGTGAGATATATTTGGTATACAATAAGCTGGTAAATGTTAGCTGCAATCAGTATTGTATGATTTCGTCCTTTAGTGTCATGCATACAAAACCTTCCTGAACCCTCAGATTATGAAAACACTCTTATATTCTCTCTTAGTAATTTTGTTTTTGCATTTAATTCTCAAATAAGTTGGACTTCTTTCATTATGGTACTGATATAATGTTTTTCTATGTGTTCTGTCAGTTTCCTCACTACCATTACTCGAATAGAACATTTTCCTCCTACTAATTCTCTTTTTTTAACCACTAATTCTTAAGTATTTTATTCTATAGTGCAAGTGATCTTTTACAGTACATCTTCTAATTGATCATTTCTAGTATATAGGAACGCTATTGATTTTTATATATTTTATATGTAGGTGTTCTATTGAGCTCTCTGAATGTTTTTACCAATATTTGGAAAGGTCAATTTTCTTCCATTTTTAGGAGGCACTTCTATAGCACTCGAAAAATGAATAAGAAAGGATGGAGGAAGAAGACAAATTGCATACAAACCAGGAAGGGGTAAAAACAACTTAATTTTACATCTTGCTAGAAAAAAAAGGAAAACAATAGAATGGGAAAGAGTAGCGATCTCTTCAAGAAAATCAGTGATACCAAGGGAAGATTTAATGCAAAGATGGGCACAATAAAGGACAGAAATGGTATAGACCTAACAGAAGCAGAAGATACTAAGAAGAGGTGGCAAGAATACACAGAAGAACTGTACAAAAAAGATCTTCATGACCCAGATAATCACGATGGTGTGATCACTCACCTAGAGTCATCTATGCTCGAATGTGAAGCCAAGTGGACCTTCAGAAGCATCCCTACAAACAAAGCTAGTGGAGGTGATGGAATTCCAGTTGAGCTATTTCAAATCCTGAAAGATGATGCTGTGAAAGTGCTACACTCAATATGCCAGCAAATTTGGAAAACTCAGCAGTGGCCACAGGACTGGAAAAGGTCAGTTTTCATTCCAATCCCAAAGAAAGGCAATGCCAAAGAATGCTCAAACTACCACACAATTGCACTCATCTCACATGCTAGTAAAGTAATGCTCAAAATTCTCCAAGGCAGGCTTCAACACTATTTGAACCATGAACTTCCAGATGTTCAAGCTGTATTTAGAAAGGGCAGAGAAACCAGAGATCAAATTGCCAACATTCACTGGATCTTTGAAAAAGCAAGAGAGTTCCAGAAAACATCTGCTTTATTGACTATGCCAAAGTCTTAGACTGTGTGGATCATAACAAACTGAGGAAAATTCTTCAAGAGATGGGAATCCCAGACCACTTGACCTGCACCTGAGAAATCTGTATGCAGGTCAGGAAGCAACAGTTAGAACTGGACATGGAACCACAGACTGGTTCTAAATAGGAAAAGGAGTACGTCAAGCCTGTATATTGTCACTCTGCTTATTTAACTTATATGCAGAGAACATCATGAGAAGTGCTGAACTGGATGAAGCACAAGCTGGAATCAAGATTGCTGGGAGAGATATCTATCACCTCAGACATGCAGATGACACCACCCTTATGGCAGAATGTGAAGAAGAACTAAAGAGCCTCTTGATGAAAGTGAAAGAGGAGAGTGAAAAAGTTGGCTTAAAACTCATAATTCAGAAAACTAAGATCATGGCATCTAGTCCCATCACCTCATGGCAAGAGATGCAGAAGCAATGGAAACAGTGTCAGACTTTATTTTTGGGGGGCTCCAAAATCACTGCAGATGGTGATTGCAGCCATGAAATTAAAAGATGCTTGCTTCTTGGAAGAAAACTTATGAGCAACCTAGACAGCACGTTAAAAAGCAGAGACATTACTTTGCCAGCAAAGGTCTGTCTAGTCAAGGCTATGGTTTTTCCAGTAATCATGTATGGATGTAAGAGTTGGATTATAAAGAGAGCTGAGTGCCAAAGAATTGGTGCATTTGAACTGTGGTGTTGTAGAATCTTGAGAGTCCCTTGGACAGCAAGGAGATCCAACCAGTCCATCCTAACGGAAATGAGTCCTGAATATTCATTGGAAGGACTGATGCTGAAACTCCAATACTTTGGCCATCTGATGTGAAGGGTTGACTCATTGGAAAACACCCTGATGCTAGGAAAGATTGAAGGCGGGAGGAGAAGGGGATGACAGAGGATGAGATGGTTAGATAGCATCACCGACTCAAAGGACATGAGTTTAAGTAAACTCAAGGAGTTGATGATAGACAGGGAGACCTGGCGTGCTGCAGTCCATGGGGTCACAAATAATCGCACACAACTGAACGACTGAACCGTACTGGAAAAAAAAGTATTTCCAACAGGTTATTGGGGCCTTACAAATAGCTGTGAAAAAAGAAGCAAAATGCAAAGGAGAAAAGGAAAGATATACCCCCTTTGAATGCAGAGTTCCAAAGAATAGCGAGTTGAGATAAGAAAGCCTTTCTCAGTGATCAGTGCAAAGAAATAGAGAGAAACAATAGAATGGGAAAGACTAAAGATCTCTTCAGAAAATTAGAGATACCAAGGGAAGATTTCATGCAAAGATGAGCTCTATAAATGACAAAAATGGTATGGACCTAACAGAAGCGGACAATATTAAGAAGAGGTGGCAAGAATACACAGAAGAACTGTACAAAAAAGATCTTCATGACTGAGAGAATCATGATTGTGTGATCACTCACCTAGAGCCAGACATCCTGGAATGTGAAGTCAAGTGGGCCTTAGGAAGCATCCCTACGAACAAAGCTAGTGGAGGTGATGGAATTCCACTTGAGCTATTTCAAATCTTGAAAGATGATGCTGTGAAAGTGCTGCACTCAATATGCCAGCAAATTTGGAAAACTCAGCAGTGGCCACAGGACTGGAAAAGGTCAGTTTTCATGCCAATCCCAAAGAAAGACAATGACAAAGAATGCTCAAACTACCACACATTTGCACTCATTTCACAGTAGTTTTCTGCTGGGACATCTGAGAATGGGGCCAGCCACTCATTGCTGTCACATAATGGATTCCTCTGTTCCTCCTCAGTTATTTCTCACAGGGTACCAGCTCATCCTCAGTAGTGAGTGAGTGCTGGTGCCTGAGATCTGGATGTGAAACCAACCCATAAAAGGCAGTCAGCTTATTGCCACATATACATAATACATATTAATATTTGTGACATACAGTTACATTTTTAAAAGAAATAAAACAACAGTGATATTGAAAACCTTCCTTTTCCCCCAACTAATGGTACTCCCACCCACAACCCACCTGAGCAGCCTAGGGATACCCAGTGTACTCAAGTGGGCTTGTAGCCATAAGGTTATTTTGATAACAACAAAAAAAGAGAGAATGTTTATGAAAAGTCCTAACCTAGATAACCAGTGATGTGAACTTCTTTTAATCCTTTATCTGTTTATTCACTGGGGATTAGAATACTGGCTTTACTTACTTGAGAGGGTGAAAAATCATTATGTGGAAATGTTTCGTAATTTGTAAAGTGATAATAAAGGTAGGGCACTGTTGCTGTTACCATCATTAGTACCATCAGTATCATCATCATCATCTAGTTTTAAGATCACGAGGAATGCTGGCCTGGAGGAAGCACAAGCTGGAATTAAGATTGCCGGGAGAAGTATCAATAACCTCAGATACGTGGATGACACCACCCTTATGGTAGAAAGTGAAGAATAACTAAAGAGCCTCTTGATGAAAGTGAAAGAGGAGAGTGAAAAAGTTGGCTTAAAGCTCAACAGTCAGAAAACTAAGATCATGGCATCCATCTGGTCCCATCACTTCATGGCAAATAGATGGGGAAACAGTGGAAACAGTGACAGACTTTATTTTTCTGGGCTCCAAAATCACTGCAGATGGTGATTGTAGCCATGAAATTAAAAGACGCTTACTCCTTGGAAGGAAAGTTATGACCAACCTAGACAGCATATTCAAAAGCAGAGACATTACTTTGCCAACAAAGGTCTGTCTAGTCAAGGCTATGGTTTTTCCAGTGGTCATGTATGGATGTGAGAGTTGGACTGTGAAGAAAGCTGAGTGCCGAAGAATTGATGCTTTTGGACTGTGGTGTTGGAGAAGACTCTTGAGAGTCCCTTGGACTGTAAAGAGATCCAACCAGTCCATCCTAAAGGAGATCAGTCCTGGTTGTTCATTGGAAGGACTGGTGTTGAAGCTGAAACTCCAGTATTTTGGCCACCTGATGTGAAGAGCTGACTCATTGGAAAAGACCCTGATGCTGAGAAAGATTGAGGGCAGGAGGAGAAGGAGACAACGGAGGATGAGATGGCTGGATGGCATCACCGACACCGTGGACGTGAGTTTGAGTGAACTCTGGGAGTTGGTGATGGACAGGGAGGCCTGGCGTGCTATGATTCATGGGGTCGCAAAGAGTCGGACATGACTGAGCTACTGAACTGAACTGAACTGATGGAGGAAACTCAGGGTGGGAAGAGGGAATAAAGCAAGACAGAGGAAAGAGAAGGAGCAGAGAGAGAGCGAGACATAAAAAAAAAAAAAGAGAATGGGGAGGTAAGAAAAAAGATGCAAGCAGAAGGAGAGGGAGAGAGGGAAAGAATATCCTGCATAAGGCAGCTGCAGTGTCTCTCAGTCTTCAGATTTCTTACTGTTGCCATCACTGGCTGGCTTCTGCCGCTGGCTCTCTGTGTTTCTGTCTCTAACCTACCTGACAGTGCCACACTTTTCCTTAGCCTTACCCCATTCTCTTCACTGGTTTAGGGTATTATGACCTTAGAAATTTTATATTATTGCTGATTTTGCCTCATTTTCACAGATGCATTCAGAAGTTTTTCTATCATCTAATCATAGTAGTTTTCTTTATTATAAAATGAAGTTATAAATTTTTATTCTAATTTACTTTCTATCCTTTCTGGTTAGATTACCATTTTAAAATGCATTCTGTGATATTCAGACTAATTTTTAGTTGTCCTGTTATGTTTTGGTAGTGGAAGACTCATGAATTCATTAGTCCATCTATCATATACACACACACGCGGATACTTATGATGACTTCTGAAAGGAGTATTTTGAAGACATCTGCCTTGAAATATCTTTTAGGAGATGTTCTCTTTTATCCTTTGTGTTTCTGTGAACATTTTGTGTTCTCCAGAGCTAAAATCTCCTAGTGGTGAGGTGCCTCAGGGCAGTGACTTTGTGGCAGACCGCCTGTTTGTGGCACAAAGCTGGCTGTCAGTAGAGGCACGTCACACTTGGTGGTGGTTGGAAAGGCAAATAAGGAGCATAAGGAACAAAGAGAGGGAAGCAGCTGGGAAAGATGGGAATGGGAATGTGACAATAGAAAGGAAAGGGTCTGGTAAGTTGTAAAAGGGTGTGTGTGTGTGTGTTGAGGTCGGGTAAGTTGTAAAAGGGTGTGTGTGTGTGTGTTGAGGTCTGGTAAGTTGTAAAAGGGTGTGTGTGTGTGTGTGTGTGTGTGTGTGAAAGGGTGTGTGTGTGTGTGTGTGTGTGTTGAGGTCAATGTATGGGATGGAGTTCAGGGAGTAAGGGCCATTACAAGGCATGGAGGGAGCCAGTATGTATTTTGGGAGTTGGGATGAAGGTCTTTTCATTTTGTCAACGATTTTCTTTGTGATGCATAAGCTTTTAAGTTTAATTAGAGCCCATTTGTTTATTTTTACTTTTGTTTCTTTTGCTTTAGGAGATGGATCCAAAAAATGTTGCTATGACTTATGTCAAAGAGTATAAAATAAGAACTTTAATTTTGTTGTGTGGAAAGAGAGATAAGAGAGACCCTTTCTAGATAGATGTGTTTCAGGAACTCAGAACTTAAATGCTACTGTTATTAAAAAGTAGCTAATATTTACTCCATGCTTTTTACTTATAGGTACTTTGTTAAGTACTTTATCTACATTGTCCCATTTAACTTTCACAACTCTGTCAAACGATACTCTTATATACATTTTACAGGAGAGACTGAGGCATGAAGGTCCATAGAGCTATTAAGTGGGAGAGCAGACTTCAAATCCCTGAGGATGATTTCTGGAGCTTGGACTCACAATCATGAATTGCTTTTGATATATATGTCTTAAAGCAAAGTTAAAAAAACAGCTACCAGAAAGTAGTTCAGCAGCATCTTATTTTTATTTTTGCTTTGTTCTTGTGCTTACAAAACTGCACCATTTTCCACCATGCATGAGTGAGTTACCTGGCACCTAGTAAATGCATTACCCAATCAGCTATTAGATTTTCTTTTCTATTTTTGATCTCATCTTGAACATTTTCTGTTTATTACATGCTAGAAGAATATAAATGATAGAAAAAAGGGTGGGTGGAGACATAAATTTATCAGTTTGTGATTTCTGAGCTGCAGTTTAGTTGCTCAATAGGTAACACAAAAATATTTAGATCAAAATATTTCTTGGATAGCTATTGTCAATTATATATTTTAAAGATAAATTTTGAGTTCCTAATCCCAGGGACGGGAAAGCCTGGTGAGCTGCCGTCTATGGGGTCGCACAGAGTTGGACACGACTGAAGCGACTTTGCAGCAGCAGCAGCAACACTTAAAATATATTGAATAGATACGGTTTTGGGGGGAAAATGGGTTGGTTCTTTTTGAGGACCTGGAACAGGTATAGAATATCTTTCTTCTGTATTCTCTCAAAAATTATCTTGTGTTTATCTTAGAACACAGTTCTCAATGAGCTGAGAACATAGCAGTCTATAAACAGACATGTATTCTATCTTGTATTTCTTGTACAAACAACATTTTAAATTCCCCTGTTCATTAGCACTTTGCTGACCAGACATGTAGTCCACATTCATGCTTAAAGAAATTCATCTGCCCTAACAATTTACATATCCCTCTTGTGTTCACTTTCCTTTAAAATACCAGCTATCTATAAAAGCTTACCCAAGCTTGTTAGTGATTTCTAAAGAGTAAAATCAACTTATATTTGAGGAAGGCACATTATAGCAGTACCGTTTATGAGTTACATTGGCACTACTGTTTCTAATCTTTGGAAAACAACCTACAGTACTTTATATACACACACACAAGGATTTTGGGCCAGATCAGAGTATTAACTTCACTTATTCATAAGAATCTTTACAGTATACATGCACATATACATATATTGAGACATTCTCATGCACAAATTTAAGTGAAGATAGGTAGGGACATTTAATATATGCTTTAGTTTTTTGTTAGCACTTGGTTACTCTGGTTCTGCTTTCAGAACTAGTTTTATTTAGAGAAGATTCTACTGTTTTATTCACTGATTTAATCATTTACTCATCTAATACACCAGAAACTTTGCAGCCTTATGGAGATTATAGCCAAGATGAGGGAGTCAGAAAAAATGAAAATATGTAAATAAAAATATGTTAGATGAGAAGAATAAAACTAAGGAAAAGAAAAGGCAGAGAAGGGGGATAAGGAACATCTGAAGGTAGGGTGTGAGGAGGAAGGCTTTCCCTGAGAAGTTGACTTTTGAGTAAAAGCTTAAAGGAGATGAGGGTGCGACCTCTGCATCTATAAAGAGGAAGAGCTTTCTAGGCAGAAGCAACAGTAAACGTATAGGAGCCTGCCTCTGTATTAGAGTCACAGGAAGGGTAGATAGTGTGTCTGGGCCCCGGATAGTAGAGGGAGGTTAGGAAAATGAGGGAAATACAGAGCAGATACTGTACAGTTTCATGGGCTTTTGTAAGGACTTCAATATATGGAAATCTTTTGGAGGGTTTTGAATGAATGAGCAACACCATCTAATTTCTTCCTTTCGAAAGGATCATTCTGGGTTGCTGAATTGAGAATGAACAGCTGAGGGGCAGGAATGGAAGCAGGGACCAGTTGGGATGCTACAACCGTAGAGTTGGCAAATGATGAGTGGGACCAGAGTAGTACCAGAGTTTAATTTACTGAGAATAGCTTGTGGGAGATATAGATAGACAAGAGAAGGAGAGAGAGACAGATAGAGATTGGAGGTGGGCAGATCAGGATGGCTTTAGGAGTTCTGCCTTGAGTGACCTGGGGGGAATGGAGTTGTCACTTATGAGACAGGGAATATTTCAGAAAAAGGTTTGGGCATTGTATCAGGAACTCAGCTTAGTATATGTTAAGTTTGAGGGGTCTGTTGGACACACATGTAAGGATTCTAGTAGGCAGTAGGATGCAGAAGTGGAATTCAGGGAAGAGATGCTAGAAATGTAAATATGGGTGCCATCTGCACATAAATGGAATCATTTATTAGTTATTAGTGTGCTTTGAACATATCCATGGGAATTCCCTCTCGGTATCCTGTGACATGTAAATTTTCTTTAAACTTCCAGAAAATCAGTCAATCAGCCCATGGATCTTAGTATCTCGTCAAAATAGTGGAAGCCATGTACCACATCTTCACAAGGTTTTGAAAGTTTCAGAAACAGTGACTGGCGCTGTGTCCTGTTTATGACAGAAGGACTGATGTCCTCGATAAATTGCCGGTGAAAAGTGACTTATTCTCAGGGGAGGGCAATGCTCATTGACTGCTTAAACCGTGGACACTGCTGGGTGCATCATGTGCATTATCTCGATTTAGTTAATCCTTTTGTGAACATGGTGCAGTAGGTACTATTCTATCCATTGTGTGAATGAGCACCTGGGGCACAAATAGCTTAAATTGCTCTCCTGGGCCACATCAGTAGAGCCAGTAAATGTAGGAGTTAGGCATCAAACGGCCCTCTGGGGCCTCACGAAACACATTGTATTCTTAGAGTGTGTAGGTCAGGAGAGCAGCATTTGGGAGCTATGGGGTCTTCCTAAGCCAGTCTGAAAGGGTCCAATTCTCTTCTGGTGCTTGACCAATGTATGTATCTAGGGTTGCCAAAGGGACAGCTGGGCTGGGGTATACGTTATTATCCTTTAGAATATTACTAATGCT
Organism: Oryx dammah; assembly: GCF_014754425.2. NCBI lineage: Eukaryota > Metazoa > Chordata > Mammalia > Artiodactyla > Bovidae > Oryx > Oryx dammah. The sequence continues at coordinate 45,651,006 of NW_024070202.1, read as the reverse complement.
TTTTCAAATCCACATTAAGGTACATATTTTGCCTTAAGGAGGATTTTCTGCAGATTTAGTGTATTTCCTCCCTATCATGCAAACATCCACAAATGACTGAAATCTAAAAAGCCCCATTTGAAAACATCTAAAGACATATAAAACTAATACATAGATGCATTCAGGAGAGGAGGAGACTCTGTGGGGGAGTGCAAAGGTCCTGGGATAAAAGTGGGGTGAGTGGGCATCACACTGACCTTGCTGTATGTGTTGTATGTGCATATCTGTGCATTTGTGTGCACTAACATGCATCCAGGACAAGTGATTTAACTTCCTTGGATCTTGCTATACAAAAAAGCGAAAAGAGTCAAGGTAATCACCACTTTCCCTATATTGCAAGATTCCTGGGAAAGTTAAATTAGACATGTGACAGTGTTTTATGATGTGTTATACACATGCAAAGGGCTGCTATTATGGTTGAATCAGCCTTCTTAGACTTAGATAACTTTTTATTATAGTTAAAAAACCAGGGACTCATTCCTTTAGCTTCAGTCCCTGGGATAATTTTTGTAATGCCATTCACTTTTATTCAGCAAACTATATTTAAAAAAGAATAATTTGTGTTCCTTCATGTATTAATTTTCTTCTGGAGTGCTGAGAAAAGTTTGAAAAAATATTTTTTTCACTTGAGACAGAGTCAGTGTAGTACTTACTCTTTTTTCTTAACTCAAGGGAACTGAATTCCAGAGATATTTCCAGTGAGAATGGCTTGACAAAGCCAAGGCAAACAGCCCAATGCCCCTCCAATTGTACCTCAGCAACATGAGTCATTTGTCCTTTCCTGCACACTGCCAGTTTTCTTTCTTGCTTTATGGCAAATTTCACAGTCTCCTGATACCTGTGTTTATGCTTCTAGCTCCAAATATGAAGTGTTAATTTTCTCTCTGGCTTAGAGAATCCCAAGACACCAAGAACATCCATTTATCGCCTCCCCCATGTTTTTCATTTCATGTTCTTTGTCATTTCTAAGCAAAAGCTGTAAACTTGCCAGGATAGTTCTCTTTTAACACTCCAGTGATCCCATTCTTCTTTCTTTTGGTTTAGGACAACAGTTCTTGCCCTCTACAGCTTCATCCTTAGCATCTAGCTCCTTTTCAAGTCTACATTGAAATTTTAGTACTGCTAAGCCTTCTTAAATCCTTGCTAATGACCCCTTTGGGGAGAAGGTGGAAACACGATGTTTTAGTCTAACACGCTTTCCTGTTTTCTCCTTTTTAATCAAGCTTCTATCCAAAGATTATAGTGTATCAGTATGATTCCTAATTTAAAAGTTTTGAAAACTAGCCCAAAGGAGAGATTTTCTTTAAGAATAATTATTATTATACCCAGAAATCATTCTGTATGGATATATTCTTATATCTTAGTGACTAAAACTCAAATTTTTGTCATATTTCTTAAATTGCATTTGGCTTTATCCTGACCTTTTGTTTCCTTTGCAAGAGATTGTCTCATCAACATTGTGAACTTGTTTCCCTAATTGAACTCTTTTAACATTAAAATCAGTTTTACCATAGCCTCCTGTCTTTCAGGAAAGAAAGCTATTCATTTCAGGTAGTGACTCTTCTAGATACATGGGTTACTGATGACTAACAGCAGCGTAGTAAGTAACACTGACATTGCAATTGAATGTCTTAATGTGCCTGAGGACCACCAGGGATGCAGCACCTTATTGTCTGTGCAGAATGCAGATATAGCAGTAGGTAGAGGGTAAATTTAGGGCTTCCCTGGTGGCTCAGACGTAAAGTGTCTGCCTGCAATGCGGGAGACCCGAATTCGATTCCTGGGTCGGGAAGATTCCCCTGGAGAAGAAAATGGCAATCCACTCCAGTACTCTTGCCTGGAAAATCCCATGGATGGAGGAACCTGATAGGCTACAGTCCATGGGGTTGCAAAGAGTTGGACATGACTGAGCGACTTCACTTTTACTTTCAGAGGGTAAATTAAGCTGGCAAAATCTGATGTCATTCCAAACATAATAAATGCAGGATAAAATATCCTGCAGAGAAACAACTTTAAAGTACATAGTTGGGCTCTAAAGCAAACTGGGGAATATCTTCAGGTGACAGAAACAAGAAAGGACTCAGAGACATAGCAGTTAGAAAGAATAGAAGCTACAGTGGCTTTCAGGGTTATCTAGATCTAATATATCCCTTAGGTATTGAGATTTTTTAACTCCAAAGTCTATAAACACAAAAGAAAGATAGACCTAAGCTTTCAGTATAAAGTCCAAAGCTGCGATGGGTTTTCCTGTTCCATGTGGGTACCAGAAAGTCTCTGCCCAGTCTCTGACCTGGAAGTGAATATCTTATCCTGGTTGTTGAGTGAGAAAAGAGGTTGGTTGAGTGGAAACAGAAGCTGAAGCCTGCCTTGCGTATAGACAGTGGCCTGAATCTGCACCAGTCACAGGAACTTGAGCCAAGAATGTAGCAACAGCACTATCCTACATCTAATAGGAGTTCCAGAAGTTCAGAGTGCAGCAAATGAGGCAGATGCAATATTCAAAGGGGTGATGGCAGAGAGTTTTCTAGACCAGGAAGTTTTGAGTCCTCAGGTTGAAAGTACACACTGAATATCACTGAGTAGGATTACTTTGGATGGTATAGAATCACAAGGAATTACCAAGATTTATCTATTCTTCTGCTTGGGGAGAAAAATAGCCTTAAGTTAGCAGGAAGACATTTGATTATTTTTATTCCTTTTTAATTTCTAGAGAAAGGAATTCAATAATTGTTCATGGTAATTTATTAATATATCTCATAAGAATGCCATAGAGTCATACAAGATTTTGAGCTGGAGAACATTTTGTGTGTCATTGAATCTACTTCTGTTTTATGTTTATTAAATGATTCAAGATCCAGAAAAATTGGTTGGATTACTGGTTGGATTACTCAAGGTCCCGTAGTTATACAGATAGGACTGGAACCAAATTAAGATTGAATCAAATATGTGCTAGTCAAAAAATAGTAAGCACTGATGCCTTTGAAAGTCTAAACACCAGACTACCGCTGCTGGCTGGCACCCTTTCCTGTATTTGATGAGCCAAATGATCTGCCATTAGCTAGAAATTCTTTTATAAAAGATAGCCTTTAGCTTTCTCTTCAGCTAAAAAAACTTTTTTTTTTCCCCCCCTCAGTCTTGCTGATTGTATTTTCTGAGGCTCTTGAAATTAGTGTCCTTAAAAAAATCAGTTTAACATATACATGAAAACACTTTGTCCATATGCTTCTGAAATAGGATTTAGCCTACATCCAGATTAATAACTCCTTGTCATTTCTGTTTTCCAGAAAACAAAAATTGGTTCTTGGCTATCCAGATTTAACTGCTTTGATAGTCTAATTATAAAATATTTTTATGCAATATTGATTTTATGACATTTTATATATTCCATGCCTGAACTTGGTCTCAAGCGTATGTTAAGAATTCTTAGGACCTCCTTGGTGGTTCAGTGGCTAAGACGCCACTCTCCCAATGCACACAGCCTGGGTTCAACCCATGGTCAGGGAACTAGATCCCATATGCTGCAACTCAGAATTTTCATGTCTCCAGCTAAAAGACCCTGCATGCCACTATGAAGATCAGAGATCCCATGTGCAGCAACTAAGACTTGGCACAGCCAGATAACTAAATAATAAAAAACAAAAAAGAGTATGTAGGAATTCTAATATCTCATATGTATTTTGTTCTGTATCAGTTCACACTTTAATTCAGATAGCTTCAGTTGGAAAATGATTGTTGGTAGGCTGTCAGAAAGGATATATGAAGAACATCTCTTTTTCCCAATAGAGGAAAATAGGGGTAAATAAATCACACACACACTGGTGTACACACCTTCACACATACTTGTTCACAAACACAGACACACGCACATATATTGACAGGAGATACAGGTTTGATTCCTGGGTTGGGAAGATACCTGGGAGAAGGAAATGGCAACCCACTCCAGTATTCTTGCCCAGAGAATCCCATGGACAGAGGAGTCTGGCAGGCTACAGTCCACGGAGTTGCATAGAGTTTTACACAACTTAGCGACTAAACTACTTACCTCTTCTAGCTGTTAAAACAGTGGTCAAGTATACTACAGTGACAACCAAACATATTGGAAAAGAATGATGTGAGTGTGTATGTGTATGTATCTGTGTTTATGAACAAGTATGTGTGAAGAGATAACAGTATGAAATAAATAAAGGCTGGTGGCTTTTGATAATTTATTTTTTTATTCACTAATTTTAAATTCACAAACTAAATTCACTACAGCTTCTAGTTGAGATTACATTCCCATTAGATATTTAGATTGATATATTTAATATTCTTTATATAAAATTCTTTCTGTATGTGTGTGTATGTTTTCCCCAAGCAGTGCCTCAAAAATATCTGCATTGCTAAAACATGATTTGTCAAGAGCACATTCAGCTTCTTTCAGTGAAGCGGTGGAGAAAACTGTACATTGTTAGAGACTGAATCTTGTCTAAGTTGCCCTGAGCCCTGCTGATGCTTTTTGGAAAAGTGCAATAAACTATGCCTGTGGATTCAAAAATAAAAAATGATAACCCTTCAAACCATTATTGTGAACTTTAGGTAGAGCAACATTTTAACTTTTTCGATTAACTGTTTGCAAGAAATATAAGTTTAGGATACTTTGAAGAGTTTGTCTTCCTTTGGGAACTTTTTTTAGCACTAACTTTTTCCCCTGTGGTACTCATCTTGGAGCACATCTCCCTTTTAAATCAACAGGAATCTTAGAACTTGGCTTGTCACACAGCATGAGAAAGAGAAAGGAATCAACCAGGCTTTGGTGATTGGTCTCCACCAAAAGTCCCATTGGGAGGTGGATGTAGTGATGGCTGTGACATCATAGAGGAGTGTGCCTTCATCTAATGAAGGGTTCATAGGGCAAAACACTTGAAGGGCAGAGCCAGTTTCCATGTCAAATGCTATTTCTCTAGTTACTGAGGACAGGTTTTTTTTAAGTCAAGAAGGTGTTTTATCAGACTCTTTCTTTCATCCTTCTGTGAAAGTGTCAGAGATACTATGGTATCATTCATCATCTTTATTGTTTCAACAATATAATAACTTTAAAAATTTTCCTGAATTTTTTAATGCAAAAAGCTACTGTGTATACTTCTTTAATATACATCTCCCTAACACTTTATATAAAATGGTACTAGTTCTTCATGTTTCTATTTTTGCATTTGAGGTTATTTCCAGTGACCCCAGAGACTTTCTTATAGTGCTGAGTTTACAGCAGAAGAGAGAAAGAGAGGTACACAGAGAGAATGTGTTTAAAGAAAGGCTTATAGAAATATATCAGGGAAAATATTTTAGTTGGAAATGGAAAGAGGGCTGAGAACAATGTGTTAACTCATGATGGTTGCTTAAGTACCAAAGCAACAAAATTTTAGATAAAGATGCTTTTGAACTGTGGTGTTGGAGAAGACTCTTGAGAGTCCCTTAGATTGCAAGGAGATCCAACCAGTCCATTCTAAAAGAGATCAGTCCTGGGTGTTCTTTGGAAGGAATGATGCTAAAGCTGAAACTCCAGTACTTCGGCCACCTCATGTGAAGAGTTGACTCATTGGAAAAGACTTTGATGCTGGGAGGGATTGGGGGCAGGAGGAGAAGGGGACGACCGAGGATGAGATGGTTGGATGGCATCACTGACTCGATGGACGTGAGGCTGAGTGAACTCTGGGAGTTGGTGTTGGACAGGGAGGTCTGGCGTGCTGCGATTCATGGGGTCGCAAAGAGTCAGACACGACTGAGCGACTGAACTGAACTGAAAGACAATATGTTGAAATAAATGTTATTTGCGTACAGTTAAAGGTATTTGATTTAATAGTTGGTAAGCTGACAAATGTACAGGTGGTGTCAGATTTTTAACAGATTTGATTGCTGGTAGACTTGGGAGAGGACTCAGGAACCTCCTGTTTAAAAAAAATAAAATCAGCGGTAGGTACGGTAACAGAATGTTGGGGATTCTTTGTAGAACATCAGCATTTCAGTATTATTTACACCAGTTGTAGTTTCATAATGTTTAGCAGTCTCTTTACTACAGAAACAGGAATAGATCATCGTGGCAGTGTACAGTGTTGGAAAGGAGATGTTTTCATGTTAAATGTCCTTTAAGAGCCAAAAGCATTTATCAAGAGTTTTTAAGTTAAAAAAAAAATTAACCGATTTTGTTGGTAGTAGAGGGCACTAAGCAGTATTTTAATGAGTAGAGCAACAGTTAAAATCATTTAATAATATTTGGCTGAAATGCTTGGTATTTATTTTAAAAGCTTATATGTTTGCATAGATATGATACTAATACTCAAGAGCCACTTAAAAAAAAACAAACGTTTTAGATTTAGTATTCTGCATGCCCTTTTAAAATAACTAAATTCACAGTCATCAAGACAGTATGGTGCTGGCACAAAGACAGAAATATAGATCAATGGAACAAAACAGAAAGCCCAAAGATAAATCCACACACCTGGACACCTTATCTTCGACAAAGGAGGCAAGAATATACAATGGATTAAAGACAGATTCCTTAACAGGTGGTGCTGGGAAAACTGGTGAACCACTTGTAAAAGAATGAAACTAGATCACTTTCTAACACCATACACAAAAATAAACTCAAAATGGATTAAAGATCTAAACATAAGACCAGAAACTATAAAACTCCTAGAGGAGAACATAGGCAAAACACTCTCCGACATAAATCACAGCAGGATCCTCTATGAACCACCTCCCAGAATACTGGAAATAAAAGCAAAAATAAACAAATGGGACCTAATTAAACTTAAAAGCTTCTGCACAACAAAGGAAACTATAAGCAAGGTGAAAAGACAGCCTTCAGAATGGGAGAAAATAATAGCAAATGAAGCAACTGACAAACAACTAATCTCAAAAATATACAAGCAACTCCTGCAGCTCAATTCCAGAAAAATAAACGACCCAATCAAAAAATTGGCCAAAGAACTAAACAGACATTTCTCCAAAGAAGACAAACAGATGGCTAACAAACACATGAAAAGATTCTCAACATCACTCATTATCAGAGAAATGCAAATCAAAACCACAATGAGGTACCATTTCATGCCAGTCAGAATGGGTGCTATCCAAAAGTCCACAAGCAATAAATGCTGGAGAGGGTGTGGAGAAAAGGGAACCCTCTTACACTGTTGGTGGGGATGCAAACTAGTACAGCCACTATGGAGAACAGTGTGGAGATTCCTTAAAAAACTGGACATAGAACTGCCTTATGACCCAGCAATCCCACTGCTGGGCATACACACTGAGGAAACCAGAATTGAAAGAGACATGTGTACCCCAGTGTTCATCGCAGCACTGTTTATAATAGCCAGGACATGGAAGCAACCTAGATGTCCATCAGCAGATGAATGGATAAGAAAGCTGTGGTACATATACACAATGGAGTATTACTCAGCTATGAAAAAGAATACATTGGAATCAGTTCTAATGAGGTGGATGAAACTGGAGCCGATTATACAGAGTGAAGTAAGCCAGAAAGAAAAACACCAATACAGTATACTAACGCATATATATGGAATTTAGAAAGATGGCAACGATAACTGTATGTGAGACAGCAAAAGATACACAGATGTATAGAACAGTCTTTTGGATTCTGTGGGAGAGGGAGAGGGTGGGATGATTTGGGAGAATGGCATTGAAACATGTATAATATCATATAAGAAATGAATCACCAGTCTAGGTTCAATGCAGGGTGCAGGATGCTTGAGGCTGGTGCACTGGGATGACCCGGAGGGATGGTGTCAGTGGGGAGGTAAAGGGGGGTTCGGGATTGGGAACATGTGTACACCCGTGGCAGATTCATGTTGATGTGTGGCAAAACCAATACAATATTGTAAAGTAAAAAAAAAAAAATTATACAAAAGAGAAAAGAAAAAAAAATTTACATTGCTAATTTTTTTTCATATTTTAGATCATCTTGAATAATTTATCATGAATTTATTATTAGTTTTACTTTTCCAATCATTTCTTGAAATTTTATTTTAGAGTGTAGTATGTATTATAGAATCTTAGTAAGTGTTGGAGAAGGGAATGGCACCTCACTCCAGTACTCTTGCCTGGAAAGTCCCATGGACAGAGGAGCCTGGTGGGCTGCCGTCTATGGGGTCGCACAGAGTCAGACACGACTGAAGAGACTGAGCAGCAGCAGTAAATGTTAGTAACTCCATCGTGTCTGACTCTTTATAACCCCGTGGACTGTAGCCTGCCAGGCTCCTCTGTCCAGGGAATTCTCCAGGCAAGAATACTGGAGTGGGTTGCCACTCCCTTCTCCAGAGGATCTTCCAACCCAGGATCAAACCTGGGTCTCCTGCGTTGCAGGCAGATTCTTTAAACTATAATGTTAATTGTTGTAAATCTGACTATGTCTTGAGAACATTATTTCCTTTAAAACATGAGCTGAAAGCTTGATATAAGTTTCTTTGCTTAGCATTTTGATACAGAAGTATATATGTAGCACACAGAATGTCTGAATCTGTAACTAAATTTTAGACACAGAGTATGTGAGAGGTGCAGAATAGTAAATAAAATATTCTTTTAAAATTTATATTCTTTAAAAATTTTTTTCTTTATTTTAAATTGGAGGTTAATTGCTTTACAGTCTCCTGTTGGTTTCTGCCACACATCACCATGAATCAGCCATAGGTATGCATATATCCTTTATATACTCTCCCTCTTGAACTTCCTTCCTACCCGTCTAGGTTGTTACAGAATACTGAGTTGAGCTCCTTGAAAGTGAAAGTGAAAGTCACTCAGTCCTGTCCAACTCTTTGCTACCCCATGGACTATACAGTCCGTGTAATTTTCCGGGTGAGAATACTGGAGTGGGTAGCCTCAACTGCACAGCAAATTTCCGCTAGCTGCTTTACATATGGTAATATATATGTTTCAGCGCTACTCTTTCAACTACCCCACCCTCTCCTTCCCCCGCTGTGTCCACAAGTCTGTTGTCTATGTCTCCATCTCTATTGCTGCCCTATAGATAGATCCATCAGTACCATTTTTCTAGATTATATATATATGTGTGTGTGTGTTAATATATGGTATCAAATTTATATTCTTAAAAAACACACTATTTAATTTGTCCACTAATAATGAAAGGAAGGGTTGTAATCTAGAAAATCATTGCCCTTCTTCCTCACATATAAACAGGCTAGTCCCAGACTTGATCTTTGAAATGATATGATCTTGGGGAAATTATTTTTCACTCAGTGGAGATTTCTTATTGTAAATAATGCTGCCACAAAAACAGAAATATAGACCAATGGAACAAGATAGAGAGCCCAGAGATAACCCATGCACCTATGGGTACCTTATTTTTGACAAAGGAGGCAAGAATATACAATGGGGCAAAGAAAGCCTCTTCAGTAAGTGTTGCTGGGAAAACTGGACAGCTACATGTAAAAGAATGAAATTAGAACACTTCCTAATGCCATACATATGGATAAACTCAAAATGTAAGACCAGAAACTATAAAACCCTTAGAGGAAAACATAGGCAGAACACTCGATGATATAAATCAAAGCAGGATCCTCTATGACCCACCTCCCAGAGCAACGGAAATAAAAACAAACATAAACAAGTGGGACCTAATTAAGCTTAAAAGCTTTTGCACAGCGAAGGAAACTATAGACAGGTGAAAAGACAACTCTTGGAATGGGAGAAAATAATAACAAAGGAAACAACTGACAGTTAATCTCCAAAATATACAAGCAGCTCATGTAACTCAATACTAGAAAAACAACCCAATCAAAAAGTGGGAAAAAGACCTCAACAGACATTTCTCCAAAGAATAAATACAGATGGCTGACAAAGACATGAAAAGTTGCTCAACATTGCTCATTATTAGAGAAATGAAAATCAAAACTGTAATGAGATACCACCTCACACCAGTCAGGCCATCATCAAGTTTACAAACAATAAATGCTGGAGAGGGTGTGGAGAAAAGGAAACCCTCTTGCATTGCTGATGGGATTATAAATTGATACAGCCACTATAGAAGATGGTATGGAGATTCCTTAAAAAAATAGAAATAAAACCACCATATGACTCAGCAATCCCACTACTCGGCATATACCCTCAGGAAACCAAAATTGAAAAAGACACATGTACCCCAACGTTCATTGTAGCACTATTTACAATAGCTAGAACATGGAAGCAACTTAGATGTCCATCAACATATGAATGGATGAAGCAGCTGTGGTACATATATGCAATGGAATATTGCTTAGTCATAAAAAGGAACACATTTGAGTCACTTCTAATGAGGTGGACAAATCTAGAGCCTATTATACAGTGTGAAGTAAGTCAGAAAAAGAAATATAAATATCATATACTAACGCATATATATGGAATCTAGAAATGTACTGATGAATTTATTTGTAGGGCAGCAATGGAGAAACAGACTTAGAGAATAGATTTATGGACATGGGGGGAGGGAAGGAGGGAGAGGTGAGATGTAAGGAGAGAGTAACATGGAAGCCTACAATACCATTTGTGAAATAGATAGCCAGTGGGAATTTATATTATTCAGGGAACACAAACAGGGGCTCTGCAACAAATCTAGAAGGGTGGGATGGGGAGGGGGATGGGAAGGAGGTTAGGGAGGGAGAGCACATGGGTGTGCCTATGGCTGATTCTTGTTGATGTTTGACAGAAAACAACAAAATTTTGTAATTCGATTATCCTTCAATTAAAAAATAAAAAATAAATGCTGCCATTTTGGATTTTTGACACACAGGCAATTTGAGGATTAAAAGTTATTAAGCTAACTAAAAATATATATTCCAACTTATGCAAACTTGATATGAAATGCCCAAATTGTTAAAACAAAAACAATTGATATAGAATGAAGTTAACACACACACACACACACACACATTGTATAAAGAAGGAAACATATGCATACGTGGGTATGTATATTCATCAAATATTTCTTTACATAGAAGACTTCTTAGAACACCTAGAATGTGACTCCAATCACAAAAAGATAGTTTTAGTATAAGGAATCCAAACAAAATAATGCAAATATTAAATGTTTTAAAATGTGTCAAATGTTTTATTGATGATACTCTTAATGCATTAAAGATTATAATGGTCTTGGGCATCAACAGTTCTAGGCATTAGTGTACTTAGATATACTCAAACAATTATTTATATATTTTAATCAGTAGATAATTTCTTTACAATATTGTGACAGCCTCTGCTATACATCAACATGAATCAGCCATAGGCATCACATGTCCCCTCCCTCCTGAACCCCTCTCCCACCTCCCTCTCCAGGCTGTCACAGAGCACCGGCTTTGGGTTCCTGCATTATACATCAAACTCCCACTGGCTATCTATTTCACATGTCCTACTGTATATGTTTCAATGCTATTCTCTAAAATCATCTCACCCTCTCCTTCTCCCACTATATCCAAAAGTCTGTTCTTTACATCTGTGTCTCCTTTGCTGCCCTACATGTAGAATCATGAGTACTCTCTTTCTAGATTCCATATATATGTGTTAATATACGATATTTGTCTTTCTTTTTCTGACTTCGCTGTGTATAATAGGCTCTAGGTTCATCCACCTCATTAGAATTGACTCAAATGCATTCTTTTTTATAGCTGAGTAATATTGCATTGTGTATATGTGCTACAGCTTCCTTATCTGTTCATCTGCTGACGGGCATCTAAATTACTTCCGTGTCCTAGCTGTTGTAAATAGTGCTGCGATGAACATTGGGGTACATGTGTCTTTTTCAGTTATGATTTCCTCAGGGTATATGCCCAGTAGTGGGATTGCTGGGTTGTATGATAGTTTTATTCCTAATTTTTAAAGGGATCTCCATACTGTTCTCCATAGTGATTGTATCAGTTTGCATTCCCACCAATAGTGGAAGAGGGTTCTCTTTTTTCTACACCCCTCTCCATCATTTATTATTTGTAGACTTTTTGATGATGGCCATTCTGACTGATATGAGATAGTACCTCATTGTTGTTTTGATTTGCATTTCTCTAATAGTGATATTGAACATCTTTTCATGTGTTTATTAGACATCTGTATGTCTTCTTTGGAGAAATGTCTGTTTAGGTCTTCTGCCCATTTTTTGATTGGGTTGTTTGTAAACAACCAAGCTCTGGTATTGAGCTACATGAACTGCTTGTGTATTTTGGAGAATTATTCTGTCAGTTGTTTCATTTACTCTTGTTTTCTGCCATTCTGAGAGGTGTCTTTTCTCCTTGCTTATAGTTTCCTTTGTGGTGCAAAAGCTTTTAAGTTTAATCAGGTGTTATTTGTTTGTTTTTGTTATTTCCATTACCCTAGGAGGTGGGTTATAGAGGATCTTGCTGTGATTTATGTCAAAGAGCATTCTGCCTATGTTTTCCTCTGAGAGTTTTATAGTTTCTGGTCTTAGATTTAGGTCCTCAATCTGTTTTGAGTTTAATTTTGTATATGGTGTTAGGAAGTGTTTTAATTTCATTCTTTTACATGTAATTGACCAGTTTTCCCAGCACCACTTGTTGAAGAGACTGTGTTTTTGTCCATTGTATATTTTTGCCTTCTTTGTCAAAGATAAGGTGTCCATAGGTGCATGGATTTATCTCGAGGCTATCTTGTTCCATTGGTCTAAATTTCCATTTTTGTGCCAGTACCATACTGTCTTGATGAATGTAGCTTTGTAGTATAGTCTGAAGTCAGGAAGATTGATTCCTTCAGTTCCATTCTTCTTTCTCAAGATTGCTTTGGCTATTTGGGGAGTTTTGTGTTTCCATAGACATTATTTGTTCTAGTTTTGTGAAAAATACTATTGGCAGGTTGATAGGGATTGCACTGAATCTATAGATTGCTTTGGGTAATATAGACATTTTCATTATGTTAGTTCTTCCAATCCAAGAGCATGGTATATTAGATATACTTTTAATGCATTTGAGTATCTATTCTAAATTTGCTTTACTCAGTGAAAAGTGGTATTATTCATCTGATGAGAATGGCCATATTTTATACCTTAACCTTTGCTGTAGTTAGCTTTGCTATAGACAGATGTAGATGTGTGTGCTCAGTTGCTTCAGTCATGTCTGACTCATTGCAACTCTATGGATTGTAGCTTGTCAGGCTCCTCTGTCCATGGGATTCTCCAGGTAAGAATACTGAAGTGGGCTGCCATGCCCTCCTTCAGGGAATCTTCTAGACCCAGGGATCGAATGTGGGTCTCCTGCATTGCAGGCAGATTCTTTACTGCTGAGCCACTGGGGAAGCCTAGACATAGATACTTGGACAGAAATTAAATCATTTATTTTGGAAAAGAATGGAAATACTGTGCTAAAAATCTAAATTAGCATGGAAATTAGCATGGAATTTCAGAGGAGCAAGTGCCATAGCAATTATAACTCTCCCAGTAACATGACGCTGTAAGAAGTAATATTTGATAATGTATAATATATGTTGAGCTCTCATGTTAAAATATGCACTAGAGTCAAATTGCAGCTTAACTGGGAAATTCAATTTTTCTATTTTATGAATGGAATATTTTTGTTGTGATACACAATATTTTACTTATGTCAGTGTGTTTGTTTTCTAGGTCTGCTGTGACAAGGTCCCATAAACTAGATGACTTAAAACAACAGAAATACATTGTCTTACGGTTCTGGAGATGAGATGTCTGAAATTCCCAGGGCAAGATTGGTTCCTTCTGAGGGCTGTGAGGGCAGGGTCTGGCCCGGGCCTCTCTCCTTGGCTTATTCATGGCCGTCTTTACATGTGTTTCCCTATACTGTGTTCCCTGTCCGCATGTCTGGCTCTGCTTCCGAATTTCCTCTTTTTATAAGGATACCAGTCATATTGGATTAAGGCCCACACTGATGACCTCACTTTAACTTGATTATATCTATAAAGATCCTGTCTCTATTTAAATAAGGACATATTCTGAGATTCTGGGAGTTAGGACTTCAATATATGAACTTGGTGAGGGGTAGGGGCAGGTACACAATTTAATCCATAACAGTCACCATTGTTTTGTTTTTGATGCACAAAGATGCTTCCCTGATAGGGTTAAAGGAATTGAATATGTTGTAAGATATAGTGAGTCACAGTTAATGTCCTTGAGTTTTCTGAATGATAGAGTGTATATAAGAATAAAACGTTATGGCTATTACATTGAATTTTTAAATGCCGACATTACTTTTAAGGTGCCTGAGAGGGCTTGGAATGAATGAATTCATTTGGTGGGGGGGATATTATTCTATTGCCACAGCTAGTGTTCAGGATATTTGCTAGACAGACATGCAAGCACAAATACTTTGTATTATCTGAAATGCCTTTATCATACCACTTACATTTGTCTAGGGGAGTTCATAAATGCCAGATTTTTAGTAAGCTTCTACAAATAATTCATCATAGATGAAAGGCAATCACATCCCACAAGCACTTACTTTTGCTTATTATGAGTATATTTGTTGTCATCGTTATTATCTCTTTATGTCTGAGGTAAATGTGTTGAGAATTTCATCAAAAGCCTAATGCACTGCAATCATGCTTTTCTTTAATGTGCAGATCACTATGGATTCCACAACCAGAATTCTCAGATATTGTATATCAACTCTGTTGTTATTTGGTTGTAAGACATAGTAAGTCAAGGTAAGGTGAAGTCGCTCAGTCGTGTCTGACTCATAACAATTTCAAGAGATGGTAGAAGCACTAGCATTAAATATTAAACATTTAAATGAGGAAACACTGATTAATTCATAATATTCTGAAAAGCTCATGAATGTTTAACACCCATATGTTGATTGGATAGTATTTAACTGGAACCTTGGTCACCACAGGACCATTTAGTTACCATTTTTCTTTGAAGACCAAGTTTACAAAATAATTCATTTTATTTTAGGTAAATATTAGTTTGAACTTCTCACCATTTTTTGTTTGTTGTTTCACAAGCTAGAGAGGAATGAAAAATTAAAGGTTAGCAATATCTTTTAAACATCTTAAGCCTAATTATCTTTAAAAGTAGTAGTTGAGGTTAAGTTTGCATAGTCTTACTAAAGTGAAAGTACTGTAGTGATAACTTGGCCTCGATTTTAATTTTTAGGTGCTCTTGTATTCATTCAGTAGATGTTATTAAGCAGCTGTTATGTGTAAGGCTTTGGCACAACAGTCAGCAATAATATACTGTCATGGCTTCATGTTATGGGATAGAGATTAAATAAATAACTACTCAGGCAATTTAATTACAATACAGTAAGTGCTAAGCTGGAGGAGTGTGAGGTTTTGTGGAAATATTTTATGGAGTTTGCAACATGGTCAGAGGGGACTAGGGAAACTTCTTAAAGGAAGAGCAGCTATAGTATGAGTTGCAGGCTGAACAGCCATTGGCCCAGAGAAGGGCTGGAAGAGAGAGCATTTTGGTGAGAGGGTATTATAATGAAAGCCTTGAGGCCCATGAGTCTTTGGGATGGGGAAACAGAATCAGGTTTGAGGTCTGAAGTAATATTACAAATGAGAACTTGTTTCCTCTATAGATTAGAACTAGTTGCTAGGAAGTGTCTGAGAGGCCTGAAGTCATGTAATCTCAGTTTGTGATGATGGATTATGAGTATTGATCAAGACTGATCAATTGGTGATCAAGATCGATCCTAGTAAAGTAATACAATTACAGAATTTCTTTGGCAGAGTTGGAAGCGGGGAAGAATTATCTTGCATCAGGCAATTTTGTACTTTCCTTTGGTCACCATTTGAGAGCTCTCCACTTCCCTGGGAGCGCCTGATATTTGACAGTGTAATTCAGAGCCCCTTGCTATTTGCACCTCTGTGTGAGTGTGATTAACTCTTAGAAGAATTCTTGCACTTCTATCTTGGGAGTGAACTAGGGGCACTGCCGGGCATCATAGGTACTACAAGGGAATCTTTAATTGTTGTTGTTGTTTTTTAAATCTGGGAATTGGAGATTTTGACTTCTCAGGAAACAACCGTGGAGGATTCTTCTCCTAGTACCTTTGGTAAAAAGCTTATAGAGCCCTATTATCCCAGACTGAGACAAGCATGGGTCTCTTTCCAATACTCAGTGCTTGGCCAGTGTCAAAGTCTTTACTGTGTTTATTTGCTCACACCAGTCTGCAAACCTCAGGGGTGAGTGACTATAGGTTCTCACTTACGGCCACCTTGATGACCTGCAAATCTGCGCCAGATGGGGATGCATCTTCAAGAGACTGAGCAATAGCTGTATCACATCTGGTTTCCTTCAGCCCTCCATTGATAGATGGTCACTAAAGTGCCCTCCCTTTCCTTCTCAGCCCTGATTAGCACCATCACAAGTGAAAATTCAGGGGAATCCTTGATGAGCATGATGCAATCCAAGTAGTGTATTAATTCCTGACTCAAATTGCCCTTACTTGAATTGGGCTTCGTTATTTCAGACTCCAAGTCTTGGTGTCCTGCTCCTTGGCAGATGACCCACTGCAATATTTATCCTTGGGCAAACCTGATGTCAGAGCACACTTCCCAGTCTATGCTCAGTCAAGTTATTTTATAGATGTGACCTAAAAATCCTATTCACTGTCTACCACCCTCTTGGAATTCTTGACAGACAAATCAGAGTTTTTACTAAGGACTTATTTAATTTACTAATAAGAATTACTACCATTATTAGTACTAAACCCACAAGGTCATTGGCTTAACTTATGAAACATTATCTGTAATCTCTTGCAGTAAGAGTTTCTCTTACCTCCAGTAAGTCTGGAGGTAGTTGGTTCATCCCAAGAGTTCCAGTGCCTGCTTGATCACAGTAGCAATGCAATTTCCAGGGTCTGATCTTGGCTAGTGTGGGACACTGAAGACTTAAACTATTCTGACTAGGTCCAACAGTGTCTTGCCATTTAGAAAGGACTATAATTTTCAAGGGGCTTCCCTGGTAGCTCAGTTGGTAAAGAATCCACCTGCAATGCAGGAGACCTTGGTTTGATTCCTGGGTCAGGAAGATCCACTGGATTAGGGATGGGCTACCCACTCCAGTATTCTTGGGCTTCCCCTGTGGCTCAGCTGGTAAAGAATCCACTTGCAATGTGGGTAACCTGGGTTCGATTCCTGGGTTGGGAAGATCCCCTGGAGAAGGGAAAGGCTACCCACTCCAGTATTCTGGCCTAGAGAATTCCATGGACTGTATAGTCCATGGGGTTGAAAGAATTGGAGACAACTGAATGACTTTTACTCACTCTAAATTTTAAGGAAACTGTTGTTGATGGAAATCAGGAGGTAGTAATTTTCAATTTATCATTTTTGAAAGGAACTTTTTAAGACGTCCTCAATTTTTTTTTTTTTTTTTTTTACACTCACATGCACTTAGTTCTTTGGCAGGTATAGTTAGTATTAAGGAGTATATTCTCCCAAAGTGTGCACCTTTATCTTGAGTACTGTGTAATCCCAAGAAGATATCATTGAATTTCCATTATCATGCCACTAGATGTGATGGTTTCCCCTTCATCAGATCTCATGCACAAAGCTTTGCAAGGTTATTCTAACAATAACATGATTATTCTAACTGGTGAGGAAATATGTGTGTTTCTGGCTCAGGGTGCCTTTCACAATTTTAATCCAAGTTGTACTCAGTGTGCCGTCTTATCTCCCATTTGGTGTCCACCCCTGTTATCATCCATCATGACCAAGGTTAACCTGTTTCTTGCTAGCAGAGAAAGGCTTGTCTCTTTTTAAAGGGGAAAATTAGGATTTCAGTAATAGGGTTCTTTCGATCTTATCACATATTATTTATTCTATTATATTTAGGAGAAATTCATTGTCATAAATAAATCATATTAAGTATATTTAGTGTGTAGTTGTTACTGGCCAAGTCTGTAAAGTGTGTTAACCTAACTATTTCTCCAGCAAAAATGGGTTTATTTAGAATGAGCAGAGAATTTCAATTTGGAGTCTGCAAACATGAGAAGCCCCATATAAGTCCCCAGCAAAAATGGAGGAGAAAAAGAAGTTGGGAGGGCTGTTCTCAACAGAGTCCATAGTTTTTCTTTGGCCGAGTTTTTGCCAAAGAACAGGCCATCATCTTCTTCCTGGGCTCTGTTATGATTGCAGGATGTAAGAGCTCCCCCTTCTGGTCTTCTGACTCTACTTAATTGGTGTTTCTGTTTATTAATGTTTTGTGATACCAAAAATGTAAATCTGTTTGAGTTTTTATTCTCAAAACAAATGTAGTTGTCTATTAATTCTATTGTTGTCTATTCTTTCTAATAATTAAGAGACAAAGCAGCAGTTTTTCAACTTTAGCACTTTTAAGAATTATTTGGAAAACCTGTTAGACATGCATATCCCTCAGGTCTTCCTGCCTGCCACCTACTTAATGCTTAGGAACTCGATTTTCTTGGCTCTTATTTATAAGGGTTGAAAATATTCACTGCTCCCAGATCTCCTAGGTAATCGTTAGATTGGTTGTATTCCATAGATAAGACTTTGAGAATCACTGGGTTAACAAATGTGTCCCTTAATAAGGATACTAATCTAGTTTTTGCTTTCTATAATAGATTCATGCTTAGAATATTTGTGTAAATTAAATGTACTAAATCAAATTGTATTTTAAGCCTTAACTATCCTGTTTAAGCCAAATACTCTCTCTCTCTATAGATACATTTTTAAATTATGGTGTGCACATTTCACTTAACTTAAAGAAATACTCTGGCCTGGCAAGCTCTCTCTATCCCATTGACCTAGTGTTCTATGAATGCTTAAAACAGTATGATAACATCACCAGTAAATTCACAGCTTTGTAATTTTTTTTTCCCTTTAAGATGGTTATGAGCTCTTTGATTATCAGAGAAGTAGTGGAAAAATGCCCTTTGGTTAAATGTTATAATTGTATATACAGTCATCCCTCAGTGTCTGATTGGTTTCCTTTGTGGATACCAAAATCTGCAAATACTAAAGTCCTTTATATAAAGTGGCATAGTAGAATAGGCCCTCTGTACATGCCTGTAACAAAATATTGATGGTGATGATTTCTAGATAATGGTATTTTAGGTGACTTAATATTTTGAAAAACTTTTAATTTCAAAAGTTTGAATGAATAAGCATTACATTATTAAGTAGAAAAATTGTAAGTTAGTTTTAAAAGGTGAAAAATAATTTTTATTGGCTAGGTATGGTTGGAGATAGAGACTAAAAATAATAAGTGGAATAAAAAATAAATTAAGAAAGGCATTCTAGATAAGAGAAGAAATCGTTCAGCTCACAATGGGGCTTTTACTTGTGAGTTTGCCTGAAGGAGAAAAAAGCCAGTCTCCTTTAAAAGGAAGGAAACAGCTTGAATTCTTCCATGCTTTTTGGACAGTCTTGACAATCTGTATTTGTCTTAATAAGTTCCAGAGTATCTAAAAGTGTTTTAGCTACCATTTAGAGGAAACACAGGAGGGTCTAGGATTTATGGTCAGAGTAAATGCAGTAGAAATTTCAGTGTGTCTTTTATTTTCAACTGTATGAGAACTCTTCCAAGGTGACAGCTTTGAAAGGCTGATCTCTTCTGAGGGGCTGGTTTTGATCTGATGTTTTAGAGGCAGGAAGGGAAGGGGAAGTGACCAAGGGGGTAGTGTTTTCCAGAGAGGAAAATTGGGTCCTGAATGTTTATTGAGCAGAAGCTAACTTTCATTCATCTTGAACTTTGGAAAAAGAGGTTACTATTAATTTAGCAATGAAGTTTCCTGGCTAGAACTGAATCCAAAGTGCCCATCAGAGTGCAGATAATAGATAAAAACTTTACAGAGGAAGGAAACATTACCTACAGCTGATACCCTGTAAGGTTCCTTTATTAACAAAGTCAACTGTGGAAAGTTTTGGTTGCAGATAATTCTCTTCCCTGATAGCTCAGTTGATAAAGATTCTGCCTGCAATGTAGGAGACCCCAGTTTGATTCCTGGGTTGGGAAGATCCACTGGATTAGGGATGGGCTACCCACTCCAATATCCTTGGGCTTCCCTTGTGGCTCAGCTGGTAAAGAATCCACCAGCAGTACAGGAGACCTGGGTTCGATTCCTGGGTTGGGAAGATCCACTGGAGAAGGGAAAGGCTACCCACTCCAGTATTGTGGCCTGGAGAATTCCATGGACTGTATAATCCATGGGGTCACAAAGAGTCAGACATAACTGAGCGACTTTCACTTTCAATTCTGCTCTAAACTCATTATCTTATCTATCACCCAGCCACCCATCACCAAATAAAATGATTTCACTCAGTCTGGAGACACATTAAAGCAATTTGGTTATCCTTAAGGATTAAGATTTGGTTAAGATTAAAACCCTGAGAATTTATGCCTCAGGGTACTCTAAGGCTTAGCCCCAGAACTTTATGGGTGCACCCACTCCAGTGTTCTTGCCTGGAGAATCCCAGGGATGGGGGAGCCTGGTGGGCTGCTGTCTATGGGGTTGTACAGAGTCGTACACTACTGAAGCGACTTAGCAGCAGCAGCAACAAATGAGAGGTTGGGGGATCTACATCAGGAGTTGGGTGTGGGAATGATAGCAGCTGCTGGTAAGTAGTAGTGATTGTGGAGCAGGGGCTGGTAACAGTAGCATAATATTGTCTCTAAATCTGAGTTTTTAGTGATTGTTTTCAATAACTTCATCCTCAGTAAGATTTCAAGTCCTGTTCAAATGGTAGTTTTAAAGGTTAAGTAATAAATCTAACAGTTTTGAACACACAACATGTACCATATAGTTTTCAAAAAAATTCATATAATTTTATTTAATTGTTATAGTCTTTTTTTTTTTTTTTTTTTTTGCTTTCTAGATAGGCCTTCCTCCAACTCAGGTAAATTACCAAGGCAAATACTGAGTGATTTGAAATTTTTTTTTTTAATTTCCTTCTGCTTTTTTGCCTGGCATTTGTATCAGATATAATTGCTACTGCTAAGGCACTTCAGTCATGTCCGACTCTGTGCGACCCCATAGACGGCAGCCCACTAGGCTCCTCTGGGATTCTCCAGGCAAGAATACTGGAATGGGGTGCCATTGCCTTCTCCAATGCATGAGAGTGAAAAGCGAAAGTGAAGTCACTCAGTTGTGCCGACTGTTAGCGACCCCATGGACTGCAGCCTACCAGGCTTCTCCATCCATGGGACTTTCCAGGCAAGAGTACTGGAGTGGGGTGCCATTGCCTTCTCCGATCAGATATAATAAATCAACATTTGATAAATACTTTATTGATGTATATCAGGGCTTCCCAGGTGGTGCAAGTGGTAAAGAACCCACCTGTCAGTGTAGGAAACATAAGAGACGCAGATTTGATCCCTGGATCAGGAAGATCCCCTGGAGGAGGGCATGGCAACCCACTCCAGTATTCCTGCCTGAAGAATCGCATGGACAGAGGAGCCTGGTGGGTTATAGTCCATAGGGTCGCAGAATTGGATATGACTGAACCAACTTAACACACACACATGTACACACATGCACAATGTATATTGTGCCACAAAAAGTAAGGAATAGCATAAATGTATAGATTATTGAGTTTTTCACAAACTGAACACACCTGTATAACTTTCACCCAAATCAGCAAGTAGAGCCTTTTAAAATATACTTTAAACAGAGTTGGATCCCACTGTTATCTGGAGATTGGCATCCTGCTTTTTCTACTTAACATTTTATTACCAAATATGTCCCATGACACTACATATTGCTCAAAAGCTTTTTAACGGCTGCATGACTAAACTTCAGATGGGCGTACTATAATTTATTCAACTATTCTTTGAATATTGGATATTTAACCTGTTTCAGTTTTTCGTTATTATGAATAGTACTGAACATTGACTGCATCTTTGATTATTTCCTTGGGATACATTTCTAGGTGTGTAATTACTAGATCAAAGGCCATGAATACTTTAAAGCTCTTGATACACATTGACAAATTACTCCACAGAATGATTACAGGAGTCCACCAGAGTTTATGAATGCCCACATTCCAGTACTCTGTGTGTGTGTGCATGTACATGTGTGTGTGTATCTTTGTCTTCTTGATAGACAGAAATTGATATCTGGCCGCTGTTCAGGTTTTCTTTGTTTATTAATGAAGGTTAGTGTTTTCATATGTCTATTGGACATATTAATTTATTTTTCTATTTCTTATATGTAGACCTTAAAACTATAAAATTGCTTCTTACTGATTTTTTAAAAGTTTCTTTGGGACAGTAAGGCTTATAAAACTTAAGGATTATGTCTTTTTTAAGCTCATAAAAATTTGGGAAAGTAACAATATGTTTTCTTTTTATTATCACTTTTTCAAAGCATCCATATAACTCTTTCAGAGAAAATTCGATGTCCATTCCTGAGATTTGGAATCAAAATTATACATTTCAAAGCATTTATAGTTGGCTGTTTCAGGCTTTGAAGATACCTTTGATTTTTGGTTACCATATCTGGGAGACATAGTTTTTATAATTTAAGGAACTAGAGATTTTCTAAAGTAGCTTTTGCATGAAGGCAGTGAAATTTTAATAAAATAAGAAATAATCCATTCACAAAAGTGAGGGTCAGTGAGGATGAGCAGGGAGGTCTGTTTCTCATTGCCAAATGTATCTGTATTTTCCTCTGGTTCTATTCTGAGCCTTGTTACTGAGCAGAGACTATTGAGACTAACAGATTGTGCTGTGTTTTATATAATATGGACAAATAACCTGAGGTTTTGAGCCTCTTAGGATGAAGCCATTTTAACATGTGTGTCTTAATCCCTGTGCTAGAATTGTGATTTCCAGATGTTATAAGACTTAAGCCTTAAGCTATTCTTTCCTCTTTTGGAAATAATTTGGCAGAATATTTTTGTATCTCTTAGTACCTGGATATTAACTTTGAGCTTTACCTGTTGTTTATTATTTGCTCTATATTTTGACGTCAACCAAATCAAGTTTTTCCCATTATTTCCCAAATATTTCCTGTATTATAAGGACATAAATGATTTTTTGTAGTCAAAAAGGACTTTAGAGATCATAAAGTTTTTGGATTCTTGAACTTACATGTTTTCCAGGGCTAGCAGTGCCCATGTTATCTAGGGTAGGGTAGAAGTGACAGTTACTATGCAATCCAGAGGGTATAGGCCCCAAATAAAGACACCAAGTTCAAAAGTTTATTCAAACACTGTGCTGTGCTAACAAAACATATCCATGGCCACATTTGGCCTGCAGGTGTCCACTGTGTAGTCTCTCTATATCTTATTTTAAAAATAAATTGGTCTTCCTTGTGAAGTTAGTGTGAGCAGGAATTAGAGACCAGGTTTTCTGACTTCCAATTAATTGATTAATTAAAAATCTCTTCAGTGCCCATTTCCACCAGACATTTTCATATGGTTATCTAATTTATTATGTATATGTCATTTACTTACAAAACTAGATTTGAGGCTAAGGACAATAAATGCACACATAAACATATCTGTAATGGGTTGAAACCCACAGGGGAAAAAAGAACAATTAGAAAAATAATCTTAAAGGTATTAGAAACAGCCTGAAATGAAACATGGTAGCTAAGTTTTTAAACAGAAAATGGAATAGAATGTGTGTAAACCTTTGATGACTTTCATTGGTTGACAGATTACAATGGAAATAGTTCAAAGCAAGCATATGATTGTAAACTGAATAAACATAGGGAAATTTAGGGAAGGTTTATCTGCTAAGTTTGAAGAAGAAATAGAATTTTACCATTTAGAGGATGTGTGTATGTGTGTGTGTGGTTTAAGAATGCTCACAGTAAAGGCAATAGCAGCAGCAGGCGCACAGATCCTGTGATGGGAGGAAGGAAAGTTAAGTGTAGTTAGAACAGTTAGGGTAGCAATATATTGTTCAAGATGAGGCTTAGCATTTAAAGGGTTTGTACTGGTTCCAAATAGGAAAAGGAGTACATCAAGGCTGTATATTGTTACCCTGCTTATTTAACTTATATGCAGAGTACATCATGAGAAACACTGGGCTGGAAGAAGCACAAGCTGGAATCAAGATTTCCGGGAGAAATATCAATAATCTCAGATATGCAGATGACACCACCCTTATGGCAGAAAGTGAAGAGGAACTAAAAAGCCTCTTGATGAAAGTGAAAGAGGAGAGTGAAAAAGTTGGCTTAAAGCTCAACTTTCAGAAAACGAAGATCATGGCATCTGGTCCCATCATTTCATGGGAAATAGATGGGGAAACAGTGGAAACAGTGTCAGACTTTATTTTGACAGACTCCTAAAATCACTGCAGATGGTGATTGCAGCCATGAAATTAAAAGACACTTACTCCTTGGAAGGAAAGTTATGACCAACCTAGATAGTATATTCAAAAGCAGAGACATTACTTTGGCAACAAAGGTCTGTCTAGTCAAGGCTATGGCTTTTCCAGTGGTCATGTATGGATGCAAGAGTTGGACTGTGAAGAAAGCTGAGCACAGAAGAATTGATGGTTTTGAACTGTGGTGTTGGAGAAGACTCTTGAGTCCCTTGGACTGCAAGGAGATCCAACCAGTCCATTCTGAAGGAGATCAGCCCTGGGATTTCTTTGGAAGGACTGATGCTAAAGCTGAAACTCCAGTACTTTGGCCACCTGATGCGAAGAGTTGACTCATTGGAAAAGACTCTGATGCTGGGAGGGATTGGGGGCAGGAGGAGAAGGGGACGACAGAGGATGAGATGGCTGGATGGCATCACTGACTCGAGGGACATGAGTCTGAGTGAACTCCGGGAGTTGGTGATGGACAGGGGGGCCTGGCGTGCCGCGATTCATGGGATTGCAAAGAGTTGGACACGACTGAGCGACTAAACTGACTGACTGAGACCATTGCTTGTTGTGTTTTTCTGTATCCAAAGAAAAAAAGGAGCTAAAGAGAAGTTTTAAATTGGAGATATGAATGAGTCCCATGATCAGATCTACTTCTTAAAGAGACCCCTCTGGCTGCTGTGTGGAGAGGTGGCTAGAGTGAATGCTGAAAGACCAATTAAGAGGTGATTGAAGCAATAAATGTGAGCATGATAGAAGTATGGAATAGGGTGAATGAACAGACTTGAGATATGGACAGACGTTAGATATATTGAAGAGAGAAAATTGGCAGTATTGGGATTGGGTGCATGAAGAGCAGAAAGAGAGATTTTAAAATGATTCCAGTCCTTGTATTTGCATCAGGTTGTATGGCTGTACCATTTAGGAACATGAGGAACACTGAGAAAGGATCAAATTGGAGATGAGGAAATGGAGAGTGTTTTGTGCTTACTAACATCAGGGGCACAGTCTTATTCACTGATGTTGTTCAGCTATAGAACAGTGTCTGGCGTAGTAGGTACTTACCAAATATTTGTTACAGAAATCAGTTATGTACTCATTTTTTGATAGATTGAGTTTGAATGTCTTTGAGACATTCAAGTGGTGATGCCAAGTAGCTGTCTGGACTTAGGGGGATCTGCTGGAGCTTAGAGGAGGAAAGGTTGGGATCCACTGACATGTAGGTGTTAGAAGATGCTGATGTAATCTGGGCATAGAAGATAGAACAAGAATTAGAGAAAGCCCAGGACAGAAGCTTAAAGTGTATTGCTTTAGAGATTGAGAATAGTTGGCTAAAAACGGATAAGAAGAAGTTTCTAGCTAGGCAGGAGAAAACCAGAAAATGAGGCTCAGAGAGACAGAACGAAGAAAGAATAGAGTAGTACAAAGAGGTCAAGTAAAATGGGAAAAGAAAAATGCCTTTGGATTTAGCAAAATGGAAGCCAGTAGTAACTTTAGTGAGAGCCATTCTAGTTGAGTATTTGGGGTGGAAGCTAGATTGCAATTAACTGAACAGTCAGGAAGAAGTGAAGGAAGAGAGGCCATAGTTTGGAGGCAAAAGATGAGGACATTTGATCACTTATAAAATACGATTATAGAACAACTAAAAGCCCAGAACTAGGGAAACTGGAATGTCCTTTAACATAAATACTGAGGAGGCAGAGAAATTTCATTCACGTATAATTAAGCATTTTCTGAGCACTCTTTTGTGTTATGCTGGAGAAGTAAACAAGTGATGTTGATGGTTTTTCTCTTCTTATATAGTCACTGTGGTTAGAGATGTCTGCGTTTCAGCCACTGGTGGTCATGTGTTAACAGCAAATGGGTAAAAATGCTGTTCTTTGTGGGATACCTCCCAGGATGGTTGCTTCTTCAGAGATTGTGATGCTGCCTAGGTGCACGTATGGTGAGAATTCTTCTCATGGCCATCTTGAAATCCCGAATCCCAAGTAGTGAAGTGTCCTCTCTTGCTGCTGCCAGCCCTTCTGACCTCAGATCCAGAGAATAGGTGCTGCCACTGCCACCAGGTGGGATAGTAGGAGCACAGATGTGCTGCCAGTCATCATGGTTGCCTAGCAACAGGAGGAGATGCTGATGTCTGTCAGTGTGTGGGCACAGTGTATTCCAGCTCCAGGTGCCTGATGGACACACTGATTACATGTACACTCCACATCACCTTTGGAAGTTGTGATTCCGAGCTGGGAAGCTGGGCTATCTTTGGAAGCTGAATTTGGAAGAAAGAGGGGGATATAGGGTATGATCATCTGGTTACATAGATAAGTACTGAAAAACAGGATTTGGGTTCCTGCCTATGGCTTAAGCTTCCAGAATAATGGGCTCCTGGCAAAGGATAAAGTGTATCTCATGGATATAAGAAACAATGTGTCTAGCAGGCACATGTGATTTTCATTGAATATGAAGAAGTGAGAGACAGATGTCTACATAAATCTGAGAAACAAATAAACCAAAAGATAGATTTTACAGTTTTAACCAGGTGTGAAGTAGAAAGAAACACACTGGAAAAGTTACACAGAGTGAATATGAAATTTTAATACTAGATAATTTATTTCCTAGCTGTTATTGAGATTTGGAAGCGTGTCTTGCAAGGTGAATCCCTTTGTGCTCATCACTGTCCTGAAGGCTGTGTGACAAATTCCACAATGTGATGTTTTGGATGAATAAATAACTATTACTGAGAAAACTTTTTTTTTTTTAATTTATTTATTTATTTTTAATTTTTACTTTACAATTCTGTATTGGTTTTGGCATAGATTGACATGAATCCTTACTGAGAAAACTTAAAGGACAAAGAGCTGCAGACAGAAAATTTGTGCAGTCTCTCATCATTCCCAGAAGAGGTAGACAGGGACCGGGGTCTGTGTTTCAGTGGAGGGACCCTCAGTTCCCTGTGGTTTTCCCTTTGTATAGCGCAAGAGAGAGGGGAAAAAGCAGTCTTGCCAATGCCAGGATAATCAGTCTGCTTGGGGCTGGGCAATCAGAAACCAGAGTTATCTGGAAAGTCACTTGCCCAACCTCTGGAATTGTTGGGTTCATGGAGTGTTGCAGCCCCCACTGGAGGAGGAAGCTCCTCATCCTAATGATGAGCATCCTAATATAGGAAACATCACATCCTATAGGGATGTGATGAACTATTGGCCACTAGTTCCAAGAAGCTTAAAACCTTTCAAAGGATATTAGATGTATGCACATAGGGAAACTGAGCTTGATTGCATTCTCTCCTATTAAGGAGGGGAGGATCCATCTCCAACTAGTTCCCAGGGCATCTGAACTTTTAAACAATTCTGCTCATTGCCATACAGGTGGAATAAAATTCATGCTTGAAATACAACATAGAAAAGGTGTAGTTTGTTCAAAAAGAACAGATGTTGCAAGTGATACTTTAGTGCCATCCTATACCCATCAGCTCACAAATGCCCTGTGTTATATTTTCAGGAATTTTGTGAGTCAGTGTTAAGTGTAGTGATTATTAAAAATTAAATTATGTAGAATTATCAGTGAAGTATGAAGTGAAAGTCGCTCAGTCATGTCCAAGACCCCATGGACTATACAGTTTGTGGAATTCTCCAGGCCAGAATACTGGAGTGGGTAGCCTTTCCTTTCTCCAGGAGATCTTCCCAATCCAGGGATCAAACCCAGGTCTCCCGCATTGCAGGTGAATTCTTTACCAGTTGAGCCACAAGGGAATTATCAGTACATAAATAATATTAAAAATGAAAGTAATACACATTCAAATCTCATCACTTCCTAATTGCTTTAGTACATTTTACTATTGTTTACATTTTTTGCATCTCTTTGGGGAAACACCCAATGGTGAAGTAATGGTGTGCTGCTGTTTCCCTTCCCAATTCAGCTCTCTCAGTGAGGTAGCAGCTGGTACCTTGACATGAGCCATGGTGGGAGTTTGTAATATTTATAAAACACTGGAACCTTTTGCCCAGAGAGGCAGTTGTTGCACATATAGCAACATACCACTGCCCATATCCTTAAACCTTGGCATTTGATTGTGCTCCAATATGCTTCTAACTGCAAAATCTGCATCTCTGATCCAGAGGACTTTTTCTGGAAGGTCACTTGGCTCATGCCCAAGTTCACTGAAGGCAGGAGCTAATTTCCCCAGGAGCAGCCTTCACAGTGAATGACGGGAATCAGTGTATAAATATCCCGGCTCCCTTCACCCTCAAGGGGGATAATTTTGAGGCAAGTGTTCTTTACTGTTTCCGGAAGTTTTCCCACAAGATTAAGTGTCAGTTGCCCACAATGGTATCTTATTTCATATTGTGTTTTCTATTGCCCTCCCTTCCCTTATCACTTCCTTTCACTTCTGTCTCTCTGCCTTGCCTCAGGGGCCACTCTGAGGGAGTTGTGTAGGAGGAAAGGGAGTAGGGCAGTGTGGAAGGTGGAAGCATATTGGAGAACTTTGGGGTAGGCTCAAGGGAAGAAGCAGAGGTATGGGTTCCTGTGAGAATTAATGATAAACCTGCCAGATGGCAGACATAGATGATGATGTTCTCATAGCTGGCAGAAAAGCAAGATAGAGGAGTCATGGGGGACTTTGATTGTATTCACTTAGTTCTAATTCAAATTCATACTTAGAGCTGAGTATATTTTCGTAAAATATACTTTAGTCTATTAGGTACTGTAATCAGTGGTATAGGGATGTGATGAATCATTGCCACTAGTTCCAAGAAGCTTATAACCTACCAAGGGATATCAGATGTATGCACATAAATATTTCGAGGTAGAAGATGGTGAGTTTTACATAGCTGAGAGAGATTGCAGCTCTCAGGAAGGAGAATGAAGGCTTCGATGGATATGGAATGTGCTATTATAGTTTTAAGAAATTTTGGGTTTTATTGAGGGAACATAGGTTTATACATTACATGTTTCATGTGTATGTCATTATATTTCTACTTTTATATACACTGTAGCGTGCTTACCACCAAAAATTTGGGTTTCATCTATCAACATGCAGTTGATCCCGTTTATCCATTTGCACCCGTCTCACACCCACCTCTGTTAACTACTATTCTAGTCTCCATATCTGTCTGTCTGTTTTTGTTTGGTTTATTTTTATTCACTTGTGTTTTGTTTGTTTTTATTTTGGTCACTCTGTTTTCGCTTTGTTCGTTTTTACACATGGGTGAAGTCATACAGTATTTGTCTTTCTCTATCTGATTTATTGTACTTAGCATAATACTCTTAGGTCCATCCATGTTGCAGATGGCAAGACCTTATCTTTTATGATTGAATAGTATTCCATTTGTATGTATGCATATATACCACATGTTCTTTATCCATTCATTTGTTGATAGGCACCTAGATTGTTTCCATATCTAGGCTGTTGTAAATAAAACTATGATGAACATAGGGTGCATATATCTTTTTAAGTTACTATTTTTCTTTTCCTTGGATGAATACCCAGAAGTAGAATAACTGGATCATGTGGTAATTCTGTTCTTAATTTTTTGAGGAATCTCCATACTGCTTTCCATAGTGGCTGCACCAGCTTAAATTTCCAGCAATAGCACATAAGAATGGTCTTTCCTCTACATCCAGACCAATACTTGTTATTTTTTGCCTTTTTGGTAATAATCATTTTATCAAGCATGAAGTAATAGTGTGATTTATAGTAAAAAATGTGTATTTGTTCTTCATCCCTGTTTCTGGCACAGAACTCCTAAGACCCTTGGGATTTCCTAAGTGATGAGAGCTATTAAACATGTCATTTGTTATTATAATGAGGTAACTTTTAGAAGGCACCTAAGGATGGGGACAGGTTGCCAGTGGGGCCAGCAACATGATTAGAAGGTTGGAACTTTCAGCCTCAGGGACTAAAGATTGAGTTATGGCCAGTGATTTTATAAGTCATAGGTATATACTGAGCCTGCATAAAAACCCAAAAGGATGGAGTTTGGGGAGCTTTCATGTTGGTGAACTCATAGAGATTTGGGGAGAATGGGACACTTGGAGAGCATGGAAGCTCTGTGTTTCTTCCCACATACTTCACTCTAAGCATTTCTTCCATCTGGCTGTTGGTTCATCCTTTAATAGCCTTTGTAATTAACCACTAATGTGAGCCTCACTAGCAAATTAATCAAACCCAAAGAGGGGGTTGGAGTTGTGGCAACCTTGGATATATGATGCTTGAATATATGTGCTTTGGTTAGAAGCACAGATGACAGCCTGGACCTGTGATTGGCTTCTGAAGTGGGAAGCCGTCTTGTGAGACTGAGTCCTTAGTCTGGGGAGTGTGCTTCTGTCTCTGGGTAGACAGTGTCAGAATTGAGTTGAATTGTAGGACTCCCCATTGGTATGGTGTCAGAGAATTGCTTGATGGCATGAGAAAATCCCCCACATGTTGGAATTGTTGATAAGAATTGTAGGGAGCATCCCTGGTGGCTCAGATGGTAAAAAGTCTGCCCGTGGTGTGGGAGACCCAGGGTCAATCCCTGGATCAGGAAGATCCCCTGGAGAAGGAAATGGCAACCCATTCCAGTTATTCTTCTCTGGAAAATCCCATGGATGGAGGAGCTTGGTCAGCTACAGCCCATGGGGTCACAAAGAGTTGGACATGACTGAGCGACTTCTCTTTCTTTCTCTTTTCCTGAAGGCTGGACATTTAGGTAAGACTTTGAGGAACTGGAGGGATTTCAACAGGGAGAGACAGAGAAGAGAGGAGTTCTGGGTAAATAAAATAATGAGAATAAAGGCCTGAAACTGGGAAAGCAATCCCTGAGTTCATCTTCTAGGAAATATAGAGGTACACAGGAGCGTGGAATTGTAGGAAAGCCTGGAAAGGTGATTTCTAGGCAGTTTGTGGAGGACTGGATGAAATTCTGGTGAATTCTTCCAATGCCTTCTAATATAATAATTGTTTAAGAGGCAGTGAAACTATGTAAGGGTTCTAATCTTTTGAGCACAGGCTCCAAAAGGGAATTTTATAAGACTCGAGAGGGACAGGGGTCTCTAAGGAGTTGATTCTAATGATAAATTATAACTTATTATAATAAGGAATAAAGGGGATACAGCCCTT
The DNA here is from genome assembly GCF_014754425.2 of Oryx dammah. NCBI lineage: Eukaryota > Metazoa > Chordata > Mammalia > Artiodactyla > Bovidae > Oryx > Oryx dammah. The sequence continues at coordinate 45,619,633 of NW_024070202.1, read as the reverse complement.
ATCAACTTGGATTTCAAAAAACAATGAAAAAAGGCAAAAGAGAGAGGCACACAAGGAAGCATATACCCTGAAGAATGCTTGAGGGAGGTCCAAGACTGAAGTGAACTGAAGCTTGGAGAAAACTGATATGTGCTAGAGAGGTATTGATGGTTTCTCCCTCCAAATTAATATGGTGAAGTCCTAATTCTGAGCATCTCAGAATAAGATTGTATTTGTAGAAAGGCCTTAAAAAAGCTTATTAACTTAAAATGAGATCTTTTGGGTGGGACCTACTCTGATATGACTGATGTAATTATCAGAAGGGGAAGTTTGGACATGAACATACGTATATACAAAGAAGGACACAGTTTGAAGGTGGCCATCTGCAAGCCAGGGAGAGGGGCCAGAAGAAATAGAAACAAAACCTGTTGACACCTTGATTTTGGACTTCCAGTCTCCAGCACTGTGAGGAATTGCATGTCTGTTATTTAACCCACCCAGTCTGTGGTACTTTGCATGGCAAAAGTAAGCAATGGGTGGGCCTTGGCTTGGGGCAGATGATATAGTCAGTCTTCATTTTTTGTAGGTTCCATGTTTACAGCTTTGTCTACTTGATAAAAATTATTGGTAACCCCCCAAATCAATACTTGCTCCTCTTTTGCAGTCATTCTCAGAACTGCCAGGCTTGCATTTTCCCAGCTGAGGTTGAATGCTCTGTCATCTCGTTTCAGCCCTCATTGTATAAACAAGTGTCCATCTCACAGTCTATTTAAGTGTGACCTCTTGCATTTTTGTGTTTTTTTTTTCTAGGCAATTTTGCTGTTTTAAATGGTTCCCAAGTGGTAGTACTAAGGTGCTGAAAAGATAAGCTTGACTCAGACATGAGTCCTAGTGTGCTGGCCCTAAGTTAAATGTTAATGAATCAATAATACCTATTAAAAAGGCCATCTTTAAACAGGAGCATGCATAAAACAAAGCTATATAATGATGGATTGATGAAAATGTGGTGACGAGAGGCTCAGAGAAACCTAAACCTGTCTGTTCTCTGGAAACAGTGGTTCAGTTTTCATTAATTCAGTGTTTGTGGTGTCTTTCAAGAACGTGACTACCAGAAATAACCACACTCAACCGTATGATATTGGAAAATGGTAGGAAAGTCTAGCTATCCAAATTCTATTTTCACCTTTCCACCAAGAAGTTTATTCCAAATGAAAAATGTAGAATCCAAGTACCTTTAGGAAAGAGTTGGAGCTCAAGATAGAAGAAGAGAGAGTGAGAGCATCTAACCCTGGACGTGAGCTCAGATCTCCAGCCATGGTATCGAAAAATGTATATATGTGGTTCTTGAGCCATTATATCTCTATCTCATGGGTAATAGTAGTTCCATGAACACTTCTGTTAGTAAAATTCCAGCAGCCACAGACCTTTAATCTCATGTTGCTCCGTTAGTAAATTCTGGAAATTCTAATGACCTAGCAATCAGAAAAGAGAGGGTGCACCATCCAGAAAGGGTTTCCTGCAAGACATAGTCACTTAACCTCCACTGTCTTCTCCTTCCTTATTTTTGTTGGTATTGAGTCCATAACATGTAACATTTTGAAAATGTTTGCCAAGTTCAGAAAATAGCTAGCTGTTTTTCTTTATTACTGATTCAGAGTCAGGACATACAGTGGGGTCTCCATTTGCCTAAAAGTCTCCACAGGCTCTGACATTGCTCTTTAGTCCTTGCTCCAAATCTACTGCCTTGGCTGCTAATCCTCATTTTAGATTCATTTCTGTCCTCGTCAGTAAGAGAAAAGTCACTGCACATATGAGATCTCCTAAGAACAGGTGTCCCATTACATCCTCATTTTGTTAAACATCATTTGCACTAGGAGGAAGTTGCAGTGTAATAAAAGGGAAAGTGGATTTTTTACTGTAGTGGAATTCTTAATATAGTTTCAATTCAATTATAATTTTTAGTTCTGTGGATAGCCTTCACTGCAAATTCTATTTCCCATGAGGTATCAATCTGGAGCTTTTCATATCACTGTAATTGGTCTATTTCATAACCACCTACACAGAATTTATCGGGTTGGAAACTTGTTAGACCTGCTAATTCCTGGGCTTTAAATAAAATGTTTATAAAAATGTATCTTTATGCAAGCTTGCCTTTTATCCAACTCTTTTTTTAATAGAAATCTTCAACTTAAGAATTTATATCAATTTTCTCAAGAAAAACACCCCAACAAATCAAAAACAAATATGCACTAAGGCTAGATTAAGATTTTCTTAGAAATCCTACACCAGAAAATAAGGAATACTACAGGTACAAAACACATTTAGTTCTTTACAAACTCCTCTCATTTAAACAGTTTTTGCATAACTGTTCACTTAACTTTTCCCTATATTCCTAAATCTAACATGTTTCTTAATAGTTATTCACACCTGAAATTTTTATCTTCATCTTTGGAAAAACTGTCTTATAATTGTATTGAAAATGCAAATTTGTAATAAAGTACAAGAGATTTTAGTATTTTAAAAAGGAGTTTAAGACTCATGATACTAAATGCCATGTTGTAAAATATAAGGGGTGACATTTTCCATGTTTTACACATCAGAGAAATAGTATATGTAATTATAATTTGATGTTATATAAATTAGTTATACATTTATTCTTTCTTTTACAAATTATCAAAGAACTATCAGATAGCATCTGTCAATGTAAATGTCATTTAAATTATTTTCTTATTTAGTTATTCTTATCTAAAATTCTTAGAAAAGTATTTAGTTGTAGCTTATTTAGAAGAGCCACTAGCTGTGCTTGTACATGAACATTTCTCTGTCACATCATTTACTTAACATTATTTTGTGAATTTCAATGCTAGCAATTTTGGAGTTTATGATTTAGATTTTAAAACATGGAATAAGGATGATTCTGCAAGTGGACAAGAACAGTTACTCAAATACTGTTTTTATAAACATCCATATGGTTCACATTATATTACCAGTATCAGGTAGTAGCAGTTTGTAAATATTTGTTTACTGAATGAATGAGCTGGGCAGGACACACACACACACACACACACACACACACACACACAGAGTAGGTCTGATTAGTCTGACTATAAAGTAAATGAGAATATTCTATTTGTCCTGTTTAAGTTAATTGTAGAGTTTCATAGTTTATTTTTTCCATATGTATGCCATATGTATAATGACCTCAGTATGTATTTAAATGGATGCTTTGATGTTAGCACAGTTGCTTGTAATTAGTTAAGTGAATTGAAATGAACATACCGAAGTGCCAAATGAGAATACTATGAAAATGCCCTTTTTGTAAAAAAGAAAATATTTCTACAGCTACATTTAGTTTAACTATGTCTATTAGAAGTTCTGTTAATTGTTGATTATTAATGTTGATTTAGTCAATCTACAAGTATAAGAGGTATATGATACATCTCTGTCACATAACATATAGATATATATTACACACAATTACCATATTGAAAATTTGTAATAGTATATTATCAATATGTTAAGTTGCAAACAAAAGCATGCCTTTATGTTCTGTACAACTTGGGACACTATTGAGAGTCACCCTATGATTTGTTACATGAGCTTAGGTTTTCTTTAGTTAACGCTAGTCAAAACCACATTTTGGAGGAATTGTGGGGGCACTTCATGTTAAAAAATATCCAAGATAGAGTAATAAAAGCAAAATAACTGCAGGCCCTTTTAACTGTGTAAATTCTTTAAACATCTGTTATTCTGGAAAAAAATTACATTTGTACTTACTCCCTAGGCATCTGTGCATTTTACTATAACATATTTACCTGTATATGTGCTTATAAGATTACTAGGCTTATTTTTTCCCCTAGAAAACCTTAATTAACATCTATATGTTAAAGGAAACATTCTTAGAATTTCTTTGAAAAGGTTAGAGTTAATAAGTCCCCCAAAATGCTTTCTTTTAAAGCTAATTTTTGCTTAAATTTTAAGAAGTTACGATGAGTTATAGACAAGGTAGTCTTTCATTTAAAAAAATAAAGAACAAAAGGGTAAAAATTGCTGAAAATGTGATCACCACATTCTTATTCACATCATTTTAATAATTTATTGAGTGCAGGGCCAACAATATGAAATTTTCATGTATGAGTATCATCTGACCTCATATAAAAGTAACACATGAAAAATAAGGGCAGAGATAAATCACAAATATCAGTAATTCTTGGCAAGAGTTCTCTCAATTATAATAAAGTGTTATTTATAAAGAAAATAAGTATTTTGGGGTTTAGAAACTAAACAATTTTATCATTATTTGTAGGAATTATTGAAACTTCAAGATCATGTTATGAAAGCCAAAAGTGGATGACAGGAAAAAATCATTACTGCTTTAACTTCACTTGGGACTAAAAAGTAGGGTAAATCATTGTAAAACCCTATTTTTCTCCTTTATATTCAAGATCACTAGTAAAGAATTTGTGTTTAGCATAAATTGAACAATCTTAAGGCAGTTTCAAAAATATTGTTCAGGTGCTTATTCTGAACTTAGGTCTCAAAGTCTCAGGAAGGGATTTCACCTAAATAAGATATGTGAGATTTTATCCCAGTTGTTAGTGTTTTCAGAAATGCTGGTAAGAGAGAGAGAGAAAAGGAAAGAGACAACCCTGGGGCATAAAAGAAAGGGAATGTTGAGGGATAGCGAAACAAAAGATTTACATTAACACTGATGTTTAAAGTTACTTCCAAAGGGCTTAATTTTAAAAATAATAAGTTCGCAAACACATTTGACTGCATCTATTTTATCTCCTAGGAAGAATTTAAAGGAGGGAAAAACCTCAGTGGCTCTCCTTTTATTATTGGTGGTGCCAGAAAGATAAGACTTAGAGACTCCTTGTGGCTCATCTGATTCTGTGAGTCTGTAATATAAATATATCGTAATAGACTTCCACAGAGACGCTGGATTCCTCTTCCAGCCAGCAAAGAACATTTTTACAAACCCTCAAAAATGTTTTAATACATCATTAAATTTTGCATGTAATAGGTTCCCTGCACCTGTCATAATCCCCAGATCATACTCAGTTTTCGCCCTCCTTTCAGATGGAAACAAAGGTGGGAGGGCATTTGCCAGGTTATGCTCCCTCTGTTTTAGCAGGTGGGCTGATCCAGGACTTTCTGACCTTATTATTGTGGTCTTCAACTTAGTCCTCCATCACCCTGCATTTAGTCCTCCCTGGAGGCCATTTTTTCCGCCTTCTTTGTCCCCAAGGAACAAAAGTACATAGCCATATAAAACAAAAAAGAGGAGTAATAATAATAATGATCTTTTCTTTAAAAAGGGCTGTGATAATTGGTGCAGCAGACATCAGGTTAAATGCTGGGCAGATGCCCAAAAGAGTACTACTGTGCCACTGCCTTCCGCGAGAAGGTCAAGCCCCTTCCACCCTCTCAGGTCTTCCAGGAGATGAATGAAGCGTATTTGGGATGAGGAGCAGGGCTTCCATTTCTTACAGTCACCTTTTCCATGCCATGTAAAATGTGTTTCTCAGCCCTCCCTCACCTCTTTGTTTCAGCATTCTCATGGATGAAAGTGTGTACTTATAGTACTTATTTCGTAGGGATATTGAAATGATTAAACATTCTTATAAGACTTACCACAGCACCTGGCATACAGTGGTCAAATACTGTTCAGCTGTGATGATCATGATGATAATGAAGAGGAGGAGGAGGGATGGAGATGACAATTACATTTGAGGGTAAAATGCTGTTAGAGATGTTCTAGGTCAGCCATTTAATAGAGACTTACAGAAGCAGGAAAGAGTGAGTGAGGTTCATTTAGCAGTGCCTCTCTAGAGACTGACACTGGTGGACAGCCATAACCTTCCTCTTGTGCCTGTTTTGAGTAGCTGTTAGAGTAAATAGGTAAGGCATGAGTGATCTCCCTCTACCTCTCACAAGGTTAACTGGAGTCTATTTGTTCCTGGTCTCATTATAAGATTTCTGTGTCTAGTTCATTGCTATGGATTCATTCCTTCTATCTCAGTGAATCTTGACCTCCAGTCATTTATTTTACAGTCAGTGGGATTTTTTTTTTCAGCTATTGTTGGTTTGGGGATGTTATTATTGAAATGGCTGGCTTAATATTTGAAAACCACATAAAACCATGTCATAATGGAATTAATATATGTAATGAAAAGTAGTTTGAGGATCATGTTTTATAGACTTTGAATGTAGATTATAATGTATTTTTAGATAGTCTCTATTTGGTACTCAGGGCTAGTGGCACTTTAAGGAAGAATCAGTAGTTTGAACACATCATTTTGATGAAATTTTGTGGCAAATAAACTGAGTTGGTTTCATTTTCACAGTAATATGTTTGTTCCTCAGGCTATTTAATCTGTTCTGTATTCAAAGGCAAATGAGTTTCTGTTCATAAGGCAAAATGCAGCAGCATTTTTTAAAAAATATTGACAGTATTAGTTCTGGTGTTTTTCATTTTCAAAATATATAAAAATAAGAAATGGAAGCTTTTTGCAATAGGTGCATCATCACTAATACTTAATTTCAAGATTTTTGCCATTTTCTGTCCTCTGATGTTTGTCATCTTGGAAGAAAAGGAAACATCATTTCAAATATTACAAAATATGTTTCTTTTCTGCACATATTAAAGGTCTTTTGTATAAAGTAGTAATGGAATATGCTTGAAGTGATCAAAATTTAATGGCCCATAGAGCATTTGTAAGCCACAAGCTTTAGGATGAAATGCAAACAGCATTAAATGTCTAAATTTATTTTCTTCCAGACTTTCATCTTGCAGTGATTTTCTGCAAGAATGGTATTAGGGTCTTATTGGAAACAGTTAATAGACACTATAATAGATAATAACTGACTCTGTAATTAGTCATTTTAAGACAGAGGGTCTCTTTGAGCCACTGATAAGAATTGAATTGTGTCACTACATCATGTTTTCATTCAGCTGTCACAACCCGGCAATCCATATTCATAGACTCCCAGTGCTAAGCTCATTGCCAATTTAACACAGATGTGAGAGAGATATGTACAACCTCCTCAGCCTTTTGATCCTTTCTTATTTTTCATTTGAGGAAATGGCAGAGTAGCTTCAGAGTGAGGATAAGAGTGTCTTAGTGATAAAATTATGAGAAGATTAATTTGGTATGTACATAAAATATGTATATATACAGACATATGCACACACAAAGTATATATATATATGTATATATATGTGTGTATATATATATATATGCAAAATAACCACTTTTATGGTTAAATATAAAATTCAACCAGGAATTTCTAGATATTTCTGATTTTTTGAGTACTACAATAAAAATACTGCATTAATTTTTATTTTTGTTTCCTTTCAGGAGAAACTTCTACTTTCATATTCCTGAATGAATAGCACTGGTCCTTTTTCTTCTGTAGAAGAGATAGAGATTTCACAATTTTAGTTACATTGGCTGTACTATATTCTCAGTTACATTTTATTTTTATGTTCCTTTTTATTGTAACAAGGGCTTCCCAGGTGGCTCAGGGCATAGAGAATCTACCTGCAATGCAAGAGATGCAGGTTTGATCCCTGGGTCAGAACAGTCTCCTGGAGTAAGGCATAGCAACATACTGCAGTGTTTTTGCTTGGAGAATTTCATAGACAGAGGAGCCTGATGGGCTATAGTCCATAGGGTCAGAAAGAGTCAGACATGACTGAAGCAACTGAGTGCACACCCACGATGGTGTAACAAATATTTCTGTATGGTTGATTTTTAAAAAACTATTTAATTTTTAAAAGTATATATAATTTTTAAAGGTTACTTTCCATTTATAGTTATTACAAAATATAGGCCATATTTCCTGTATTGTTCAATACACTCTTGAGCCTGTCTTACACACAGTAGTTTTTACCTTCCATGCCCTCCATCCCTGTAATGCCACTCTCCCACTGGTAACCACCAGTTTATTCTCTGTGTCTATAAGTTTGTTTCTTTTATGTTATATTCTCTAGTTTGTTGAAGATTACACATATAAGTGATATCATACAGTATTTATCTTTCTCTGACTTAACTTTGTTTAGCATAATGCCCTCTAGGTCCATCCGTGTTGCTGCAAATGGCAACATTTTGTTCTTTTTTATGGTTGAGTAGTATTCCATTGTATACAGCAGTTTCTGTATCCATTCATCTGTCAGTGGGCATTTAGGTTGTCTCCGTGTCTTGGCAATTGTAAATAATGCTCCTATGAACACTGAGGTGCATGTATCTTTTCATATAGGTGTTTATTTTTCTTTCAGATATTGCATGGTTGAAATTTTTTTTTTTTGCTAATCCAATAACAGAAAAATTTATTTAAAAGCATGGGACAGAGACTTAAAAAATAAAAATCTAGGCAGAATGTCCAAATAATTTTGATAGCATATATTATTATCTCCCTTTTTTAAGGAATAGGGTCAATTACCTAACTTTCCATAGTTAAGTTGCATTATGATGCCATAAGATTAAAGAAATTGCATGGTTGAATTTAACAAACATCTTCCTCTGGGCCAGGCTCTGTGGAAGTTAGAATGTTTCAAGTATTCCATGTTACTAAACCCCTCTCACTGGGGTCAGTGAGAGGAGAGAAGAGCTTTCCCTAGGAGGTCAGAAGAGCCTTCATGAGAGAGGTATCATTTGAACCTGTCTCTGAAGAATGGATAGAATTTCAGCAAAAGGAAACCAGGAAAGTAACTCTTGGTGAAGGTACCCTTTAAAGAAAGACATGGAAACAGGTTAATTAAGAACATGTCCTAGTTGAAGTAGATCAAAGGATATTTGCAGCTAAAATGGTGAAAATTGACTGTAGAGACTGGTTATGGCCACAACATGAAGGACTTTGAAATCACACTAAATATAAGATTTTAATCTGTAGATGATAGGGAGCTAGAGATGTTTGTTAAACAAGGGAATTATGTGATCTGCTTTCTGATTATAGGTAATAATATACTTGCTTTATTTTTTCCCTAAAATGTACTGGTAACTTCAAAATTCTACTTGCAGTCTATATTATTTATATTACTTTTTTTTCTCTATAGTTAAAGTGGCTAGTTCTCCATACAAAAGTTTTTAATGAAAATATTAAAAGATAAAAAAAGTCGACTCCAAGGTAAAAAGTCTTCTGGAAAAGAATTTTATAAACTTACCATGGTGCTCGCTTCGGCAGCACATATACTAAAATTGGAACGATACAGAGAAGATTAGCATGGCCCCTGCACAAGGATGACATGCAAATTCGTGAAGCGTTCCATATTTTTAAACTCTCCAGAAAGCAGGAATAGAAGGAACATACCTCAATATAATAAAAGCTATATATGACAAACCCACAGCAAACATTATCCTCAATGGTGAAAAATTGAAAGCATTTCCCCTTAAGTCAGGAACAAGACAAGGGTGCCCACTTTCACCACTACTATTCAACATAGTTCTGGAAGTTTTAGCCACAGCAATCAGAGCAGAAAAAGAAATAAAAGGAATCCAAATTGGAAAAGAAGAAGTAAAACTCTCACTGTTTGCAGATGACATGATCCTCTACATAGAAAACACTAAAGACTCTACCAGAAAATTACTAGAGCTAATTAATGAATATAGTAAAGTTGCAGGATATAAAATCAACACACAGAAATCCCTTGCATTCGTATACACTAATAATGAGAAAGTAGAAGAAGAAATTAAGGAAACAATTCCATTCACCATTGCAACAAAAAGAATAAAATACTTAGGAATATACCTACCTAAAGAAACTAAAGACCTATATACAGAAAACTTTAAAACACTGATGAAAGAAATCAAAGAGGACACTAATAGATGGAGAAATATACCATGCTCATGGATCAGAAGAATCAATATAGTGAAAATGAGTATATTACCCAAAGCAATTTACAAATTCAATGCAATCCCTATCAAGATACCGGCGATATTTTTCACAGAACTAGAACAAATAATTTCAAGATTTGTATGGAAATGCAAAAAACCACGAATAGCCAAAGCAATCTTGAGAAAGAAGGATGGAACTGGAGGAATCAATTTGCCTGACTTCAGGCTCTACTACAAAGCCACAGTCATCAAGACAGTTTGGTATTGGCACAAAGACAGACATATAGATCAATGGAACAAAATAGAAAGCCCAGAGATAAATCCACATACATATGGACACCTTATCTTTGACAAAGGAGGCAAGAATATACAATGGAGTAAAGACAATCTCTTTAACAAGTGGTGCTGGGAAAACTGGTCAACCACTTGTAAAAGAATGAAGCTAGATCACTTTCTAACACCGCACACAAAGATAAACTCAAAATGGATTAAAGATCTAAATGTAAGACCAGAAACTATAAAACTGTTAGAGGAGAACATAGGCAAAACACTCTCTGACATAAACCACAGCAGGATCTTCTACGATCCACCTCCCAGAATTCTGGAAATAAAAGCAAAAATAAACAAATGGGATCTAATTAAAATGAAAAGCTTCTGCACAACAAAGGAAAACATAAGCAAACTGAAAAGACAGCCTTCCGAATGGGAGAAAATAATAGCAAATGAAGCAACTGACAAACAACTAATCTCAAAAATATACAAGCAACTCCTGCAGCTCAATTCCAGAAAAATAAACGACCCAATAAAAAAATGGGCCAAAGAACTAAATAGACATTTCTCCAAAGAAGACATACGGATGGCTAACAAACACATGAAAAGATGCTCAACATCACTCATTATTAGAGAAATGCAAATCAAAACCACAATGAGGTACCACTTCACACCAGTCAGAATGTCTGCGATCCAAAAATCTGCAAGCAATAAATGCTGGAGAGGGTGTGGAGAGCAGGGAACCCTCCTACACTGTTGGTGGGAATGCAAACTAGTACAGCCACTATGGAGAACAGTGTGGAGATTCCTTAAAAAATTGCAAATAGAAATGCCTTATGACCCAGCAATCCCACTGTTGGGCATACACACAGAGGAAACTAGAATTGAAAGAAACACATGTACCCCAATGTTCATCGCAGCACTGTTTACAATAGCCAGGACATGGAAACAACTTAGATGTCCATCAGTAGATGAATGGATAAGAAAGCTGTGGTACATATACACAATAGAGTATTACTCAGCCTTTAAAAAGAATACATTTGAATCAGTTCTGATGAGATGGATGAAACTGGAGCCAATTATACAGAGTGAAGTGAGCCAGAAAGAAAAACACCAATACAGTATACTAACACATATATATGGAATTTAGGAAGATGGCAATGATGACCCTGTATGCAGGACAGCAAAAAAGACACAAATGTGTATAGCGGACTTTTGGACTCAGAGGGAGAGGGAGAGGGTGTGATGATTTGAGAGAATGGCATTGAAACATGTATAATAACATGTAAGAATCGAAATGCCAGTCTATGTCTGATGCAGGATATGACACGCTTGGGGCTGACGCGCAGGGATAACCCAGAGAGATGTTGTGGGGAGGGGGGTGGGAGGGGGGTTCATGTTTGGGAACGCATGTACACCTGTGGTGGATTCATGTCAATCTATGCCAAAACCAATACAGAATTGTAAAGTAAAAATTAAAAATAAATAAATTTAAAAAAAAATAAAAAAAAAATAAACTTACCATGAACATTTGTAAAACCATGAAAATAAGTAGATCATAGTGTTAGTTAGTGTTGGTCACTCAGTCGTGTCCAAACCTTTGCGACCCCATGGACTGCAGCCCACCAGGCTCCTCTGTCCATGAGATTTTCCAGGCAAGGGTACTGGAGTGGGTTGCCATTTCCTTCTCCAAAGTAGATCATAGTTCAGTTCAGTTCCGTTCAGTCACTCAGTCGTGTCCAACTCTTTGCGACCCCATGAATCACAGCACGCCAGGCCTCCCTGTCCATCACCAACTCCCGGAGTTCACTCAGACTTGCGTCCATCAAGTCAGTGATGCCATCCAGCCATCTCATCCTCGGTCATAAGGCAGACTGAATTGTTTAAATGTGTTTACCTATGTAAGCCATTAAGTTATTATCAGATGATTTTTATATAAACCATTGACCCTTCAGTATCTGGAGAAAGAGAGTCCAAGGCAGAGAGAAAAGAGCTAGTACAAAGGCTTGATATATGTGATTACAGCAAGGAGGCTAGCATACCTGGAGTGGGGTGAGTCAGGAGAAGAGCAGAAGGTGATGAGAACAGAGAGGGAACAGTGACAGATCGCATAGGACCTTGTAGGCCACTATAAAGACATTGACTGAGAGCATTGGAGAGTTCTAAGCCCTGGAGTGATGCGACTGGAATTCTTAAAAGAATTCCTCTGACTCTTATACTGGGAAGATATTACAGAGAAGGATAGAACCAGGAAGACCAGATTACTGTCTAATGCAACAATGGGAGAGATGATGATAGCTCAGAACAGTGTGGTAAGTGGTCAGATTCTGGATATGATCTGAAGGCAGAACCAACATGATTTACTGATGGACTGCATTCAGAGTATGGGAGAAGGTGGTTCCAAAATTAACTTAGAGAGTTTTGGCCTAAGCAGCAGGAACAATGGCATTGCCATCAGCAGAGTTGAGAAAGGCTGCAGGAGAAGCAGTTTTGGGGGGTGGGGTGGGTTTTCAGTTTTGGTCCTGTTGACATTGAGATGTCTGACAGACCTCTGAGTTGGAGTGTTGAGTAGAAGTGTTAAGCAGTATGTGTGTGTGTGTGTGTGTGTGTGCATATGTATACAGAGAGAGAATGTATAAAGAGGTTTGGACTGGAGATAGAAATTTGAGAGTAGTCAGCTTATGGATGGTATGCAAAGCCAAGAGTCTCTAAGAGTAGTGTTTTTCTTATGATTTTTTTTTCTAAGTCATTTAATGTTTAGAAATGATGTCTTGCATATTTAGCAAGGAAGGGGGCAGCAGAGGATGAGATGGTTAGGAACCATCACTGACTCAATGGACATAAATTTGAGCAAACTCCAGGAGATAGTGGAGGAGAGGGGAGCCTGGCATGCTGCAATCTGTGAGGTCATAAGGAGTTGGACACGCCTTAACTGAACAAGAACAACTCACATATTTAAGCCCACCTATGCATGATGTTACCAATAATATATGATTACATCACTACTAGAAATAGAATCAAGTAGAGATAAAAGCTTAGTCAGTCTGAGCATAGCAAATTAATGATCCTGGAAATTAAGTACAGTTCTCTTAGTCATGGACTGTTTTCACTAGACCTGGCTGCTTCAGCACCCAAGAATCTAAGTAAAGAAAAGGACTGATCTGACATAGGCTTCTTGTGTGGGGTGTGGAAAAATTAAGACCAGAATTTGCTTCATCCTCAGGTCTGCAGAGGCACTGGGTGGTGGTTAAGAGGGGAGGTCTGGCAAGGATTAACGATCTGGATGGATATCTAAGGGGCAGAATGGACTGTGGCCACACTCAGTAATCACGAGTCACAGACCACCTAGACAGCTTCCTCGATGCACGTCTCTAAGGGACTGAAACTTCCCTAGATATATACAAGCCATCAATAAACTGAATTTATCAATTGTCACAGAAGGCATGGCAGGGCTTATGTTTTTCCAGGAGGAACATAGCTGTTTGAGGCCAGAAATGAATAATTGAGAGCAGTAGAAGAAAGATTGAGAGCTGCCATGCATCGTTCTTTTCTGTCTTAGCCACTTCTCTGAGAGTGTTTAGCTTCTGTTCTAAGTTAACATGAACGGATGCTTGAAGAATATCTTTTGGAAAGGAAGATAAAGTAATAACAAGCTGGGGATGTTATTTATCTTGGGCCCACTTGCAGTCACAGTTCAGACTTGAGTGAACTGTGGTCGCAAATGAAGTAGTGGGTGGGAAGGGTACATGGAGAACACTTGCAGGCAGCAAGACTCAGATGCGGGCAGTCCAGTGATTAGGCACACCCAGGCATCTAGCGAGGGAGATGCCAGGACGTCTGTACAGGAGCCCAGCGCTCAGGAAGGGAAGAGCAAAGCAGGGCTTCAGGTCTACAAAAGGGCAGGGAAAAGTAACTCACTTTTATTGATTCATTACTATATGCATGATAGTGTGTTAAGGATCTGGATACATTGATAGGTAATAAACATTTGCCTTTATTTTTTACAGTAAACCTGATAGTATTATCATTGCTTTTTGTATATGGATATCTATGACTTTGAGCAAACTCTGGGAGATAGTGAAGGACAGGGAAGCCTGGTGTGCTGCAGTCCCTGGAGTTGCAAAGAGTCAGACATGACTTAGTGACTGAACAGCAACAGTCAGTGACTCACCCCAGGATCACACATGGGACAAGGTAGAGACAGGGTAAGACTCAAAGTTAGTTTTGCCTCAATCCCCAAACCATAAGCCCTTACATTTTCCAGAATCTTGGGGTTAGGAACCAGACTAAAGCATGAGGAAATGGAGAGAAATCCGCAGTGGCTGTGCTTGTGCATTAACACCAGATAGGTGCCATCTTGCTGGACTGGAGTGGAGTGGATTGAGAGGCAGTAGGTAAAAGCGGGGTCCTGTGAATCCACACTGAGGCTCCACAGGCTGTGAAGGATGACCTGAGACAACAGCAGTTGAGTCCTGTGGTTAGTATAGGCAACTCAACAGGAAGTGACTTAATTCTAAAACTCCTAGATGGGAGGGGAACGTTTAAGAACTTTTTATCTCACCAAACTGAAGGATGAAAGCATCAGTAGAACCAGCTGTGGGAATCTGGGGTAAGCAAAACAGATGGCTGACAACTAAGCTGTGATTCTATAAATGAGGAAATTTAGACTCTGAGAGGCAAAGTGGTTTTGCTGAAGAACAGGTAGCAGCATATGAGGGCCCAGGACTCAGATCTCATCCGTTATCTGGCCTAGGTTTTAACCAACATGCCATGGGGGATACCTCCTGGCTGCCTTTGGCCTTCTTCCTTTCTAGTCAACACTGATACTGACTCCTATAGCTTTCATCTTGCTTTTAAACTACTCCTAATGCATGTGAATAATGTGGGAAAGAGGTTACTGAACAAAAGTTTGGCCACAGCCAGTTTGCGGCTGTGGGATCCAGTTGGGCAGGGGGCTGGGGGCAGAGAGGCAGAGAAAAAAATGGGAGAGAAGCCAGATAAACAGCATCAAAAAGTTTAGATGTTATCAGATGGTCCTGGGCAAGGTTCCTCATTGCTCCATGCCACAGATTCCTCACTTGTATCCTGGGAATAGTAACGGTACCCCCTCTACAGAGATGTTTTGATAATGAAAGGAGATAATGCATATAAACTACTTATCTCAGTGCCCCGCTGAATGGTTTTCATGTGGTTTACATGCCAGCACTCAAATCTGACTAAATAATGTGGCGACGATTTACTTCAACATCCAGTGCCATTTTGGGGGTAGTGTGTTGTCAGGCTCTTCTGTTGATACGTGTGTTTTATGTATGTTTTATGATATGGACGTTTTAAACCATTTTGCTCTACTCACTGGATTTCCTGGAGTTTAATTTAAACATTCTCATCACAGTTAATGTGACTCTGGTCATTCTCCTTACTGTCAGCAAGCATGATTTCAGTCTTACACTGTGTACTGCCACAATAATAATACCTTCTCTTGGCTGCTTCCTACAAATGACTTCATCTTGGTATAATAAAGGCAATGCAGGAGAAAAAATTATTTTCAAGGAGGAAATTATGACCAACTTTTAGGGTGGTGAGCAAGATACAATTTTAAGAAGCCAAACCTAAGTAGTGTACAGATACAGTTAATTTAACCCGTTTTTCCTCGGGAACATCTTGATTTTCTGGTTATGAAACCATTTGGACTCCTCTTGTAGACTTTGTTCTAAAACTTGAGGCATGCAGTGGTCTTCTTTTCTTGTTCTCAAAAGGAAAAGGGCTGACTGTCTTCATGCAAATGAGCCTGCTTTTGTTAAAGACTTCATCTATGAAACACAGACTAACAATAAGAAGTGCAGCACAACTTACTGTTCTGCTTTCAGCTGATGTAAGATTGTTTCCCACCGTATGGAATATTTAAAAAAATAAGAGTGTTTCTTCGCAATGCTAAAACTCCAGCAGTGCCTGTGACTGCCGTCGGGTGGTGGTGAAGGTGGGAAACCGACTATTCAGTACCACATTATTTTCTGATGAGTTTGCACATAGCTAGGGAAAGTGTAAATGAATGCGGAAAGGTGGGGCTGATGCGCTAAATTTAGGACCAGCGATTACAGACATTGGAGTTCTGAGTTTCTTTTTGTTCCTATGTAATTTCTGATATTAAGGAAATACTAAGTAGGGATAGTATAAAAATAATTTGTTAATAATGAGTAAAGACTGTTTTGACAGTGTCTAACACTTCAGAAATATATCTCATTACTCTGACTGTATTAATTGAGGTTTCTTTTTTCCCCTGTGTTTCAGTGACAATTTCGACAAGCACCTTCTTTGACGGCTTGCTGGTGACTGGACTGTACACGTCTACCAGTGTTCAGGCTTCACAGAGCATTGGAGGGTCTAATGCATTTGGGTTTGGTAAGTTATGTTTTATACAGTTATAAGTCTTATTTTTGAAATATCTAAAAGTATTTGACATTTATTATTTCAGAGAAAATAATCTGAAGTGATTTTTATATGTTTGCTTAAAGTTAAGTGAGTTGAAGTAAGTCATAAATATGCAACCAACCATGAGTTTGGTGTGATGGCCATTCTATTCCTCTCTCTGTGTACTGCTGCTATTATACTTGGTCCTGTGGGATTTGAGTGGATTCCTGTGTTCTGTCATTTAGGTTGATGGAATTGGAATTCATTCTGATGCCCATGCATTTATTCAGTAACCTGTTTTTATAAACAGTTCTTAAAATCTTGGAGTAGGTGAAAAGTGTCATATTGTTTGGCAAGTAAGCGTCATACACAGTGAAAGATAGCAATAATTGTTGAAATCATTGCATTCTCTGAGTATTCATAAAATAATGTGATTTAATACTTAAAATACTTATATGGAGTCTTTGTCCTTAACCCAGAGACCTGGAAGTTTACTTAAGTGGAGGCAGAAGGCTATGTGATGGTCACTGATCACAGAGGGTTCTAGATTTGGAAATCTGTAGTTTACCCATAACTTGATTAACATGTCAATCTGGAATTCAGTAGACCCATTACAGCATCAAAAATGCAAATTTACTGCATCAATTTATGTAAGACATGAAATCTTTGATCCTACTCTGAGATTAGAAAACTGTATGAGATTTCCTCCATTAATGTGAGAAAGAATTTCTTTATTGAAGGCAGCCATGTGTTCAATGTTTTATTTTTCCTAGGGTATTTATTAAATAAATAAATTTTACCTATTTTTGACATATGAAGGAGCATCCCCTCTGTGTTGAGTCCCAGCAGAGCTCTGCCCAGATGCATTACTGCTTGATGTCAGAGTAATAATGTTGAGGCTGCAGTGGTACCCTGCTGACCTAAGATGAGGTTCACAGCCTCAGGGTAAAAAACCATTTAATCTAGGGTAAAGAAGTCATTTAATCATCTTGTTAAAATTATCTGACATTGAGAATTTGCCCTATTTTTAAACCCAGATAAGCTTTTATAATCTGTTGGTTACAACTTTTAAGGTCTAATCCTTCAGAAAAAATAAAATTCTCTTAAGTCTAAAAATTCCACTTTTTTATTCCCACCCTTATTGTGCTCTGTAGAAGTGAGAGGTCAGTTATAATCATATATATATATATATAAAATATGTGTACCTAAATATATGCTATACTATGTGTTATGTTATGTAGGATTTTCAAGTAGGGTCACCAGATTTAACAAATAAAAATGTACAGGATACTGGCTAAATTTAAATTTTAGATAAAAAACAGTTTTAAGATAAATATGCCATATTTGGGATAAGATGTCCTGGGTTCTGCCTTAACCCAGTTGAATCAGAACCTCTGAGAACAGGGCTTGGCTTTGGCTCCCAGGTGATTTTATTGTTTATCCAGGGTTGAGAACCACTGTACTGGATCAGTCCAGGGTCCACACCTTCAGCATCCCTGGGAACTTGTAACTAGAGAGTTCCTGGCTTTACTCCAGACTCAGTGAATTAGATACTGTGGGCGGTGAGACAGTGTTCAGTTTTTTAATAAGCACTTGAGGTGATTTTGATACCTACTAAATTTTGAGAACCACTCATCTACATTAATTAAATGGGAGAGACATTATTTAAATGACCATATAAATATGTAATACTAAATCTTGTTAGGGGCTAGCTAGGAAATGTACTGAGTGCTGGGAAAGGGTGTGACAGAGAAATGAAATCTAAACTGAAGTAAAATGGCATATAGTTAGGAAAAGCTTTCCTGGGGAAGTCATACTGAGCTGAGATGTGAAGAATGAGAGGGAATTAGCTCCCTGTGGAAGGTGGGGCACGGCCTGAAAGAGAGAACAATAGATGCAAGGCCTCAAGGTGGGAAGAGGCTGGCTGTGTTCTAGGAATGAAAAGAAAACCTTGGAGTGACTGACCTGGAACCAAGAGGGAAAGAGATAAGGCTGGCTAGGAGACCAGGGCCAGAGCATTCAGGAGCAGAGAATGCTTTGAGGGTCTCAGCTTAGGAGTGACTTGAACAGACTTTCCTTTTAAAGGGATCACTCTGTTGTCAGCAGGGAGAACAAACTGTCAGGTCCAGGAGTGGATGCAAAGAGACTGTTCAGTGGTTAAAGGTCTGATGTGACAGGGCAGGGAAAGAGTCCAGGTGCACACTGATACCAGCCAAACCTGAACCAGAGGTGCGTATGTGGGGGGTGTTGGTGGGGTAAGAGTGTGCACCATGCAGTCAGGCAGACCTGCTCACAGATCCAAACCCCAGCCTTCATTAGTCATGTGCCTCAGCCTCGTTGCTTACTAAGCTTAATTTCCTCATCTGTGAAATGCTGATGACAATGGCACCTGCTGCATAAGGTGTTGAGCAGTTGGCAAGGATGAAAGGAGGTGATAAAGCCCTCACCACATAGAAAATATTTAGTAAAACTTGTTCAGTCACTCAGTTGTGTCCAACTTTTTGCAACCCCATGGACTGCAGCATGTTAGGCTTCCCTGTCTATTATAAATCTTGATACCTGAAGCAGCTGCTGTTCTCAGTTCAGGACTTTTATGTACTTCCTTTGGCTAGACCAGGCTGGGGTGGGGAAGAAGCATACACACAGAGAAACAGTTCTCACGTGGAATTAATTTGAGGATTATAGCTCCAGATGATTTGAGAGAACTTTGCTGAATGAAGTAACCATCATTTGCCAAGATGGAGGCTTGAAATGAGAAGAGTCATTAAGTATCATTTATAAGTATATTGTAAACATATACTGAAAAAATATATACAATGCATGTATCATATGCCTCAGATTTTAGCTAGTAAGCCAAAGGAAAAACTAAGAATTGAAAATTGTTAGAAATGATTTAAAGACACCTTGGCCTTAAGATATTTTCCATGGTGACTTTGAAAGCTTGAAAAAAGGCAGTTTCTCTTGAATTAGAATGTATTTTGGTTTGGCTAAGTGGCACGTAGTCTTCCTATGACCTCCAGCCCTAAGATATAAAGGCTGAAGAGACTTCTGAACTTGAAGTCTATTGATACTAGTTTGACCTCCATAATCAAATGCTCAGATCTCCCAACGGTCACTTGGTGTTTTTATAGGACATGATTTTTATGTGGATGGATAGGTAATTGAGATCTTTTTTTAAGTTCCAGTAATATCCAAATAATTTTTTGTGTGTTTATGTGATAGTGGTAAGTTACCTTAAAAACAAAATTTAATAAAATAACTTGAAAATTATTAAGCAGTTAATCTTTATAAATAATAGAAAACAGAAGATTAAATGTCTTTTTAGATAAATGATCATTTTGGAAACAAAAGCACATTTAATTTTTGGTACTTAAGTGTCATATAGTGTTTATAATTTAAATAGAATGGAAAAGATTTGAGTAGGGTACAGATAAGAAAATAAAAGAACAGTCTTATAGAAGGTAAAATGTAACAGAATTGCTGCTTTTTTAATAGTTTTGTAGCTATAGGAATCAGACTGAAATAATGTGACAGTCTTTGATCTAGAACAAAGGAATTATTGGATACATAATCTATCATTAGGCTCTGACTTAAGGTGGCTCAGTCAGTAAAGAAACCACCTGCAGTGCAAGAGACCCAGGTTTGATCCCTAGGTTGGGAAGGTCTCCTGGAGAAGGGAATGGCAACCCACTGCAGTATTCTTGCCTGGAGAATTCCATGAACAGTGACTAACACTTTTAACTGATGAAATTTTAAGCAGTTATGACTTATTTGCATTTTTCCAATATATTGTGGAATTAGTGTGTGATAAGCTTAGCTGGTAAAAAACTGCCTGCCAATACACGACCGAGTGACTGAGCACATATGCACATAAGTGGGGAAAAAAGTCCGGAAGTACTTTTCTAGGCCCAGCTACATGTTTTACTTTGCCTTGCTTATCACAGCTAGTTAAATGTGTGTGTATGCATGTGTGTGCTCAACTCTTTGTGTCCAACTCTTTGTGACCTCCATGGATTACAGCCCACCAGGCTCCTCTGTCCATGGGATTTTTCAGGCAGGGATGCTGGAGTGGGTTGTCATTTCCTTCTCCAGGGGATCTTCCTGATTCAGGAATCGAACCTGCGTCTCCTGTATTAGCAGGTGGACTCTTAACCACTGAGCCACCTGAGAAGCGCTTTTTTCCGCTTATAGTTAATTTTAGTTGTTCTGATTACACTAAAGTTATAGTCACTCTCTTTTGAATATAATACAGCCAAAATAAGGCCATAATTACTCTTAAGATATTGTTGTATAAATGTAATCCCTCTACGTATGCTTCTGTGTAAAACCAGAATTCTTTAAAATGTATGTCTCACTGACCAAAAATAGACAAATGCCTAATGGCCAGAAATGCATGAAAACAATAGCTACACAAAAGCTGACTGTATGCCAGTAACGCATGATTTGAAATACCTCATTTTGCTTGTCAATATAAGAAAACACGCTGCCCTAGGGAGGACTGATGTTTAATTATGGATATCTCTTTGTGTATCCCAGAAAAAAATGCTTCCCTCTTGTCTTTGGCACTGAATTCCAGCTCAATCATGTAAATCTTCAAGGCTCATTGTGGTTGCTCAATGAAAGGCTATTTGAATATCCTTTCATACAAAATTGTTCCTTGTCCAGACACTGAAATTCATTTTACTCAATACTTAGTATTCTGGCTCTAAAAGCATATTGCTTAGTTTTTGGTGTTCTGGCTTTCTAAAACCTGAGAATCAGGTTTGCAGTTCTGATGAGTAGCAGCCACACTTCAAATTGTTAGACCCTGCATAAATTAAACTTTTGTTAGACCCTGCATAAATTGCTTTGTAATTCCTAGATAATTTTGCTCAGCTAATACACCAGCCATCTTAGTGGTTTTTCACTTAAGCTTTTATAATTTCCTATGCTTTTAATTTATTTTTCAGTAAGACCCATTCTAGAATGACAAGATTTGATGAAATATAAGTTTGGGGATAAAATGTAGTGCTCAGATCCAGTATGTGTTCTTGGATTCAGTCAATCATATCATGTTCTAATAGAGATTAAGCAAGTACCATAAAAATTTAATATTTTCAGTATTATCTTTAAAGCATGATATTAGAACTTTAGAACTTAATGATTTTATTCCCAGAGTGATATGGCACTCTAGATGAATAGGGATAGATCTACAAAACAAAGTAAATATTTTAAGACTTCAATTTTTAGTAAATCTTATATTAGTCACCACTTAATAAAAATGTGTACTTTACCAGTAGATGTAGATTGTATCTTTCATTTCCAGAACACAAGTTTTTGTTACTGCTTTGTTTCATTGTCACTAAGAATAAAAATATAAGGTCTATTTGAGCTAATTTTTGGTTATCCTTCCCATCAAAACTAAGTAGAACTTTTTGCAAATTTGTAATTATCACCAAGACCTCTGCATCCCTGGACATTAGCTACAGTTCAGTTTTGGATATCATATCTGTGTGAGTTTGAGACACACACGTGTTATGAATACATGCAAATATTTAGGCTGTAATATCTGTAAAGAAGGGGCAGCCACTAACAACTTCATTAAGTAGTGTCATATATTGTGATATTTGTTTACTAGCTGCAATCAAGTTTAACTACTCAGATGATCTTGTTAAATTTATTTTTCTGTCCCTTTACAGAGAAATATTTTGTAACATACTTAAGAAATTTTAAACACATTGAGGGACTGGAAGCATGACCTTTTGGGGGGATGGTAAATGAGCTGTAATATAATTGACAAGAAGACTTTAGTTTAATTAAACAAATTACTGTAGTCTTGGTGGCTCAGTCCGTAAAGAATCCACCTGCAATGCAGAGACATGGGTTTGATCCCTGGGTTGGGAAGATCTCCCGTAGAAGGAAATGGAGACCCACTCCAGTATTCTTGCCTCTGGGAAATCCCAGGGACAGAGGAGCCTGGTGGGTTATAATCCATGGGGTCACAAGAGCCGTATGTGACTTAACAACTAAACCACCACCACCACCACCACTTACTGTAGTAAGTGGTACAAGGAACATAGTTGACAAGAGATGAAGTTGCCATTCATCTTTCGTCTTTATGGGATATTAGCCTAAGTTTGTTCTTTATTTTTCCCATTAGGGTATGCCAGCATTACCTTCATTAAGAAATACTATTATATGATTCACATTTGACATATGACAAAGAATTTATGGTTATTTCCCAATTCATAAATCACTACAGAAAATCACTTACAAGAGTAATGGGCATGATGAATATAACTGTTGAATTAATCAATTGACAAATTGCTAGAGAAAATGTTGAGAAGCATGAGATTTGGGCCAAGTGGAAGAGTTAGTGGAGAAAGGCAGCTCAGTGCAGGGGTCATGATGTGACCTCTGGAGTTAGGCAGCTCTGGCTCCATGCCTGGCTCTGCTTCTTGCTGCCCTGGACCATGTCCTTTCCACCCCTGAGCTTCAGTGTCTGCATTTGTAAAACAAGGTTGATAAGAAAGGCCAGTTTACAAAGTTGTTGGGTGTGTTAAGTGAGATTTTCCATTCAACTGCCATGTACTGTATATATGCTCAAAATAGGTATTTTTTAAAAAATAATCAGAAATTCTTTCTTTGAAATAGGAAACAGAATGAGAAGACAGTTCAAGTGGTAGAAGATTGAAAGAGGGAGGTTGACTTTAATTTGAAGTGGGAATGAACCCAATTTCTTACCCATAGAACTTATTTTTTATTTATTTATTTATTATTTTACTTTACAATTCTGTATTGGTTTTGCCATACATTGACATGAATCCACCACGGGATCTGAGATGTACCTTGGGTGGAGCCTGCCTCAGCCCCTGCCCTCATGTAGGAAGGGCAAGTGGTGGCTCTAATGAGAGATTGTGTGTATGAAGACTAAAACCAGATGTTCTGACGTCATACCCAGTCTCAGATACTTTTTAAAAAATGTAATTCACATACTATAAATTTACCATTTGACGTTTACTTTTCAATGATTTCTAGTATATTCACAAGGTTGTGCAACTAACACCTATATCTGATGGCAGAATATTTCATCAGCTGCAAAGGAAATCCTACCCCCATTAGCACTCACTCACCATTTTTTCCTCTCCTCTGTCCCTGACAGCCACTAATCTCCTTTCTGTCTCTCTGTTGTTTGTTGTTATTCAGTCGCTAAATTGTGTCTGATTCTTTGTGAACCTGTGGATTGCAGCACGCCGGCGTTCCCTCTCCATCACGACCTCCCCGAGTTTGCTCAGACTTGTGTCCATTGAGTCACTGATGCCATCCAACCATTGCATCCTCTGTCACCCCGTTCTCCTCTTGCCCTCAGGCGTTCCCAGCATTAGAGTCTTTTCCAATGAGTCAGCTCTTCGCATGAGGTGGCCAAAGGATTGGAGCTTCAGCTGCAGCATTAGTCCTTCTAATGAATATTCAGATTTGATTTCCTTTAGGATGGACTGGTTTGATCTCCTTGCTGTCCAAAGGACTCTCAAGAGTCTTCTCCAGCACCACAATTCAAAAGCATCAATTCTTCAGTGCTCAGCCTTCTGTCCCTGTAGACGTGCCTATTTTAAACATTTCAAGTATGATATATGGCTTTGTATCTGGCTTCTTTAACTTAGCTTGATATTTTCAAGGTTCATTTATGTTGTAGCATGTATCTTCATTACTTTTTGTAAGTCATAATTCTATTGTATGAATATACTACATTTTTATAGTGATATACCACAATTGGTTGTTTGCAGATTCTTGAAAGGAGTTAGGGCTGTGCAAATTGGAAATGTTTAAGGAGGAAATAAGGCAAAAGACCACCAAATTCCTTAAGTAATTCATCAGCAGCTGTAAAAGCTCTGAAGATACACATGCACTTAGCTTTCTCTATGGTTCAGACCTGAAAATGGTTGGAAATCAAGACGAGTGACTCCTTTGCCTTTCTTCATGCCATTCTAGGGAGATAGGTTACTATGGCATTGTTTTTACCCTGTCACTTTGGCCTCAGATTAAACCATGGGGTACACAAGCCAAACTGTTGCTGTTGTTGTTGTTGTTTAGTTGCTAAGTTGTGTCTGACTCTTTGTGACTTAATAGACTACAGCATGCTAGGCTTTCCTGTCCTTCACTATCTCCTGGAATTTGCTGAAATTCATGTCCATTGAATCAGTGATGCTATCTAACCATCTCATCCTCTGCCACCCCCTTCTCCTTTGTTCTCAATCTTTCCCGGCATCATGGTCTTTTCCAATGAATTGGCTTTTTGCATTAAGTGGCCAAAGTATTGGAGCTTCAGTTTCAGTATCAGTCCTTCCAGTGAATATTCAGGACTGATTTTCTTTAGGATTGACTAGTTTGATCTCCTTGCAATCTGTGGGATTCTCAATAGTCTTCTCCAGCACCACAATTTGAAAGCATCAGTTCTTTGGTGCTCAATCTTCTTTATGGTCCAGCTCTCACATCTGTACATGACTACTGAAAAAAAACCAACATATCTTTGGCTATATGGACCTTTGTCAGCAAAGTGATGTCTCTACTTTTTAATGTGCTCTCTAGGTTTGTTGTAGCTTTCCTTCCAAGGAGCAAGTGTCTTAATTTCATGGTTGCAGTCACCATCTGCAGTGATTTTGGAGCCCAAGAAAATAAAATCAGTCATTGCTTCCACTTTCCCCACTTCTATTTGCCATGAAGTGATGGGATCAGAGGCCATGATCTTAGCTTTTTTAATGTTGAGTTTCATGCCAGCTTTTCCATTCTCCTCTTTTACCGTCATCAAGAGGCTCTTTAGCTCCTTTTTACTTTCTGCCATTTGCATGGTATCATCTGTGTATCTGAGGTTGATATTTCTCCTGGCAATCTTGATTCCAGCTTGTACTTCATCCAGCCTGGCATTTCGCATGATGTACTCTGCATATAAGTTAAATAAGCAAGGTGACAATACAGCCTTGTGGTGCTCCTTTCCCAATTTTAAAGCCAAGCTGAGTCAATCAAATTTACTAGTATAGGAATTTAGAATTAAGACTCATCAATCACAGTCCAACTCTTCATGAGCTCAGTCAAGGCAGATATAAACTTTCGGGAGCTCTGAGCAGCTGTTTTCCATAGTGGCTCAGAGGAAGATCATGCAGAAATAGAAGGAGAGAGACGGAATGCTGCCTGAGGTGTCAGAGCTTTCCAAGCTCTTATTTTAGGCTTCCTTCCCATCAGGCTCAGATATTCTTGGGCTCTAACAAACAATTAAAAATAGCTAACGTCTATTAAACACTAGCTGTGTGCCAGATGTGTTGCAGGTATTAACTCTTTTGATCTGAACAAAAATCCTACTATAATTATTCTCATTTTGTTGATAGAAAAGCGAAGGTACAGAGACGGCAGGTAACCTGCCCAGGGTGACACATATGGAGTTGCAAAGCCATAATCTAAACCTGGCTCTGTAGCCACTCGTTAAACTCCACTTAACAGCCTGAGCCAGCTTGAATTGGTTTCTATTACAGCCAAAATAAACTTCACTTTTAAAAAGCCCTTCTCTGCTTAGCCCCATCTGTCCCTAACTCTTGTTTCTTCCCAGCCTCCTCCTATTCCTTTCCAGTCACCTACTCCCTCTACATTTACACATACATATCCATGCACAAATCATGGCAGCCCACACACTGTTCCAAAATCCTACTTTTGACCTTGTTTATAGTGCTTGGAATTCCTTCTGGCTCTGTCCACTGGGCAGACATCCTGCCATTTTTTAAGGCCTCTGTTCTGACTCACCTCCTCTACTGAGCCCATGTGACCCCTCCTCTCTGTTCCTCTGTGATCCCTGCCTTCAGAGACCTCTTTGCTCCTTCCTCAATCTCCACCCTCTGACCTTCACCAGATATCTCTAACAATCTGCTGAATTTACTTGTTTAAAAACTTTTGTATCTTTGAGGATGAGAGATGGTCTAGTCAGCTTCACTCTCATGGCACATAACCAGTGCTCAAAAAATATTTATTGAATGAATAACAAAAATCTTTGAATCTTTATTAGGTATTTTACTAGCATTGACATTAGTAAAATGCGTGTATTAATATGTGCAGAAATGGACAGGTATGGACAAGAGAGATAAAGTATTATTGTCTTTAAGTTTGAGGATATTTCCAAATCTACATATGTATTTATATCTCTACACATCTGTACAAACACTTGAGACTGTAGGAACAGATGTATAGTTTATTGTCAGAGATCCTGGAAAATTTATTATCTTGCCCATCACTTTGTTCCTTTCTCTCCTGGAGGTAGCAGACACGAGTGCCTTCAGATAGGAGAGTGATTGATTAAGGGCCTTCCGTAGAATCAAGAGAGTAGAAACGTTGTCAAGAGATCGTCCAGTTCATCTTCATATCACAGGGGCAAGTCAATGTAATGGAACATGTAATGATCATGTAATGATACATGTGTGTATCAATGTAATGGTACATGTAATGACCATACAATGTAATGAGACAATGTATTTCTTATTTTATTCCTTAGATCTTTCAGAAAATAATGACACAAAATGGTGACTCCAATTTTTTGGGAACATAGTTGAAGAGAATAGACTTCATTAAAGTCTAGTCAAGTGAGGTGATTAAAGGTTTGCTGGTATATATGTGTAACACTTTGCATAACTTCAAATGTTTTTAATATAATTTTTTATATAATTGAAAATGGTATGTATTTGTTTAAAAGTAGTTCTTTCCTTTAGGCAAAGAGCAAACAAATGACAAAAAACCAACCAAATAAAAAAACTAAAAAATCCCCACACTTGACCTATGATTCATCCATTTCATAGCTCTTTAATTATTTAACTTGTCTGTCTTCTCTGGATGCATATTCTAGATAGATAAATTCAGCCCTGGTAAGATATGTGCCCAGAAATCACTGTAGGTACTTTTAAAATGTATCCCTAAGGAAGAGTTCTTTTAAGCTCCGTTCTCTTCCTTATTCTTACTCAAATCCATGTGCTCAGGAACACAGTAAATTGGCTGCTCACAAATAAAAACATTGGTAAAGTCATATTTTTAGAGCAGATTCTAGTAAAAGTTGCCACTGTGCTGTATAAGTTATGAATTTTGAAATTGTTTTGTTATAATTTTGTCTGTTAGTGTTTAAAAATTATTGGCAAAGAGACTCCTCTGTCTTGGCAAATATAACCTTATTTCTCTCATTAAAGAAAATATTTGCCCCAAAGACTGAACGCCAAACAACAAGGACAGAGCAGTAGGTCATTATGTGGGGGTGCTTTCTCATGCCTAAGTTTTTAACAATAATTCTGGAAGATAAATGAGGTCTTACTGCTCTGTAAAATTGTTTCTTTAAATGAGGTCTTACTGCTCACTGGATAAAAGCAGAATCAGAAATACTTTTCTCTCTTTTTCTTAAATAATTTTTAAAGCCACTTTGTAATAGTATGTCTTTGCTAATAAGAGAAAACTGTTTTTCTTTGAGAGTGAGGCTTTTCACAGCCTGTCAGTCTGTCCACTTTAACCAGAGACAAGATCAAGTACATGCTTAAGGGAATAAACTTCAGAACAGCTGGTCTAGTGGTTATTTAGCTTCTAGTGTAGTTTCCTCTTCAGGTTTTCCAGTCCTTTTTTAAGGTATCCAAGTAATGATAAATGAGGTTATGTTTCACGTTCACAGTAGTTGATTTTTAAATACTCTTGGATAAGGTTGACCTTTTCCTAGCAGCTAAATTTAGGAATAATTCAAAATAACTTTATAATATTACTACTTCCTGAAAATCATTCTGATGACTATCTTTGAAGTATTTTTAAAAAGTGAAAGTAAATTCTTGGCATTGCTTGGGAAATGGTTCTGAATATAACATGTGAATTTGAAAATAGGTGTAGGAGTCCAATAAAGGCATTTCACAAAATGCCAGTCCTGTTTTCACTCTTGTCTTCTGTTCTGTGGTTTATATTCAACCCTCTGATGCTGAGTTTTGCATGTGGCTTAATAGATGTGTAGGCTGCTCTCTGAAGCAAGCATACAACTAAATTACTGTTTTCAGGACTCTGAATGTCTGAATGGAAAGATACTTGATGGTGTGGGAGTTGCCAGTTTTGAAAAACAGAATAGCAAAAATTGTTAATATTTTGGTAAAAGTCCAGAGTGAGCTCCCCTCCTGCTCTTCTTTCTATGTGTTTTCATACATCAGAACCATGTTGTTGTTATTATCTAGTTAATTATGTTATTTCTGGTTCTCTTTCAGGAAGTTCCTCTCCTGGTGAACTCTAGTAAATAGCAAGTTAAAAGTAAAATAAATGGTGCTATCAGACATCAGGCTCTGGAAAGATGTTTTGTTTATCCTTAATTATTCTTTGTTTAAAATAATCATTTGCATTAGGAGAAGATTCTTTTTACCCTGACATTTAACCTCAAATGATCCAACAGCATTTCTAACAATAATAATAAAAATGGAGAGAAATCTGTTATTAATAAAAGAATTCAATTGGGATTTGGCTTTCTGCTTCTACAAAATGGGACAAATGACCAGCTCTAGACCAATGATGAGGTTGGTGAAGTCTATCCTTAAGCCCCTAGCCGTCCTCTTCCTTTTCTCTCTTTCTTGCTGCAGTTTCAACAAGAAGATGGTATCATCCACATCTTAGAATGAATTTTAAAATGTTGTGTTGATAACAGCTTTTCCCACACTGTTTCTTGTGAACATCTAGTTTCTCCTTGTATACTAATAAGTCTCACATGGAAAAAGAGTAAAAAAATCTTGGTTAAAGAAAGGTAAACAGTGCTTCTTAGAATCTTTAATATGCTTTTTGTTTGTTTTTATTTTTTGAGCTATAATTCAGAGAACATAAAACTTTCCATTTAAGAGTGTACAGTTCAGTGATTCTTAGTATATTCACTATGTTCTGCAACCATCACCACTAATTTGAAAATATTTCCATCACCCCAGAAAGAACCTTATATCTTAAATTAACAGTCAGTCCCAAATCACGCCTCCTCCAATCCCATGGCAACCACTAAATTTCTGTCTGTATAGCTATTCTGGACATTTTATATAAATTAAATAATGGTATGTGACCTTTTGTGACTAGGTCCTTTTACTTATGGCTTCAAGTTCATCCATATTGAAGTATATTAAAAAAATTAAGTGCTTCATGCTTATGTATGGCTAAATAATAGTCCATTGTATGGATATTCAATATCTTATTTATCCACTTATTTGTTGACATTTATTTACAAAACAGAAATAGACTCACAGATATAGAAAACAAACTTATGGTTACCAAAGGGAACCCAGCAGATAAGCACATTGGTAGAAGCACAAAAATGAAACACAGAAGCAATAGTATCCATGCCCCCATGTGCAAAGCTGATGTGACCAAATCAATTGGTGAAAGAAATGTTATCAGTCATGTTTACATGGTTTTATAATATGTGTAGGTACTCATCTAATGAGTTGATATTATTTTAGAAAGTATAGAAATTTGAAGTAATCTCAATCTACTTTTAACATTTTATTTTATGAAAATTTTCACATATACATCAAAGTTGAAAGAATTTTACGGTGAGTACCTACCACCTTGGTAAAGTTATATACAGTAGCAGCAGTGTTAGTTGCTCAGTCATGTCCAACTCCTTGGGACCCCATGAACTCTAGCGCGCCAGGCTCCTCTGTCCATGGGATTCTCCAGGCAAGAATACTGGAGTGGATTGCCATTCCCTTCTCCAGAGGATCTTCCTGACCCAGGGATCTAACCCAGGTCTCCTGCATTGTAGGCAGATTCTTTACCATCTGAGCTACAGGGAAGATCTAAGTCCATGGGATTTTCCAGGCAAGAGTACTGGAGTGGGTTGCCATTTCCTTCTCCAGGGGATCTTCCTGATCCAGGCATTGAACCCGGGTCTCCCACTTTGTAGGTAGACACTTTACCATCTGAGCCACCAGGGAAGTCCAAGTTTGTATACAGTGTAATGCATAAATCTCAAGGATACATGGAAAGAGAGTTGATAAATCTACACATCTTTGTAACGCAGACCCTTATCAAAATACAGACCTTAATCCCAAAAAGTTCCCTTTCCTTCACTAACTTTTACTCCCACTGCTGGTGCTGCTGCCAAGCTGCTTCAGTTGTGTCCGACTCTGTGCGACCCCATAGACAGCAGCCCACCAGGCTCCCCCGTCCCTGGGATTCTCCAGGCAAGAACACTGGAGTGGGTTGCCATTGCCTTCTCCAATGCATTGAAGTGAAGTTTCTCAGTCGTGTCTGACTCCTAGCAACCCCATGGACTGCAGCCTACTAGGCTTCTCCATCCATGGGATTTTCCAGGCAAGAGTACTGGAGTTGGTTGCCATTGCCTTACTCCCACTACCCAGAGGCAATTATGTTTATTTTATTCCACCAGAGATACATTTTTCATGTTCTTGAACTGTTGTAAATGCTCTCATTCAGTATATACTCTTCTGTATAAGGCTTCTCTCACTAGACACAACATTTGTGAGAACTATCCTTGTTGTATCCATCAGTAGCTTGCTCTTTCTTATTACCAACTAGCATTCTTTTGCTTTTCTATTTTTTTATTGTATGATTATTGTGCATACAGCTATATGTTGTTGTGCACATAGCTGCATATAAACATACCTGTGTAAGTCTTTTTGTGAATATATGCTTTTATTTTTATTGAATACTTAGTAGTGTATGGTTTTCATTTCGTAAGAAGCTGCCAGATCTTTTCCAGAGTGGTTATACCTTTTTACACTCTTACCAAATTAGTAATAGAGTTGCAGTTGCTTTGCATCTTCACCTATATTAAACATCGTTACTGTTTTTAATTTTAGCCATTTTGGTGCCGGTGTTGTGGTGTCATGTTGTAGTTTTAATTTGCATTTCCTAGCTGACTACTGATGTTGACCACTTTCTCATGTGCTCATTGGCCACTTTTGTCAAGTTCAAATCTTATGCTCATTCTTTTAAAAATTGAGGCTTTTTTTTTTTAATCTTTGAGTTATAGGAGTTTTAATACATCCTGGGTACCAGTCCTTTATCAGAGATATGTTTTGTAAAAGTATTTTCCCATTTGTGGCTTGCCTGTTATCTTCTCAGTGGTATCTGTGCCTCATCTAGGGATCTGTTGCCTGCCTTAATGCAAATCTGAGTTTTTAAAATGTGTGTTCCAGGTGATGGAGCCTAAAAAGTACATATTTTTCAATCATCATAACATTTGGGTGACTAGAGAGCAGATACCAGAATGCATATGGAATCTGTCTAAAAGTTTCTCTTTGAGTATTGCCTGCTTGTATTTAAAAAGAAATCAGGAAACTCCATTATGTGACATCATTTTTATACTTAAAACTTTTCCATTCACATGTGTAAGGTTCTGATTTTAATGTGCCACTTTAAACAACTGAAATTGCTTCAGACTACTGGATTACACTGTGATAAGACAAATGGGCTTTAGGACACTCCCTTCACACTAGAGACACATGCCAGAAACCAAACAGATGGTAAATTAGGCAGAAATGACCCTCGGCATTCTCATTAGAGCAGTTGGGAAAATTTTAATGGGCCCCCATTTGCCTGGTCCGGTATCTAATACCCTTTGAACTGCCACTTTTTTTCTTGTTACAAGTCAACAACCACCATGTATATTTTAATAGGGATTATCAAACACAATTTGCCCAGAAGAAGTACAGCCCTCTAATGCTAATTAGCCAAGTTTAAATAATCACTGAGTTCTGGGATAATTGGAAAGAAACACTGTTTTTCTTGCCAGTGCATAATTACCAATTAACAGGAAGATGAAATATCTGTGTGGCAGTCATATATAGAAGAATCTGTTAAGAGTTAATTAATTGATGAGTTGGTGCCAAGTCAAGGTTGGTCAAGAAAGTTTATAGATGAACTTCTTTTGTTAAATAAATAAATAAATATACACAATATGTAAAGATTACATTGTTGAACCAGAGCAGAACATGGGTGGAGTTAAGACTGTGACTTTGGCTTAGTGTAACACTGCTTAAAGGCAGACGGTCATTACATTAAAGAATTAGTGTCGTTGACTCTTAATATTAAAAATACCAACTGCTGGTTGCTATTCTACTGCTAACATATAAGATTTGAAGCTTTATTAATATGCTTTTCTCTTGACCCTAATAATTGCATGGGCTTTCTCTCTCTTTAAATATTCTCATGAAATTGGGCCACAGACTCCTCTGTGTTTTTCAGCATTTTAATGTTAGGACTTGAGTGAACGAAATGGATAGTTGGGAGATTTCACCTAGAAGAAAATAAAAGCTTGACTCCCAGTTTTCTTTGTTTCTGTTAACGTAGAAGTTACCATTGTGTTGCTCTTCAAAACAAACAAAAAAACAACAACACAAAAGATTAAACCCTTTTGTAAAAGTAAATATTTTTATTAAATAATAGCATGCTTTTAAATTTTAAATTTGTTCATTTAAACAAGTCAGTGGGTAGTGTCAAGTATTTAATACTCACCACTTTAGATTTAAATGTTTTAAAATTCCATTTGTTTAGGGAGTCTTTTAATCACTGGTAAAAAATAAAAATTCAATTATTTATGAATGCATACATTTTATTAATTTTTTTTCAAAATCTACTGCAGCGAAGAGTGTACTGTATGTAGAAATATTTTAGAACTAGAAGTTTTGTAAATAATAAAGTGTTGAATTGTTCAAAAGCTGATAGAACACTTCGGAAAACTATAGTTTCATAAATGATGGTGGAAATTAAGAATATTTTTGCTCGTTTCTTTTGAAATAAAATAGAAATGAATAAAGAAAAGTTTGTAATAGGAACATTTTAAACCTTAACCCACTTAACATTTAACATTGAAAATTCTGAAAATTGTTATTGAAATAGGAATTCTAATGTTTTGGTTTATTCTCATATATTTAGGACTTAGTCATACCTAAAAGTAGTCTGTCTTCAAATAATAAAAGAATAAGTGACTGTTTTACTGCTCTTGATTTGTCTTCTCTTCTGATGATGGGGAATCAGTTAACCAATTTGCTTATCATTTATACATGTTCCTATAATTTAATTATCTTCAGCCTTGGGATATGTAATATTCTTTAGTTAATATTTCAATGCATCATAACAAAGATACTTACTGTTTCATGATTTTTGCTTGTTTGTTGAGTATATATTTGTGTGCCCTTGGTTGCAAAGTAAAAGGTAGATTCTGTGCTGGGTTGTAGTATTATAGAAGTTTGAAAAGGGTCCCTCTAACACTTTACAGGGTCCCTCTAACACTGTTTGCTTAAGTCTGTGTGCATTTGTGTTCAGATATTTTATATACATTACGGAATTTCTAGATAGTGCTACTGGTAAAGAACTCATCTGCGAATGCAGGAGACATTAGAGACCTGGGTTCCGTGGCTGGGTGTGGAAGATCTCTGGAGGAGGAAATGGCTACCCAATCCAGTATTCTTGCCTGGAGAATCCCATGGACAGAGAAGGCTGGCGGGCTACAGTCCACCAGGTAGCAAAGAGTTGGACATAACTGAAGTGACTCAGAATGCATTACACATTTATATACATGAGATCTTTGGCATATAAGATTTAGCATTTGTAGTTTTGATGGCTCGTAAGCCCCCTCAGAGGACAAGACCATGTAATAATATGTTATTTATCTAAGGCACAAATTTGAATGATACATGTTTCAAGAGTTGTTGAGGAGCCCCTCGGTATCCATATTTCAATGAATTATTATGTTTCTCTGATTGTTCTCATTCATTATGGCAGTGATAACTTTTATTCCTTTGTGAAAATTTCTCTACAAAGGAGGTCAACCATTCGAGCTAGAGATGAACATGAGGAGAAAGAGAAGAGTCTCAGCTTGAGTGCTCACATTCCAGGGTCCAATTTTATGGCCCCTACTTGAGCCCTCTGCATCCTGTAAGGAATATCTGGGGGAGTCTGGCTCATCTCTAGCTGTGTGCTGGCATCCTTATATTCCATCCTCCACGGAGTGCCCTGTGAATGCAGCTTGGGGAGCAGGAAGGGAAACCTTCATTTCTTTCTTTTCTCCCTATGCGTTGTCTCTATCTCCTCTGCCTGTGCAACTGGGCTGTGCAGAGAGATCCTTCTGGTCTCCCTTTAAGGCTCTTTCTGCACTGTCAGACTCAGAAACCTGCCCCAGAGTTACTCTTCTCTTTTTGGAAACTCCCATATTCGACTCAGAACTAAAGATCCTTTTGGCTAAGACATCATATTTCCTGTTATACATCTACCATATAGATTAATGATTGATTACAGGTATATTCTGAGCTATATTATTTCCTGTAGGCATAGAGGAATTTTCTAAATTGATCTTAGTTTCCAAATGATAGTATAAGTCTGTATTTAAAATAAAGGCAGTATTATGCTGGCAAAACCTAGTGATTTTCATTTTAAACTAGACACTAATTTTTATGCTAGGGAATAAAAAAAAATAAGCAAAATATATTGTAGTCTTGAAGGGATGCACTGGCTTTTGAACTGAAGTCATTATTTAGAAAAACAGGGTATGCAATTGGACCTAAACTTTAAAAAAATTGTTTGGTCCAAGAAATTTTAAATTAAAAAAATTAGATCTTAAATTATCTTCTGAATAATTGAAACACTTACTACTACAGTTATTTCTGTACTCTTTTCCAGTAGCATATTGAGCACCTACTGACCTGGGGAGTTCATCTTTCAGTGTCATACCTTTTTGCCTTTTCATACTGTTCGTGGGGTTCTCAAGGCAAGAATACTGAAGTGGTTTGCCATTCCCTTCTCCAGTGGACCATGTTTTGTCAGAACTCTATGCCATGACCATCCGTCTTGGGTGGCCCTACATGGCATGGCTCATAGTTTCATTGAGCTAGACAAGGCTGTGGTCCATGGGATCAGTTTGGTTAGTTTTCTGTGACTGTGGAGAAATAACTCCAGAAAGAATGAAGAGATGGAGTCAAAGCAAAAACAGCACCCAGTTTTGGATGTGGCAGGTGATGGAAGTAAAGTCCAATGCTGTAGACAACAGTATTGCATAGGAACCTGGAATGCTAGGTCCATGAATCAAGGCTAATTGGAAGTGGTCAAACAGGACATGGCAAGAATGAACATTGACATTTTAGGAATCAGCAAACTAAAATGGACTGAAATGGGTGAATTTAACTCAGATGACCATTTTATCTACTACTGTGGGCAAGAATCCCCTAGACGAAATGGAGTAGCCATTCATAGTCAACAAAAGAGTCCAAAATATAGTACCTGGATGCAGTCTCAAAAACGACAGAATGATCTCTGTTCGTTTCCAAGGCACATTCAATATAAAAATAATCCAAGTCTATGCCCCGACCAGTAATGCTGAAGAGGCTGAAGTTGAATGGTTCTATGAAGACCTATAAGACCTTCTAGAATTAACACCCCAAAAAGATGTCCTCTTCATTATACAGGACTGGAATGCAAAAGTAGGAAGTCAAGAGCTACCTGGAGTAACAGGCAAATTTGGCCTTGGGGTACAAAATGAAGCAGGGCAAAGGCTAATAGAGTTTTGCCAAGAGAACGTACTGGTCATAGCAAACGCCCTCTTCCAACAACATAAGAGAAGACTCTAC
This sequence comes from Oryx dammah, assembly GCF_014754425.2. Taxonomy (NCBI): domain Eukaryota; kingdom Metazoa; phylum Chordata; class Mammalia; order Artiodactyla; family Bovidae; genus Oryx; species Oryx dammah. The sequence goes on along the minus strand of NW_024070202.1, from coordinate 45,583,551 downwards.
ACATGGACATACCAGCTGGTCAATAGCAAAATCAGATTGATTATATTCTCTGCAGCCAAAGAAGAAGCTCTATACAGTCAGCAAAAACAAGACCAGGAGCTGACTGTGGCTCAGATCATGAATTCCTTATTGCCAAATTCATACTTAAAGAAAGTAAGGAAAACCACTAGACCATTCAGGTATGACCTAAATCGAATCCCTTATGATTATACAGTGGAAGTGAGAAATAGATTCAAGGGTAGACAAATAAACAGAGTGCAAGTAGAACTATAGGCGGAGGTTCGTGACATTGTACAGGAAGCAGTGATCAAGACCATCCCCAAGAAAAAGAAATGCCAGAAGGCAAAATGGTTGTTAGAGGAGGCCTTACAAATAGTTGAGAAAAGAAGAGAAGCAAAAGGCAAAGGAGAAAAGGAAAGATATACCCACTTGAATGCAGAGTTCCAAAGAATAGCAAGGAGAGATAAGAAAGCCTTCCTCAGTGATCAATGCAAAGAAATAGAGGAAAACGATAGAATGGGAAAGACTAGAGATCTCTTCAAGAAAATTAGAGATACCAAGGGAACATTTCATGCAAAGATAGGCTCAATAAAGGACAGAAATGGTATGGACCTAACAGAAGCAGACGATATTAAGAAGAGGTGGCAATAATACACAAAAGGACTATACAAAAATCTTCAAGACAGACATCCTGAAATGCGAAGTCAAGTGGACCTTAGGAAGCATCACTACAAACAAAGCTAGTGGAAGTGATGGAGTTCCAGTTGAGCTATTTCAAATCCCAAAAGATGGTGCTATAAAAATGCTACACTTAATATGCCAGCAAATGTGGAAAACTCAGCAGTGGCCACAGGACTGGAAAAGGTCAGTTTTCATTCCAACCCAAAGAAAGGCAATGCTAAAGAATACCCAAACTACCATACAGTTGTACTCATCTCACACACTAGTAAAGTAATGCTCAAACTTCTCCAAGCCAGGCTTCAGCAATACGTGAACCATGAACTTCCAGATGTTCAAGCTGGATTTAGAAAAGGCAGAGGAACGGGAGATCAAATTGCCAACATCTGTTGGATCATCGAAAAGGCAAGAGAGTTCCAGAAAAACATCTACTTTTGCTTTCTTGACTATGCCAAAGCCTTTGACTGTGTGGATCACAACAAATCGTGGAAAATTCTGAACGAGATGAGAATACCAGACCACTTGACCTGCCTCCTGAGAAATCTGTATGCAGGTCAGGAAGCAACAGTTAGAACTGGACATGGAACAACAGACTGGTTCCAAAGATGGGAAAGGAGTACATCAAGACTGAATATTGTCACCCTGCTTATTTAACTTATATGCAGAGTACATGAGAAATGCTGAACTGGATGAAGCGCAAGCTGGAATCAAGATTGCTGGGAGAAATATCAATAACCTCAGATATGCAGATGACACGACTGTTATGGCAGAAAGTGAAGAAGAACTAAAGAGCCTCTTGATGAAAGTGAAAGAGGAGAGTGAAAAAGTTGGCTTAAAACTCAACATTTAGAATACATTTGAATCAGTTCTAATGAGGTGGATGAAACTAGAGCCTATTATATAGAGTGAAGTAAGTCAGAAAGAAAAACACCAATACAGTATACTAACGCATATATATGGAATTTAGAAAGATGCCCATGATAACCCTATATGTGAGACAGCAAGGAGACACAGATGTATAGAACAGTCTTTTGGACTCTGTGGGAGAAGGTGAGGGTGGGATGACTTGAGAGAATAGTATTGAAACATGTGTATTATCATATGTGAAACAGATTGCCAGTCCAGATTTGATGCATGAGACAGGGTGCTTAGAGCTGGTGCACTGGCATGAACCAGAGGGATGGGATGGGGAGGGAAGTGGCTGGAGGGTTCAGGATGGGGAATGCATGTACACCCATGGCTGATTCATGTCAATGTATGGCAAAAACCACTGTAATATTGTAAAGTAAACCTCAACATTCAGAAAACTAAGATCATGGCATCTGGTCCCATCACTTCATGGCAAATAGATGGGGAAACAGTGAGAGACTTTATTTTCTTGGGCTCCAAAGTCATTGCAGGTGGTGACTGCAGCCGTAAAATTAGAAGACGCTTGCTCCTTGGAAGAAAAGTTTTGACTAACCTAGACAGCATATTAAAAAGAAGAGACATTACTTTACAGCAAAGGTCCGTCTAGTCAAAGCTATGGTTTTCCTAGTACTCATGTATGGATGTGAGAGTTGGACTATAAAGAAAGCTGAGTGCCAAAGAATTGATGCTTTTGAACCGTGGTGTTGGAGAGGATTCTTGAGAGTCCCTTGGACTACAAGGAGATCTAGTCTGTCAATCCTAAATGAAATCAGTCCTGAATACCCATTGGAAGGACTGATGCTGAAGCTGAAGCTCCAAAACTTTGGCCCCCTGATGCGAAGAACCGAGTCATTGGAAAAGACCCTGATGCTGGGAAAGATTGAAGGCAGGAGGAGAAGGGAACGACAGAGGATGAGATGGTTGGATGGCATTACCGACTCAACAAACATGAGTTTGAGTAAACTCCAGGGGTTGATGATGGACAGGGAAGCCTGGCGTGCTGCAATCCATGGGGTCACAAAGAGCTGGACACGACTGAGTGACTGAACTGAACTACTACAGTTTTATGTATGAAAAAGGGCCATGTCAGAGATAGATATGTTGACACACACACCCCCACCCCCCCAACCCTGAGTTTCTGCATGAGCTAGATTCCTTGGAAATAAGACAAGATGCCTAGACAGAGAGGAGCAACAGTGGAGGGAGAGCAAGAGATTTAACAACTGATGGAAGGAGCACACCAGGCTTAAGACAGGGATGATGACTTTTATTGGTACTCCTTACTTTTCCTTTTATTTTCTTTTTCCCTGTCCCACTTCTTTTTCCTTTTCTTTCTTCTTTTTTTTAAATTCCTCTTTTTAGTCCCTCTTGAGTGCTTTTATTTTCTCTCCCTCTGAATCCAGGTGGCTTCTCACTAATTTACTTTTTTAAATTGGCATAACATTATATTTTTTGTAGATGTACACCATAATGACTTGATACTATATAAATGGTCACCCCCGATAAGCTTAGTTAACATTTATCCCCATACCTTGTTATACAATTTTTTTTCTTGTGATAAGGACTTCTAAGATTACTTTCTTAGCAACTTCTGAATATGCAATATAGTATTATTAACTCTAGCTACCATGCTCTAACTTACACCCCACAACTCATTTACTTTATAACTGGAACTTTTTACTTTTTGAACCCCTTCACCCATTTTGCCCCATTAAAAAAAAAATAGCCAATAATCTTTATGTTGCACTCCCCACCCCTCATCCCTCTCTAAAAAGCACTAATGGATAGATTTGTGCATGTGAAAATATAGTTAAGAAGTATTTAGGATGATCTCAAATTAATAGGGAAAAAACCCCTTATCTCAACATAGCTTCTTTGTTTCTCTGTATGGACAGAAAAAATTTGGCTTGTAAAACAAGGAGGGCTATGAAATACTCCACTCTTGAAAAGTTGACTACATTTCCACTGATCTGCAATTTAACATTAATGGCAAAAAAACATTTCTGTAACTCCACTGCCCTACCTCTGGCAAGCACCAATCAATTTTCTGTATCTGTGAGCTTGGTTTATTTGTTTGTTAAATTTCATATGTAAAAGAGATCATACAGTATTCATTTTTCTCTGTCTGACTTATTTCACTTAGTATATAATGCCCTCAGGGTCCTTCCATATTGCTACAAATGGCAAGGTTTCATTCTGTTTTTATGGATGAACAACATATAAATATTTTTATGGCTGAATAATATATATATGTGTGGGTGTGTATGTCTGTTATACATCACATCTTCTGTATTCATTCCTTGATGGACACGTAGGTTATTGCCATATTTTGGCTATTATGAATAATGCTGTAATGAACATAGGATTGCATCTATCTTTTCAAGTTAATGTTTTCATTTTCTTTAGATAAATATCCAGAAGTGGAATTTCCAGATCATATTTTGGCTTTATTCTTAATTTTTTGAGCAACCTCTACACTTTTCCATAGTGGCTGTCCCAATTTACATTTCCACCAACAGTGTACAAAGGTTCCCTTTCTTGCACATCCTCATCATTACTTGTTATTTCTTGTCTTTTTGGCAATAGCCGTTAGAGAAAAGTGTGAGGTAATATATCACTGTGATTTTGATTTGCATTTCCCTGATGATTAGTGATGAGGAGCATCTTTTCACCTATCTGTTGACCATCTTTGGGCCATCCTTGGAAATTGTCCTCTGCTCATTTTTAAATCAGATTGAGTGTTTTTGCTATTGAATTATACAAATTCTTCATATATTTTTTATACTAACTCCTTATCACATTTGCAAATATTTTCTCCTTTTCACTTTGTTGAAGGTTTCCTTTTAGACCCTTTTCAGTGCTCTTACTTATTTTTTCTGATTTTGCTTCTAAGTGGTTGCTCATTTATTTCAATTCTCTACTCCGTTTTATCCTTCCTTTAATCTTGTATTTCTCTTCTCTTCTCCCTGCCTCCACTTTTCTTCCTTTCTTCAGTGTATCTTTTCTGCTGCCATGAACTCACTTTCTACTCTTGTCCCCTCATCCTTTCCCTCATTATGTAAGCATCATCTACTCCTTTGGTATATCCAGAGGAATAGTATTTAGGTTTCTGGCATTCTCTTCGTAATCAAGCAGAGCATGCCCTATATTTACAGCTTGTCAGGTGCAGAGCAGACTTATGAAGATATACCAAGAGGAAGGCAGAGAAATGGCAGCCCTAAGTGAAAGGTTTAAATTGTGAGACCTTGTCAGGTGATTGGTCATAATGTTGGGGAAAACAGTATATTTTAAATTACATTTTATTTTTTATTTTTTTTTACTTTAAAATATTGTATTGGTTTTGCCATATTTTAAATTACATTTTAAAGTGCAAATATAGGGCTTCCCTCATGGCTTAGTGGTAAAGAATCTGCCTGCCAATGTAGAAGCCATGGATTCAATCTTTGATCCGGGAAGCTCCCACATAATGCAGTGCAGCTAAGCCTGTGCACCACAACTAATGAACCTGTGCTCTAGAGCCTGGGAGCAGCAACTGCTGAGCCCACATGCCGAAACTATCAAAGCCCACCTGTTCTAAAGCCTGTGTTCCACAACAAGAGAAGTAACTGCAATAAGCCCATGCACTGCAACTAGAGAAAAGCCTATGCAGCAATGAAGACCCAGCACAGCCAGAAATAAAAAAAAAGTATTAAAAAGTTAAACAAGTATAATATGAAAGCATATTGTAAAGTATATTTAAAATTATTGTATAAGGTTTTATACTCCTTGTTCATAATTTTTCTTTCACATGTTTGAGATATCTTACGAATTCCAAGGGCTTCCCTGGTGGCTCAGATGGTAAAGCGTCTGCCTGCAATGTGGGAGACCCAGGCTCAATTCCCGGGTCGGGAAAATCCCCTGGAGAAGGAAATGGCAATCCACTCCAGCACTCTTGCTTGGAAAATCCCATGGATGGAAGAGCCTGATAGTCTTCAGTCCATGGGGTCGCAAAGAGTTGGACACGACTGAGTGACTTCACTCACTCAGTCACTCATGAATTCCAAAGTACAAAATACCACCAGTATATTCACTTTAGTTCAGTTCACTCACTCAGTTGTGTCCGACTCTTTGCGACCCCGTGAATCACAGCACGCCAGGCCTCCCTGTCCATCAGCAACTCCCAGACTTCACTCAAATTCATGTCCATCTAGCCATCTCATCCTCTGTCATCCCCTTCTCCTCCTGCCCCCAATCCCTCCCAGCATCAGGGTCTTTTCGAATGAGTCAACTCTTTGCATGAGGTGGCCAAAGTATTGGGAGTTTCAGCTTTAGCATCAGTCCTTCCAAAGAACACCCAGGACTGATCTCCTTCAGGATGGACTGGTTGGATCTCCTTGCAGTCCAAGGGACTCTCAAGAGTCTTCTCCAACACCACAGTTCAAAAGCATCAATACTTCGGGGCTCAGCTTTCTTCACAGTCCAACTCTCACATCCATCCATGACCACTGGAAAATCCATCGCCTTGACTAGATGGACCTTTGTTGGCAAAGTAATATCTCTGCTTTTCAATATACTGTCTAGGTTGGTCATAACTTTCCTTCCAAGGAGTAAGCGTCTTTTAATTTCATGGCTGCAGTCACCATCTGCAGTGATGTGGGAGCCCCCCAAAATAAAGTCTGACACTGTTTCCACTGTTTCACCATCTATTTCCCATGAAGTGATGGGGCCAGATGCCATGGTCTTCGTTTTCTGAATGTTGAGCTTTAAGCCAACTTTTTCACTCTCCTCTTTCACTTTCATCAAGAGGCTTTTGAGTTCCTCTTCACTTTCTGCCATAAGGGTGGTGTCATCTGCATATCTGAGATTATTGATATTTCTCCCAGCAGTCTTGATTCCAGCCCAGCATTTCTCATGATGTACTCTGCATATAAGTTAAATAAGCAGGGTAACAATATTCAGCCTTGATGTACTCCTTTTCCTATTTGGAACCAGTCTGTTGTTCCATGTCCAGTTCTAACTGTTGTTTCCTGACCTGCATATAGGTTTCTCAAGAGGCAGGTCAGGTGGTCTGGTATTCCCACCTCTTTCAGAATTTTCCACAGATTATTGTGATGCACACAATCAAAGGCTTTGGTATAGTCAATAAAGCAGAAATAGATGTTTTTCTGGAACTCTCTCACTTTTTCAATGATCCAGCGGATGTTGGCAATTTGATCTCTGGTTCCTCTGCCTTTTCTAAAACCAGCTTGAACATCTGGAAGTTCACAGTTCACGTATTGCTGAAGCCTGGCTTGGAGAAGTTTGAGCATTACTTCACTAGCGTGTGAGATGAGTGCAATTGTGTGGTAGTTTGGGTATTCTTTGGCATTGCCTTTCTTCAGAATTGGAATGAAAACTGACCTTTTCCAGTCCTGTGGCCACTGCTGAGTTTTCCAAATTTGCTGGCATATTGAGTGCAGCACTTTCACAGCATTGTCTTTCAGGATTTGAAATAGCTCAACTGGAATTCCATCACCTCCACTAGCTTTGTTCATAGTGATGCTTTCTAAGGCCCACTTGACTTCACATTCCAGGATGTCTGGCTCTAGGTGAGTGATCACACCATCATGATTATCTTGGTTGTGAAGCTATTTTTGTACAGTTCATCTGTGTATTCTTGCCACAGCTTCTTAATATCTTCTGCTTCTGTTAGGTCCAGACCATTTCTGTCCTTTATCGAGCCCATCTTTGCATGAAATGTTCCCTTGGCATCTCTAATTTTTTTGAAGAGATCTCTAGTCTTTCCCATTCTGTTGTTTTCCTCTATTTCTTTGCATTGATCCCCGAGGAAGGCTTTCTTATCTCTCCTTGCTATTCTTTGGAACTCTGCATTCAGATGCTTATATCTTTCCTTTTCTCCTTTGCTTTTTACTTCTCTTCTTTTCACAGCTATTTGTAAGGCCTCCCCAGACAGCCATTTTGCTTTTTTACCTTTCTTTTCCATGGGGATGATCTTGATCCCTGTCTCCTGTACAATGTCACGAAGCTCTGTCCATAGTTCATCAGGCACTCTGTCTATCAGATCTAGGACCAGTATATTAGTCCTCTATAATTTTTGAAGACTTCAAAGCAAACCTAAGCAGAGTTTGTTGCGATCATGTAAAAAGGAGTTACCCAAATTCCCTAATACACATCTGGAAAATGAATCTTCACATGGCTGTGGTGAGGACTGTTTGTAATTATAGGGTAAAACTACTGAGCGTATAACATGAGCTCTCAAAGATTGTTTTCCCATCCCTGCTTTGATCCTTTAAATTTGCTAATGAGCCTGTAGATATTGTCATATATTCCTGCATAATTTTAGTGGCTTAGATCTAGAGACTTTTCCCCCTCACTTGTGTATCTATCCATGATGGTTATTTCTGGTCAGTATGGAGGGTTTGCTTCACATACTCATTCAAATCTGAATAACTGACAGAGGCTCTGTGATCTTCATAAGACTTCTAAGGTCACCTTGGGCATCAATTTCCAGCTGATAGAAGAGAGAAAGGAGAGGAAAGAAAGTACAATTACTTAACTGCCTTAGCCCAGCAATGGTACATCATTTCTATTCACATTCCCTCAGTGAAAAGTAGTCATATGGCTTCACCTAGATGTAAGGGGTTTGGGAGGAGGTGTGCTGGAAAATGTAGTTTTACATGGAGCATCTGCTTCTCAGCAACAATTCTGTTCTGTGTCAGGGAAGCATGACTCTTGGTGGACAGTGTGCTGCCTCTCACCCTTTGCCCCAGCACACTCTATTCTTCTCTTCTCTCTTTCACTCTGCTCCCTGAGTTGAAGCAAGGGAAGCTAGGGTGCTGACAAGAGAGTGTCCATGGTGCAAATACCATGATGCACAGTGGGTCTAAATTTTTGGAAAAGGAACTGAGACCAGGAGGATCCTAAACATGGTGATTAGCAAGAAAAAGAAAGGAATTGGAAGGCTCATTGAGGTTATAAATGCAGTAGGTATTTGTTGAATAAATGACTAATGAATGAGCAGTGAGGTAGGGGTAAAGTGGCAATAACTAGAAGAAAAGGAGCATTTGGTCAGAGTTGACATGTGAAGAGCTAGTATTTCACAAGTAGAATAATTCTGGGTGAGAAAAATGTCCATTGTGTCCATTGAAATATTGCTGACATGGAGAGAAGAAGATAAATGGCATTGAGTTTGTTTTAGAGCTGGGAGGAAAGGCTATAAGAGGAGCCATCGATGTGTTACAGCAGGAGTTGTTCTAGAGAGAAGACTGCTGACTGAGCCTGATGCAAAGTCACTGGGAGCACATTGGAAATAAGCCTCCTGCCTCACCAGTAACATTAATTACCACATGTAGTATAATGCAACAGCAAAAGGAAGAATGCTCCGTTAGATCAATGGTTAATTTCTTCTCAAGCAACTAAAGACCTTTATGGAATTTCACTTTCAGTTGCTATTATCCACTTCTTGATTTAGAGAGAGAATGGGACTCAAGAATCATGCCATTCTCCTTAGTGTTTAGTTCTCACTTTAGGGAGCTTGATTGCTAAAATAGCAAAAGGACCTGGTCTCCCCATAATAGAATCTCAAAATGTGAAATCCCAAGGTCAGTCTTCTACAGCTTGATAGACATATTGTGCTAGAGCTGCAGTTAGGTGAAATGTCAGAGTCTCATTTAACTAGAAATAAAAACATTTGAAAAAGTTCTGAGTGCCACTTCCTGTGCCCAAGCAGATCCAGAACGTGGTTTTAGCTGCTGTGCATAAAAGACACAGGGAGAGGAAAACCAAAGGCACAGAGGCCAGCCAAAAACTATTTCCAGAAGTTCCATGGGAGGGTATGGAGTAAAGTTAAGGAAACATAAGAGAATCAAAGGGTGTATCAATAAAAAAAAGAAAATCATAGAATTGAAAAAAAGAATTGAGCTGGTGGTAACTAGTTGGTGAGAATTTAAAGAAGCCCACTCAAAAAGTGCCAGATAAGTCAGTGTTGAAAAGGTCATGTTTTTAGCTGGTATCAACTCTGTGCTGTGCTACCTACTTGGAGAAGGCTGGAAAAATATTTCTTACAGCAGGCCATTAGACAAGAATGTCAAGATTAGTACATCTAAAGTGCCTCATTCCTTTCCATCAAGGAAGCAGTTGAGTCTTTGTAGGTAGCTATAGAAAACGTATCGATTTGGAAGAACCTCAGACTGGTTCCAAATAGGAAAAGGAGTATGTCAAGGCTGTACATTGTCACCCTGCTTATTTAACTTATATGCAGAGTACATCATGAGAAACGCTGGACTGGAAGAAACACAAGCTGGAATCAAGATTGCCGGGAGAAATATCAATAACCTCAGATATGCAGATGACACCCCCCTTATGGCAGAAAGTGAAGAGAAACTCAAAAGCCTCTTGATGAAAGTGAAAGAGGAGAGTGAAAAAGTTGGCTTAAAGCTCAACATTCAGAAAACGAAGATCATGGCATCCGGTCCCATCACTTCATCGGAAATAGATGGGGAAACAGTGGAAACAGTGTCAGACTTTATTTTTGGGGGCTCCCACATCACTGCAGATGGTGACTGCAGCCATGAAATTAAAAGACGCTTACTCCTTGGAAGAAAAGTTATGACCAACCTGGATAGTATATTCAAAAGCAGAGATATTACTTTGCCGACTAAGGTCCATCTAGTAAGGCTATGGTTTTTCCTGTGGTCATGGATGGATGTGAGAGTTGGACTGTGAAGAAGGCTGAGCGCTGAAGAATGTATGCTTTTGAACTGTGGTGTTGGAGAAGACTCTTGAGAGTCCCTTGGACTGCAAGGAGATCCAACCAGTCCATTCTGAAGGAGATCAATCCTGGGATTTCTTTGGAAGGAATGATGTTAAAGCTGAAGCTCCAGTACTTTGGCCACCTCATGGCAAGAGTTGACTCATTGGAAAAGACTCTGATGCTGGGAGGGATTGAGGGCAGGAGGAGGGGATGACAGAGGATGAGACGGCTAGATGGCATCACTGACTGGATGGACGTGAGTCTGAGTGAACTCTGGGAGTTGGTGATGGACAGGGAGGCCTGGCATGCTGCAATTCATGGGGTAGCAAAGAGTCGGACATGACTGAGCAACTGAACTGAACTGAACTGAATACCAATTTTTAAAATGTTATCCCTATTTGTTGTCTGTGTCTGCCAGCCTCCCTCTGTCTTCTTCCTCTCTCTTTATTCCTGTCTTAATCTGTCTCCATGAGGTGGAAAGATTAAGAAAACTCCTGGAAAATATGTAATATCTTTGAAGGGTGCCTCTGATACATTGAAGCCTGATCCTGCCAATAATGATTGAAGAATAGCAAAGCAAAAAGGGACTCCTTTACCAGGGCTTATCATGGTCAACAAAAGAATCCGAAATGCAGTACTTGGATGCAATCTCAAAAACTACAGAATGATCTCTGTTCATTTCCAAGGCAAACCATTCAATATCACAGTAATCCAAGTCTATGCCCCAACCAGTAATGCTGAAGAAGCTGAAGTTGAACGGTTCTATGAAGACCTACAAGACCTTTTAGAATGAACGCCCAAAAAAGATGTCCTTTTCAATATAGGGGACTGGAATGCAAAAGTAGGAAGTCAAGAAACACCTGGAGTAACAGGCAGATTTGGCCTTGGAATACAGAATGAAGCAGGGCAAAGGCTAATAGAGTTCTACCAAGAGAACACACTGGTCATAGCAAACACCCTCTTCCAACAACATAAAAGAAGACTCTACACATGGACATCACCAGATGGTCAACACCGAAATCAGATTGATTATATTCTTTGCAGCCAAAGATGGAGAAGCTCTGTACAGTCAACAAAAACAAGACCAGGAGCTGACTGTGGCTCAGATCATGAACTGCTTATTACCAAATTCAGACTTAAATTGAAGAAAGTAGGGAAAACCACTAGACCATTCAGGTATGACCTAAATCAAATCCCTTATGATTATACAGTGGAAGTGAGAAATAGATTTAAGGGACTAGATCTGATAAATAGAGTGCCTGATGAACTATGGACAGAGCTTCGTGACATTGTACAGGAGACGGATCAAGACCATCCCCATGGAAAAGAAAGGTAAAAAAGCAAAATGGCTGTCTGGGGAGGCCTTACAAATAGCTGTGAAAAGAAGAGAAGTAAAAAGCAAAGGAGAAAAGGAAAGATATAAGTATCTGAATGCAGAGTTCCAAAGAAAAGCAAGAAGAGGTAAGAAAGCCTTCCTCAGGGATCAATGCAAAGAAATAGAGGAAAAGAACAGAATTGGAAAGACTAGAGATCTCTTCAAGAAAATTAGAGATACCAAGCGAACATTTCATGCAAAGATGGGCTCGATAAAGGACAGAAATGGTATGGACCTAACAGAAGCAGAAGATATTAAGAAGAAGTGGCAGGAATACACAGAACTATACAAAAAAGATATTCACGACCAAGATAATCATGATGGTGTGATCACTCACCTAGAGCCAGACATCCTGGAATGTGAAGTCAAGTGGGCCTTAGAAAGCGTCACTACAAACAAAGCTAGTGGAGGTGATGGAATTCCAGCTGAGCTATTTCAAATCCTGAAAGATGATGCTGTGAAAGTGCTGCACTCCATATGCCAGCAAATTTGGAAAACTCAGCAGTGGCCACAGGACTGGAAAAGGTCAGTTTTCATTCCAATCCCAAAGAAAGGCAATGCCAAAGAATGCTCAAATTACTGCACAGTTGCACTCATCTCACACGCTAGTGAAGTAATGCTCAAACTTCTCCAAGCCAGGCTTCAGCAATACGTGAACTGTGAACTTCCTGATGTTCAAGCTGTTTTTAGAAAAGGCAGAGGAACCAGAGATCAAATTGCCAACATTCGCTGGATCATTGAAAAAGCAAGAGAGTTCCAGAAAAACATCTATTTCTGCTTTATTGACTATGCCAAAGCCTTTGACTGTGTCGATCACAGTAAACTGTGAAAAATTCTTCAAGAGATGGGAATAGTAGACCACTTGACCTGCCTCTTGAGAAGTCTGTATGCAGGTCAGAAAGCAACAGTTAGAACTGGACATGGAACAACAGACTGGTTCCAGATAGAAAAAGGAGTACATCAAGGCTGTATATTGTCACCCGCTTATTTAACTTATATGCAGAGTACATCATGAGAAACGCTGGACTGGAAGAAGCACAGGCTGGAATCAAGATTGCAGGAAGAAATGTCAATAACCTCAGATATGCAGATGACACCACCCTTATGGCAGAAAGTGAAGAGGAACTAAAAAGCCTCTTGATGAAAGTGAAAGAGGAGAGTGAAAAAGTTGGCTTAAAGCTCAACATTCAAAAAACGAAGATCATGGCATCTGGTCCCATCACTTCATTGGAAATAGATGGTGAAACAGTGGAAACAGTGTCAGACTTTATTTTGGGGGGCTCCCACATCACTGCAGATGGTGACTGCAGCCATGAAATTAAAAGACGCTTACTCCTTGGAAGGAAAGTTATGACCAACCTAGATAGCATATTGAAAAGCAGAGATGTTACTTTGCCAACAAAGGTCTGTCTAGTCAAGGCTATGGTTTTCCCAGTGGTCATGTATGGATGTGAGAGTTGGACTGTGAAGAAAGCTGAGCCCTGAAAAATTGATGCTTTTGAACTGTGGTGTTGGAGAAGACTCTTGAGAGTCCCTTGGACTGCAAGGAGATCCAACCAGTCCATTCTGAAGGAGATCAGCCCTGGGATTTCTTTGGAAGGAATAATGCTAAAGCTGAAACTCCAGTACTTTGGCCACCTCATGCAAAGAGTTGACTCATTGGAAAAGACCCTGATGCTGGGAGGGATTGGGGGCAGGAGGAAGAGGGAACGACAGAGGATGAGATGGCTGGATTGCATCACCCACTCGATAGACATGAGTTTGAGTGAACTCCGGGAGTTGGTGATGGACAGGGAGGCCTGGTGTGCTGCGATTCATGCGTTCACAAGGAGCTGGACACGACTGAGCGTCTGAAGTGACTGACTGACTGACTTACCAGGGCTTTCTTCACTAAACTTTTATGTTCAGAAGTATAAAATTTGATTTGTCTTTTCATACTTTCTGTGAGTTTTGCACTTTAGCTCATAAGTTTCACATTCCATTCCTGGTAGCACTCTCAAAAGAAAAACAAGGGCGACAGCCCTCAGCGCTCTGCTGTTAATACTCTTCTCAGATGGAATTGGCTGCTTTGTCGTGATCAGCATTCCAGTGTAGCTCATGTGGCTAGCGATGCTAATCACCTCCTAAATGTGTGAGGTCAGAAAGGAAGAGTGTTTTAGTTACATGGCACAAAATGTAGATTGTTTTTTACCTTCTAAAGCAGACTGCAACCTTCAACCTTATAATATTTACAAGATGGTATAAACTGTCTCTCCACTCCTGACATGATCACCCTTGATAAATATAAGCTTGTATAATTGGCTGTTTTGGCCTCTGCCTTTTCTCTTTTGTTGTAATCAGGGCTGGGTGACAGGATCAGAATAAGGAGCTGTAATTCATGAGTCCTCAACACACTGAGGTCATAGTTTGTGGGTCGGTGGCCAGCAGGCCAAGTGGAAACATCAGGGGACTTTTGGGGCTGAGAACCAGAAAGTCGGAATGATAAGCATGGGTCAGTGGGAGTCACCAGAGACGTAAGACAGAAGGCTGGAAACTGGAGAACAGAGCTGTTGTGAACGGCAGCTGAGCAGTCTGTGCTTTATACAAAGCCTCTTGCTGATTGGGGCTGAAATATGGCTCCTGGTGTGCTTGCCAAGTTTTGTGCTTTGGTGCAGGACCTAGTCTTTCAGAAAAAAGTACCCATGGATTACCAAACTGGAACTATGAGGCTTCATTCATTCAGAGGGAATATCTTTCTACTTTCTGCAGAAGCCAAGAATAGAGCGATGACTTTGCCAGAGAATCTTATTATTATACTTTCAGGCCCTCTTTTTTTCCCCTACAATAAAGCTTTGGAACTTATTTTGTATAACTGTCTGACACCTCCCATTTATACCTTCCCCAGCCGCTGACAAGTACCGTTCTACTCCCTGCTTCTATGTATTTGACTTTTAGATTCCATATGTAAGTAAGATCATACAATATTTGTCTTCCTCTGACTTATTTCGTGGGGCACAATGTTCTCATTTAAAGCTGAATAATATTGCTGTTGCTGCTAAGTCACTTCAGTCGTGTCTGACTCTGTGCGACCCCATAGACGGCAGCCCACCAGGCTCCCCCATCCCTGGGATTCTCCAGGCAAGAACACTGGAGTGGGTTGCCATTTCCTTCTCCAATGCATGAAAGTGAAAAGTGAAAGTGAAGTTGCTCAGTCGTGTCCCACTCTTCATGACCCCATGGACTGCAGCCTTCCAGGCTCCTCTGCCCATGGGATTTTCCAGGCAAGAGTACTGGAGTGAGGTGCCATTGTCTTCTCCTATGAAATAGTGCGTGGCATTTCTAATCATCAGGGAAATGCAACTCTAAACCACAGTGAGTTATCACCTCACGCTTGTTAGGATGGCTGTCATAAAAAATAGGAGAACAGATGTTGGTGAGGATATAGAGAAAAGAGAACCCTTGTGCACTGTTAGTGGGAGTATATATATATTGGTGCAGCCAGTGTGGAAAAGAGTATGAAGGATTCTCAAAATATTTAAACAGAAGTACCATTTCATATAGCAATCTCACTTCTGGGTAGATATCAAAAGAAATTGAGATCTGGATCTCAAAGACTTACCTGTACCCCCATGTTCCATGTAGCGTTATTCACAGTAGTCAAGATATGCAAACAACCTACATTTCCATCAATGGGTGGATAAAGAAAATGAGACCATCTGTTTAGCATGAGGTTAAATAAGTGGTCACTAGAAAAGTTAAATGATAAGGTGAGATTAGGCAATGCCAAATATTACTAATGTACTAATATCAGGGAAATGTAAATTCTAAAGCAGTTTCTGCTTTAACATTTGGAATTCTCTCTGGCTTTCAACAGTCAGTCTCAGAGATCGTGGTCTAAGCCTCATCTGTGCTAAGAGACTATTGAAAATCCCCAATGAGGTAAGAAGAACAGCAGTCCCTTGTGATTCCTCGCTAGGAATCTCTAGAGAATTGCAAAACCTATAGAGTAAGGTATCTCTATACCTTCACTCCATAAACACTTATTTGATTCCAGGTTATATATTTTTCTTAGAAGGGCTAATATAGGAGAACTCAGATCCAGAAATCAGTTTGGGAAACCATGGTGGGTTTAGGGGAAAGAAGATTTGTGTGAGATTTTGGAACAGGCTAGAAAGTAAACTTAGAGCTCTCAAAATGCCCTGGAATATCTGGAAGCATTAGAGAAGCCCTTCAGGGAGGGATAAGGCAATGAAAATACTGGAGGTCTGAGGCTAGTTACTATTTTACCACTAGCTTCTGGAACAAAGGAGCAGTTGATCAGTGCCACTGAGAATTTTCTCCAGAATTCTGTGGGCTAATTCAGTCCTAGTTATTTTCCATATTATGTCTATGTATAAGATGAGAAATGACCATATTCTTCCTAGAATTCTTCTGAAACTGTCAAAGGCAGGGTAAGGAAATAGATCTTTCCCAGTTCTGTTGCTTCTTCATTATATCCAGCCACCCATCTTCCTTTCCACCAATGACACCCATATACCCACCAAAATACTACTTAGGGCAAAGACGCAGCACTTCTTCTGCATATGACATTCTTGTGAATGTCCTTCTTGTCTAGACTCTGTTGATCTCATGTCTGACCACAGAAACCTCTAAATAATACAACATTCAACTCTTAGTTCTGCATCCCTTCCTCCCAAGCAACTGCCACAACCAGAGTAGACCACAAAGCATGTTTATGCCACACCCTCCATTTATTTTTCTTTTGACTTTTTGTTGTAAGGAGACCTAACTCTCTATTAGCACTTTGGCTCTCACTTAAGTAATTTCCTTTTAGTTGCCAATATTTGAGTTAGTATTTTCCCATTCGTGCAAGTGTCCATCTCTCTTGCAACTCATCTTTTGGTTTGTTCTTGTACAGTGTATTAGTATCAGACTCCTCCATTCTTCCTTTCAGGTGCAATGGCTAGGAAATTGTCTTCTGTTCACTTAGCTGCACCTAAGATCATCATAAGGGATTCAGGTAACCCTCACTTGAATATAACTATTAATTGTATGTGAGTACTTAGTTACTCAGTCATGTCCAGTTCTTTGCAACCCCATGAACTGTAGCCTGCCAGACTCCTCTATCTATGGGATTCTCCAGGCAAGAATACTGTAGTGGGTGTCCATTCCCTTCTCTGAGGATCTTCCTGACTCAAGGATTGAACCCAGGTCTCTTGCATTGCAGATGGATTCTTTACCATCTGAGCCACCAAGGAAGCCCCTAACGGTTAATCATCCAACACCAAATTCATATAAACTATGAGATTGTCTGGGGTGCCAAATTTTGAAGTTAGAAGAGGAAGTAGATTCTGAATTCAGTAGCTACCTTGTATTATGACTGACATGCTTTTGTTTTGACAGTTAAATCACTGCAGGGACCAGGGATGGGATCAATCAGAGGTTGTACAGTAACTATTCTGTTCATTAATAAAGACCCCTTAAGAGAAATCTACATATGAAGAACACTTGCATAAAGCAGAAAGTCACCTTGCACTGGTCCTCATATCGTCCTTTTTACTGTTTTGTCTTTACTTGTATGCTGTTTCACTAGTTATTTTTCCTGTTCTTAATTTCTGCTTGTTCACTTTATGTCTCCACTAGATTGTTAGTAATTTGTTCAAGGGTGGCAGCTGCCTAGTATAAACTCCATGACACCTAATATGAAGATAGATATTTTTTGTGTATAGAGTTGTCACTGGTGATGACATACATCCTTACAATGTCAGAAAATGTGACATTTCATTAGGGAATGATAAGTTTAGCTGACCTGAATTGTTATCACAATTGTTAGTCCATAAACAGCTATCCTTATCTCATAGCTGTTTCCCAGATAACATTATAACATTACAGGATTTGCTTAATTAGAATTACCTTTTTTTTTTTTGCTGTTCTGAATATCAAAATGACTTTTATGTTTCTACAAAACAAATAATTCACCATAGCTTAAAATCAAGATGTGCATTAATTTGTACATGAAAGATAATCCCTTGATTGAGAAAGGCTAATTGGGGTTAGCTTCTGTTAGTACAGACTCAGGAAATAGCTTTGATAGATTTTAGCATATGGATAAATCCTTTCTCCAAAATTCCCATGATGAAGAATATCTTTCAGTTGAATATTTTTTAAAGAATTTGATGCATAAAGAAAAAATCTTATCAGCCACAAAATGTTTGTCCATTTTCTCTTGATATGGATAATGAATTCCTTATCCTATTAACAGAGACTGGACTCATGTATACCAAAGAGCTGGGGTTCCAACTTGTTTTATTTTTTTTCTTTCTTTTTTCCTGTTGATTTCACCTTGGTTTTTAAGACTAACCAAAACAAGTTTAAATTGCCTCCTTACTGCAAACATCATCTATTGCCTCACCTATTCTTACAGCATTGCTCATGAATAAAACTCATTAAATAATAAGCTCTAATATTGAGTCCCTTCACAGAAATTATTTTTTAAATCTATTTACTTTCACCCTTGCAAATTATATGATTTGTTTTTGGAAGAGCCTGATGGCTATTAAATAATCACCATTTCTTCTGGAAAAGAAATGACCTAATTAGCTTGATGTTGAATATTCAGCTTGTGAAAGACCTTTAGGTTGGAAACACCTGTGACTTGGAAATGCAACTGTAAAGCTCTCCATACATTTTATTATTTTATTTCATTTTATTTTTTGTATGTGTTCAGCAGTGTTCAAGGCTTTAGAGGCAATATTAGAGAAAAATAGAATATAATGTGATTAGGGGGAGCACACACATTACATTAGGTCACAGTAATCAAGTACTACCATGTGAGGCAACCATTTTCTTTCTGGTTTTATTGAGAAATAATTGACATACATCACTTTGTAAATTTAAGACATTCAGCATGATGTTTTGACTTAATGCATATTGTGAAATGATTACCACAGTAGGTTTAACATCCATCTTCTTACATAGATTCAATATGAAGAAATGAAAGAAGAAAAGAATAAGGGATTTTTTTAAATTTTTTGCCTTATGATGAGAAGAACTCTAAGGAGTTACTCTCTTAATAACCTTCCTGTGTGTTATACAACAGCGTCTGCTATAGTCATCATGTTGTACATGGTATACTTAATACTTCCTTGTTTTATAACTAGAAGTTTGTTCCTTTTCACCACCTTCCTCCAGTTTCTCCTCCCTCAGCCCCTACCTCTGATAACCACAGTCTGTTCTTTTTTCCTATGGAAGTTTTATATTTATTTATTTTTGGTTATTGCTGTTGCAATAAGATTCCACATACAAGTGAGAGAAATCGGGTGGTAAGAGTCAGAACTAGAATGAAGACAGAAGGATTTTAAAGGAAGGGATGAATTTTTTTTTAAAGTAGTCAAATCAAATTGTTGGGACCTAGAGACAAGACATATTGATGAGAAGATGAAGGAAGAAGTCAAAAGTAACTTTTAGATTTAAGGAATGAACAATTACTGTAATACAGCCAGAATGATCAAATAAATTTGGAGGGTTTGTAAAAGTTCAGTTTGAGGTAACAGAGGGGGATGTAGCTGAGTGAAAATATGTAGTTGAGTGAAAATATGTAGTAGAAACTAGAAAATGTGAGACTAACTGTAGAAACAAATCAGAGCTGGAGCTTTAGTTTGGAGGGTTCTCCATAGGCATTAGTTTTTTTTCCCCCTCATTTATTTCTCCCTTTCCCTCATTTTGTTGTGTTTTGACTCAAAGAAATATTTAGTTAAAGGAAAAATACTAAAGTTAGGAGTCCTTGTTTGATGGGCTGGCTGATTGGTTAGTTGATTGGTTGACTGACTTCTTGGTTCATTCATTCATTCACGGGAGCTTCATGAATAAGGAAATGTATTGGTTTAAAGACAGTCAGTGAGACATGATTCTGATTCTGCCTTTGAGGAACTTTTAATTTAGTGGATTCGGAGTATTTTGTATATCAATTGCTGTCTAACAAACTACCCAAAGGTTAGTTGCTTAGCTAATAGCCATCATTTATTTGTTATGATTCTATAATTTGTGTAGGGCTTAATGGGGAAATTTGTCTATATTCCATGACCATTTACTTAGGCTGGAATATCCAAGTTGACTTTTTCATTCACAAACATGTTGCCTTAACTGCAATGGCTGGAGCATAAGGTGATACTTGAACTGAATTTTGTAGGACAAATATAAAGGACAAGGGGAGAAAGGAGAAAGAAACATTTTTTTAAAGAAGAAATTATATATGGAAGACTGAGGAATAGTATACAATATAATGCATTCAGGGAACTTCATTTAGGTCAATGGCATGAAGGAACCAGAGGAAGGGTGCCAAAAATAAGAGAATGTGGTTAATTGTGGGAACTGAGGCTGCAGAAGTAAGCAGGAATAGATCGGAGAGGGTCATATTTGTTGTACCAGAAAGAGTCCAAAGCAGAGGGTGTTGATTATGTCAGCTATTTAGGGTCTACTAAGGAGGAGGGGTTTATAGGATTTCAGAAGGAGCAGACAGAGGTAGGAAGTAAAATTAAGAGAGAGGGTTGTCACAGAAATTAAAGAAGGAGAGAGTTTTCAGAAGAACAACATAATCAGTAAGATCAAATGCTCTCAAGCAGTTCAAGGAGATGAGGAATGAGAAGTGTCCATTAGATTTAGCAATGAGAACTTGTGGCCGATGACCTCAGTAAGACCACTTGTAGTGGAAGCAGAGGCCAAATTATGACAGATTGAGCATTTAACAGGAAGTAAGGAAATGAGAAAGAGAACAGTAGCTAGAGGGAGATGGAAATGGAAAGAATTGTTTGTTTAAGATAGGAGAAGTAACTGGCAGGCAACAAGCAAAGTATATTTATTAAGGGCTTATTAAGTCCTGGATGAAGACAAGAAAGCTCAGAGAAATTAAGCAACTTGTTCTGGGTCACACAGCTAGGAAGGGAAGGAACAGGGATTTGAACCTAGGTCCCACTTCCCAGAGCTCATACTCTTAACCATTGTGCTCTTATCCACTATGTAAGATGCTGCTGCTGACGACAATGGTAGTGATAATGGTGATGATAAGGCAAGGATTCTTCCTTTGAAGGAGAATAAATTAATGAAATAGATATTGTGCATATGAAGCTTATAATTATTGATGGCTTAATTTTTTTGCAATTGAGATTGTAGCTTTGTAATGGTAATGATTTGAAAAGACCCTGATGCTGGGAAAGATTGAGGGCAGGAGGAAAAAGGGATGACAGAGGATGAGATGGTTGGATGGCGTCACTGACTCAATGGGTTTGGGTGGAGTCCAGGAGTTGGTGACGGACAGGGAGGCCTGGTGTGCTATGGTTCATGGGGTTGCAAAGAGTCGGACACAACTGAGTGACTGAACTGAACTGAACTGAATGGTAATGATTCATGATCTACATCACAAGTCAGCTAAAAATAAAACAGGTAAAATAGCTTTAAAAAGATGTGAAGTATTTGCAGGTATAAAATTCTAAATCTGTGTTTTAAATCATTTTACAGGTTCTAAATAAAGTTACTTGTAAATTGCACTTAGGATGTGTAAGTCTTTCTACCTAGATGTGCTATGCCACCTTTATGCTTGTGACAATGGATGTTAAAATTGACTGCTTCTTAAATCAGCCATCTGTTTGTAGTCTGGAAGTAACAGATGAAAAACAAATGGGATACTGTTGGGAAGAAACATATTTTTGTAGTTTTTTACTTCAGAAAAGAATGAATGTCTTATTTAAATACACTATCATATTAAAGTTCAGCTTGTGGAAAATGCTTACAAGCAGTTTTTATGATATTTTGATAAACATTGCAGTAATATGTAAGTGGGGGAAAAAATGGCTCAAGGGAAAGGAAATTAATGATGTCTGGGAAGGAGCCAGCTGTGTGACTACCTGTGTGGAGGATCAGTTTTTAGGATAGCGTTCTTATTTCTCCTACCAATGTCTTCAGTCATCAAATATTAAAATTTAGAAATATGTCCAAGACAAAATTGACCCATGGGAAAGACAGCAGCCAAGGTTATGAAAACATTAGAAAACACTGAGTTATCCCACCTCCTCATCACACCTGTGAGAAGCTACAAAATGATGAAAATGCATATGCTGCCAGCTGGGCCATCTGTTCCAGCTAGTGTTGGCCTGGTCAGCGTGGAGAATGGAGACACCTGGCAGAGAGATTCACGTGTTGCAGGAAGTATAGTTGTGGTGTCTTGGCAGGTCATTCTCTTTGAATCAAAATGAAGCAAATGTTTTGGCATTAGAGAGCTGCATACGGTATACCATCCTTCCAGTGGAACAGGGATGTATGGTTTGGTTCCCTGACTGTGGTGGCCAGTCCTATATCATATATCAGAACATAAAAAGCATGAAAAACCAAGAGATGTTCTCCTTTCCCCTCCTTACTAACCCAGTTATCTGTGCTTGACCTATAAAACAGAATAGGAAGGAATGATAGCAATCATACTAAAGAAAGCTAAGTGCTCTGCATGTATTAGCTCAAATGTCCTATTTAAAATTCTTTGGAAAAGATAATACGTGTGAAAATTAAAGCTAGGAGTGTTTGAATGACTTGCTCCAAATCAGACAGGCAATGAGCTGAGCATAGACTCAGGGTGTGTCTAACTGCTGAGCTCAGTCTTTTAATCATAAAGTTATAGTCCTTTGTGTGTCTGAAGAGGATATGGTTGATGCTGTTTTGCAGATGACTTAAAATTCAAGGTAGCTTAAACATGTCTATTTTCCTTTGCCTTCCTTCCTTGCTGAGCATTGGGGTCTCAGCCTAAACCTCACTTTATTAGTTAAAGCCTGAGTTATGGCTTGACTTGAGTCTAATGTTTGAAAATTGACCAATAAGAGTGTCAAACCCTGACATCTACCCACTTATTGGGAAAGAGGTAATTAATGAAAAATCATCTGTAATCATAAGCATATATTCTGATGGAGACAGACATTTGGACAGATTTTTTAAAAATTAAGGTATTCTTGATGTACAATACTATATAAGTTGTGGGTGTACAACATAGTGATTCACAATTTTAAAGGTTATACTTCATTTATAGTTATTATAAAGTTGTATAATATTGGCTATATTTTTTAAAGGACATTGTGAACTACCTGACTGGAAGATGGGAAAATAAGTTCAGTATTATTTCTTTATTGAATCCTAGTAGTGAATCCCAGTCCCATCCCTGGCACAAATAAATGTAGTTTTGATGATCTGTTATAGCTAAAATTTTTGAAGCAGGAAATTTTTGCATTCCCATCAGTGTGCCAGATCCTGCAGTTAGAGGTGCTTCATTCATCCACCTCTAGGCTGCCCTTCACACTAGTGGAAGTCTCTAGTGATTGCTACCTACTCTGGTCTTCAGAGTCAGCAGAGGCACCTCTGTCACATTCCTGCATGAGTCATTTCTCATGAATGGAGCAGCGTCAATGTGTATGTAGTTGGAAGTTGGGAGAAGAGGGGGGCGGACACCAACAATTGATAAATATTCAACAATTTGATAAATATTTACCAAAGTTGACACCAGAGATACAGTTTTGAATCAATCACAATTTTAACCTGGGAGTAAACTGACTGTGTAGAGTTGCAAAGGTCAGAGTAAGTACAAATGTTAAAGGAACACATAAAAAGGGCAGAATTTCTCCTTAGCAAAGCTGCTTAATTGTGTAAATGAAATTGAGCGATCTGGACAGAGGGGAATAGTTCAGAAAGTGGAACTAGGCTGTGGCACAAGCTGATTCTGGAGACAAGGGAGAACATTATGGGTCATATTGTGGAGTCTGGACTCGTTGATGTTTCATCAGGGAGGTCACGTGACTGACTTGCATGTTAGAAGTATCACTCTGGGCACAGGATGTGGAGATTATTTTGAGAGGGGCAGGAGTGGAGGAGAGAAACTCTTAGCAGTAACCCAGGGGAGAAGTGATGGGGGCTAAGCCACAGTGATGATGGAGGACACGGAGAGAATACATCTATAGGATATTTTAGAGAAATATAATCCAGAAGTTAGGAAGCTGGATCTGAGGGTAAGTGATGGGTCAAAGCTAACACTAAGGTTTCTGACCTGGGTAGGAGGTGATGGTCTTCATTCTGCCAATCAAGGATGATGAGTTGAATCAGATGTGTTGGGATATTCAACTGAAAGTGTCCAAGATACAATAATAACAAGCTCAGGGAATGCTTTGGGCTTGAGATAGAAACTAGAAACGAGCTATTTTCCATAGGAGTAGATGAGATTACCCTGGAGAGGGGGAAGGGAAAATAGAGGAGTAGATTAACTTCTGAGAAATACTGACGTTTATGGAAGGGGTAGAAGCTTAATGATAGGAATTTGCAAAAGACCCTGGGAAGAGACAGGTGAGAGGTAGGAGAGACGAAGTGGTTGAGTGTCCCAGAGGCCAAAGGAAGAGAGCATTTCTAGAAGGAATGAGAAAGTCAGCTGGCCAAACCTGTGGAGAAGTCAAGTGAAATAAAGCCTGAGAAAGGGTCCATACAATGTAGAAGCATAGAGATATCAGTGATCTTGAATTAGACTTTATATGTCTAGAAATTTCCCAAGTGCTAAGGCAGTAAGTAAAGGTAAATACTTTTTTCATTTTTATTTTAAAGCCTGAATCATCATTTTTAATAACCAAGGAGTGTTTTAATAGCCAAAATTTTAGTGTATGATTTGATTTTTTTTCATATTCTGAATCAGATTTTTTTTCAGATAACATTAAGTATCACATGGTATGTTTCTGAAAAGAGTACACTTTGTTAAACTTTTTAGATTGAGAGTAGTTCACCCAGTGAGAGTAAAATCAACCAGGCATCATGCTTTATCCTTTTAATGCTTAGCGTAATTATAATATAAAGTATTGCTAATGTCAAGGGAAGGTACAAAAGCATTAAAAGCTTAATAATAGTAACAGCCTATACTAAATAGTATTTTGTATTTCTGTATATGTTTAAGCATGAATAAAAGCTTCTCTCTCTCTCTCTTTAGTGGCTAAGTTGTGTCCGATTCTTGCGACCCCATGGACTATAGCCTGTCAAGCTCCCGTCCATGGGATTCTCCAGGCAAGAACACTGGAGTGGGGTTCCATTTCCTTCTCCAGAATAAAACCTTATGAGCTAATAAATATATTTAGAAGAACAGGAGGTAACTGGGATTAGGGAAAATAGTCATTTTAGTCTTTATGTTCAGAGCTTTCAGCAATATGGTAAATCCTCAAATTAATTCTCCACATATTTATCCTGTGTGGGCTTGCCCGTGTATACAGTCTTTCATAGACAAATGAATTTAGAAGATGAAGCAAACATATTTAAAGGGATAAAAAATATATATTCTGACATTTCATCTTAAGTTGAATCCCTAATGAAATGCCTTTCTTTCAACCTTTCTTTACAAGTTAATCCTTTTAAAAAGTATCAGTAATGGCCAATTGTAAAAGAAAGTGAGAAATAGAAACTAGAATCAATACTCCCTTAGGAGTACATAATCAAACAAGAAATAGTTATACTGCAACAAGAACATCATGGTTACTGTGGGAATTCATGTTGTTATGTTGTCTTTAGAATACTTCTTCAAGAATACTTGTTAGGCTGCGGGCAGCGGCGGCTGCAGTGGCGTCTGCGGCTGTGGGTCTGGGTCGCAACCAGGGCCAGGTCGCAGAGAGTTCGGAGGCAGAACCCTCGCGGCCAGCGTCCCCCCCTACGCGAAGTGACTCCCTCGGAGGGAGAGCACTCCAGCCCGCGCCT